>NC_069082.1:101536557-102161557 GCF_025698485.1 Gossypium arboreum | reverse complement strand
GACTTGATTTTCCTATTTTATTCTTTTATTAACCAAATGACTAAAATGCCTTTTTAGCCTTTCTTTCAAAATTTTCCTATTCATGCTCATTTTTGTCCAAAATTTTAGAACTTGGTCTAATTGCTATTTAAGGACCTCCAATTAATAATTCAATGCAATTTCATGCTTGAAGCTTCTAGAACACAAGTTTTGCAACTTATTCAATTTAGTCCCTAGAGTCAAATTGGACACCTTAGGCATAGAATTTCTTTATGGAAATTTCACACAAACATGCAATCTTATCATGGACCATCAAATAATCATAAAATAATTATTTTTATTTCATATTTGTGGTCTCAAAACTACTATTTCGACTGGACCCTAATTCGGGATGTTACACCCCTTCACACCCTCGAACAAGAGATGATCTCTTCCACAAATCATAGTTTTCCCTGAAAGTTTTATAAGAAGAGGGCAAAAATCATAACTACAACATAGCTTGATCCTCATTACTAATCTCTACTTCAAGATTCTTTAAGTCATTAAGAACGGCAACAAACTCACTAATATGAGTTCTGATGGACTCACCTTCGACCATTCTTAACATGTAGAGACGTTTTAATACTAACTTGTTAGCCAGAGATTTCGTCTTTTATAAGGCTTCTAGTTTCTTCCATAACACAGACGTTGTTTTATCCATCAAAACCTCATGTAACACACTATTCATGAGGCATAATTGAATATTGGATAGAGTCTTTTCATCGAGCTCTTCCTGTTCTGACTAATCCATATTTGCAGGCTTCTTCCCTGTAACGACCTTTTTCAGACTATCCTAAATCAATATTGTCGTCATCCAAACTTGCCACAAACTGAAATTTGTATTTCTGTCAAACTTTTCAATATCAAATCTTGATGTTGCCATCTCTGAACAAGTTGATTGCGAAAATTAAACTAGCTCTTATACCAGTTCCTAGGAGATAAACTTGATTAATTAACGAACAAAGTGAAAAAAATAAGAATCGAAAAGATCGAGCACACAAATTTTATGTGGAAAAACTCCTCAAAAGAGGCTAAAAACCACAAGCAAAAGGAGATTTCACTATAATAAAGAAGAGTACAAAATATGGAGAGAATTAAAAGAAAACCTAAAGCCTCACAAGAAAAAGACCTTCGAAACAAAGAACAAAATTCTCTCAATATAAATATTTTTATTGTGTAAAACTTAGAGTAACTAAGGCATATTTATAGGCTGGAATTCATAGCATATATGACTACAACAGCTCTAGATTAATTAGAGTTTAAGTGGGAAACTAAAAGTAGAGTTTAACTAGGAGATGAAAAGCCAACATAAATTTTGGTCAAAATAAGAGGCATTCTCCCACAAATATTATGTTATATTTTTTTTAGTAAGTTGTTTATTCTCTTTTATACCTTATCATCATTGTTATTATTATTATTATACATGAAGTTGTAAACAAATGAGAGAAAGATTTTAAAAATGTAAAACGATTTAGCATATAAGACTTCAATAATTATTTTTAATCATCGTTATTAAATGTATTTATTAATTTAATTTAAATATATTTCATATTTAATCAATTTAATGTAAATATCTTTCATACTTATCTTAAATTATTATTATAATTGATGCATATTGTTTTACCTTTTTTAATTTAATATTATAGTTTACTTTCTAATATAATTCTAAATTTTTATAGTATTTTCAACTTCTTTTATTTATAAAATATCATTTATTTTAAATATTACTTACATTAAACATGTAACATACAATATATTATTTATTTTAATTTATAAAAGATAAATGTGTTGATTCACTTGCGTAATCTACTTAATTGTTTAAATATTTTTATTGACTAAATTGACGTCGAGTTCGACTAAAACTCGTTAGACACTTAAATAATAACATTTTATTTGAATAATAAAATACTTGTCATTAATAGGAACCATGAATAAGAGATAAATAAACATGACACATAATACAAACAATAAATAAAACAATATAAATTAATTCACAAATGTCATTGTCTACAACAAAAAAAAATTCAAATAGGGTAGAAAGACAAACTGACAGTAATCAAAACATAATAAAGAATAAGTAACAAACCAGAGATGCAATGCCTTGACCAACAGTCGATAATTTCACTCTAACTGCCATCATTAAATTGACCAAACAATAAATTCTAATCAACAAAAAAAATTGTAGCCAAAAGCCCTAAGAAACTTACAACATGAGTGATGCACAAAAAGCCAAGACACAAATGGTCTATTCTCCTCATCATCATCTTATAGTCCAATTTTGTTAACATCATCACGGTACTCTAACTTTACAAGATCCTCTAGGAACGATTCCCAATAGATTGGAAAGTGTCTTTGCCTTGGAAAATCTTATGAATAAGCCATAATAAGACTAGAAACATAGAAACTAAAAACTAAAATCAAAACTAAAACCATAGATGCTTTAAGAGAAAATAGAGTGGACAAGAACCAAAAAAACTGAGTGAATTAAAAATTAAAACCACAACTACTTTCAGAGAGAGTAGAGTAGACTATTATTTGTTTACAAGCTTTCATATAGCAGTGTTTAACGGAATTAAGCCTTTACAAAAAATCATCATCAAAACAATTAAAATTGAGGTTAAAAAGAAAAAATAGGTGAGAGAAAATAGAGAAAAAAACTCTTTAATGATAATATAATATATTTTCACTTAAAAAATTGGAGCTTTCAAAAAATTTCTTCACCTTATGGCAAATTAAGTTTCATTTTCTTGTATTACATTGAAGTATTTGGTTTACTTGAAACTTATGTAATAATTTATTTATTATATAATTATCTAATGAGTTTAAAATAATAAATTATTTTGTACTTTTTTTTAATTTAAGGTGAATGATAGCTTTCCTCTTGAATTTTTATTATTTCAAAATATATATTTGATGATGTCTTAAGTTTGAAACCAAAACTAAAAGCTAGGAGCAAGGCTTTAAGATAATATATGTTACCTTTTCAGTTTATGATTTTAGTAAAATATGGTTCATAAAAATTTGATTACGTTAAAAATAAAAATTTATATTACCAAATTTAGTTTACTAAACATTTTTTAAGATATAGTATTAATTTATGAAATTATCCTTGTAACACACCATATATGTAACCCAAACTGGAGCGGAATACGAGGCATTACCTAACTCAATCTCATGCACATAAACGTTCACAAGTCACCCAAACTCGGTCCAATTTAAAACTTTTTCAATTTCTACTTTAAACCTCTTGTTATGGGCCTACGAGCCCCTAATCGACCATTGGGAACTATTCGGGATCAACTCAGACCCTTAAACGATCTATAGAAAATTTGACTTTGAAACAGGCACACGCCCGTGTGGAAAGACAATACGCCCGTGTGGCCATTTCAACATGGTGATGTTGATGGCCCGTGTGGCTCACACGGCCTAGGTAATATAGGGACACATCTGTGTCCTCCACTTGTGTGGAATTAATTCTAAATGCACACCTACAGTGGTTTTCACACGGTCTGGCACATGCCCGTGTGCCTAGCCCGTGTCTTTCACACTGCCATAACATGCCCGTGTCCTTCACACGGCCATAACACGCCCCTGTCCTAGACCGTGTGCAAAAACATGGACATTCTATTTCTGACATCAGCATCCCCAAAATATCACACGGCCAATGCACACGTCCGTGTGCTAGGCCGTGTCCATTACACGGCTGAGACACACAGCCGTGTCTCTGCCCATATGTTTACTATCATGCATGCTGACTTGAAATTTTTACATGTAGGGGACACACGACCGGACCACACGCCTATGGGGCAGACCGTGCATCATACATGGTCTAGACACACGCCCGTTTGTCTACCCGTGTGGACAATATAAGGCTATTTACCAAGCTTATTTGTCACTCTTACTTACACAACCTACACAAAGACAACCAAACCAATACAAGGATAACTTATTTAAACTAATCAACCATAACAGACAACATTCCAATAATGCATTTGTAACAGCCCGATTTTGGGCCTAGTCAGAACAGTAGTTTCGGGACCACTATTCTGAGGCCAGAGAAAATTATTTTAGTATTATTTTGTGTTATAATATAATTTTATAAGTGCATGTAAATTTTGGTAAGTTAATTTTAGCGATTTCTAGTCCAATTTCGAAAAAGGACTAAATCGCGTAAAAGGTAAAAGTTTTGTGTTAATGCCTAAATGTGTTAATAGACTAGAGAACTAAAATTGGAGGCATTTAAAGGGCAATTAGACCCTTTTTAAGTGTGTGGCCAGCCAAGGGGAGATCAATTGGTCAAAAGGCCAAAATTTGTGGCTTTTATGTGTTTTAATTGACTAATTAGTAATAAAATAAAGAAAAGAAAATATCATCTTTTCTTCATCTTCTCTCCACCGAAAAATGGCAGCAAAGAAAGGGTTTAGAAGCTGGAAAATTTCAGCAAAGAAACTCCCTTTATAGTAAGTGATTTTAATGTCTTTGCTTGATGATTTTTACATTTTTGGAACCCCTAAAGCATGAGCTTTCATAAGAGGGGATTATTTTGCAAAATGATGAAGAGTCTAGGGTTTTACCATGAGAGTAAATGTCTTGTTTTTTGTGTTTTTATGGAAGATTATGAGTCCTAGTTGTCTAATAAACAACTTTTGTGAAAGAAATTGCATGAAAATACCTTAAAAAGGGCTAGATTGCTAAGTTGTAAAATGAGTTGTAAATGTCTGAAATAGTTGAAATTATGAATTGCTATAGTTATGAAAATGGTTCATCTAGACTCAAGGAGTAAAGAAATATGATAAAAATAAATTTACGAGCATTGGGGCAAAAGTGCAAATATGTAAAATTTTAGGGGTCAAAATGAAAATTTGTAAAAATATGATTTTTAGACCCATATGAATATTGTGACTGATTGGTAGGCTAAATGTAATGTTATAGATGATGAAAATTGAGATTTGGACCTAGAACGAAAAGAAATCGATTTATGGACGAGTATGTCCTTTTCACCTTTGTGGTATCAAGGTAAGTTCGTATGTAAACAATACCATGCTATATATGTATTTAAATGTTATCATTACATGAATTGTACAGATATTAATGTGTATGTGATTAATAGAAATATGATAAGACAAAGTCTTAATAGGCGAGGAAAAATCCTGTTTGAACCTTAGGAATAAATTAGGATACGAGTGACATGTCATTAGGAATTATGAGTCCAGATGACTAGCTCGAGAGTGAGCATTGAAATGTCTTGAGATATGAGGTAGCTTTAGCTACAATTGAGGCACTTATGTGCAAAGGCTTTTCCGAGTATCTAATTAGTATTCCCAGTGTTCAACGGGTAATTCGAGGAAAGAGATGATAATGGTCCCAAATGAGGTAAGTCATTGGTAAGTTTGCAGTAAATAAATGCAATATTCTATTATTTTATGTTAATTTTGTTAATTTCTAGCATGTGTATATTTATTTTATGAAATTATTCAAAGAAGACTCAAGCATGAATTGACGGAGAAATAATTTCAGAAAGTCCCGGTTGAACCTTAGGAATGTGTGGGATACAAAATGTCATGACATTTGGGTTCAAGGATACCATGTAAGACCATGCTAAGGCATGGCAATTGGTAAGGTTTCTAAGGCAAGGAAATCATGTAAGACCATGTCAAGACATGGCATTGATAAGTTACTATAAGGCAAAGGTCCCATGTAAGACCATGCCAAGGCATGGCATTGGTGAGTTCATAAGGCAAGGATACCATGTAAGACCATGTCAAGACATGGCAATGGTAAGTTTCAAAAGGATACCACATAAGACCATGACAAGTCATGGCAATGGTAAGGTACCCATGTATCCTTAGTATTCCAAGTGGTTCAACGGGAAAATTTAAAGAGAATATCAAGGTAAGGTAATTAAAATGTATTAATAAATATGTATTCTTACCAAGATGGATAAAATGATGTTGTATTAATTTTATGAACAATGACCATGAATGAGTAACTTAGCCTTGACAGATTTGAGTTACTGCAGTAGTGTAACTTTAAAAATGCACTAAAAATAGTGGAAAATGAGTTAGAGGCAGAATAAAATATGGGATTAAAGCTTAATGAGTCTATTTTCACATGAAAGAAATAGAGGAAGAAAAAGAATTCTATAGTGTGATATTTAAATTCTTGTGAAACAGGATCTGAATGAATTTGAGATCCCCTGTTCTGATTTTATAAATTCACTGTAAATTGTACAAAAATTATTAAGAGTCATACCTTACATGCATGGATTCCTTATTGAGTCTATTTTTAAGGGAAACAAACGGCATGGTTATTGGAATTCTGTACAGGGAGAAATTCTGTTCGTAGTGCACAGGGGTCAGAGTAGTCATACCCTGAAACAGGGGAAACTTTAACTAATAAATTGTACTAAATGGCTCGACCAAAAATTCTAGAAAAAAATTAGTAAGTAGACATATGAGTCTAGTTTCAATAGAAATAGATGAGAACATTATTCAAATTCTGTACTATGAGATAATTGAACTTTAGTGCAAAAGGGTTGAAACTGTCAGATAGTGTATCAGGAGCAAACTTGAGGAATAAACTGTACTAATTGGCTAAGTCAAAAATTCTGGAAATTTTATGAAAGAAAGATAAATGAGTCTAGTTTCAGGGAAAATTAATGAAACTTAATTCGGAGTTTCGTAGCTCTGGATATAAATAATTTAGTGACAGTTGCTCAGAAAGACAGCTTGTAGTGAACTTGAGAATATGTTGTAAACATTGATAAAACAAGTTAATGAGTTGCTTATTGTTTTCATATGAACTTACTAAGCGAAAGCTTACCCCCTTCTTTCCCATGTTCTCTAGGGTTTCCAAGTTTGTTTGGGTTGGAGTTCGTCGGAGATATTATCACACTGTCAAGCTAACGCTATTGGTGTAGTGATTTCAAGTACTTTGAGTCTATGGCATGTATAGGAGTTTAAATATTAGAGTATGTGATATGGCTTTAACCATATGTGTTGGCCTATTTTGATTATGAGGTTGTAAATCCATTTTAATTATGCAGGCATGTGCTATGGTATTACGTGATGAGTTTATAATAATTATAGCATGAATGTGGTAAAGATGTGAGAAAAATCTATGATATCTATTGCATGTGAAATTACCATGGTCATGTCATGTTAGGAATGTTTAAGTGCCTAATTTTGCCATGTCGTATGCTATTGTATAAGTATGTGTGCATGTGTTGTGAGAGTGACAAAATGGCTTGGAAAATAGCCTTGTATTTGTCCAGGTTTTTTGACATGGGTTCAGGACACGGGCGTGTCCCTAGCACACGGGTGTGTGCTTTATACCCACACGGGCGTATGAAGCCTTGATGCAAGAGATTTTCTAAGTTTTTCAAGAGTTCTCGGTTGGGTCCCGAACCACTCCAGATGTATGTTTTGGGCCTCGTAAGCCCGTATATGGGACAGATTGTATGTGAAAAGAAAAGTTTTTAATTATTTGATATTTCATGGCCCTGTTTAGTATAAAAGTGTTAGTAAAAGTCAGGTAGCACCTCGAACCCCGTCCCAACATCGGATGCGGGCGAAGGGTGTTACATTTAGTGGTATCAGAGCATGATTTAGTCGGTTCTCGAACTAACCTAGCATAAGAGAGTCTAGCTATACATGCCATAGCATTACTCGTGATAGTGTGATATCTCCCGGCCCTAACAAAACTGTTGGTTAAGACAGGAATGAGTTCCAACCGAGCAAATCTTGATAAAGATAAGAGTAAAGTTGAGATTATTGAATCATACTTGTGACATGCTGAAAATGGGAAAGGTATAAAAAGAAATCCATGTTTTTTTTTTATATATGAACTAGTATTCATTATGTGATACTCTTGAGATAAAGAATGTGAAATAGTGGAATGAAACAAAGTTAAGCTGTGAAAAGCTCTTTTATGCATGTTAGTATTCATACGATGTTAAATGTCCAACTTGATTTGGCCTAGTGTTTATGAAAAGAAAGAAATTTGCTTGAAATGACAGAATGTATGTATGAATGCTTTTATCGCATAATTAATAATCAGTATATACATGAGGTTGACATTTATGTCTAGATTGATGAAGTCAAGATGCAGTAATGTTATGCTTTATAATCTCAGTTACAGAATCATAAATGTCACAATAGCATGAAAGTTGTAATGAAAGATCAAATTGGGTGGAACGCAGGGAATGAGTACGATCATTCACTAATGAATTAACAGAAAAGACCATGGTTGGACCATGGCAATACATGAGATTTGTGTGCCAATGTAAGACCCTGTTTGGGACATGGCATCGGTATTGAGACGAGGGCTAGTGTAAGACATGTCTGGGACATGCATCAGCCATATTATGAAAGCTAGTGTAAGACATGTCTGGGACATACATTGGCACGGTTACATGTGTCAGTGTAAGACCTGTCTGGGACACGGCATCGACACAGATAAACGAAAGCTAGTACAAGACCATAGTTGGACTATGGCATCAAGTGAACGATGTACTCAAAACCGTACTACGTTCTCCAATTTGATAAATATTGGCAAGTGATTAAGACTAAATATGGAAACTTGATAAGACATTAAGGGTAATTTGAGAAAAAAAGAAATGAAAGTTTGAGTTATGATAAATTCACTTATGTTTTGCTAATATTCGCATGAAATAAAGTTACATGTATTACTGAGATATGTGAAAATGTGTTTATAACAAGTTGGAAATTTGAAATGTTTGAATCAATATGCGTAAAGCTATGTTGTTGTTGAATATGTATTTGCTTGAGAGTCAAAAGTTTAGAGGCTTTACAATCTTCGCCCCCTTACCAGAATAGAGTTATACGATGAGATTCTCGAGAGATATGTTGCATAAGCTTACAAAAGTGAAACTGACGAGTACAAAAATGGAATAGTATGAGATTAGCGAAGACAAAATTAGTTAGAGGAATAATGTCGGAATTGCACAAATGTCTGAGTATGACGAATTCAATTAAATAAAAGTGATGGCTATCTTTCTCTTCTGAGTATTCTATGTTTTTTTCTATTCTGGGGAATACGTATGGTTATCCCTTTCGGGTGGGAATTCTATTGGTGAGGATGTTGGAGACTGTGATATTAGATGAAAAGTTCTATTGGTCCAGTTAGTTATGATCTACATTTCCCCATCTCTTCAGATTTCTATTCTGATATATTGGAATGAAGTTGACAGTAAAAATCTATGTAAGATTATTCTGATGTTCTATTAATTATGGTTTATATATGCAGGAATTATATTATCTCTGTTACGAGAAATTCTAGAGCGTACAGACAGTAGTTTCCTTCTGGTTTTCTCTGAGGGATTTTTTGGATCATCTTTATTATTTTCTTTTGGATTATATTGTAACACTCCTAACCCGTATCCGTTGCCGGAACAAGGTTATGAGGTATTACTTGACTGAACAAAACTTCTATAAGGTCAGAGATACTTACCAGACAAAAATTATTAACACATTAGTTCAATTATAAGGCTTCTCTAAACAAAATGAGCAAGCCATCTTCGTATGGCTATAATGTATACAAAGTCGAAATATCATTTTACCTATAGTCTATCCTATACATGCCTAAAACCATGATGATATACAATCTTCTCAACTCACATAATGACTCGATAGTGTGATGATATCTCCGGCTCTTCCAACTCGAACTAAAGGATAAACCTATAAGAAATGGAAAAGAGAACACGGAGTAAGCTTCAATGCTTAGTAAGTTTTAAGCAATGCAAACAATTAATTTACTTATAGATCAATTATTTCAAATTTTCAAGAAATCATTCCTAGGTAATTGCCATTTTGGCCAATTATCCATGAACATAATGTATATTTAGCAAATTCATCTCACTTGAATCTAAACTCAATTAAAACCAAATATTCAATTCACAAATAAGATCATAAGAACTCGAAAAGCATCTCATTAACTAGTTTTAACCATGTTTGCAACAAAATCACAAATTCACTACAAGCTGTCTTCCTAAGCAACAGTTACTAAATTATTTATAAATGGAGCTAAGAAACTCCAAATCAAGTGCCGTTAATTTTCCCTGAAAATAGACTCACATATCTTCTATCCATAAAATTTTCAGAATTTTTGGTTTGACCAATCAATACCAGATTTTTATTGAAGTTTCCCCTATTTCACTGTTTGACTATTCTGACCACTCTTCACTACAAATCAATTTTCTCATTATACAGAATTCAAATTATGTTATCGTTTATTTCATTTGAAACTAGACTCATTAAGGAGTCTAAGTATATAGATTTTATCTTATAATCATCATTGTACAATTTACAATGATTTTCTAAAAACAGAATAGGGAATTTCAAGGTCATTTTGACTCTATCTTACGCCACTTCAAATATCTCATTATCTACAATTCTTTTGCTTACAAGGTTTCTTTTATAAGAAACTAGACTCATTAAGCTTTAATTACATAATTTATTTAGCTTCTAATTAAATTTCCACAATTTATGGTGATTTTCCAAAATCACGCTACTATTATTGTCCCAAGCAGATTTATTACAATTTGCTCTTTCACACATTCCTTGCATTCAAATTATCTAAACATGTATATCATGTCATTCAAGATCGAACTCAAATAACATAGGCATTAAAATGCTTCACTAACAGCTTTAGTTTCAGTGAAACGAATAAAATACAAAATCATATTCACATTTAATTTTCCACGATTGTAATCACCTAAAAATAAATCATATACTTCCACAAATCTTTCCACAAGGACCAAGTGTTTATATTTGAATATAAACATAGAATCACTTCACATAACTTCACACATTTACCGAATATATCACGATCACATATATAGTCATAACACTTATTCACGATGCATCACTTTATATACTTATAATTTAATTCAAATCAAATCACATACGAGTACATGATACGTACTTTGGCCAACTTAATATGTAATGCACTTTCAATTTGTCAACTTAGTGTAGGATCTTGTAATTGTATACTTTTATCAAATTCATCGGCACTTGGCTTGCTAGGTATAAAACCCGAAATTATGTTACGGCACAAAGCTGCGGGACTTTAGCCGGATACAGTTCAACCACGAAGCTCATGGGACTTTAGCCAGATACATTTCAAAGACGAAGCTCGGGACTTTAGCCGGATACATTTCAAAGACGAAGCTCATGGGTCTTTAGCGGATACATTTCGATGTCTTGCTTATTTATTCACATGTTAACACATTTCACATAACATATCACATTAGCAATTCAATTGCTTCATTCGAATATAAGCACAAAATGTACACCTACCCTTTAACTTTCGGTTCAATAATCATACACAAGGAACACAAATGTCGAATCTCGTGTCATGACATATGTATCCTAACTATTCCTAAGATTCATACAGGCTTTCGAACGTCAGTAACTCGGTCGAATCGAAGCTCGAACATAGTTTTCAAACTCATACACATTCATCATCAAGTATAAATTCATATATTATATACCAGCATATATACTTAACATTTAACTACATTTAGGCATGTGTATTTGCTTATAAACTTACCTCGGACGTCAGAAAAGCGGAACGAGTCGCTAGTCGATAACTTTCGTTTTCCCTAGTCCAAATCCGATTTCTTTGGTTCTTGATCTAAAATATTCAAATTAAGCTCATTCAAACATATTTTCGTTCAATTTAGTTCAAAAACACATAAATGGGAAAATTACCATTTTACCCCGACATTTACAATTTTACAATTTAATCCCTATTGCACAAAACACAAAATATACAAAATTTCAATATACCCATGTTGGGCGAATTTTACCCATACCCATACAAGTCTATATATTTCATCAATTTCATATTTTAGTCTCTCAAATTTTTATTTTTGCAATTAAGTCCTAATTACTCAAAATCATCAAAATTCCAATACAAAAATATGTTAACCCAACACCTATCTTTCATATTTCACCATCAAACCATAAAAATCACAAGCTTCCATCAATGGCATAACTCAAAATATTCATCAAAATTCAAATTTTAAGCATGAGTTTTGAAGTACTCAAGCAACGATCTCAAAACGTAAAAATTATCGAAACCCACAAAGAACGAACCTTGGATTTGAGCTTGGGAGTTGGCGAACCTAAGCTTCCTTATTTCTTTTTCTTTTCTTTTGTTTCGGCATGGGTGAAATAAAACATATGCCCACTCATATTTTACTTTATAATATCTTTTATATTATAAAGCTTATAATTTTAGTTTTTACATTTGAAATAATAATAAAATCATATAATATATATATATATCCTTTACCAACAAAACAATAAGCTAATGCACATGATATGGCTTTCACGTTTATGTCTTATAATATATATTACACCTTAATATAAAATAATATTTAATTTACACACATATATATATCTTTAATAAAATATTATAAAACCATATGGTATATACTTACCACCGTCCCACTAGTAATCAAATGACTAATTACAACTTAAATACTTCAATTTAAAAAGCCACTAACAATTCGGCCCTTATACTATAAACCATCAAATTTTCTTTTTACATGATTAAGTCCTTTTATTTAATCGGATACCCAAACGATAAAATTAAAACACGAAAATTTTATAGATATAAATTCACACATAATAAACACATAAAATAATTTTTAAATATTTTTCTGGCTCGGATTTGTGGTCCCGAAACCACTGTTCCAAATAGGGTCTAAACTGGGCTGTTACATATATTCTCGAATTTCTGGTATAGTCTTTATATCTTGGAATATATTATATTGGCTTTTCTCTCGTTCTTGTTTCGAGAATTATCGAGCTTGGCTTATCTTTACGAGTAATCTTTTGACTTGCGACATTAAAATCTGTTATGATTATGCTTTTGACTCAACTATAAAAGTGTGGGGATTTCAGTGTCGAGATTTCTTTAAAATTCTTAGGGTAAAGAATGATTATTCTGCAAAAGTAAATCTGAGTTATGTGCATTTAAGTTTATTCTCTGGTTTGAGAATACTATTACGTGTTCTTTGGTAAGTAGTCGTACAGTCAGAAATGATGGGATTTTATTCTTCAAAGTATGTTATGGAAACATATTAGTTGGATTTCTCTTGTTCGAGAGATGTTATAAGTATAGTTATCCTGATTAATAAAGAGACCACATCTATGAAGTTGGAATCATTTGATTCATGTTAGTAAAGTTTCTAAATAGTTGATGATCAGAGTATAGAAATGTGGCTATACGTGGTAAATTAAACAAGTACAAACATGATTCGACTTTTAATTTGGAATTGCGGGAGGATTTGATTTCGGTTTCTATTACTATTAATTGAGTAAGATTTGATCTTGAAACTCGGATATCTGAGAATTGAGTCTGAGTTCACAAAGATATCTTGTCTATTCGTTCAAAGGATGTCGAATTGTCTATAGGGTAAAGCCGAATATCAAATGTATTCGAGATTATTATTGTCAGTGATGACAATGGGAAGAAAATGAGAAAGGACTGTTATGAATTTCGTATCGGGATGTCTCTCATTCCCAGGAAAAAGGAGAGATGCAAGTTGAATTGTGATAGATTGATGATGGAAGTCCGCATGATTATTTTAGTATGTACAGATATATTATTCGACAAATGTGACTGAGTTGTATGTTTTTGAGTTTATAGCTCCAAGAATGTCAGTCTCCAGTGTTTCAAATTGAGCTCCGAGGTTTATACCTCAACTATGGAAAAGCTATAGGAAATCTTGAGTATGGCCTTGTGCTGAGTTGTTTTGTAAGTTGTGAGAAAAAGATATAAGTGACTCGCGAAAGTAGAGAACAACTTTTTCTGGTAAGATTTTCGGGGACGAAAATCCCTAAAGGGGGGAAGAAATGTAATGACCGATTTTGGGCTGGTCGAACGATGAGTTTCGAGACCACTATTCCGAGGCCAGAGAAAATTATTTTAGTATTATTTTGTGTTATAATATAATTTTATAAGTGCATGTAAATTTTGGTGAGTTAATTTTAGCGATTTCTAGTCCAATTTCGAAAAAGGACTAAATCACGTAAAAGGTAAAAGTTTTGTGTTAATGCCTAAATGTGTTAATAGACTAGAGAACTAAAATTGGAGGCATTTAAAGGGCAATTAGACCCTTTTTAAGTGTGTGGCCGGCCAAGGGGAGACCAATTGGTCAAAAGGCCAAAATTTGTGGCTTTTATGTGTTTTAATTGACTAATTAGTAATAAAATAAAGAAAAGAAAATATCATCTTTTCTTCATCTTCTCTCCACTGAAAAATGGCAGCAAAGAAAGGGTTTAGAAGCTAGAAACTTTCAGCAAAGAAACTCCCTTTATAGTAAGTGATTTTAATGTCTTTGCTTGATGATTTTTACATTTTTGGAACCCCTAAAGCATGAGCTTTCATAAGAGGGGATTATTTTGCAAAATGATGAAGAGTCTAGGGTATGGAAGATTATGAGTCCTAGTTGTCTAATAAACAACTTTTGTGAAAGAAATTGCATGAAAATACCTTAAAAAGAGCTAGATTGCTAAGTTGTAAAATGAGTTGTAAATGTGTGAAATAGTTGAAATTATGAGTTTCTATAGTTATGAAAATGGTTCATATAGACTCAAGGATTAAAGAAATATGATAAAAATTAATTTATGAGCATTGGGGCAAAAGTGCAAACATGCAAAATTTTAGGGGTCAAAATGAAAATTTGTAAAAATATGATTTTTAGACCCATATGAATATTGTGACTGATTGGTAGGCTAAATGTGATGTTATAGATGATGAAAATTGAGATTTGGACCTAGAACGGAAAGAAATCGATTTATGGACGAGTATGTCCTTTTCACCTTTGTGGTATCGAGGTAAGTTCGTATGTAAACAATACCATGCTATACATGTATTTAAATGTTATCATTACATGAATTATACAGATATTAATGTGTATGTGATTAATAGAAATATGATAAGACAAAGCCTTAATAGGCGAGGAAAAATCCCGTTTGAACCTTAGGAATAAATTAGGATACGAGTGACATGTCACTAGGAATTATGAGTCCAGATGACTAGCTCTAGAGTGAGCATTGAAATGTCATGAGATATGAGGTAGCTTTAGCTACAATTGAGGCACTTATGTGCAAAGGCTTTTCTGAGTATCCAATTAGTATTCCCAGTGTTCAACGGGTAATCCGAGGAAAGAGATGATAATGGTCCCAAATGAGGTAAGTCATTAGTAAGTTTGCGGTAAATAAATACAATATTCTATTATTTTATGTTAATTTTGTTAATTTCCAGCATGTGTATATTTATTTTATGAAATTATTCAAAGAAGACTCAAGCATGAATTGACAGATAAATAATTTCAGAAAGTCCCGGTTGAACCTTAGGAATGTGTGGGATACAAAATGTCATGACATTTGGGTTCAAGGATACCATGTAAGACCATGCTAAGGCATGGCAATTGGTAAGGTTTCTAAGGCAAGGAAATCATGTAAGACCATGTCAAGACATGGCATTGATAAGTTACTATAAGGCAAAGGTCCCATGTAAGACCATGCCAAGGCATGGCATTGGTGATTTCATAAGGCAAGGATACCATGTAAGACCATGTCAAGACATGGCAATGGTAAGTTTCAAAAGGATACCACGTAAGACCATGACAAGTCATGGCAATGGTAAGGCACCCATGTATCCTTAGTATTCCAAGTGGTTCAACGGGAAAATTTAAAGAGAATATCAAGGTAAGGTAAGTAAAATGTATTAATAAATATGTACTCTTACCATGATGGATAAAATGATGTTGTATTAATTTTATGAACAATGACCATGAATGAGTAACTTAGCCTTGACAGATTTGAGTTACTGCAGTAGTGTAAATTTAAAAATACACTAAAAATAGTGGAAAATGAGTTAGAGGCAGAATAAAATATGGGATTAAAGCTTAATGAGCCTATTTTCACATGAAAGAAATAGAGGAAGAAAAAGAATTCTATATTGTGTCATATTTAAATTCTTGTGAAACAGGGTCTGAATGAATTTGAGATCCCCTGTTCTGATTTTATAAATTCACCATAAATTGTACAAAAATTATTAAGAGTCATACCTTACATTCAATGGATTCCTTATTGAGTCTATTTTTAAGGGAAACAAATGGCATGGTTATTGGAATTCTGTACAGGGAGAAATTCTTTTTGTAGTGCACAGGGGTCAGAGTAGTCATACCCTGAAACAGGGGAAACTTTAACTAATAAATTGTACTAAATGGCTCTACCAAAAATTCTAGAAAAAAATTAGTAAGTAGACATATGAGTCTAGTTTCAATAGAAATAGACGAGAACATTATTCGAATCGTGTACTATGAGATAATTGAACTTTAGTGCAGAAGGGTTGAAACTATCAGATAGTGAATCAGGAGCAAACTTGAGGAATAAACTGTACTAATTGGCTAAGTCAAAAATTCTGGAAATTTTATGAAAGAAAGATAAATGAGTCTAGTTTCAGGGAAAATTAAGGAAACTTAATTCAGAGTTTTGTAGCTCCAGATATAAATTATTTAGTGACCATTGCTCAGAAAGACAGCTTGTAGTGAACTTGAGAATATGTTGTAAACATTGATAAAACAAGTTAATGAGTTGCTTATTGTTTTCATATGAACTTACTAAGCGAAAGCTTACCCCCTTCTTTCCCATGTTCTCTAGGGTTTCCAAGTTTGTTCGGGTTGGAGTTCGTCGGAGATATTATCACACTGTCAAGCTAACGCTATTGGTGTAGTGATTTCAAGTACTTTGAGTCTATGGCATGTATAGGAGTTTAAATATTAGAGTATGTGATATGGCTTTACCATATGTGTTGGCCTATTTTGATTATGGGGTTGTAAATCCATTTTAATTATGCAAGCATGTGCTATGGTATTACGTGATGAGTTTATAATAATTATAGCATGAATGTGGTAAAGATGTGAGAAAAATCTATAATATCTATTGCATGTGAAATTACCATGGTCATGTCATGTTAGGAATGTTTAAGTGCTTAATTTTGCCATGTTGTATGCTATTGTATAAGTATGTGTGCATGTGTTGTGAGGGTGACAAAATGGCTTGGAAAATAGCCTTGTATTTGTCCAGGTTTTTGGACATGGGTTCAGGACACGGGCGTGTCCCTAGCACACGGGCGTGTCCCTAGCACACGGGCGTGTGCTCTATACCCACACGGGCGTATGAAGCCTTGATGCAAGAGATTTTCTAAGTTTTTCATGAGTTCTCAGTTGGGTCCCGGACCACTCCGGATGTATGTTTTGGGCCTCGTAAGCCCGTATATGGGACAGATTGTATGTGGGAAGAAAAGTTTTTAATTATTTGAGATTTCATGGCCCTGTTTAGTATAAAAGTGTTAGTAAAAGTCAGGTAGCACCTCGAACCCCATCCCGAAGTCAGATGCGGGCGAGGGGTGTTACAGCATTTTATTCATCTATGAAAATACATCTTTGCATATAAATCAAAATGAAAATTTTTTGCCATTCAAGGCTTAATACAAAATGAAGGGTTTCCAACCTAAGCCAAGACATTTGGCTAGTTTTCAATGACACAAAAATAGCAAAGTCTAAGCCCTATACATGCCATATTCAAATATAAATCAAACTATACCGAAAGCTTCGATTGATAGTGTGATCGATATCTCTGACTGCAATTGGTCCTTGAGCTAGATAGGCGGCACTATAACAAAATGGAAAAGGAGGGGGAGTAAGCATAGAGCTTAGTAAGTTGAACATAAATAAATATACAACATATCTTTACCATTCATCAACAAGTATCATAATACACAAGTGGCATAAGCAAAACTTACTCAGCAATATTCATTACACCTCATATAGCATATATTGAGCTCACATTTCATACATACCATATAGGTACCTATACCACTTACAACATGGTTATACTTTCCTAGTTAACTTTAAATCATACTTTCACCATTGAACCATATGGAATATTATCGGATACTCAATTAGGCTCAAATATGGGGTCAGACATCGATGTCATGTCCCAGACATGGTCTTTACACAAGTTCTAGTATATCTGTGCCGATGTCATGTCCCAAACATGGTCTTACACTGACACATCTTGTAGTCGATACATGTCCAAGACATGTCTTACACTAGCTTACGTCTCGAGGCCGATGCATGTCCCAAACATGTCTTACACTAGCACTCGTCTCAATGCCAATGCCATGTCTTACACTGGCTCTCGTAATGTGGCCGATGCATGTCCCAAACATGTCTTACACTAGCTTACACAAGTGACCCAAATGTCATGGCATGAATATCCGATTTATTTCCTGAGGTTCATTCGGGAATTCTATTATCTCTATTCTCATCATATTGTCTCATTTCCAAAATCAAGCGATTCATGCTATAATAATTCAAATACAATTCAACACATACATAAGCAATGTAGTTGTATTATTTACATGCAACATACCTCGGATTACAAAATGTGGCGACTAGTCGATTTAGTCAATTTGCTTGGCTTTCCCCTAGTCTAGGTTCTGATTCGGTATTTCTTGATCTATAATAGAAAAATACACTTATTTAGTTACTAAATAAAATTAAAAAATTGAAAATTTATATCTTTGGTAAAATGACCATTTTACCCCTAGACTTTGACAAAATAACCATTTTACCCCTAGGCCCGAAAATAGATTTTTATCGAATTTCGTCACATATTAAGCCTAGACGAACCTTTTTAAATCTTATATCAACTCCAAATTCTCACTATTTCACATATTAAACATCTATTTTACAACTTGTGCAAAATGGTCCTTTTAAGTGTTTTCATGCTAGCACATTTCACAAAAGTTGGTTATAAGACACCCAAGACTCATTTTCTTCCACAAAAATGTAGTAAACATTACAAACCCTTTCATGGCAAAACCCTACACTCTTAATCATTTTGCAAAATAGTACCCTCATTTGAAAGCTCTTAATCATTTTGCAAAATAGTACCCTCATTTGAAAGCTCATGCTTCAAGGGTTTCAAAAGTACAAAAATATTCAACAAAGGGTTGGAAAATCACTTACTTGTGAAGGCTTAAAGTTTGCTAAAATTTTTAAGCTTTCAAATCCTTAACAATGGCTAAAAAATCAATGGGAATCAAGAGAGAATGAAAGAAAAGATGATAGCTAGGCTTAGGACATTATTATATATCATACATTATGTCATCAACTTACCTAATGTTGACTTTTCAACATTTTTACCTCCCATGGCCAGCCAACCTATCAAAATAGGGTCTAATTTCCCTTTAAAGACCTCTAATTTTTATTCTCTCGCTATTTGACACTTTTAGCTATCAATTTAGGACTTTTGCATTTTATGCGATTTAGTCTTTTCTCGCAATTAGACTCGTAAACGTCAAAATTATCTCACCAATTTTTTCATACACTTATATAAACATGCAATGACTCCAAAATAATAATAAAATAATTTATTCAACTCCGGATTTGTGGTCCTGAGACCACTATTTCGACTAGGCCCTAAATCGGTCATTACAATCTTTATGAAGTAAAATAAAATAAAATATTTATGTATTTTAATATTTTACAATAATATTTATTCTTAAAAATATTTGTATTCAATAGTTAAGAATATTATTAAATTGATTTTTTTAAATTTATAATTTTAATTGACAATACAAATGTTTTAAATTTATTTTATGTGTAATATATAACTGGGTAATTATTTAATACACCGTTCATGAATTTTTTTGCACTCTGCAAGTGGATTGAATGTGACAAGTGTCACATTTATTTATATAATTAAATTTTATTTATTTTTACTATACCCTATAATACACTTGTCAAACCTTACACTTACTTGTGGAGTTTAAAAACTCCACTGGTAATGTATCAAATAATTTTCTATACACATATATATTTTGAACATAACTATGCATGTGTAAAATCATGTATCAAAGAGAAAACCAATTACGCTTTTTGTAGTGACAAGTCGTAAGATGGGGTCGTTTGCGCCTTTGAAGGAGGAACTAAAAAAAATATGAGAACTTTGTAGAATCATAGCAGATTTTGGAGTTGATTTGAAGGCTATACTATAGTATACCCAAAGGCCAATCATGATATAATTGCAATTACATACTTGTTTTGTTATTTTAGTTTCTTTTTCTGTGTATATAAATCAACTGAATTGTAATAAAGTCCTAAGAAAAAATATGATTATTCTTAAAAGGTCCTTAGTAAACTATTATTGTGGGCTTGGACAACAATAATGCATTAAAATTGATGTGTAGTTGATTGATGACAAAGTGTTGTCATTAACATAGGAATGTCAAAATCAATACATGAGTATGTGCTAGAGAACAACATATTGGATTGACCTACTATGAGTATGTTTCTTGGATTATTATGTAATAGTCACAACATTACTCATAGTGATAACTATGTATACGATTCTCAGACTTGAGATCATCATTATCGCAACATCGTGAGTCGTATATTTTGATACAATCAAATGTCTTCCTTAATAGGTTGTACTAAAAGACTGATATTGGATATTCCACAATCTATGTAGTGGGATATGGTTGATCAATATAGGATTTGTCCCTCCTACATAATGGGATCAATATGGTTGATTGAGTGAGACTAGAAATGCATGGTCGTGCTCAAATAAGTTGATATGAGATATCATACTTATTTGTTTATTGTAGACTACTCGAGATATGAAGAAACATCATATTGGATTATGCAAGTGTGACTGTTCCATGACTTGTGTCCAATCTAGTTATAAAGAACAAAAGGATGTAATACATGAAAGGTTTATCACAATATAGGATTTGTCTCTCCTACATAATGTGTAACAGCCCATTTTCAAGGAAATCAGAACAATGGTTTCAGGACGACAAATCCGAGCTAGAAAGAAAATTTATTTTAATATTATTGCATGGTCCATATTATGATAGAAATATTATATGAAAATTCTGATAATAAAATTTTATCGATTATGTGCTTAATTATGGAAAAGGCCAAATAGCATAAAATAAAAAAGTTGAATTCTAGTAACTAAAAGAATCAAATAGCTATGGAATTCAAAATAAGAGGTCCTTATATGGTAATTATACCATTAAATAAAAGTTAGTAGATATTTTTGGTGATTCATCCACGGAAAATTAAAAAAAGGATAAGGACTAAATTGGAAATCAAAATAATTAAAAGATGATAATAGAAAGTATCATCTTATTTTCATCATCTTCCCTAATATTTGCATGGAAACCCCAGGAGAGAGATAGGAAACAAATCAAGCTTAATTAGGTATGTTTTCTTGTCTCGTTTTTAGTAATTTTTATACTTTTGAGATAGAAAAAGCTTAATCTATTTATTTTGAGGATTAATTTGAAAAGTTATCAAAGTATGAAAATTTTTCCATGGATGAATATGCTGAAATTTTGAAATTTATGGTAGAAAATGAAAGGTTGTTGATAGATAAACAACTTTTACAAAGAGAATTTTCATGAAATTGTGATTTAGGGACTAAATTGAAAAATTGTAAAACCCATGAAAAAATTTTGATTTTTAAGAAATTCATGGGCTGTTATTAAGACATGTAAAAATTGGTTAGGCTTGGAATAATAATTAGATTACATGAATTTCATTTTCTGAGCCTAGGGACAAAATTAGAATTTATGAAAAGTTTAGGGACAAAATGGTAATTTTTCCTAGGGTGTAAGTTGAATCCAATTGAATATGAAATGTGATAAATTGATGATTAAATTCATTTATATAGATTCGGACAACTCAAATTCGAAGTAGATAAAGGAAAAGAAAAAGTTTCGGATTAGTGGATTTTCATACACAAGCAAGTGTCGAGGTAAGTTCCTGTAACCAAATTGTGTTTATTTATATGCTTGAGTTGAATGTGGCATGTGATTGTATGAATTATATAAATTTTATAAATAAATGAAATAATCACATATTTAATCAAGTCCGGAAAATGTTAAGTTCTTTATGAATAATGAAATTTGATGGATATATGATTTCTCATATTGAATATGGTCCTGCATATGTTGTAGATAGAATATAGCTCGGACGAGCAATCCTGTTATAGCCCTTTCAGACATCCTGTTATATAGTTCCTGCGAGCGTCCTGATTGGTAGTGATTTTGCATGTGTTACACACTACTGCAGCTCTTTGTGAGTGTCATGTTACATGATTCGATCAGTTGTAATCCAGCATATATTGCAGACACAAACATAGCTCTACATTAGTGTCCTGATATAGGCTCTTATAAGTTTCCTGACATATCTGGTTTGAACTCCCTGTTACCTTATCCAGTGCTCTCTGATATTAACTCTTCAAAGTTATCTGTTAAGCTCTATGAACTCTCTAAATAAAACTCTTATGAGTTTCCTGTTTAGTAGGGATAAGTATCCTGTTACATGGCTCATCTGAGCATCCTAATATGTGGCTCGAGAGTGTGCTCCCTGATTAAGTGCCCTAATGGGTACCCCTGATTATGAGTTGACGGTTTATAGTTTTGTACACCTTGTGTGTACTACCTGAGTATCCATCGAAATTTCAATGATTCAACGGATAAATTCTTGAAATGAGAAACTATAAGATTAAATGAATTATATCTCGAATGTTCCCAAAATACTTGAAAGTTTGTAACATGATGAACTCATTCATGCTTACTTGATGTACATGAGAATTATGTGACTGCCTTGCTTATTTAAGTGTGTATGATTAGAAAATTTTGCTAATTTGTTGGAAAGCATGACATTGTTATGCTTATTTAAATGAATATGATTGGTAAGTTTACTTCCTGTTATACGAACGTACTAAGCATTAAATGATTACTAGGTTTTATTTTCTCTATTTTATAGTTCTCAGAAGCTCGCAAAGGTTGGAGACTTGTCAGATATCATCACACTATCCACCAGTTTATTTTGGTAAAATATATTAAACTAATTTTGGTATAATGGCATGTATAGGTTAACTTGGCCAATTGATGGCTTGTAAATAGATATTTGTAATCAAGCCATTGGAATGGCTAGTAATGGTTTGATTTGGTATATTATTATAAGGCTATATCAGGTTAATATATATATATGGTATGGTTTAGTTGAATTAAAGTAAAATATATGTGCCTTTACAAAAAGGGGTAAGTTTGATTATATTAAAATAGGCGATGTTATATCATACTTGTTAATGATATTTGCTTGGTTTAATGCTTGAAATTTGGTTGTTAAATATGTGCAAGTGTTGTTGTAGGTTAATGGCGAAATTTGGGTGAGAAATAAAGCTAGAAAATGGTTTTATTTTGTCCACACTGGTAGACACATGGGCGTGTGTCTTGACTGTATGTGATACACGACCTGGCACAAAGGCATGTGGTTTGCCCTTGTGTCCCCTACATCTTAAAATTAAGAAACAGAATGCTCAGATTTGAGCACACGAGCAAAAACACGGGCGTGTGTCTCAGCCGTGTGTGACACATGGCCTAGAACACGGGTGTGTGTCTTGACTGTGTGAATCCTACACTTAAATTTCGAAAATTAAATTGACTACACGACCTAACACACAGGCGTATGGCTGGCCATGTGGCACAAGTCAGAAAGTTACATAGGTAAGGACATGGGCTGAGACACGGCCGTGTGCCTCACATCGAATACCCATACGGCCTGAGACATGGGCATATCAGTTAGCCGTGTGAACAACATGGCCTACTCACACGGGCATGTGACCCCTGTATTAAAGACAAAATTTTGAATTTTGCAAAAAATTCTCTGAAATCCCAATTTAGTCCCGACTTGATTCTAATATTTAAATTGGGTCTCGAGGATCCATTCAAGGGACAATATGATTAGTTTCGGATATGAATAGTAAATGAAATGAATTACATGAAATTATTTTGTAACTCTGTTAATGCTTTGTAACCCTGTTCTGATGACGGATACGAGTCAGGGGTGTTACATAATGGGATCAATATAGTTGATTGAGTGAGACTAGAAATGCATTGTCATGCTCAAATAAGTTGATATGAGATATCATACTTATTTGTTTATTGTAGTCTACTCGAGATATCAAGAAACATGATATTGTATTATGCAAGTGTGACTGTTCCATGACTTGTGTCCAATCTAGTTATAAAGGACAAAATGATGTAATACATGAAAAGTTTATCACAAAAAGGTAATGTTGAATTACGACTTCTTGTAACTTAGATAGCTATGACGCATTGCTAGATGCCACCCATTACTTGTATTATTAGAAATGTTCTAGTATTACTACTAACGTTACAAGAACCTATGAGGTCACACCCTATGGTTAAAACGAACAAAATCGAAACACAGTTGGTATTGTGTTTAGATGTCACATGAATTAAACAGTTAAATACTAAAAAATTAAATGTACAAGCTTGTTGTACACAAATAGATAACATAGTTAAAATTAATAAATGAATTTGATTCATATAAAATTTTAACGAATATAGTTCTTGAAATTAATATAATAAATTATTATAATTATGATTTTGGTGAAACATTGAAACATGGTAGTTATAATTCTTTTTTGGAGAGAATATAACGTTTTTAATACTTTCCATATGTTATAATTCTTTTTCGTAAGAATATGAAGTGTTTAATGCTTTCCATATGTTCTCTATAGGATTGATTCTGTTTTCAATATATGCATACCAAAATCCCAAATTAGGGTAAGTGTGTTTTAAAAGAAAATTTAAAAAAAAAGGTCTAGCAGTCATTTTGGGAGATTATTCTCTGAAATAGTTCCAAAAGAGTTTTGTCGTTCATTTTAATACTGAGTGGACTACGTAAAGGCCGAAACGTTTTCGTTGTGGCTTAGAATCAATATCGAATCAACAACATCCTTTCATCATTTTTGGTTAAGAAGGTATATCTTCAACTTTATTTCAACCCGTTTCGTTCCTCGTACACTGATCCATGGTTGTGGATTGCTAGAATAATTTTTTTGCTACGCCATAGGGCATACCGGCGGTTCCAATATGCTATGCATGAAAATAAATAATTTGATTTTTTTGTGATTTGATAGTCTCCTTCAATAATCGGTTGGTTGAAAGTTAATACGGATAGAGCTCTTAAGAGGACATTTAGAATCACAATGTCGAGGAGAGTCATCAGAGAAAATCTTGGCAAATGGATATTGTCACACTCGGTCTTCATTAAAGACCTGAATTTAAAGGAGCATTAGGAGTTAATTGAATAAAATAGTGAGTTGGCAAACTTTACCAAAAATTTCTAAAATTTTATAACTGTTGGGCAATTAGTTAAGTTTTAATTCTAGTTTAGTTAAGATGGAACCAACTGTTTCTATGGTATAAGACACAATAATTATTGATGGATGGCTGGTTAAGATTTGGAGACTGTGCAAGAAGAGTTATATATTTGGGTGAGAAGGGATATTCCTATAAAAGGAATTATTCTCAATTTTGTTTATAATTTCTTTCTCATCTACATTGTCTTCTTCGGGTGCTCCGAAGATGAAGAAGTTAAGGAGAGCATTGCATGGAGTAGAGATCATGGGATTTGAAGTTTGAGAGTAGAGAATTTGAGGAATTGGTAAGCCTTCTTACCTTTTATGTACTCCTAGATTAGAGGATGAGAGAGGGTAAGGATTTCCTAATAAGTTTCTATATACTAGGTTATGGGTTTTAAGGTTTGAACACCTTCGATTTAACCAATATATGGTTGTCATGCTTAGTTGGTAGGACAATGAAGGCTCTGGCAATTGGAAAAGCTAAGCTGACGAGAATGTAGGAGTTCAGGTGAATGCTATACTCTGCCTCTGGGTAATTATTGATATTGTATTGTTTGAATAGTTTGTGTTAGTGTTTGTTCGAGTTGTTAGAACCTACTATTGTGTATGAAATGGTGAATAAGCATGTTAAGTATGCATAATATCGTGTGAGTATGTATGATAGTTGTTTGATTACATAAAATATAAAAATATGTTTGTTAAGAAAATGATATGTTTTGTGTTTGTGAAATAGGTATGGTGTGCTCCATGTTATATTCTGAACGTACGGTTGTATGCTATGCATGAGCATAAATTGTAGAGTATGAAAGAAATGTATTGGCAGATTGGTTGGAGTAGGAAATGGGCGTTATGGGGGAATGAGCGAATAGATTAGGAAATGGAATTTCTATTAGCTCTTTCGTAATTCAGTTTGACATGTGTTGCAACCGAGATAAAGGGGGTCTAGCCTTACGGGTGAACACTTCGGTGTTCGTATTAAAAATTAGGATTTAAAGAGGAAAGGATGGGCGACAATGGGAATGATGTGTAAGACCATAATTGGGTCATGGCACCAATTAGAGGCTCTAAACCTATAAAAGTGTACGATCATAGGTTGGCTATGGTAACATATGAAGTCCTTCATGACAATAAACATGGCCCCATATAGTGTAAGACCATAGCTGGGCCATGGCACCGATCGGAGGCTTTAAGCCTATAACGGTGTAAGATCATTGTTGGGTTATGGTAACATATGAAGTCTGTCAAGACAATAAACATGGCACCATATAGTGTAAGATCGTAGATGGGCTATGGCAACATATGACGTTCACTAGAACAATAAACATGGCACAATATAGAGTAAGACTATTGTTGGGCTATGGCAACATACGAAGTTCGCCAAGATAGTAAACATGGCACTAAATATTGTAAGACCATAGTTGGGTTATGGCAACATATAAAGCCTGCCAAGACAATGAACTAAGAAGTCTGCTAAGGCACAAAAAGGGAAGTCACTAAAAGAATCGCGTACGAGCAATCATATATGATGATTATGGCATGATGAAAACACAACAAGCATGCTAAAGAGAGGGTCTACCAAATAATGAAGATATGAAAAAATGGTAAAAACGTCTTAGACGCGGGTATGCATGAAAAGGAGTATTTCCCTTAAATTATTGGTAAATAAGTATTCAATACTAAAAGTTCGTTAGTATCAACGTATAAACCACCATTAGGTGAAATGTGATGAAATAGTCCTTCAGGATTAAATTCTAAGTGTATTAACACGGGAGGCCGCAAGAAAAAATTGAAGCCCGCCAAGGACTTTCTCGAAAAGAAATCCACTAAGGATTTATCTTAGGAAGGAAAGTTTGTCAGGGAATTATCCCAAAAAAGCAAACGTTAGTTGGGACTACATAGCGCGAAAAGATCCTCTAAGATTATCAAAGGAAAGTTCACCGATGGCAATTTAGTAAGAGACAGCTCGCTGAGTACTAACCACTAATTGGAGTATCTCTGTAGAGTGGGTTGAAATAGGAAAGTCCTATGGGACTATCTTGCAAGCATGAGTTTATTAAGGAAGAAGGGTGTGTATAAATCAGCCAAGACTCATATTCAAAACTGCAAATAGAGAATGTTAGATTGGGTCTTCCATGAGAGAGGGTCCATTTTGGTGATTAAGTCAAAGAAGTTAGTTACTAGGGGTAAAATGGTAATCATACATATAGTTTTATTGTGGAATGAACGGATTAGGGTAGGGATTCGCCGGTAGGGCAAAGATGATTGTAAGTCCATTAATAGTAAAAGTAAAACTGAACCGTATGCACGCATATATGGTTATCTTAAGGAGGCCAAAATACCAGGATTGGTAAAATAGGAATCCAAGATGAAGCGGGACAGGATCAATTTCCATAAAGAATTGTTACTTAGAAGAGGATAGTTGCGATTGAATCTGAGGATGGGTCAGCTAATGATGAAAATCAGAAAAAGGAAGGTGTCGACCATGCCAAAAAATCTATGAAGTACCTAACGGCGCACAGGGAGTTTAAATTTAGTACCTTTACTCCTTTTTCCTTAAAATTATAGAGTCTTTACGATACATTATTACTCAAAATCTCATTAAGTTCATTCTAAACTTATGAATATACTACCTTGTATGCAGGAACAAGGGGTTTTCGGGACCTTAGAAAAGGACAAGCCAGACTCCACCAGATTTACACGTTAGGCGTTAGAGCTATTTCATGCGTATAAACGGGCACCCTCAAAGGCTACACCTTTGAGGTTGAATAAATGTATATACACGGGCCTAGTAAGGCAAATGAATTTAACAACCTTAGTACTTGTATAATAGAGAATGCATTTGAAGTTAAATTCGAAACATGTTGTTATCTAAGAAATTAGAATAAAGTTGTATGGTAATCATGGGTTTACATTTTGGTATTGTCTGTAAATAAATCAAGTTGAAAGGTTGTTAAGTAATACAATTTATTTGTGACATTCGGTACTCAGACCCAACGATCAGGTTGAGTATAGGGTGTTACAGATACGAGGTTTTGCAAGGATTTTGATATCATGTTCAGTGTTAAAAGCTAAGTTTTAAGGAGTATTTCAAGCCTAAGATATTAGTATACATGGACTAGTCTTGGAAAGATAATCTTTTAGCTATTAATATTTTATGCAACATGAAGGAATAACATAATTTTAATGCAATTATCAGAGTTATAAAGAACCTGCTAATGTTACGGGTCTTGGATCAAAGCCTGTGAAAAATGCACACAAAGTGTTCCACAGAGGCTAATTGATTAAATGGAGGCTTACTTGACCCATTTGAATTGGCCCAATTCATGGAACATATGTAGAAGCCCATCTACTTGAAGTCTTGATAGCTTAATGGAATAATCCAGTAAAACTAGAGTTATCATGTGGAATATTGTAAATTCTAATGGATAAGGCTATATAAAGTTTAAATCCCTTAAGACTCTCATCTTGGTGAATATTTTAACTCAATTTGTATCGTTGGATCTGAGGGAGCTTAACTATAAATAGAGGCCTCCTCCTTCATTTGTAATCATTTCATTCATAACTATTGTGTAACAGCCCGATTTAGATCCTAGTCGAAATAGTGGTTTCGGGACCACAAATCTGAGTCAAAAAATATTTTAATATTATTTTCCGTGCTTATAATATATGAACTAGTATGTGTGAAAATTTCGTATGAAAATTTGATCGTTTGTGTACTTAATTTGTTAAAAAGACCTAATCACATAAAATGTAAAAGTGGTCTTCTATTTGTTAAAGTGCTTAATTGCTATGTCTCTTTAATTGTGAGGTCCTTATGTGGTTATTTGACCATGGCATGCATAAATGACTTAAATGGGCATTAAATAATGGTTTATTAATGATATGATGCAATGGCAAAATGGTAAACTAGTTATAAATGATATATTAAATAAAATAAAAGCTTAAATTAATTCATTTTAAGTCTTATTCCACCAAAAATAAGAGAATAAGAACATCATTTCTAGGGTTCAAGCATTTGGCGTTCACATTACTTGATTAAGGTATGGTATTGACTCGGTTTTTGATAATTTCTACGTTTTTTTGTGATTGTTGCTTAGTGTTCTATCAAGCCCATGTTTGAATTTCTGAAATTATTGATGATTTTGAGTTGAGCCATTGATGAAACTATGAGTTTTATGAAGTTTGATGTTAGTAAATGAAAGATATGTATTGGGTTAATATGTTTTGTCTTTGAATTTTTGATGAATTTGAGTAAAATGGGCTAAATTGTGAAATTTATAAATTGAGGGACTAAAATTTGAAATAAATAAAATATGTGGGCTTGTATGAACTCCACAAAAATTCGACTAACCATGTGTAAAAGGAAAGTTTGTGTATTTTGTGATTTTGTGAATTAGGGACTAAAGTGTCAAAATTTGAAAATATGAAGGCTAATTTGCAAAATGCCCTAATTATGTGTTTTTGGATTGAATTGAATGATTTGGTGAATAAAATAGTTAAATTTGAATTTATATAGATCAAGAACCAAAGAAAACGGAATTAGACCGAGGAAAGTCGAAAGTCATCGAATAGTTGATTCCGTTCGTTCGAATCCATACGAGGTAAGTCAATATACAAATAAATGTGTTTGAATCAATTTATTTATGCTTATATGCTATTGAAATGAAATGAATGGCTTGGAAGATGAATATGTGAAATTGAGAAAGCATCGATAGTGTTTTGACGTCCGAAAAGCCCCGTACGAACCTTAGGAATAGTTAGGATACATATGTCATGGCATAGGATCCGATATGTGTTTTCGTGTAAGACTACATCTGGGATGTTGGCATCGACTTATGATTTACGTGTAAGACCATGTTTGGGACATCGGCATCATATTTGATTTCGTGTAAGACCCTATCTGGGACAGTGCCATCGATATTCGATTACATGTAAGACCACGTCTGGGACGTTGGCATTGTACGAGCTGTCCGAGTTATCCATGTATCCTTATGATTCCGAATGGTTCAACGGGCATTTAGAGAAAAGAATAAAAATATGAAATGTGTATCCGAATCAAGTACATTTGAAATGTATACTATGTTTGAGAATAAAAGGTAAGTATATGTGCAAATGATGATATATAATATAAGTATAAGAAAATATGCTATATGAGAAAATGAATTGGGATTTTGTGAATTGTATATGAACTATGTAGTAATTGATAGTATTTGGCCCTGAATTACATTAATGGTTTGGTTTATAATTGTGTTATATGATAAGTTTATTTGTATATCTCTTACTAAGCTTTTAGAAAGCTTACTTTGTGTGTATTTGCATTGTTTTATAGATATCGAAGCTACCAGAAGCTTAGGGATCGTTGAAGATCATCACCACACTATCAAACTCTATTTTGGTACATTTTGAAAGTGTAAATATGGAAGTATGGCATGTATAAGCTAGAAGTATGTGAATATGTTTTGTAATGTGCATATATCTAGCCATGTGATATGGCTTGGTTGTGGATGTGATTATGAAGGGATTTTTGGTATATGTTTTGTGTTCAAAAATGGTACGTTTTGATGCATTCTTGAATGACCAAATGAAATGGTCAATTTTGGTAAGTTATGGTATATGCTTATTTTGGAATTTAGTAATAGTTTGGCATGAGAAAGAATGTGAAACTTAATGATAAGGACATGTACAATTGAATGTGTTTGGTAGGTAAATATGGTATGTTTTAGTTTGAATAATGAGCATGAATTTAGTTAATGAATATATTATATGAATGATGAATGTTTTGTGGTTGAAATTGTTTGGAAATATGATGTATTTGATGCTTGAATGTTATTTGTAAGGAGGACCCTAAATGGGTGGCAATTTGGCCTTGTAAATGGCTTATTTTTGCCCACATGGGCAGGGACACGGGCGTGTATCTCGACCGTGTTGCTCATTGGCCATTTCGAAATGAGCTTGGGCAGACTACACGGTCGCACACACGGGCGTGTGCTAGGCCATATGGCCAAGTCAATTTTGAGCACGGGCGTGTGACCCAAGTCAATAGCCTCCTTAATTTTCACACGGCATGGCACACGGGCGTGTCTTGTAGCAGTGTGGACAAGTCAGTATGTATGCCCTGTTTTTCCATGGCCTAGACACACGGGCGTGTCTAATGCCGTGTGAGGTACACGGCCTGTTCACACGAGCGTATGACCTGTATAACTTTGAAAAATGTTTAAGTTTCGAAAAATTTTGTATGCATTCAGCTTAGTCTCGACCCCTTTCTAAAGCATGTTTTAGGTCTCATTGACCTAAGTAAGGGACTCTGTAATGATATATGATTATGTTTAAATGAAGCTTGTAAATTTATTTGTGAAAAGTTTCGATTTGTCCGGTAATACCTCTTAACCCTAGTCCGGCGACGGATACAGGTTAAGGGTGTTACATATTGAATATATTTGAGAGCATTTACTTAAATACCTTGTGTGCATTGTTTTCTTGTGTTTTTTTTTCTGTTCTTTCGTTGCTCCTTCGCTTTGACGATTTAAATTTGCTTCCGCTTTATTTTAGTGCCTTAGAGAATTTTCCTTGTGAATTTCACTTTTCGAAGGTTATGTTAATTTAAGTGAATTTGAAATAAATAAACCACCAAAGGACACAGTTTTCCAGAGTAAAATTCTAGTCCTGTGACACTAGCACGTGACTAGGAGGTAAGAATTTGGCATGCATATAGAAAGGCAACAAAGTAGTTGATTCAATGGCTAACCATGCAACTAGTATTCCTTTAAAGGTCCAAGTTTATAGTAGTCCACCACCCGAGACATTAAAAATAAATTCATGATGATGAGCGCAGGGTAGCTTATTCGAGGTTCACTTGCATGTAATTTTTTTGTTTTAATTCACTATTAATAAAAAAAAATTTAATTTATCTTTAACACCATAATAATTTTTTCACCTTTTATCACGAGAAATATAGAAAGTGAACAAATTTTAGCATACTAAATACGTTAACTATGTTTCATTTGATTAGATTTGTCGAATATGATCACTTTTAATAATTTGAAACATGTCGATTGAGTCTTAGCTCGATTGGCATAGACATTATTATCAATGTAGGAGGACGTGGGTTCAAGTACACTGATGTGCATTATCTTCCTATTTATGGGTTGGGGAGAGGCTATGGGTAGTTTTAGGCATTGTTTCGAAAAGAACAGATATGATCAGAATCTACAATATGATTGTTAAAAAAATCAAAACATTAATCGCATTTGCTAGTTGAAAAAGTTTTGTTTAAAGGAGAAGTCTGACTAAGAATTAAATTCTGCTAAACTAAGGGCTTGTTTAATGTTACTTTTCCAAATCAAAATCATCCTTTTATTCCATTATAAAGTGTTAAAGAACTAATCCTTAGATTCAAACTAAATTATAAATTTTCTCTTCATTTATAATAATAACAATAGGTTAGTATGAAGGATTTTTTATTATAATATATCACATTTAAGATTTGATTAAAATAGTTAGCCACCAACTCATTATTACTAACCCAAACTCATGCATTAGGTTGGACTCAATACGTTTTATCTCAGGATCCATTGTGAAATACAACTTTGGGCCCAACAATTATACCCTTTTTTCTTTAAATAGCATTTATGTTTTTTTTTGTTCTTTTTTCTCTCCATATAAAATTGTGATATAAGCGTTTGAATTTGGAGGAGTGAGGTGATTGCCAAGGGTTAGGGTTTCTTTTGTGGACCACCTTTGACTTGAATCTGAATTCAAAGATGGCTGCAAACTGTTTGTGATCACTAAGGGATTTTTAGTTTGTTTTGTAGCTAACAAAATCCCTTGATCTCTCTTATATTTCTATTCAATTCAAATGGCTAAAATATTAAAAAGAGCCTCCAAACTTTACCTTTTTTTATTTTTATTACTCATATAATCTTGATTTTTAAATTGTTGCTATAACAATAATACCAATTAAATTAAAACTCTATTATATATTTTTATTAAGGATTCATTCAAGTGTATATAGGAGCGTAAGCACTTGTGTAAATAAAGGAATAATAAACTACTTGTTTAATATTTTAACTAAGGCCTCTTGTAAAAAAAAAAGTCTCTTGAAAATTTAATAATTAATTGAGCCCTTAATCAAAAATATCACTCAACTAAACCTTGATCGAATTTAAACAATCAATTAAGCTCTTAACCGAATTTAAGCAATTAATAAATCCCTTAAGTCTAAGCTTTTTATGAAAGTCTTTTGATACTGTTAATTCCGTCATATTATAAAAATATAGAATTTCGATGATTAAAAATGGTAAAAAGTATAAATTTATAATAATAATATAAAATTGAAAAAATTTATTTAAAAATAGAAAAAATGGAAACTTTTTTTTATTGAGGTTGAATTGATTATTTTGAAGGGATTTTTTTAGCAAAAGAGAATATAGATGAAAAAGGGTAAAATGAGGTGGTGACCAAACATCAAACATGGCTGGTGACGTCCTCAAACTCATACGCACCACGCCACAGGTATTGCTTGCCAATTCAACTTTGAGCAACAACCTTTAATATCAACTTATATTTTTCACCCAACAAAAGTCAACTTATAAATATATATTTTAAGTGTATGAATAAATTTGACATTTATAAGGAGAAGCAATTTGAATTAAAATTTTATTTTTTAAATAAAAATAATATATTTTAGTATATTTAAATTTACGTATTTTTATATTAATAGTATTAATGTCAATTAAATATTTGATAATTTATCTGTGGTTTTAATTGCGTGCAATAAATTTAATAATTTAAAGCAGAATATGATAAGTTTGGTTTATAGGGCAGACATGCTAACAGGAAAAGATACCACCTAAACCACATGCTTTGCTTCTCCCTGCCACTACCCAGAAAATTATATGTGTATTTTTATTTAAAAAAAAAGTTAGTGAATAGTAAGCATTAATTAAGCAAAGCAAAGGGATAAGAACTCCACTTCATTTTGTTGACATTTCAAATTCACAAGACTCTCAATGCCCTATAAAGAGGGAAATATTGCTTACAAGTTACATCATTATTTTAAATTTGGTTTGTTCATCATTACGGATATTGTGGGACATCCAAAACTATCACGCTTTTCTATTATTTATTCTAGATTTGTGGTCTGATTGGATCTGGATTTACCCAATATCTCTTTATTTTTCGATTTATCCTATCCCCTCATGACATGGATCCTTTACTTTTTTTCCTTTTTAAATCATATTTATCTCTAATAATATATAAAAACCATTGATGTGGAGACGTTCTTGGACTAATGCAAATAGTTTTATTGTTTGGTCATAATAATTTCAGTTTTCTCATCATTTGATAAAAACGTAAATTTAAGAAAAAAATGAAATAAATAATTTTTTTTTAAAGTTAAATGGTGAAATAAATTATTTTACCTATTATTTATTATATTATTAAATTGAGAATAAGATAACATTTAAATTTCACATGATGTCTTGATGATCAAGAATATTCACTGTTTTGATGCAATTTGGATTGTACTAGTCGCGTCTTTACCATGTTATTGTAATTAAAAATAATAATATTTTAAAATTATTATTAAATTAAACTTTACCTAACAAAAAAATAAAATAAACTTTCACCTTAGTTTAAATTATTAAATATTAAATAAAACTTTTTATTATATATCATAGAATCTAAAATTTATCACTATTCATGCCAACATTCAACCATTTTCACAATACTAAAAATATTCAAGCTTCATTATTTAGACTTAAATATCGTTTTGTTTTTATTAATATAATATTTTAATTATATTCAATATTATTATTTGATATTAATATCATGAATTAAAAATACTTAAAATCAAACTCTAATCTATTGTATTAAAAAGGGTTGGATATTGTAATATTAAAATAATAAATAGCAACTTTTTGTTAATATCCTAATTAATAAATATGAGATTGGTCACAAAATCTCTAGTTTTAGGCAACCAAGATTTGGCTTCAGTTTCCATAAAATATAATTAATAATTATAAATCATATGGTAAGAGTTTAATATTTTACTCACATTGTTTGTATCAATTAATAAGTCAAGAATGTAATTTCAATATTCAGTACGAAATCAATAAATAATAGAAGCAGCCATGACTTGACGAAAGCTCCGGAAAATACTTTTTTTTTTTTAAATATTAAGAAATTGTATAGAAATCAGGTCAAAATTATTTCATGTATCAAAAAAAAATAGACACAACATAAATCTTATACTACTTGATTGAGTCAATCATCCTTTCTAAAATTTGGATTTTTTTCTTTTGGAAGTTTTGCTTAGGTTAAATTATCTTATTAGTAAAACTTTTTAATTTTATAAATAAATAATAAAATATATATTATTTTATATGAAAATATAAAATTTCAACTAGATTATATTTGAGGTTATTACGTAAAATTGAGTCATTGACAATGTTTCATATTTTTAAATAAAATAAAACAATTAACTGAGATTTTTATATAAATTCACAAATGTGTTAATTTATTTAAAACCCAAAGGTGAATTTGATGTTTTTAATGAAAGATAAAAACAAGAAACAAGTTGCGATAAGCCCAACAACCTCAGTCCTCACAATAATGAAGGTGATTGTTTCTTTCACGTGCTTCGTGAATTATATATCTGACACATTTTGCATTGAAGAAACAGCAACCTTGCCTAAAAATAAATTAAAATATGTTGCACGAGTTGTTATTTTAATCTCTATATAAATTAAATATATTTGATCTAATTTTAATTTCAAAGAATAAAATTATAAGGATTAAATTCTAATATTATGCATGTCTTGAGAAATTGGGAGTTGTTCCTTAAAACTCTTAATATTTGAAGGACCAAATTAGTTGCAATGCTAGCTTTAATGGACTTTTATCTCTACGAGTGAAGCTAATGGGATATGGTGGATGTTATAATGTGTGGAGATATTTATTTATTTATTTTTATATAAATTTTGTTCGTTTAAATGTTTGGATAAATAACATTTATTTTCCATTGAAATATATTTACTCTTTTAATTTGAAAAATAAATAATATCGTATTTAGTTCCTGAATTTTATTAAATAATTTAATGTAATATTTATATTTTGAAAAATATTTAATTTACAATGTTTATTAATATGATACTTTGACTAAAGGTGTTAATTTTGACTTGTCAAAACACATTAACCATTTAAATAACAATACATGTCACTTTCATTAATTTGAAAATGTAAGATTAATTAAAAAGAAATAAAACGTTTTTTAACCATTAATCTTCAGCTTTTCTAATCAAACAAAAATGAAATTAAAAGAATAGAAAAAAAACAACCCATCTAATTTCAAATGCTTCCTTCTTAATCTTCACCTTTTGTTTCTCTAGTTTTCTTTAAGGTTTTGACTTTGATAATGAGGTAGAGAGAAGACAAAGTGGGGGACAAATTAAAGAGTGGAAGACAAAATCCAGTTTTCTAAAACAAAAAATTGAGATTAGATTTCTTAAAACAATTGTTCCTATTGTTATTTTTAATAAAAATTTTATAATTATTTTTTTATAAATTTTATGATTTTTAAAGTAGTTTAATTAATTTTTAAATTTATTACTAAGACCTTTTAAACTATTTAACTTTATTAGTTTAAAAATTTCCAATTTATTTATAATAAAAGAGTAAAGGTCAAATTGAATAAAAGCGTAAAAGTTTAGGGCTAAACTTTTATTATACTTTATACATAAAACACTAAAACAAATATTTATCTATGCAATTTTAACAAATTGGTTGTTTAACTTAAAAGGACCAAGTTATTCATTTCTTCAATAAAAAAAATATTAAAATGTAATCCAAAATATAGTATATGAGGTTTCGTAATACTTTAATCATATTTTATTTTTGCCAATGTGCATAATATGTAACAAGTCATCAAATGAGTTGAATTGAATATTCTAATATCTGATTTAAATGGTTTGTAGAATTAATAAACATTTTTTATAAATTTATTTATAATCAATCATATACATATACTCTGTATGAAAATTAAAATTTATTATTTTAAATTAACCGAAAAATTATTTAAATTTAATCTTGAGCTCAAACATAATCAAATTTAAATATTTATGTAAATATGAATATTTGTGTAGAGTGAATCAATACCCTATATAGCAAGTTAGCTTCTCTCTGTAGGTAGTAGGTCTATCGTATTGAAATGAAAATTTAATTATTTAAAGAATTAATATATTATATAAGTATCTATAATAATATTTTAAAACACAATCATTGATTTACTTTATTGATTAATACCAACATTTAAAAACATTATTATAAAAGGTAACATTTATCATAATCTATACTGCTATATATAAAAGGAAGACATTACTTCAACTATTCGAAATGCCTCCTAAAGGGCTTGAGCATAACTCTAACAAGTTTATTGTAATGTTTTTTTATTAGAAATAAATCATTAAAGTCTTCCTTCACATGACACCTGTCCACTTTTTCTTCCCTTTTTGACATAATAATAAAATGGTGAAATTCCACTTCTAATCTCTCTATTTTTATTTATATAACAATGACTAGATTTCAATTTTGATCCCTATTACTTCACTTAAATTTAAGATTTAATATTTATACTTTAATTTCAATATAATTTGGTACCTCAACGTTTATAATGTCATTAGTTATCCTAAATACTTTATTCAAATTAAAATGTTTATGTAAACTTTTAAGAATTGTTAACATTGTTAAAATGTTTATGTGAACTTTAAGAATTGTTAACATTGTTAAATTTCTCTATTAAATTCACGTCCATTACAAGAATACTAAGTGAGTATTTCTTTTCAATTTCAAAGTACCACCAACAAATTTAATCGAAGCATTTTAACGGTGTTAGAAAATAGTCATAAATTTTAAATTTGAGAAATAATGGGACTAAATTCTTAAAAATAAAGGTATGAAAGCTAAATTCTAATCTATAAATAGTATAATATCTTAGAGCATATTGCAACATTTACTTTACTCAAAAATAAATAATTAACCAAACTCGAAGTGTGGGTGGCAACCATACTAGTTATAGTAATATTTTGAAAATCGTTATTATAAAATGGTTTAATGCATAGTTTAATTCTTAAAGACCGCTTTTTTCACTTTAATCTTTAAATATTTTTTAGCCCACTTTAAACCCTAATGTTTTTAATCATTCACCGGTTTAGTCATTTGGTCATTAAAAAACTAGCTAGGATATTTAGCAATAAACATTTTAAGTATTTTAAAATAAAAATTTACAAGAATATTAAAATTATAAAAAATTATCAAACATTATAAAAATTAATAAATTTTAATAGTTTTTATAATTTATTAATAATTTCTAATAATTTTATTATTTTTATAATATTTATTATTTTTACAATTTTAATGTTTTTATGATTTTTAATTTATATATATTGTTATTTTTCTAGTTACGATGTGATGTCATTATATAATACATGACAATTTATAATTTATTAGATATGTTAATCCATTTTTTAACTTCTAAAGAACTGAACCGATGAATGGTTAAAAATATTAGGGATTAAAGTGAAAAAAGCTTTAAAGATCAAAGTGAGAAAAACAACATATTGTAGGGAGTAAAGCGTGCAATCAGCCTTAAAAAAAGGGGGTTGGTCATTGAACTGTTCTGTTCCAGTTGAAATCGGACGGTAAGAAGTCCGTGTCCAAACTGCGTCGTTTATTTCCACTTGGATTGCATTTTACACGTGCTTTTACCGGCAATTATCGGTAAACTTTACCCACTTTATTATTACAAAAGGGCGAGAGTTATTGACTTAATGTTTATTGGGTTTTTCTTTTTTTTTTTCATTTTTCCCCCAACTCTTTTTCTTCTCAAACTCTATAAGTATCAGATACTCATGAAAAATGCAGGCTTCTCTTCTTCGTCCTCCCATCTCTCTCTATTTCTCCTTTCCTACCATTTTCCGGCGCAATCGCCGGCTATTTTCTGGATAATTCATTTTAGGGTCTTTTTTTTTTGCTTTCTAGAGGTTTGCTTTTTTTTAAAAAGCTCTTTTTTTTTGGGGGAATATGTTATTATTATTATTATTTTTTTTGCCTTTCATGTTGACTGAGTTTCAGATCTGGGTTTCTTCTTTCTTGGTGGATTGATTTGCAGTATTTCATTTTTCATGCTTTTTTGTTGTTTTCTTCTTGGTAGTCATCTTCATGTTTCTTTCTTTAATATTTTTAAAAATCCTGATGAATTTTTCATACTCATTTGCTTTTCTTATATTCCAATATAATGCAGTTAAAACAAACAAAAAAAGAAAGATTTTGTGTGCATCATCTCCAAATCCGTATATTATATATAAAATGGTGATGGTTGGGGGTTGGTTGTTGGAAAAGAATCCTTATATATATATATATATATATATATATCTTTCAACCATATTGGTAATGTAATGAACAAAAGTTTTGATTTTCTTTTCACTCTTTTGTTGAATGGGATTTTTGTTTCATCAACTCTGTAAATACATTTCAGATTTTGAGTTTCTATATTAAGCATGTATCTTTGATATTCTCAAGGGGTTTATGCTTTGTTTTTGTCCAAAAAAGTTGGGTTCTAATCCTTTGTTTGTTTCTTGAACGCTTGAACTGTAGATCTCTTCCTCTGAAGCTGGTTTTTGTTGATTGAAGAGAAAGAAATGGATGGGGCTAAAGAGACGGGACTTAGAAATGTGAGCTCAACTTGCTCAATCTCGGAGTCAGATGATTATGATCTGTCACGCCTCCTTGATAAGCCAAGGCTTAACATTGAGAGACAAAGATCATTTGATGAGAGATCACTGGGTGAGCTCTCTATTGGTCTCGCAAGAGGCGCTCATGACAACTATGAGACCACGCACTCGCCAGGTTGGAGGTCTGGTTTCAATACTCCGGCCTCATCGGCTAGAAACTCCTTTGAACCCCACCCCATGGTGGCTGATGCATGGGAAGCTCTCAGGAGGTCTTTGGTGTATTTCAAAGGCCAACCAGTTGGTACCATTGCCGCATATGACCATGCTTCCGAGGAAGTTTTGAACTATGATCAGGTGAATTTCTTTGTTAATCTTGAAATTATTATTGCGTTATATATGTAGGAGATTGTAAACTATGACCCTGACATTTATTATGCCTTATATTGAGGTGTTACTTTTTCAACCTAGAATTTTTGAACCTGAATACAATAAGGTACAGCAAACTATAATACCTTGATCCAAGTCAAACATGAACAAGTATTGAACTTTAATATGCATAGAGGATTCTGATTTCTAAAACGAAGTTTGGTGAGGAAGAATGGGAAGATTAATTGAACTTTTTTTTAGATAAAGTTCAAAGATATTTGTTCCATTACCATTTGGTCAGTTAAAATGTTGAAATTGTCTAAGACTGTTTTGTTCCGGTGTGATTATTTGATCAGGTTTTTGTTCGAGACTTTGTACCCAGTGCTCTAGCTTTTCTGATGAATGGAGAGCCTGAGATAGTTAAGAACTTTCTCGTGAAGACCCTTCATCTTCAAGGGTGGGAAAAACGAATAGATAGATTCAAGCTAGGGGAAGGTGCAATGCCAGCTAGCTTCAAAGTTCTTCATGATCCTGTGCGCAAATCAGACACAATTATTGCAGATTTTGGAGAGAGTGCCATTGGTAGAGTTGCTCCAGTTGACTCTGGATTCTGGTGGATCATTCTGCTCCGTGCATATACCAAATCTACTGGGGATTTATCTTTAGCTGAGACACCTGAATGTCAGAAAGGGATGAGGCTCATACTTACTCTTTGTCTATCAGAAGGATTTGATACATTCCCAACCCTACTTTGTGCTGATGGATGCTCTATGATTGATCGAAGAATGGTAAGCTATCTGTCTATTTTTAATCTTTCTTTCTTTTGTGCGTGTATGTGTGCTTTCCTGTTCATATGTGCATCTGAGAAAATAAAGGCAGCAAAAGATTTTGAAAATTGAAATTTTGATATAATACATGTTATTCATGGGAAAAAATAGTGTAGCAGATAGTTCTTTTATTGTTATAGCTGAGTGGTGGAGAGACAGTGGAGTAGCATAACCAATAGATATCTGGTTCCTTGGTTTTAATTTAATAGCATGCTGCTTCTGCCAACATGTTGGTGTGGTTTACTGCAATGATCCAACTGCAGTTAATTATTTGTTTGTTTAGGCCAATCTACTCTTGGTTTTGTACCATTATCATATTGATATATGTGCTGAAGAAAACGTCATTGCTTACCAATGATATATTTTCTCAAATGCTGTTTTGGCCTTGAGTGACAGTATGGTAATAATATTATCCTGTCTAAATAAAACAGTTACTTAAGAATGTTAGCAGATACAATCAGAGATCTTGCTGTTCTGAATATAAGTAAGTTCTGGTGTGCTAGTTCCAGGTTTGTGTCTGTTTTGATTAAATATGTATGAAAAGTTATATGGTTCTGTCTTGAGCTTTTACCATAGGTTCATTGCAAATATATGATCCACCTACTGATGGGACCATAACTAGCTAATAACAGAGAAAACATGGTCCGCATCAACTTTTCCTTCTCCATCTATAAAGGTGAACCGAATGTATCCCTATTCTGTTATTACTAAGAACCGGTAGGATCTAGTTAATTTGTCCATTTTTATTAATGAATCTGAAGTCGTTTTAAGTGGTAAAAGCAATGCAGATTTGATTCTTTAATAAGGCTGAATTATCTGTTTCAGAAATGAAAGCCATTTCACCAAATGGTTCTTTTGGAAGAGCAGATTCATTCATATGTTAATTGTAAGTGAATTATTAGTGAAGGTCCACCTTAGTTCTCGTTGATGGAGGAAATATTTGTTGATATATGTCCATGTATTCTGCAATTTGTGAGAACACACTTGTTCTTTTTGTATATGAGGTATTGTTTGTTTGACCAAATTGTTTTAACAGTTTTGCCATGAAAGGCAGCTCACTAGTATGAGTGTTCCACTTAATTCATATATATCTATATGTGTTTTTATCGCCACTATCTCTTCCATCTCTAGGACTGAGGAACCTTAAGTGCATGTTTTAGTAATGGTGTGAACTTTCTTCGGCATTGACAGGGTATTTATGGTTATCCTATTGAAATTCAAGCACTTTTCTTTATGGCATTGAGGTGTGCTTTATCAATGTTGAAACATGATGCTGAAGGCAAAGAATGTATTGAAAGAATTGTGAAGCGTTTGCATGCTTTGAGTTATCACATGCGGAGTTACTTCTGGCTTGACTTCCAACAACTAAATGATATTTATAGATATAAAACTGAGGAGTATTCTCACACTGCAGTAAACAAGTTCAATGTTATTCCTGATTCCATCCCGGACTGGGTGTTTGATTTTATGCCAACACGAGGTGGCTACTTTATTGGCAATGTTAGTCCTGCAAGGATGGATTTCCGATGGTTTTGTTTAGGTAATTGTATAGCAATTCTATCTTCTCTTGCAACTCCGGAGCAATCAATGGCTATAATGGACCTTATTGAGGCCCGTTGGGATGAGCTTGTTGGAGAAATGCCTCTAAAAATAGCTTATCCTGCGATAGAAAGTCATGAATGGCGAATTGTAACTGGTTGTGACCCTAAGAACACGAGATGGAGTTATCACAATGGAGGATCTTGGCCAGGTAAGGTTAATGCTTTCTAGTCTATCTTTACTTCAGTGCTTTTTATCTTACAAGAAACAAAATTAATTCTTGTTCTCTCTATCAGAACATATTCTATTATGGTTTGTTCACGTTACACAAAAACCGCCACATAGCTGCCTTATTTGCTTGGGTACTTGAAATGAAAAAATGCTCACCAGGAGGTCGGGCATTTATGCTGTCATTTTGTCAGTATAATCTAATCTCGATGACTTAGCTGCTTTCGAAGAACCTGGTTGTTTTGTGAAACCACATTCATAGATATTTGTGGACATAATGGATGCTTAAATGTTAATGCTTCAGAAGCAACCCCTTTTAATCTATAATCTATAAAAGAGTGGTTGTCGAGAAAATTTTGAACTGATGAACTTGAATATTATTGTTCATTGTAACTGCAATTTCCCACTATTTTCGTGTGCAGTGCTTTTGTGGTTGCTGACAGCTGCTTGCATCAAAACGGGAAGGCCACAAATTGCAAGACGCGCAATAGACCTTGCTGAGACACGCTTGTTGAAAGATGGGTGGCCAGAATATTATGACGGCAAACTCGGGAGATATGTCGGTAAACAGGCTAGGAAGTATCAGACATGGTCAATAGCAGGATATTTAGTGGCAAAAATGATGATGGAGGATCCGTCGCACTTGGGGATGATTTCTTTGGAGGAGGACAAACAGATGAAGCCATTGATAAAGAGATCATCTTCTTGGACTTGCTAAAAAAAGGAAAAAAAAAAAAGAAGAAAAAAACAGAATTGGGAAATGGAAAGAGACCAACTTCCGAATTTTCATTGTACCGGTACCAGTCTTGCTTCTTTTACGTTATGTTTCCAAGTCAAGAAAATAGTGACAAAAAAAAAGAAGTTAATTTTGCAGCCATAGCTGATGGCTCATGCATTGTTTATTTCCATTACAAGTATACATTAAAAGGAACGGTAGCAGATGCCATATCTATACCCTATTTGACTTATCTGAAAATAATTATTATTTCTTGTTTCCCAGCATGCATGCAATTTCACTATTTCTTAATGCCTTTATTCATTGGAACTGCCACGAACAAAATCAAGATTGTTCAAGCAAACTAGGCTTACAACAAGTCCCATGGAAGTGGAATCTATCCATTCTAGGAAGCATGGTAAATTACCCCCACTGCTCCGTTTCAGTGTCTTTAAGCTTCTCATTGGATCTCACGCATAGAGGTAAGAGCGGACCTGTTGACATGTATGATGAGTGTTTGGACCCTGGACGAGGTCATAAATTAGAATATCCATCAAAGGGGAAACTAGCAGAATACGAGGTGGTAGATAAAGACAAGGGTAGAGAAAAGTGACTTTCATAGGCTTACCTAACAGAAATGGGTAAGTTTCACCAGCTACCACGTCCATTGGAGGATCAGATTACACGACTGGGGGTTGGGACCATGCAATTGGAATCCAAGCCTGTAGTAGTTTCGACCCATTCATTTCCTAGGACGACATTTTGATTTTGCTTCTGTACCACTTTACGTTTCGCCCTACAGGTGGTCCTGCTTTCAATTTTCCTGTCCTTTTTTAGGTGGCACAAGCATGCAAATTCTAACAATACTTCTGTGCACAACATTCTAACTCTAGATATGATTTAGGTTAAATTATATTATTAATCACTAAATTATGAGTAAGTTTTTGTTTTGATCATTTAATTAAAAAAATAATAATTTAGTCACTAAACTATACAAAAGTTTCATTTAAGTCACTGGGCTGAATCGATGCTTATATGACTTTTTCTGTTTGCACTACCTGCACCAATTGAAAGCTCTCTATCCCTTCTTCTTCTACAATTTTTTTTTCATGAAACAGTTTAAAATATCACTAATTTGCAAACCAATATTCAAGCAGTCTTTTCTTCGATCTCTGGCACTGACCATCAGATTGATTTGGATCTAAGATATGTTATCGTACTCGCCGATGGTTACTGATTCATTATACTGATCATCTAATTGTTGCTTGGAGCTCCCTAGTAGAACTTTTTAAAGAAAAAACTCAACAACTTGTGACTTAAATAAAAACTTAGTATAATGACTTATTTAGCCCTTCAACTTTACAAAAAAAAAAAACATTTTAGCCCTCCATTTTTAACACTTAAACATGTGTATTTTTATCAAATCACCCCAAAATGGATGAAAAAGTTTACGTTTTTTAACTTTGTTAATATAACATACATATGGATTGCCACATGGATGACAATTAACATTTAATTAATTTTTAAAATTTAAAATTCAAAAATAAAATAAAAATAAAAATAAAAATCATTAAAATTATTTAAAAGTATAAAATTATAAAAATTAATTTTTAAAATATTTTTAAACTTTAATAAATTAAAAAATGTTAACATGTCATCCACGTGGCAATTCATGTGTATGCCACATCAGCAAAGTTAAAAAACATAAACTTTTCCATCCATTTTGAGGTGATTTGACAAAAAATACAAGTTCAAAGGCTAAAAAAGGTGAACAATTAAATGGAAGGCTAAAATGACTTTTTCTCAAAGTTAGAAGGTAAAAAATTATTATGATTAAATTTTTTGAATAGTTTAATGACTTAAGTAAAAGCTTTTGAATAATTAAATGACTAAAACGAAAACTATCCCATAATTTAGTGACTAATGTTGTAATTTACCTATAATTTATAAAAATAACAAAAAAATTATAATGATACAATTTTATTATTATATTAGATTGACTATATGTATTATATTAAATTTATTTGCATTTAAAAAATATATTGTACAAATAATATGAAATAATGTTTTCTAAACAGTGTATAAAATATTGTATAATATATACTATATAAATAGTATATATTACCTTGCTCCGTAACTCAATATTAAATAAATCGTCGCTTTATTTTATATATATATATATATATATATATATATATATATATATATATCTTATTGAAATTGGATTCTTAATTATGATTTGATATTTATTCTTAATTATGAAGTTAATTACTGATTTATCTAACATTAAATAAATATGATTTAAAATTTGAACACTACATTTATTTTATATATATTAAGAGGCTCTTTTAATATGAAATTTCATGCTGAAATGTGATTTCAAAAGGTATAAAGTATATTCTAAAAATATTTTAGGATTACTTTCTTTTAAATAATTTGATTTGCATAATTTTTAAACCATAAATTAATTAATATTTGCAAACTGTTTTTAATAACTGCACCATCATCCATTATACATAGTTATTATAATAATATAATATTGAACATTTTTAAAAATAATATGATTAGTGGATTAACATTAAATAAAAATAACAAACAATTCATATAAATAAATAAATAAATTCAAAATGATATGATCTCGTAATTAACTTATGGCTCCTCAAAATTGTTGTATTGTCTTGTGGAATAAAAATAGAACATAATATTATAAGATAAAATGATATTGGAAATTGAATAAAACAATTTTAAAACAATTTTTTTAAGTAGCTGTTAAAAGAATCTTAGAACATACCTTCTTTATGTTGAAAAATATAGAACGACTGACGAAGTATCCCACTTCCTGAAACACTGGGATAGATTGGCTTGTTTTTATATTTATGTGATTGAAAATTTATTGAATCATATATTTGGGTTGAGCTGAAATTATAGATTGTATTTAGTTCGTTAGTGGAGATCATATTATTTAAGGAAATATATTTGGAGAATTAAATCGGACTAGATTAAGTCTATCTTATCCCTTAGATCAAAGAAGGTGGAATGGATTGAAACGTTGAAGTATTAGCTGTCAATAGTACTTGTTTACCTTATTTGTTATTATACATTGAATTCAGCTAATTTAGCTGTTGTTTAATAGATATTGTGATAAATCTTCATTATGTTAGCAAGTCTCAACATATCTAGATAATTGAGGGGCTTTGTAGGTTCATGTACTGATTATTGAGAGCACTTAATTTGTTCAAGTGAGAAATATTATTTGTGTGAGTACACTTTATTTTATGTTTTGATGGTACGTACAAAGATTCTATTTATAAGTGTAGAGAAATGAAGTAAAGGAAGTTAGATTAATTTCCAAGCTATTTTCTAACCTATAACTGAATTCACAACAAATTTTCTAATTATTTTGTCTTAAATGCCATATATATATCTTTTGAATTTATAATTTTATATTTATTTAACCATTCATTAATTACTATTATATGTCTTTAGTCAATTGAAATTTAAAGAAATTCTAAATTAACTAAAAAACATAAAACACTAATGTAACAATATATATTAGGCTTTATTTATACAAAAAGAATTAATTAAACATCCCAAAATTATTTCATTGAGTAATATTTTACTTATGTCCTTATTAATAAGAATGTTAAATACATGTTGCCGTTAGTACTATTACAACTCATAATAGGGACCACCTAATTTGTCTTGGCTCTATTGCTTTTGGTGTTGACATTCCCTACTCTTGGTACTAACATTCTGCGAGCTCCAGGCCTGTTGGACATGTGTCTACAAAGCACATGGTCCTTCCTGCTCCTGGGGCTGATACCTTGGGTGGGCTCCATATTTACTGGACACGTGTCATGTGTTGGGAAATGTGCCCATATTATAGTAAACGTGTAATTGTTTTCTATTTATTTGAACGATGAATAAATAAATAAAGTTAATTTCACATTTCATTATTATGTCTTTTGTATTTTCTGTCTTTTTATATTTTGCATGCATAGCGAAATTGTGACAAGTAAATATTAGCTTATTGATTGTCTAAATCTCAAACTGAAGATAAATGGCATTATAAAGAACGTTTACATTGAGAGAATGATAACTTACTTCAGTAGATAATCTAAATGAGTCCGTAATCCCATAAAAGAATCAAAGTGAGCATTTGATTCAAATACTGAGAAGGATTATTATGTCATATACAATTCCAATTGGGGAGATGGCTAGTCTTGGCTATTGGAGCAGCTGACTCCCGAGTAGAAATATAGATGTATTTATTGGTAGAATGATACCTTGGACTGGACCTAAGATGAATTAATTTTGAATCCATTTGTGAATTAATCCACTTGTAACGTTCATGGTGTGATTTACCTAAAACTTAGTTAGTCAGTAACCATGCGTATGCAACTCATGTGCTTTGATATAATTGGAGGCTTATGCTCTAAAGATGATCGAGCTCATAGCCGGTATGTTGGGTACATGACTTGTGTATGTCATGGCTTTACTAGCAATAGTGGAATTTTGAATCCGTTTGTGAATTAATTCACTTGTAACGTTCATGGTGTGATTTACCTAAATCTTGAGTTAGTTATTAACCATGCGTATGCAACTCATGTGCTTTGCTATAAGTGGAGGCTTATGCTCTAAAGATGATCAAGCTCATAGCCGGTATGTTGGGTACATGACTTGTATATGTCATGGCTTTACTAGCAATAGGAATTCATAGCTCAATTAAAGAGTTAATGATATCCTCTTATTGGTATTGTGCGGATTAATAATTATGAAACGTGGCCACGGGTTACTTGTTCTCGAACGAGTAATTTATCGCAATCATTTGTTGACAATGATCATAATAATTATTAAAAAGACATAATGATGACAATGAGATAAAATAGGATTGTATTGAGTGAACGGATTTAACTCAAAGGAATCAAGGATATAATATAAGGGTAACACACACATGACGATGTCATTAGACAAAGCAGTTGGATGAGTTGCTTTCGTAAAGAGTATACAATAAGGAGATTTCAATCATGGTACTTCTTGTGAACTGACTCCATGATTAAGTAATTGCGAATTATCAGAATAGTGCTTCTAGACATAATTGCAATCACTAGAGCCTAATTGTATATGTCTGATTGGCCCCTCTGCTAGCTCAACAAAAGCTTGATTAGACTGCATTTGAATCAGAAGAAAATTTTACGACTTTGGGAATAATTTAATTGAGTCGATTTATTTGATGTTGAATTAAATTAGGTGGACATAAAAATTGTTCAACTAGAAATTTGATTAACGAATTTTCTTAAAAAATTAATTTGGAAAATCTAAGTGATTTTTGAAAAAAATAATTTTGATAAAGTAAAATTAAATTAATCAAATCAATTAAAATTAATATGATATTTTTAAAAGTTAATTTTTAAGTCAGACAATTGGCTCAATGGGTAATTAAACTTGATAATTAGACCTGAGATCGTAAATTTGGCCTGGGAGCCTGAAACCGAGACCCAAAAACAGGTCAAACTGGGCTTGATATGTGAAATAGGGCCAACGGTCCAACCGGTGGCTAGACTGGACCGATCGGGTTGTCATTAACCCGAACCGAACTGACAGTAGCCGAGCTGGCTCAGGCTGCTATAAAGGTGTCGCACCTGCATCATCGGATACGGCGGTGCAGACAGATGCGACGGCGACATCTCGGTGGTCGGTGGCGGTTGGTCTTCGATGGTTAAGGAGTGGAAGAGTTACACTCTTATTGGAACTCTACCTGAGAATTTGATTTCAGATTAACTATTCCAAAAATAATATTATTTTAATAGTTTAATATTAAATTAAATTTAATACTTATTTTAATAGTATTTTATTAAATTGATATTAAAGTGATTATCTTAATATTAAATTTAATTTAATGTTTATATTGTAGATAAACATTCTATTATTTTAATAAGATTTAATATTAAATTTAATCTAATATTTATCTTGATAAATATTCAATCGAGACAATCTAGTATTAGAGTCAATGAGGAGTAGGTATTTCTAAGTTTTGAAAATATTCAATTTGTTTTCAAGTTTTCCGAGTTCTGGTTTAACTGTCTTTATTAATGTATTATTATTTTTCTAAGTATTGATACACAGTCCAGTTAGCCATAGGTTAGGCGTGTTAAGGACAAAGTTTCCCTGTAAGCAACTATAGTAATCCAGAGATCTTAATAGTAGAACCCTATTGTAGGAAATAAGAAAACAAAGAATGTTTCCCTTCCTTAGAAGAACCAATTCTTTTGCAAGCTTTGCTTCCAATCAATCCTAAGAGTCCGACCAAGCCTCAAACAACACTGTTAATGAACAAGAAAAACTTTATGAAAATATTCCCTAAAGATTTGATAATTGGACTCTTCCAAGAGTTCAAACAAACCAAGTTTACAAGAAAACAACTTTTGAAAATTTAAATGCTTTTTTTACGTTATAAAAACAAAAGAAAGGAGTTTACCTATTCAAAAAGAATATGAAACAACCCAATTATTAAATAAAGTCGTCATTAGTAAACTCAAATAACAAAAATATAAATATGTCCATTTTGGATTAGTCCAAGTTGGTGTCAAATCTCTTAGTGTTGAAGCCACTAAAAATACCTCAATTTTAATTGACTTAAGAGACCAAATGTAACACTCCTTACTCGTATTCAACGTCGGAACAGGGTACGAGGCATTACCTGACTTGTCACACATCAAACATACAATGTTGGGTGATAAATTTGCGCCCAAATTAAAACCATTCAAATTCAATCACAATGTCCCTGTTACGAGCCTACGAGGTCGAAAACGTGCATTGGAAGTCGTTCGGGACTAAACCGAAAACTTTGGAAATTTTTACAAAACTTAAAAAATTTTCCACTAAAAAAGGGCCACACACCCGTGTGGATATAGGACACGCCCATGTGGGCAAGCCGTGTGGTCACACACACCCGTGTCCCGACCCCGTGTAACTCTCTGACTTGTAACTCATGAACAAATTGAGGTCACACAGCCAAGTCACATGCCCGTGTAGAAAATAAATTTTCATAAAATTAGTGCAGACTTCACATGGCCAGGGCACACGCCTGTGTTTGAACCGTGTCGTTCACACAGCTGAGACACACGCCCGTGTCTCTACCCGTGTACTCAATTCTGAGCATTTTGTTTCTCAGAATTTAGGTGCAATGGACACACGGCCTAAACACATGTTCGGGGGGAAAGCTGTGTGTCACACACGGCTAGATACATGCCCATGTGTCTACCCTTATGGACAAAAATAAGGCTATTTACAAGCCATTTTGCCACCCTTTAATGCACACACCTACACAACATAACATAGCACCAATCCAAGCATATACATACAACCAAACATCCACGACCAAGACATTAACACATCATTCATGAAAGGCATCATTGTATGAATATACTTATAACCAATATTGGTTCATTTCAAATGGCCTTATACAAAATGAACTTCTAACCAATAGAAGCCAACATATTTGGTCAAAACAATTATGACACATAACAAAATAACCAAGTCCCCTATACATGCCATAACTCAAAATGTTGAATTCATTGATACCAAAATAATTGTTGATACTGTGAGTGGATTTCCAACAGTTTTCGAACCCCGAGCTAGCTTGGTGACACTATAAGACAAGGGAAAGGAAGGGGAGTAAGCTATATAGCTTAGTAAGTTCCTATGTAAATAATAAGCATTATAATCACACATCTAACATACAATTAACATGATGAAGATTAGCATGAATGTTATCAAAATCTCATAGTCATATTTTATTTAATCATAATCCTACCAAGAGTTCATCACATATCGAGCTCATTACTTATGAGTTTTACGTACATACCTGTACCAACTCGCAACATAACCATATCCTTTCACAACTTGACATTCCCGTTGAACACTTGGAATATTAATGGATACTCGAAAATCTTACACATAAGTGCCATATATGTAGCCGAAGCTACCTCATATCTTATAATACATATGGGCTCGTTTTCGAGCTATTCACGTGCTTGCTCGCACAAGCTGTCAGTTAGGACGTAGCTACACAGTGCTGCTCACACAAGCTATCAGGTATCCACAACACATGCTGAACTACCCAGCCACTGGTAGGATGTACGAGACCAACACCCGGGTTACATAATCGCATATACACATGGGTTCCTAGTGACATGTCACTCTTATCCTATTCTATTCTTAAGGTTCAACCGAGATTTCTCGCTTGTCAAAACTTTGTCGAATACATCCAAAGAGTCAATCACAATTCATACAATATTAAAGCATTTAAAACATAAATATAACAATGCATTATTTACATGCGAACTTACCTCGGTACAAAAATAGTAGAATTAAACCTAATTGTCAAGCACTTTATTTTTCCCCAGATCTAGGTTTGAACCTCGTTTTTTTTATCTATAATAAAAAATTTAACTCATTTAATACTCACATTATTCAATTTAGCCCAAAAATCATATTATGGAAAAAATTACATTTTTGCCCCTAATGTTTCACTTTTTTACAATCTAGTCCCTATGCTCGTAAAACGAGATGTATTCAATTTCTTCAAAACTTAAGCCTAGCCGAACCATTTTCATACTCATACCAGCCCACATTTTCCACTTAATCATGTTTTTACTACTCATTTTATAACTTTTACAAATAAGTCCTTTTTTGACATTTTTACCGAAAATCACTTATCAAAAGTTGTTTATCTAACCCCCAAACATGCATTTTCTACCATTATACATCAAAATACACAAACATCTCACATAGATAAAATTTTAAACTTCATCTTTCTTTCAAATTAGTCCTTGAAAAAGCTAGATTAGGTTACAAGGATCTTAAAAACATGACAATCATTAAAAACGGGGCTAGAATGGACTTACAATCGAGCTTGGAAGCTTTGGCCAAAACCCTAGCTATGTATTCTTACAATATTCAGCCATGAGGGACTAATTTGAGAAGATGAACACTTTTTATTTGTTATTTTTGTCTTTATTTACCAAATGACCAAAATGCCCTTTATTTAAAACTTTGAAATTTTATCTAACCATGTCCCTTTTTGTCCATCTAATTAAAAAATGGTCTAATTATCATCTAAGGACCTTCAATTTAAAATTTCATAACAATTAGACACCTCCAGCTTCTAGAACACACATTTTGCACCCATTGCAATTTAGTCATTTTAACTAAATTGAATGCCCAATTGATAAAATGTTCAAACGAAATTTTCATGAAACAATTCCATGAAACTGTAGGCCATAAAAATATAATAAAAATAAATCTTTCTTCGTCGGATTCGTGGTCTCGAAACCACTGTTCCGACTAGACCCAAAATCAGACTGTTACACCAAAGATACATCATGTTTAATAACTCATTATTAGGAACTATAGAAACAAGCCTATGTATTGGCCCAATACATTTTAATTGCTACCCTAATTTTATGGTTTCTTTAACCGGTAAAAATATTTTACAATCTTTGACCCTTCAAATTCATACCCATAATAAAAAATGCTTATTGGATCTAAAGTACTAACTTTAGTCTATCGGCTCCACTTCAAAGCTATGTATTCTGTAGTCAATACCAAGGCTTTACTTTAAAGCCCAAAGGAGAAACTCTCTTAATAGAAACAGATACCTCAAGATCTCATACTATAATCCCAAGAACAATACAATTGCATGAAATCAACCTTCCTGATAAGTTGAAACTTGAAGGTGCTACAGAATGCCTCCAAGACATTTTTTTTGAAATAGGAAGTACCGGTACAACTTTTAGAAGGTTAAATTCAGAAGAAGAACCAAATCCAAAAACACAAACGATAGATTTTAAGACAGCTAGAGCATTTGTTTCTTCTATCCCAACAAAATTTAGAACTAATTTACAAGGAATAGATAATTCCTCAAATATAACTCAACCTATCTATGCCAGATAGGAAGAGAGTTCCCAAAATTCACCTAATATGTCACTAACATATTCATCAATGACTAATAATGCAAGACAAGGAGAAAATTTAGAAATATTTGTTCTAGAAAAATCTTTTGAGATCAATAAAGAGTGGTGTAGAGAACACTTCTATTCCAACAAAAATAAATAAAAGCAAGAATATTACTTTAAAAATTATAATAATAAAAAAGAAAGTATTCTTTTGGAATATTATGAATTCATGAATACCCATAAAATTCATATAAAACTCTTTGAATGATTTGAAGAATACTATTCAGAATCTATTAATACAATAAAACATAATACTAGATGGCAGACCAATAAAGGATAAGTTGAATCTCAACATCCCCCTTTAATGGAGATCCAATATCTTTACAAAAATACTGGAATAAAAGCAAATACTTTAAGAATGAGAGCTCCGGATACAGGAGAACAAATCTCATCAAAATATATTAAAATGATAGTAAAACAAAACAACTATACAAATATCAATCTTCATGCAATAGGAAAACAATTAGATTATATTGAAAATTTGGTAGAAAGTCAACTGATAAAAAAAGAACTAGTAAAAGAGGTAACTGAAAACAGCTCTAAAGAACCAATATTTACACCTTATGAAATTCTAAAACTTTTCCAAAAACCCCAAAATGATTTCTTAACAGAAATCCAAAATAGATTTGATGCTCTAGAAAGTTGCAAGTCTGATTTAGTTGCACCTGATACCCCAATGCAAGCCCAATATTTAGTAAATACATTACACCAATCTTCCCAATCTTACTCTAACCAGTCAAATAAACAACAAATTAACAAAATGGCTTGGAAAGAACCAAACAGATTATATTATCCAAAAAATCAATGCACCTGATCTTAATATAGAAGAAAAACCCATTTTCCAAAATAAACACAATGCTATTATAATTTATGAATGGAATATAGATGGAATGTCTGAATATAATATTCTCAGTTTATTACAGCAAATGACAATGGTTTCAAATGTTTATAAACCCAAAACCAAAATGGATTAATTAGTGATCATGTTATAGTCAATCTTTTAGTTGCTGGATTTACTGGTCAATTAAAAGGATGGTGGGACCATGCACTTACTAAGACCCAACAAGAAGAAATCTTGAAAGCAATAAAAAAAGATGACTAATGAAGGATTATTTTAGATGAATAAGGAAAAGAAATTCAAGATGCAGTAGCAACTTTGATTTTCTCAATCTTTAAAAACTTTATTGGAGATTTTTCACATATTAAAGATAGAAATTTAGAATTATTATCGAATTTAAAATGCAAAAAATTAACTGATTTTAAATGATATAATGATGTCTTTATGACCAGAGTTATGCAAAGATCTGATAACCAACAACCATTTTGGAAAGAAAAATTTCTAGCAAGACTTCCTACTTTATTAGGAGAAAAGGTTAGAAATCAAATTAGAGAAAATTACGGAGGAATTATTCCATATGAAAAACTTACATATGGTGAACTAATTAGTTTCACCCAAAAAGAAGGATTAAAAATTTGTCAAGATTTAAAATTACAAAAACAACATAAGAAAGAAAGATATGTAGAAAGGAATTAGGGTCATTCTGCCACCAATTTGACATTAGAAATGAACCTTCTTCTTCAAAAACATGTTGCCCTATAAAACTAAAAAATAGGAGAAATAATATTTCAGAATATTATAAAAAAAAACCCAAGTATAGAAAGCACATAAAAGAAAAGAAATAACAAAAATAGAAAACAAAATGGATAAAACAATAAAATGTTATAGATGTGAAAAACCGGGATACATTTTAAAATATTGCAAAACTAAAAGAAAGATTAATAATTTAAATCTAGATGAAGAAATAGAACAAAAAATAAATGAGATTCTCTTAAACAAATTCATCTAAAAATGATACATCTACTAAAACAGATGAATACGAATTATATACAACATCCCAGTTCTCTGACGATGAAAATGAATCTTCAATTAATATGTTAACTAAAGACCAAGAATTCGTGATTGGAGTTATTGATAAAATTCAAGACCCAGAACTTAAAAGAGAATATCGAAAAAATAAAACCTAAACAAAGTACAAATTCTAAATTACAACTAGAAATAAAACAAATCAAATTGGAACTTTCTCTATAACACCCCTAACCCATGTCCGTCGCCAAAATCGGATTATGAGGCGTTACCGAACAATACTGAACATTCACAATTAGTTCGTAAACATCGAAACATCATAGATTAAACATCAATATGGAGTCGCATGTATAGGTCATTGAGACCTTAAACATGTATTAGAAAGGGGTCGGGACTAAACCAAACACATATAAAAAATTTTCGAAAGCTTAACATTTTTCCAAGGTTTACAGGTCACATGCTTGTGTGAACAGGCCGTGTGCTTGGCCGTGTCAAAACTGGAGGGTCTACTGACTTTAATTCGTAAGGTACCCCAGGGGACACACGGCCGTGTAACGTGGCCGTGTGTCGCACACGGCTGAGACACACGCCCGTGTCTCTGCCCGTGTGGACAAAAGTAAGCCATTAGCCAATTTGCCACCCCAATTGGGTCAAATCTACAAGCACCAAAACTATGCTTAGTACACATACCAAATCATATCAAAAACATATATACAATCACAACCAAAACCAAGCCATATCACATTGCTATATGTACATTACATTCATATTGATATAACTCTAGCCTATACATGCCACTTAACCACAAACTCAAAGCTTTTATTTACCGAAACAATAAACGAATAGTGTGATGAGATCTCCTGTGACTTCCAACCTAAGCAAGTCTCCAAAACTCTATAAATAAAGGAAGAACACACAGAGTAAGCTTCGAGAGCTTAGTAAGTCATAAGCAATTAAAACTTCACAAAATCATGCATATAGTTCAACTTGATTAAGTCAAAATTTAGTTAACTTCATACACATATTCAATCACTTTTCTATATAATCCAACTTCACCACATTAAGTAATTTCGTTACATAACCAACCAAAACATAGTCATTTATTTCATTTCATGCATAAAAATATATAAATTCTTTTTTATGCATTTCAAAACCCGAATAACCATATTCCATTTTTTCTTCATAATTCTCGTGTCCAAAACGTAGGACCACAATTTTATATAACAAGCACATTGATAATACATCGTTCCTTTTCATATATTTCACATATCATCATTTGAATCATGCTCACATTTCATATCAGAATTTCATAAATATATCCCACGTACCTGAATCATACATGGCAAATCACATTTACAATTCTACCTTTCTCATATAATTCATTTGATCATAGATAACTTACTAGTATCCACATCTCATTTTCACATAGATCATATATTTACTAATCATAATCATACTCGCTTTCATTGCATAATTTTTCATCTACTACATATTTAACATCATCAATCACATAGATTCCGTACATACTTGTACCATTACGTTCTTACCTATCACCTTTATCATTTTAATGCTTGCAGCACCAATTCATTCAATCATCAATGAACATTCAACGAACTCGCACACTTAGTGCCAATTTATTAGCCGAAGCTATAATTATATCGCACACTTAGTGCCATTACATTAAACCAAACTCATATCGGTATCGCACATATAGTGCCATTTACTCAGCCAATGGTGTTATAATCTCACACACTCAGTGTCATTTTAATAGCCGTAGCTATTTCATTTATCGCACACTTAGTGCCTCAAATTCAGTTCATATTTTACATACTTCAACTTCACATCTATATTCTTTTACAACTTAATTCAACATATATATATAATGCACATACATTTCAATTTAATAACATTTAATTACTTATGAACTTACCTTATACGGATACGAATGGACCGAAACGACTATTCGATAATTTTTGACTTTCCCAGTCCAAATTCGATTTTCTCATTTCTTGATCTAATTCAATGCAAATTCAACTTATTTAATCATATACTCAATCAAATTCATCTAAAAACACATAAATGGGCTAATTACACTTTTGCCCCTAACATTTCACATTTTTCACAATTTAGTCTCTATTTCACAAAACACAAAATATTCAAAATTTGACCACACTCATGCTTGGCCAAATTTTCCTCTAGTCCTTATAAGCTCATATATACAATTTATTTCACATTTTGGTCCCTCAATTTCTCATTTTCACAAATTAGCCCAAAATATTTAGATTCATCAAAAATTCCAATACAAAATATATTTATCTATCATCAAGCTTTCATATTTCACCATTTATCATTACAAATCTCAAAAAATCAACAATGGCATCTCATGAAATCATCATCAAATTCTAAAATTTAAGCATGGGTTTTGTAAAACACGAAGCAACGATCTCAAAAACGTAAAAATTATCAAAAATCGAGCTTAAAACTTACCTAAATCAAGCCCCAAATGTACCGAACCCTTAAAACTCTTTTCTCCTATTCTTTCTTTGCATATTCGGCAATAATGAAGCAATATGGCCATACTTTTGTATTTGTTTTATTTATTTAATCTATTATCATTCAATTTACCTAACCAACCTTTAAAACTTATTCTATTTACCAATTTTCCAAGCCATAAATTCCACTAACCCTTATAATGGTCTAATTACATTATAAATGCATCATATTATAAAGACATGTTCAATTAAACATTAACACATTTAACTATCACCTTTTTCTTTTTTTCACGATTAGGTCATTTTTATCTAATTAACCACTCAAACGGTAAAATTTCTTTATGAAACTTTCATACATCTCTAATATCATATCGTAGACTTTATTAAAATAATAAAATAAATATTTTTACTTTGGATTATGGTCCCGAAACCACTGTTCCGATTAACCCAAAAAACGGGTTGTTACATTCTCAACTTAAAATGGAACAACAAGAAATGAAAAAACAAATGCAAACTTAAAACATGAAATCCCAGAAAATAGTTCTTTAGAAACTGAACCCGAGCTTGAAGAAAATACACCGGAATATATGATGGTTCTCACTGAAGTATATATCCAAAGATATTTAATAAAAATAAATATTATTATAAACAATAAATTTCAATTAGAAACAATAGGCCTTCTTGACATAGGAGCAGACCAAAACTGTATTAGAGAAGGGATAATTCCAACAAAACATTAGAATCTCTTAAAGTTGAAAACAGTAAAAAACTAAAATTTACATACAAAATTTCCAATGCAAAAATCTGCAACAAAGGTATAAAATATCAAACATGTTTTCTAATGGTAAAAGATATTACCCAAGATGTCATATTAGAAACCCTATTCATATCCTTACTCAAACCATATAAAGTAACAAACAATTCAATCTCCACCAAAGTTTCACTAAATTAGAATTTCCTTTTGTAGAAAAACCCAAAATAAGAAATCTCAACTTATTAAAATCTGTGAAAAATAAAATAGAATAAAATAAATAAAAATAAAGAACACATAAATTTTACGTGGAAACCCTTTCGGGAAAAAAAACCACGGGCAGAGGAGAAGAAAATTCACTATGTCGAAAAATTTTTTTTACTCAAAATACAAGAGGAATAGACTATGTCTATTTATAGGCTTGCAAAGCCATATTCTAGTAGGATTGAAACACCTTATCCTAATCAATATAAAATAGATGGAGTTTAATAAGGTTTAAAACCTTATTCTAAAATAAAATAAAAGAAGTCTAGTTCTATATGGATTTTACTTTTATTTTATTTTCCATCGATTTTATTTAAATAAGAATTTGGGTCACTTAATTCTAACAATCTCCACCTTGACACAAATTCTCAATGAACAAGTTCTTCATCGCGAACTTTCAATAAACAAGTTCTTCACCTCTTCCAAAAACCCCTTAAGGGTTTAACTTCAACAATGAACACCAACCAAGTCTAAGCAATGCTCAAACTTGGTTATAGGAAGTGACTTAGTCATCATATCTGCAGGATTTTCATGAGTGCTAATTTTGCTCACAACAATATCACCACGAGCAATAATATCACGAACAAAATGATACCGAATATCAATGTGTTTTGTTCTCTCATGAAACATTTGATCTTTTGTAAGAAAGATGGCACTCTGACCGTCACAAAATCATGTCTGATTTGAAGGTCTTCATTGAGTTCACTAAATAGTCCTTCAACCAAATAGCTTCTTTACAAGCCTCATGAATCGCCATGTACTCGGCTTCAGTGGTAGACAAAGCGATCGTAGTTTGCAAAGTGGCTTTCCAACTAATTGCACAACCTCCGATTGTAAAGACGTAACTCGTGAGAGATCTTCTTCTATCAAGGTCTCCAAGAAAATCAGCATCAACATACCCTATAACTCCATCTTTAGTTCTTCCAAACTGTAAGCAAACATTAGTAGTGCCTCGTAAGTATCTTAAAATCCATCGAATCGCTTTCCGGTGTTCTTTACCGAGATTCGCCATGTATCGCTAACCGCTGACCGATCGCATATGATAAATCGGACGTGAACAAACCATAGCATACATGAGAGATCCTCTCGCACTAGAGTATGGAACATGTGACATGTACTCAATCTCATTATCGATTGAGGAGATAAGGCCGATGAAAGTCCGAAATGGGTCGCTAAAGGAGTATTAACGAGCTTAGCACTCGCATATTGAACACGCAAAGAACTTTCTCAATGTACCCTTCCGACTTAGGTACAATTTACTTGCTTTTCTATCTCGAGAATCTCCATACCAAGTATCTTCTTTCTTGGTCCTAAATCTTTCATCTCAAATTCTTCACTTAGTTGGGCTTTAACCTTTCTTATCTCTCTTTATCTTTTCTTTCGCTATCAACATGTCATCAACATAAAGAAGTAGATACACAAAAGAACCATCAACATTTTTCTTAAAATAGACACAACTGTCAAAACTACTTCTTTTGAAATCATGAGAAGTCATAAAGGAATCAAACCTCTTATACCACTTGTCTTGGTGATTGTTTCAAACCGTAAAGGGACTTTTTCACAAGCAAACATAGTCCTCTTTTTCGAGACTATAAAACCTTCGGTTGTTGCATGTAAATATCTTCCTCAAGTTCTCCATGCAAAAATGCGCTTTTACATCTAACTGCTCAAGCTCCAAATCATGCATGGCCACAATACCAAGCAAAGCTCGAATCGAACTATGCTTAACAACCGGAGAGAACACATCCGTGAAGTCCACTCACGAAATTTGATCAGTAACCCTTTGCAACAAGCCTTGCTTTATATCCGGGTTCTTCAACTCCCAGAGTCCCTTCTTTCTTTTTAAACACCCATTTACAACGAATGCCTTTTTACCTTTAGGAAGTTTTACAAGATCCCATGTTCGCTTTTTGTGGAGTGATTCCATCTCCTCTTGCATAGCAAACATCCACTTTTACGAGTCTTCACGACTAATCGCCTCGAATAATTAAATGGCTCTTGATTCGCATCTATATCTTCACCACATTTAAAGCATAAGCAACTAGATCAACCTCGGCATACTTCTTTGGAGGTTTAATTTCTCTTCTTGTCCTGTTTTTGGCGATAGAGTATTGCGGTGAAGAAGCAACTTTATTCTCAATTTTTGTACGGCTTGAGGAGTTGATTCAGTATTAATCGATGCTCCACCGCTTTTGGTTTTCTTTATTGGAAGAGTCTTTAAGAGATAAGTTAGGTAGCATAGCGGTTTCATCAAAACAACATCTCTGCTAATCACAACTTTTCTATTTTCGGACACCATAACTTATAGCCTTTTACACCGGTTTATAACCAAGAAAAACGCATTTAATGGATCTCGGTTCCAATTTTCCATTATCAACATGAGCATACGCAGACACCCAAAAATCTTTAAATCGAATAATTAGCGGGATTACGGACCATACCTCTTGTGGAGTCTTTTTCTCAATGGCAACGGATGGAGATCGGTTGATCAAAAACATGCAATGAGAGGTCGCTACGCCCAAAATGACTTGTAAGTTGGCATTTGACAACATACATCGAACCTTCTCCATGATCGTTCGTTCATTCGCTTCGCAACGCCGCTTTCTTTGTGGAGTATGACGAATGTCAAGTGTCTCATGATCCTTCGACTTGCACAATCTATTAAACTCATCGAGCGTAACTCTAAGCCATTGTGCATGACGGAGGTATTTTATCTGCTTTTCCGTCTGTTTTTCAATCATAATTTTCCAAGACTTAAATGTGGAAAACACATCGCTTTTCGCTTGGAAGAACGCCCAAACTTTTACGGAAAAATCATCAATAAAGGTTAGCATATAATTAGCTCCACCTCTCGAAGGCACTCGGGCGGCCCCACGGATCGAATGGATATACTCCAACGTTTCCTTCGTGTTATGGATTCCTCTAGTGAATCGAACTCTCTTTGCTTCCCAAAACACAAAGGTGCTCACAGAAATTCGGTTTGCAAATTCCTTGCCCATTAAGAAGTCCTCTTTGCTTAATTCGCCATGCCATTCTCACTCATATGCCCTAGGCGATATGCCAAAGTTTAGTAATATCATCATCGACAAGGAAGAGGAAGCGGCAATTGCATCACCGATATGATAGAACCACAGAAAACATATAACTTGGCAATCTTTCTTTGCCCTTTCATCACAACAAGGGACCCTTTGAAATCTTTAAAACCCCACTTTCACCGTGTATCTGTACCCTTTTGAATCAAGAGTACTCAACGAAATTAAATTTCTTTTCAATTCGGAACATGCCGCACGTCACTAAGTGTTCGACAACTCCATCAAACATCTTAACTTTAATTGTTCCAACACTGCGATTTTACATGAAGCATTATTTCCCATCAAAACAACACCTTCGAGATCTTGTTTCATAAGTTGTAAACCAATCCGATTGGGACTCATGTGGAAGGTACACTGAATCAAGTATCCACTCCTCGCTTACTTTAGAATCATTGATGAAGCAACTAGAAGTTCACCATTCTTTGTAGTCTTCTACAACATCGACTTCACCGAATTTTAAATTTGTTTTTCCTTTTGATTCGCACCTCCTTTTAATCTTATTTTGTAGCTTATAGCACTCAGATTTAATGTGCCCTTTCTTCTTGCAGAAGTTACAAGTTTTACCTCTGTTTGAAGATTTCGATCTACCCTTAGATTTACCACGAGGATTCCGTTCCTGTGTTCTACCACGATCATCATTAACATTCCGGTCTTGTCTCCCACGAACAATGAGACCCTCTCCCTGAGAGTTGGGTTTAACCACAAGATGCTTCATCTTATCATACGAGGTTAAAGAATCATAAACCTCATCAACTGTGAGAGACTCGCGGCTATATAAAATCGTGTCTCTAAAGGTTGAATAAGACGGGGGCAACGAACAAAGTAGAATCAACCCTAGATCTTCCTTATCATCTCGAACCTCCATGGCCTCCAAGTTTGAGAGAATTTCTTTAAACACATTAAGTGTTCGTGTCTGACGCACCTTCCTCCAAACGATGAGCATAAAGACGCCGCTTCATATGCAACTTGCTTGTTAGAGTTTTCGACATACATATTTGTTCTAGCCTCTTCCATAATGCAATGGCGGTTTTTTCTTTCATCACATCCTGCAAAATTTCGTTTGACAAATGCGATGTAATTGTGTTAATGCCTTTCGATCCTTACGCTTCTTCTCTTCATCTGTTAATGTCGAAGGCATCTTATCTATCCTAGCGGGGCATCCTCTAGATCCATCTGCAAGAACTGCTTGCATCTTAATTTGCCACAACGCAAATCGGTGTTGTGATCCAACAATGAATTTCATACTTCAAAGACGCCATTACCGTGATCGAGATGAATAACCCTAAGCTCGATACCAAATTTGTGAAAAATAAAATAGAATAAAATAAATAAAATAAAGAACACATAAATTTTACGTGGAAACCCTTTCGGAAAAAAAACCACGCAGAGAGGAGAAGAAAATTCACTATGTCGAAAAATTTTTTTACTCAAAATACAAGAGGAATAGACTATGTCTATTTATAGGCTTGCAAAGCCATATTCTAGTAGGATTGAAACACCTTATCCTAATCAATATAAAATAGATGGAGTTTAATAAGGTTTAAAACCTTATTCTAAAATAAAATAAAAGAAGTCTAGTTCTATATGGATTTTACTTTTATTTTATTTTCCATCGTATTTTATTTAAATAAGAATTTGGGTCACTTAATTCTAACAAAATCTTTATCCATCCATAATGGGCAAATCAATAATTTAATAAATCATAAACAAAAAAATCTCTTTTTGAAAGAAGAAATATGTTTTAAAAATTGATGAACAATTAGAAAAAGAGAAGTCTAAAAAGGATAAATCAAATCAAAGAAGAAATAGAATCAACAATTTGTTCTGACATTCCTAATGCTTTTTGGAATAGGAAAATACATGAAGTAACATTACCATATGAAAATAATTTTGATGAAAGACAAATACCAACAAAAGCAAGGCCAATATAAATGAACAAAGAAATGGAAGAATTTTGTAAAAAAGAAATATAAGATCTTCTTAACTAAAAAATAATTAGGAAAAGTAGTTCTCCTTGGAGTTGTTCAACATTTTATGTAATGAAAAATTTAGAACTCGAAAGAGGAATGTCAAGATTAGTAATTAATTACAAACCTCTCAATCAGCCTCTAAAATTGATTAGGTACCCAATACGAAATAAAAAAGATTTGTTACAAAAACTTTGCAATGCAAATATTTTCTCAAAATTTGACATGAAATTAGGATTTTGGCAAATCCAAATAAAAGAAGAAGAAAGATACAAAATATCATTTACTGTACCATTTGGAAAATATGAATAGAATGTTGTGCCTTTTGGATTAAAAAAAGCTCCATCCAAATTTCAAAGAATAATGAATGATATTTTTTTACCAATATTCTCAATTCACAATAGTATATACTGATGATGTATTAGTGTTTTCTGAAAATTTAGAAAAACACTTTAAACATTTATCTATCTTTGTAAAAGTCATAAAAAATAATGGTTTAGTAGTTTCTAAATCCAAGATAAGTTTGTTCCAAATCAAAGTAGGGTTTCTAGGTCATTACATTACCCAAAGAACCATTACCCCAATAGAAAGGTCTATAGAATTCGCTAGAAAATTTGCAAACCAAATCCTTGATAAAGTCCAATTGCAAAGATTCTTAGAAAGCGTCAACTACGTCATAGACTTTTATCCAGGTCTTAGCAAATTATGTAGGCCCTTATACGATAGACTCAAAAAGAATCTGCAACATTGGACAAATGACCACACCAATATTATCACCCAGATTAAAAAACAAATTACTAAGCTTCCTTATTTATATCTAGCTGATTTGAATGCCCCCAAGATAGTAAAAACAGATGCTTCTAAAATAGGGTACGGTAGGATTATAAAACAAGTTAAGGAAGGAAAAGAGCAAGTAGTCCAATTTACCTCCAGACACTGGAATCCAACTTAGTAAAATTATTGTACTATTAAAAAAGAAATTTTATCAATTGTTCTATGCATTACAAAATTTCAGAGTGATTTATTAAATAAAAAAAATTCCTTTTATGAATTGATTGCAAATTAACAAAAGAAGTTCTACAAAAATATTTTCAAGATATTGCCTCAAAACAAATTTTGGCAAGATGGCAGACAATTTTAAGCATATTTGATTTTGATATTGAATACATTAAAGGAGAAAACTAATTATTTGCCTGATTTTCTCACCAGGGAGTTTCTTCAAAAATTCTACCCAAACTTTGAGACAAAGGAAAAAGAAAAATAGGAGAATCGTCCAAAACCCAAATTTCCTCAAAACCAATTAAGTCATGTATGAAATTTTCCATGAAGAAGAAAATGAGAGATCATAATCCTCATTAAAATCCTCCAAAAATACATTTCGTTTAGGATGTATAAGATCCAAATGAAATTGGTTCTCAAATAAAAAAAAATAGATTGAGTTCCTTTCTCAATCTCTAGAAGTGGCATTAGCCTTTTCTCAAATGAAAGAGGAAACTCCTTTCAAGCAAATTGCTGGTGAAGCAACAAAGATTTCAAAAAATAAAGAGATTGTTTTACACAAACACAAACAAAAATCTCTCAAAAATGTTTTAAAAGAAACATCTCTCCAGGATGTTTTTCCAAAAGAAGTAGCACTGTCTTCACAGTCTACTACAAAAAAATCCTCACAATATTTTCCAAACAAATGCTTTGAAAGAATTCTTATTATGGAGGAAAATTTTTCAAAAAAACCTCCACATATTCTTGCAAAAGAATTTTCAATGGATGACATTTCAAGCAATTGGATTCTCAAAAACCCAGTAGTATTATGAAAACATACTGGTTCAAACTGGATCAGTTCAAACACTACACAAACCCAAAAGATCCAAATTTTATCACCCATTCAACAACCCAAATACTAAAAATTCTTTGACCAATGGATTGGGCTGAAAACCCAAATACTTCAAAGAAATTTCTAGCCAAATTTACCACAAAAATTGACCACCACTCATATTTCACATGCTGGGATTACCAAATGGCTTGGTATAGCGCCTTCTTAACATATGAGACATTCTTGGCTTATATATTTCAAATATGGTACCCAATTCAAATTCCCAAATTGGTTCAAAGAATGGTAGAATTGGTATGGACCATCATCTTTTGAGATCCTACCAGAAAATATTCAAAACTTATAACCCAAATTCTTTGACAAATTTCAACTCGAACCAGACCAAAAGCACATCTACAAAACAATCCATTTTTTTCTCAAAACTGTGCATTTCTTGGATTGTTTCTTGGAGTTACTTCTATGAACAAGATCCATATATTGGAATTCCATTATTCGTTCGAAACTTCAGAACTAAATGGTGGGACAAATGTAATGATGAAAAATATGATTCAAACTATTTGGATAAATTTTTCAACAAGAATCTAAGATTATCTAAGTCCGTAACCCCGAATCAAACCACAGTAAAATTCCTTCAAGAAAAATTGACAACTAGTGCAATGTTAGCTCAGGCCAAGACCGAGAAGGAAGACAAAAAAACTCATAGATGAAATGCTCAGCTCAATGGATTTCAGATCAGAAGACGAGAAACCTTCAATGTCTTTAATCAAAATGATGGATCTGACAAATGATACCATTTCAGTAACCATTACAAGGACCAATAAAAAATGATGCAAAAGTAAGAAATGAATAAAGATGAACAAGAAAAATTCCCTGAAAGAAAAAATGAGTGAACAAGAATTATTCTCTAGCATGAACAGTAAATATTTTCTGGCATGAACAGTAGAAATCTCTGACAGAAATAGTAAGATTCTCTGGCATGAACAATAAATATTCTCTGGTATGAATAGTGAATATTATCTATAGTTTGTTTTTTTTTTTTGTAATAAGATAATATTCTTTGAAAGTAGCAATTATGTAATGATGTAAGGGGTTGAATGTCCCATTTCAAATGATGTAAAGAGACAACAACCCTCTATAAAAGGTTATCAGATTTAGAATGAAAGGCACGAATTGAAATACTCAATACAGAGATCAAAAACTTGTTTCTCCAAATTTTTAAGTTTTAAAAATTTAAGTTTTCAAGTTATTTTCCTTTTCAAAAATTTTAATTAAACATTCTTTCAAATTTCAATTTCAATTTCCAAATTATGACTATCACATTACAACTTCCATCCTCAGATCCTCGGGACAATCAATTTAATATCAAAGTGGTCAAGTTTAATCATAGTTGAACTCTTCAAACTCTCTCTATATAAAGAGAGCCTTGGTTCATTATTTACACACACTTGAATTTAAGAGAAAGTTATAGAGAGAAAATTCTCTGAAGAGACTATTCTAGAAAATTCCTAGAGACATTTTTTTATTTACAACTTGAACAAAAAGTTTAGAGAAATTGCAAAATCACCTCATTGATAATTTTTTGAAAAATATTTAGATTCGAAGTGAGCCCACACTCAGCAGACGTGAGCTTGAAGATAGCAGAGAAGACTACTCGATCGAAGCGCTCATATTAGACGAATAAAAAAAGTACAATTTTGATTAATTGTTCATTACTTTAGATATCACAATTAAGATCTTGTTTTGAAAAAAATTAAAACTCTGGTTTTTCGCTAAATTTATTTTTTGCTGCTTTTTCCAAACCTGTTTTTCTAATATCATAGTAGCCTTCAAGGCATGTGGTCCTATCTAAAGGTCCCTTGGATGTATCTGAACTAATACCGTGGCCTTCTCTGGATTCTTACGAGCTAGGTCTGTGACCCTATTTTGTGAACTGTTCCCGTGGACCCCCTCAGCGGGGCCCGCTCAGCAAACTGTATTCGTGAGTTCTCCTTGCGAACTATACCTGCGAACTCGCCTTGCTACTAGACCCATCCGGTTCATAGGTTGGAGGCCTAAATCCTTTCTAGGATTCAGGTCGATAGTTACCAATTTATAACAATCTAGTCCCCCTTTCTAGTGGGCCTAAGGAGTGTTACAAAGTAACGCTCTTTAGATCCATTAATTCAAACTTAAATGCAACTTGTTGGGTACGTTATGAGCTGTATTGCATAATAATCGTTTCACCTCATGCGTGGGTGAGTTGTGCACATATGACCGTTAAAAGTTGAAACATTTCTGTCTGCTCGCATCTAGATCATTGATTTTCCTTGGTTACACAAATCGTCAAAGAGCGAGAGAAGACATCCCTCTTTAAAAGGGGAGAACCTCTAGAGCCCTAAATCCTTTACACTTAGCATCTTCAATGACTGAAACGAAGGTAACCTTAGAAACATTATCTTCAATGACTGAAACAAAGGTAACCTTAGAAACATTCTTGCTTTCCTTTTTAGATTTTTATTTTTTTTTCTCTTTTTATTTTTTTTCCTTTATCAATAGTATTGTGAAGATGAGGGGAACTGTTAACCGTATCATCTCATTCCATGCATCTTGGGAGCGACCGATTCTGATCTTGGTGATGGAGAACCTATGCCTGTACTACTAGACCAGAAGAATTGGAACAGGTTCTGGCTATTCAGGGGATAAAAATCCCTTACTTCGTATACGAATTTTCCATTCTAGATCGGTCACATCATCTATGTGAGACCACTGAAGACAGTTTTCTTCTTCCGTTTCACGCACTAGAGGCTAGGTTTTACTTGCCACTATATCCCTTCTTCTGCAACGTCCCAAAGGACTATCGCCTTGCTCCCAGCCAACTTTCAAGCTTCTCCTGGTGGCTGGCTATAGCCTACTTTCTTAATTACAACTAACGTACTGTGGTACTAATGCTTACCATTTCCAGCACTTATATCAATTGAAGGGCAGTGACATGGGGGATTTTTCGGGGTTCTACTACTTCTTCAATCATAGGAAGTTGTGAATAATCATTCAAAACCACTGCAAGAACCTTCGCCTGAACCGGGGGAAGTACGTCTAAGTTCACAATGTACTTGGTGAGGACTTTGGGTTCTCCATAAGATGGTCCTCACCTAATGAAGACATGCACACATTTCAAGTAAAGTCTTTTCTTAGATAAAGCTACTGCATAATTCCAAAGGCTTTATGTTGGTCATATGTTAACTCTGGAGACCCTCATTACTGCGAAGAATGTCTTTAGATTTTGTTTGAAGGATTTTAGCCCTAATGCGATGAATGCCCTAATCTTATTAGTGTTGTTGCTGCAGTCATTCAGGCATCGTATTCTCTTGTGGTGGGCTTGGCACTTGCCACCTAAGTTAGCTTACCAATTACAATTGATGAATATACTCCTCCTCCTATTCTTTAGGGTTCTCCTTCTATGCCTGTTGTCAAGGAAATGCCAACTGAAGTTAGTAGGGGTTCATTTTCATGGCACGATAATTTGAGCGCGTAAGAGTTTTCATTATCCCTGCGTTTCTTGCTATCTGAGGTTAGCACTATTGGGTTGAAGTATGTGAAAGCCTGCTATAATGAGCTTGTAGAGACTAAAGCTAAGTTGGGAAAGATGCGCGAGCCATATAATAAGATGAAGAAGGAGAAAAAAATTATCAATGAAGAAAACGAGGACCTTACTGAATGCCTTGTTGTAACGGAGATGAAGTTGGAGGGGTTTGCCACTGAGTTGGCTGTTGAGAAAGAAAGGAAGGTGGTCGCAGAAGCTGCGTTAGGGAGGGCTACTACAGGGCACGCTACTGAAATACAAAGAATCATCATGGAGAGCTAAGATCAGGTGGATAGGACTCTATAGAAGTAGGCTGATACTCTAGTGATCTTCTAGAAGAAGATAACTGAGAATATTTTACGTTCTATTCCAAAGTTGAAGCAAAACATATTACTTCATGTTCAAGTTTCCTATGGTCCTTTTGATGTTTGCAAGGTGGACTTTGACACTTTGGATAGGCTGGACTGTACATGGATACCCTGGGTTTTGACGTGTTTTGTACTTCAAGTGCTGCACGAGACTCTTTTGTGGCCTCTTGGAAGAGCTCTCCAGATTTTTACTTGGATGAGGATCCGGCTGATGCGAACATGGCTTCCTCTGCTGCGAATGAGGATGATACTCTTACACTCATAAATGATGATGTTGCCCCTACTGATGATACAACTGCTGCAAATAAGTATGCTACCTCTACTGATGACACAAACCAAGGCACTGATGGGGAAAAGGAAGGCAATGTATCTTAATTAAGTTGTTGTCATTATAATTTGCTTTGTTAATGAGAATAAGGGTTTATTATTCGCGAAAATCTGTCTTTTGTGAGATTTTTATACTTGTCGCATAATTATATAATTATAAGGGTTTTAAGTAAAATATTCTAAAATCATTAGTTGTGAATGTGGATTCGCAAGTTGTTTTGTACTTGGGAAATTTTTTTAAAATAATAAGTTGGGAATATGACTCCACGAATGTTTTTTTTTTTTATACTTGAAAAATTTTCTAAAGTAATAAGCTAGGAATATGACTTTGCAAACATTTTTATACTTGGAAAATTTTTTAAAGTAATAAGCTAAGAATGTGAGTATGCGAATTTTTTTATACTTGGAAAATTTTCTAAGGTAATAAGATGAGAATGTGACTCCGCAAAATTTTTTATATATTGAAAATTTTGGAAGATTGCAAAGTTGTGAGATTTTAACTCCGGGTAATTGTACTTAAGCCTGCGATTATTCACCTTCTAGCTTTAATGTCGCAGTTGGGAGCTTTGCTCTCACTAACTGTGTTGGAGGCTAGGGCTCTTTGCTTGCGAGCTGTAGTATGACAGTTGGGAGCTTTTCTCTCTCTAACTACGATGGAAGCTACGGTTCTTCGCCTGCGAGCCTTAATATGACAGCTAGGAGCTTTACTCTCGCTAACTGTGTTAGAGGCTGTAACTCTTCTCCTGTGAGCCTTAGTATGACAGTTGGGAGCTTTGCTTTTGTTAACTGTGTTGGAGGCTGTGGCTCTTCACCTGCGAGCTTTAGTATGAGAAAAATGCTATTGGAAAATGATTTTTATTCATAAGGTAATGAGACATACATAGTATTTTTTGAGGTGTCAGACATTCTAGGTTCATGGTACAAGTGTGCCCTCCATTCTTACTGGTTTATGTGCTCCGTAACCTATCTTTTCTAGGACTTTATATGACCCTTCCCATTTTGGAGCCATTTTCCTCATTGGAAGGCAGGTAGGCTAGCTTCGGTGTTTCTTAGAACAAGGTCGCCCACTTGAAACTGCTTATTCCTAACCTTAGATTTATAGTAGCGAGCTACTTGTTAGGCACGTGCTATGCTTTTAATTCCAACTGTCTTTCTATGTTCGTCGATTGGATCGAGGTTGAGCCTGAGGACTTCTTTATTAGCTACCCCCTCGAAGTGTTGTGTTCTATGTGACCTCAAACTAATCTCTACAGGGATTACAACTTTTACGCCGTAGATGAGAGAAACAGTTGTTTCCCCCGCCACCGAGTGAAGTGTAGTTCTAAGGTCCATAAAATTCCTAGTAGTTCTTCCAGCCAAGCTCCCTTAGCTTTTCCAACTTTTTTCTTAAGGGCTGTCAAGATTTTTTTGTTCATAGCTTCTATCTGCCCGTTGGTCTGTGGCATTTTTTCTGAACTTTAAGCTAGAGCTATTTGAAGGTCAGTGCAAAATTACTTGAATTTTCCCTAAAACTACAATCCGTTATTCGTAATAATTGTGTGAGGTGTCCTAAATCTGCAGATAATTGACTTCCATAGGAAAGACTCCATCTGCTTTTCTGTGATGGTTGCCAAAGCTTCAGCCCCGATCCACTTGGTGAAGTAATCCACAGTCACTAGCTACTATGAATTTCTTTTGTGCTATAGGGAACAAACCAATGATATCGACCCTCCAAGTTGCAAAGGGCCAAGGACCCGACATGTTTTGTAGGGGTTCCGCTGGTTGCCACTAAATTTGGCGTTCTTTTGGCAAGATTCACATTTGCAAACTAACTAATGGGCGTCCTCTTGTATGCTAGGCTAGTAGTATCATTGTCTAAGGATTTTCTGTGCGAGCAACCTACCTCTTAATTGGTCGCCACAAATTCTTTCGTAGATCTCTCTCATAATGTATTCGGCTTCAAACGTTAATAGGCACCACAACAGTAGGTGTGAAAACCCTTTTCTATATAGTATACCCTTAAGTAAGGTGTATCTATTAAGTGCAGGATAAAACATGTTGTTTTAATTTAGCGTGTAGTGAGTTTGTAATATCTAGATATCCATTTCATATATCAGGAGTTTAGTAAATATTTGTAGTTCATAATAATGACATACCTCGTAGTCTTGCGTTAGCTTTGTAAGCTCTTTCATGTCCTAGATTTCTTATTCCCCTTATAGTATGCGGATTATTGGTGTTATCCATATCTCCTCTAGGGCCATACAGAGTATGTGGGGCGTATCATAACTCGAGGCTTCCCTATGTCAATTATGAGTGCGTCTGCGACCCGTCAACATAAACTAGCCAACTTTTACTTTCTGAGGGTAGATTTACTAGCAACGGTTTTCAACAAACGAAAAACAATTTTTAGTACAAAATATAGGACACATGATACTTCGCAATAAAATTCAAGAGTTGCTAGCATGTTATATCTCATCATAAAATATGTCTGATTGAACTGTTAACTTTCATCAATGTTCATATAGTACATAATCTTTACAAGGTATTTTACTAGTCGATATATTAGGTTATAACTAGCATTACCTATTGCATCATTAACCTTTTTGAACAAGCACTTTATTATGAAGTCTGCTAGTACCTGTTCTTTTATTGCTGTTCATAGGGCGAAGTCTACCCTGAATTTCGCGAGCTCGATACTCCACTTTGTTACTCTTTCTGAGGTATCTACTTTGGATAACATCTCTTCCATAAGCTGGTTAGTAACTACGACGATTGGATGGGGTTGAAAGTACAGTCATAATTTACGAGTTGCAATAATCAAGGCATAAATAAGTTTTTCCATTTTTGTGTACCTTAGCTCGTCATTTTGAAGTACCTTGCTAACATAGTATACGGGGAATTGTCGGGCATTCTCTGATTTAACCAATACCGCTGCAACCATCTCGTCTGAGGTGGCCAAGTAAAGGTAGTGTGTTTCTCCTATTTGAGGTGACTTCAACAGTGAAGAGGAGGTGGGATACTGCTTCAATTTCTCGAAGGCTACTTGGCATTCTTCGATCCATAAGAATGAGGTTTTTAGAGCCTTGAAAAAGGAAAGCATTTTTTTGCCATTTTAGAGATGAGTTTGTTAAGCGCCACAACCTTGCCTGTGAGACGTTGAATTTTTTTTATGGCTCGTGGGGGCATTTCAATGATGGCCTAAATCTTTTCTGGGTTCACCTCTATTCTCCTTTCTGAAATCATAAAGCCTAATAACCTACTAGCTTGCACACCAAATACACACTTTTCTAGGTTAGGCTTCATTCCGTGAGCTCTTAGTATTGCGTACGTCTCTGTAGGCTTCGCACGTGCTCCCTTATATACTCACTTTTCACAAGTATGTCGTCCACATAGACTTCCAGGCTGTGACCTATCTGATTTTTGAATATCTTGTTCACCAACCTCTGGTAGGTCGTGCCCTTGTTCTTGAGACCAAACGGCATGACCCGATAGCAAAAGAAACCTTTTTCATTGGTGAAGGTTATTTTTTCTTGGTTATCCTGGTCCAACAGGATCTGACTGTAGCCCGAAAAAGAGTCCATAAAACTTATGAGTCGGTAGCCAATGGAGGCTTCAACTAGACGATCGATCGAGGGTAAGGGAAAGCTGTCCTTGGGGCACACCTTGTTGAGGTTTGTGATGTCAGTGCACATCCTCCACTTACCACTCGCATTCTTTACCATAACCACATTTGAAATCTACTTTGGGTATCCCACCTCCCTGATTGACTAGATTGTTATACATTAGTAACCATCGACCCAAATCTTGGAAAGGATTTAAGCCTCCGACCCAAGAAATGGATGGGTCCTGCAGCAAGGCAAGTTCGCAGATATAGTTCGTTGAGAGGGTCTGTGGGTACAACTCACAATATAAGGTTGCAGACCTAGCTCGCAGCAATAAAGAGAAGATCAGTTCGTATACATCCAATAGACTCGCAGATAGGACCACATGCCCTGAAGGCTACCATGACACGTGTCCAGCAAGTACGGAGCCCACTCAGAGTATCAGCCCTAGGAGCAGAAAAAACCGCGTGCTTCGTAGACACGTGCCCAGTAGGCTTGGAACTCGTAGATTGTCAGTATCAGGGGCAGGGAATGTTAGTGCCGGAGGCAATAAAGCCAAGGCAACGTAGGTGGTCCCTGTTATGAGCTGTAATAGTACCAGTGGCAACATGTATAATTACCCCAACATTCTTATCAATAAGGACATAAGCAAGATATTACTCAACAATTTCCATATATATTAATGGTCCAAAGTTTGGAAACTGAAGCATCTAAGGCGTAATGAATACAATTGATGGGTGTTGAATTAAAAAAAAATTCTCACACTTAAATAGAATGTAAAACAGTAATATAAGAGTAAGGGTCAATCCTACAGGGTTTAAGATATTTAAAATTATTGTTTGTTTTAATCAATATATGCAGCAAGTAACTTTTGTGCCTACAACACATATTGAACTATATGAAAAATAAAAAGGGATAAATCTGAAAATAGTAAAATTAAAATAAATAAATAAAAATGTGCTAATAAACAAAACAAAATTAAAATTGGTAAATTGATGAGACAACATTCTAGCTTTAGACACAATTTTGATTTCGACTTTGAACTGATCTTGAATAATAGATCTTTTTCCTCTAATCGATAAGTTAGTTATAGTGATCAAGGAACAACCTTAGACCACCAATCCTTCTGTATGTAAATTAATTGCAGGAATAATCCGACAATTAACCCTTACCAAATTAATAACCTTGAAATCAGTTTCCACGATGTGCTATTGAAATCAGTTTTCACGATTTAGCACATCGACAACCTTGTGAACTAGAATGACTCGGCTCGAATCAACAACCTCAATTGAGCGGGTCGTTTAAACTTAATTATTAATTCCTTTGATAGATCCAATCACTCACTCAATTGGTCACACCTACTTGTTCTTGGATAGGTCGATTACGACAATTGTGGATCATATCGATTCTTCCAACTATATGCCACACAACACCGAATCAACATGCCCTTTTTTACTTGATACTATGACGACTTTGCGAGACAACTAAGTCCATCTCTTAAATAGGAGAAATAATGAAAAATAAAATGAAAATAGAAAACATTGAAGAAAATGTGTTTGATTGTAATTTTTAAAAATGAAAATGTATGAAAATTAGAGAACAATTTAAATTGTTTTCACTAAAAATGCTTTTAAAATTGAAAAATGATGAAAATAAGAGTTTTTAACTTTGATGAATTGTTCCTAATTTAAAGTTCAAACCCATATGGATAAATAACTTTTAAGACAATTTGGGTTATTGGAATTTTACAAAATAAAAAATAATTACAAAAGAAAAATAATGACATTAAGAATAAATATTATATAAAATATTCAATATGAGTTTCATTTGACTTGCAAAAATTTATAATTTTTAATAAAATAAAAATTTAAATATATATTAAAATTTAGAAAATTTTTTTGAAATTTATATAGTAAAATCATTGTATTAAAAATAAAATAGTGGAGAATTTTGAAAAATCACATTTTTAGGTGGAATTAAAAAAAGAAATTCAACCACTTAAAATTCATCTTAAAAGTCATCCTATATTTTCTATTTTCCCATTATTTTTACCCAAACAATTAAAGGAAGATTTTTTTTTGAATGAACAATTAAAGGAAGATTAAAGGAAGATTTAACTATCGAGAAGTTAAGGTAAATTAGTTTATGGGTAAATTGCACTGGAGGACACTCTAAAATAATTTTATTTCTATTTTGATTACTCTAATTTTTTTTGTTAATTTAGTCATTTTAATTAAAATAATTGCTTGAATTGGTTATTGTCATTAAAAATTTCATTAATCTACTAACTGAATTGCTAATATGACATTTTTTATTATTTTGACTAAAATTAAAGACATTTCTGTAATTGGCCAAAATTATCTTTTATTTATTTACAACATAAAAACTACAATCCTCGCCACGGGGTATACCTTGTTCCCCATTCTCTGTGGCTCATCACTTCGTCGTTCCTGCTCCATAAGTCTGGGAACGGAACATTATTTTAACTTTGCGCACTGTTTTCGACTTTTTGAGGCATTTGGGCTTTGTCGGGTCTGATTGTTGAAGCATCCATTTATTTACTAACCATTTTTCATTTAAAAGAAAGTGGAATATGGCAGAAGTTTTCATAGTTGCATTGATGTACAGACGCATAAATTCTACAAAATTAGAAAGAAACATTGATGTACAAATGCTGAAGGAGCTATTGTTTGTTTATAAACGATCTCATGAAATTAAAGTACATTTGCCTGTGAAATGAAATCAAACAACGGAAGTCTACTTTGAATTATGAGAGATTATTACTTCAATAATTTCAACACAAAAGGAAATTTCATAGCTAAAGAACAAGGAAAATGTTATGTAAGTATCAACTTATTTTCCCCTTTTCAGCACTTTCATTTTTCCTGATGCCGACAACCACAAAGTTCAGTGGTAGAGCAAACAATAGACAAAAGCTGTGTTCCTAACCAAGAAAAAACAGATACAAGTTTGTAGTTTAAATTGTGTTATTGTTATCTACACATTGTGATCTCTTATGCATACAAATATTACATAAGAAGTGGACCAAATTCCCACATGTAAAATATATGTCTTTATTTATTGAACTTTCTGTTAAGACTCAAGAGTGGACACTGTACATTGGAAAGTGTAAAACAACTTAGAAAAGAAAGCATCTTTTTCTACTATAAACCAAAGAATTTGACTTTGAGACTGGGAAATTTCACATCTATTGTCTTGTATACAATTATTTTCGTTTTGAGTTAATTATAGAAATATTTGTAGTTTTGGTTAAAAAAATATTAGGTCAAAAATTTGTTAATAGATTAATAGAAAATTTAACAATAATGATTAATTTAAGTGATTAAATTAATAAAAAATAAAAATCAAAATTAGAACAGCCATATTTTAAAGTCACATGGGATGTGCTTTACCTTAGTTTATTATTATTTGTTTAAAGGTACAGAGGCGTGAGCAAATGGGTCGGGCCAAGAGACTGTAGCGTGTGCAGAGCTTCTTCTGTTCGGGCGAAACCCGTAAAGCCCTTCAAAGTTTTGCCACCAAAGCCGAAACCGAACTCTTCTTCATCTTCTTTTTGATTTCTGATTTCTCATTGTAGTGGCAATGGCCTCAAACATTCCTCTCCATATCATCGATGACGACGGCCACGGCGACGGCCACGGCGACGGCCACGGCCAAGACGTAATCTAATTGTTACTCTCTTTCAGTCTTGCAGTTGTATTAGTAATTTTTGTTTATTTCATTTTAGTGGGTATTGATTTGTTTTAATTTTTAACTTAGGAGTTTGATTGGGAAGCAGCGGTTAGAGAAATTGACAAGGCATGTGAAACCAGAAATTCTTCTTCTTCTTCCCATTTTGCTGCTTATCCTCCTTTACCCCATATTTCTAAGAAAAACTCTTCAAGGCAATCCACGCTCGACAGATTTATTGGGAAGCTGGGACCCCGGCCTCCTGATAATCATCGGATGGTTGATGTTGAGGCTGAGGCTGAGGCTGAGGCTGAGGCTGAGGCTGAGGCTGATGAGGTGTCATTCGTTCAGATTGATGCTGAGGCAGCTAAAACTTGGATCTACCCAGGTTTTTATTTATTTCTTCCCTCCCCCCCGTTGCAGCTTCCGTAACACGCTTGTTTCCTTCCTTGCTCTATTGTTTTTTTATGTGTGTGTTGGGTAACTGGGTCTTTTGACAACCAAATTTTGATTCTTTTGGGTGGTTGTTGCTGAACCAATTGGTAAACTAGGTATCAGATTAGACAGTTTTTATCAATAGTTACTTACATATGGTACACCTATGTATATATAAATATAATGTATATATTTCTTTGGTGCTTTAGAAAGTATCGCTAGTCAGGAATCTACTAAAATATGAACCATTTTATTGCATCTCGATGAAGTAACTTGGCTAGCATACTTTTTCCCCCCTGTTTCCAATTTTTTGGGTAAATATTTTCACTTTTAGTATCAATTCCTTAAATCTACTATGTATTACTACATATGTTAGTTTGATGTTGGTGCACTTGCAATCGCATAGGGGGATATGTGGTGACTTGTCAACTCTTTTGCACAAAAGAAATTCATATTCATCAGTACTGATTGCTGAAGCAATTTATAAGATTTCTTTATAGACTGATCTACGTCTAACTATTATTAATTCAGTATTACTATAATGGTCCTAGTGGATTGTGTCCTGTTTGCTGAATTAATGATAGTGTTGAAATAACAAGTATATAATGAGGAGCATTCCAAACTCCAAAACTCGGACTCCAGTAATCAATACCCAAGTATCTGCGTACTATATTTTCTATGCTTTGGTACTGCTTCATGTATGGTACAACTCCTATGAGTCATATTCAATTGTAAGTCACTTTTAGGAAACATAAAAAATAGTAATTGCCCATTTTTTTCTCATTTACTATTTGGTCAAATAGGTAGGTTGATGTTAGCAATGCCAGTTACTTTGTTGCTAGAAAAAGGGTACAGACAATAGAAAATTTTTCTTTGTTTTTCCTTTATTGTTGCATTACTTCTTAAATTTTCTAGTTGTTATGCTTCCCATGGTCCTTTAAGAGGCACTTCAAACTTCGTTGGAAAGGACCAAGTTTCGTTTGTGTGTTGAACTGAATAAGGTTTTCCTCTTCATGAAGAATGTTTTTTTTTTTATATTTACATCAATCCTCCGTTCTGTTTGATCAACTAGAAAGCTTTAGCAGAAACAAGATAGTGTATATCTTTTAATCACTAATAATTTGAAAAAAAAAAAAAAAACAAAATTTAAAGTATTTTTCTACTTCCCTTTTTTGAAGATATTTTTGATTTTCTAAATGGCCTAATTTTGAAGTGTCTTTCAAGACTCTGTTTTTTAGCATTCACTAAGAATTCTAAGTTACCATCTCTCCTTTATTGTTAGTGCAGTTAATGTCCCTCTTCGTGACTATCAATTTGCCATAACCAAGACAGCACTATTTTCAAATACGTTGGTGGCATTGCCAACAGGCCTTGGAAAAACACTTATTGCCGCAGTTATAATTTATAACTATTTCAGATGGTATCCTGAAGGTAAAAGTTTTTTTCATGAGCATTCCTATAGCTCTATTACTCAAATCTTTCATGATTCATTTATGCTTTAGTGGTTGAATAATTATTGAGGCTGATATCTATCTCTTATATAAATGGAGTAACAAGCTCCTTGTCTGTTGCAAAATGTGTTATTGGATGTTGTATGAATTCTTCAATAGCACATTGCATTGTAGCAATTTTGTTTTTTTCTCTTTCACTTCTTCTATGTCAAACTGTTTGTGGGTACCTCTTGAAATCTCCATCTGGGCTCAAATTTGTCCTTTTTGTGGTCTAGCATAAATTGCATATGAGAATTTCAATTGCACATTGCATCCCAACATATTCTTTTTTCTTTTTGGGTTTCTTCTTGTAGCTTTCTCATGTCCAACCATGCTTAAAAGCAAAACCTACTACAAATCATAGGATCAAGTTGGCTCTGATACCAAGCTAGTGTGGTTTAGAGAAAAACTACAGTAAATGAATAGAATTAAGGCTGAAAAAAGGAGTAAGATCATTTATAATCCTAGCCATCTATCCTTTTGTCTACCAATTAACAAAGAAGACTGAAATAATAAAATAACATAATAGTAGTAGCTCCTATGTCATTAGGTTTTTATGTTCTTATTTCTTATAAATTCTCATAAAAAGAACAGTAGAGGTTCCCAATGTTTGGTTGGCTCTCCTTTCTTATTTTTCATGCACAACTGTTGGCGGTTTTACATGTAACTGGCTTCTGATAGCTGTAGACACATTTCTAGTACAAAATTTTCTCTGGTCTAGTATGGGCTTGTGAATTATTTGTTTTCTCGATCCCTTTTTACAATGCAAAAGTAAATTCATCTTTTTTTCAATTTTTATTTTTTTTGCTTCATCACTATATGGTTGATGTTCCATTTTAATGATAGTTAAGAATGGATAACTAGTTAAATTAGAAATTTAGGTTCCTATTTCCTATATATTATCTAATGTATAGTATTTTCTGACTATTTAAATAGTTATTGCCTTAATGTTTATTTGTCTTTACTCTTTAGAATGTATAATTTTGATTCAATTAGTTTTACAAAATGTAAGTTGATATGTCCTTGAACTATGATGGCTATTCTATTTTCTTTGACAGGGAAGATAGTCTTTGCTGCTCCTTCTCGACCACTTGTCATGCAGCAAATAGAGGCATGCCACAATATTGTTGGAATTCCACAAGTAAGACAACATTTCTTTTCTCCCTTATGAATGCAAGGAATTTGTCTTTTTTTCTTTTGCAGTTTCACAATTATTACATGTTTTGAGAAGATTTGGATCAATCTGATGCAGGAATGGACAATTGATATGACAGGTCAGATATGTCCATCAAAAAGGGCAAACTTTTGGAAGACTAAAAGAGTTTTCTTTGTTACCCCACAAGTTTTGGAGAAAGACATTCAATCTGGTGATTCTCTAAAGTAATTTTCACTGCATGTTATTGATGGATGGAAGATAACTGACTGGCTGACTTATGATTTTTTTTTTTTTTTACTTCTACCATTCTGCTTAAGGTCTTTCTGATATGTTCTTTTGCTGGATTTTTCTCATCAAATAACTTGTTGCAGGCACATGTTTGTCAAAGTACCTTGTGTGTTTGGTAATTGATGAGGCTCATCGAGCAATGGGAAATTATTCCTACTGTGTGGCAGTTCGCGAGGTAGTTTCCACATTTCTTTTAGTCTTTCAAACTTTTATTTTTCCCTTTTATTTTGAGCATGCTGTTGGCGGCAACATTTATAGAACGAGTTATTGAAGGTGCTAGTGTTACCCTAAATTTGTAGTTAATGTCAATGCCAGTGCAGCTGAGAATATTAGCTTTGACTGCAACACCAGGATGTAAGTTACAATTGTGATCTCATTGTGTTTTGAAATTGTCATGTAACCTTAATGCTTACATTGGTTGCCATTATTCAGCAAAGCAGCCTGCTATCCAGCAAATAATTGACAACTTATATATATCAACCCTTGAGTATCGCAATGAACATGACCATGATGTTAGTCCATATGTTCACAATAGAAAGATAGAATTGATTGAGGTATCCACAAGTTTTTCTCTTTTGAAATTTGTTGTTTGTTATTTCTAATAAAAGTAACATATTCCTTGCAATATTTCCAGGTTCCACTGGGGCAAGATGCTTCTGATGTGAATAATAAATTGTTAGAAATAATTCGTCCTTATGTGGCCAAGCTTCATGCAAATGGACTTATTCAGAACAGGGACTATCAGACTGTATGGTTCTACATATGTTATAATTCTTGGTTCTTTCTGAAAATTCATCATTTCTGCATCTTAGCTTATTCAGCTTTTAAGTCTAAGCCTTTTCATGGGTGTACTTGTTGCCTGTTAGAACTTCAGAATCTTTCAGCGTGCTGCTAAATTTGGAAAAAAAGGCAATAACTGCATTGCTATGAAAATTTAATCTAATATAAAAAAGTTCATTATTCACTTTATGTGGTAGCATTTCTTAAGAAACAAATTGGAGACGAAGCAAGGCAAAATAGTTGATGCTAAATAATTTCTTAAAACATCTATGGTTCTCAGAGCTGAAAGTATCTTTCTAGGACTTGAGTATTACAAGAATATGGTTGGATTCTTTTTATTGCATTGCTCGGATATAATTTTGAGAATTTTCTGCAATTTCTATTGTTTCCTAAATTTAAAAGCTCATTGTCTATATCTATTAATTAATTCTCAGAAATGCTAGAAAAACGAGGTTGATTTTTTGAACCTTATATGGTTGTAATTTATAAACTTCAAAAGTTACATTGAAATGACTCTGATTTTCAATTACCACAGTGGGGTGGTCCTGTTGTTCCTACTTACATTTCCATTTCCATTTGATAGTTAAGCCCGGTCGATTTACTTAGTTCAAGGGATAAATTTCGTCAAGCTCCTCCCTTAGATCTTCCACACGTTAAGCATGGAGAAGTTGAAGCATATTTTGCAGTTCTTATTACACTTTACCACATTAGGAAGCTACTTTCAAGCCATGGAATAAGGCCAGCATATGAGATGCTGGAGGAAAAGTTGCGACAAGGGTATGTGTTTGACCACTTTTGTTTCACAATGTGAAGAATTATTGTGCATATTTTACTCATAGCCACAGGGGATCAGTCTTGAAGTTTTTATACTGTATTCTATTTAGTAAAATGCTTCTGAAGTTGGGAAAAACTAGTATTCGATACTAAATGAGTGTCATCTGTTTCTTTTTGAAACAAAAATTACTTTCTGATTAGTGTTTGTAATCTTTTTAAGATAACTACAGGTATGTAGGAGTTGCAGGCAGATGATATGAACTGTATTTTAAGAATTAACCTTTTAGTGTATCTTTTATTTATTCTTATAAATTGAATCAGAAACAACATTAGTGACCGGTAAATAGCAGAAATCTAATGGTGATTTGTTATATTTCTGCTAATTGCTATTGGAGTTGAACCATGGAGGCACAGATGAGTGGGTGCGAATAGACAACTACAAGCACATGTGATATATGATTGAATCTACTATTATGTCCACTATTTTTTTTGTTAACCTGAATGTCTTCAAAGTTTTAAGATGTTCAGAATTGATTGTTGCAGGCCCTTTTCAAGACTGATGAGTAAAAATGAAGATCTAATGAATGCAAAGCTTTTAATGCAACGGAGTTTGTCTCATGGTGCACCAAGTCCAAAATTGTCGAAACTGTTAGAAGTATTGATTAACCATTTCCGTATGTCATGTTCAATTTAAATAATAATCCTGCATGTGGTGGTTTTTATCTGCCTCTCCTTCTGAATAGAAGCTACTAAGACCGGGATGCTGGAAACTAGAATTTTGAATGACTGATAATTTGGAGTCCTTTTATATACATAGTTAGTCTTTTATATATAGTGAAGCTTTGCAAAACAAATTGTAGTTTGTTGTGGCTTGCAAGACTTGTAAGATCTTTTATACTTGTCAAATTGATCATAAATACTTAAGCTTTGACTCATTTTGATACTTGATGGTTCACATAAATATTTTATTTTTTGTTATCTCAACTATGTGATAGGAAATGAGCAGTAGAAAAGGAGGTGAAAGGTTTAGGTAGGTCAGTCATTAGAAGTCTGCCTGCTTTTGGTTTATGGTTGGCTAGTATTATCTAGGTATTTATGATAGGTATAAATCAGAGTTAAATTGAATTGAGATTATAGCTAAAGGAGGGTAATGGGATCTAAGGATAAGTTTTCCAGAATTTTTTCAACAGCACCAAATTAGAAAGAATCTTTTGGGCTCTGTCCTTCTGCCACTAAAGTTAACCAGGAACACCATAGCAAGAGACACAAGTCAATGGAGAGGAGTTCCAGGCATCTGTGCCTCCAGTCCATAAACCTAAATAGGCATATTTTTTTTCTTTTTTATATCAAGAAAATTAAGACAAACAGAGATCGTAGACTGCTTTTAACCTACAAAGATGAAGATTCTGGATTGGAAACCAAGTGGCAGACAAGTGAATAACCATCTTGGACTCTGAAAACAAATTCGAAGTTTTAGGATAATCTAAACTTAGCCCTATGATGTAGATGTGCAGAAACTATAAATCTGAATTGCTAATACTGAAATTGCATATACGAGAAAGAAACAAATTTTGTCTCCCATGACTGGTAAGAAACTATAGGCTGTTAAACTTGTGATTTTGAAGGTCAGATCTTGTATTTTCTTTTCAGTCCATAGTTCTTGCATTTGTTGCAAAGAGCATATTCTAGCTTTAAGAATATAGAATTACTAAGCACCTAGTTTAAAGTCATTGGTTCTCAGTCTCGCTAGCAACTACCAGATCAACTTGTCATGATAAGGGAAATCTAGCACTTTTTGGTTGATTCCTGTCTCAAGTAGCTTTATAATTAGCTTTGCCATTTGATAGTTACCCTATTAGGAATTTCAGAATGGAGAAATATGTACTAAAGCATTCAGCCTCCTATATCCCTTCTACTATAATGGTTAGGGTTTTTGAAGGTTTTACTGTTGATTGTATAAATTGACTTTTGCATGTGGATGAGATTTATCACCTATATTTGGTCCATAAATTTTTTTTTTTTGTCTGAAGCTTTTTAATCATATATCTAGCACAGAATTTAAGTTCTCTCTCTCCCTCTCTCTTTTAATTATTATTATATATTTTACTGTATATGTTACAGAAACAAGGGATCCACAAAACTCCAGGGTGATTATCTTCTCAAATTTTAGAGGAAGTGTTAGGTGGAAAACAATTTTCATATTCTTCTTGTTTGTGACACTTTCAATGTCGAATATCTTACCATTCCTTGATATTAACTAAAATTGCTTTCAGGGACATAATGAATGCATTAGAAAGTATTCGAGATTTAGTCAAAGCAACTGAATTTATTGGTCAAAGCTCAGGTTTGCTGTTCTGTTAACCTTTTCCAATTGAATATGCTTATCCACAAGAAACATTATTGTTTAAGTATAAATTTAACATTTCAAGAAGCATTGGAAGCATTAAGCACAAGATGCAATTTTTTTTATGTAATGCTTGAATCCGTGTTAAATGGTATTGGTTAATTTTGAGGTTTGTTTCAGCCTAATATTAAACTCATTCTCTCCACTTGCTGCAAATTGTTCTATGTTGGATGTCGTATATCATGGCCGACGTTATTTGTTGCTAGCCTAAGCTCAGGTTTTTTTGTTCTGTTAACATTCTTGAGTTGAGTATGCTTATTGTTTAAGTATAAATCCTACATTTTAGAATCACTGGAAGCATTTAGTGCAGGGTGCAAAATTTTTTATGTAATGGTTGAATCGATGTTAAATGGTTTTTGATAGTTTTGAGGTTTGTTTCAACATTAAATTCAAGTCATTCAGTGTTCATTGAATCAATGTGTAATATCTTCAAGTGTAATATTGGTTTTATGTTGGACACCCTAAAGTTCAAACTAGATGCTAACCATAGTCTTTTTACAGGGAAAGCGTTGAAAGGCCAGTCTCAAAAAGTTCAACAGGCAGTTCTGGAGGTAATTATGTTAGCTTTAGTAATTCTTTTGGCTGTTTTTCTCATTTAGATTAATTGGCTTATCATGTTCGATGACAGAAATTTCGAGCTGGTGGCTACAATGTTATTGTTGCCACATCAATTGGTGAAGAAGGCCTGGATATCATGGAAGTCGATCTTGTAATATGTTTTGATGCAAATGTTTCACCTTTGAGGATGATACAACGCATGGGGAGAACTGGAAGGAAGCATGATGGACGAGTTGATATCCTTTTTTGTTTTATGATGCATGTTAAAAAAGTGGGTGGTTTATGAGTGTTAAGCAGTGTTATCTCACATTTGTTTGGTATTGGGTTTCTTATAGTCTTATATTGAAGTTAGGCACTTTTATTTTGCCTATTGCCAATTGGTTTAGGTTGGATGCTTAACATAATATCAGAGCCTAGGTCTAATTATGCTTAACATAACTCTTGGTGAGGTTGTTTATGTGTAGGCCCTGTGAGTTATATCTGAGGGGAAATGTTAAGTACTATTATCCCAGAACTTGTAAGCATTGAGTTTTCTGTGGTCTTATATAAAAGTTGAGACATTCCATCTATTATTAATTGGTTTTGGGTAGGATGCTTAATATGATATTAGAGCACAAGTTCTGTTATGTTGTTCTTCTTGCCTAACCCAAGTGAGTGTGACGACCCTTGGGGAGGTTGTCCACATGTAGGCCCTTGAGCTACACGAGGGGAAGTGTTAAGTGGTGTTATTCCATATCTCTTAAAATACTGGGTTTCTTGTGGTCTTATACTAAATTTGGGTTCATCAACCTACTGCCATTTGGTTTTCATGGTGCAGCAAAAAAAACTCTTTCTACTTTGTGATTTTATGGCTCTAATCCTCCCCCGCTAGTGTCCCCAATATGAGAATGTGAATGCTTATAATTCAGGTGTTTCCTTACAAATCACACTAGTTCTAGCTTGTCAAGGGTCAGAGTTGAAGGGTTACATGCGAAAGCAAGCCAGCAGCCGGTCTCTAAATAAGCATATGCGAAATGGTGGAATGAATAGCTTCAGTTTCCATTCCAGTCCGAGGATGGTGAGATCTATCTAAAGTCAGTTGGTCATGTTTTCTTGTTGCTCGAACTGTTATCTTATGACCCTTTTATACTTTTACCTTCCATCTCTAGATTCCTCACATTTTCAAACCAGAAGTCCAATTTGTAGAGCTCTCAATTGAACAATTTGTTCCTCGTGGAAAGAAATTGAAAGATGATCATGTTATGGAGACACCTCCTTTTAGAGAAAAACTAACTGTTGCAGAGACTGATTTAATTGCCAAGTATTTCCATCCTACCAGTGAGAGCACTTGGAGACCTTCTCTTATTGCCTTCCCTAGCTTCCAAGCATTTCCGTCCAAAGTATGTAAAGTAATGCATTCTTGCAGAACAGAGATGCTGATCGATTCCATGCAACATTTGCATGGCTTAACCTTTCCAGGAGGCAATGGGAATTTCTTTGTTGAGGTTCACACTTGAACTTTGTTCTGAAAATGTTTTCATTTCAATTTACTTCAATCTTGCTTATATATTTATCTAATGGATTCAGGATGAAGTCTCTTCAGCTGATCACTCTGTAGCTGGCATTGTTGAGCAACATGACAGTCCTACCAAAGGTAATATCATCTGGCAGCTTGAAAGGCTTTCTTGACAAATTTGTCTGTTAGAATTTAGGTAATATCATCTACCATTTTTCATGTAAAGGCCATAAATGACAAATCAAGGTTAAAACCCATATAGTCTTCCTCCATATTTGATTCTATAGTTAGAACGTCCAGATGATAATGGACTATATTTCCAACCAGTTGTCATTTAGGTATTAATATCAATCAACCTTTTCTTTTTTCCTTACATGTTGGTTGCTTGTCTGTTCTAATCCACTTTCATGACAGCTACACCAGTTATCAATAATTTCATCAGCTAAAGTTTTACGGTTAACCATTATTCCAGATTTTCCAGCTTTGGATAATTGTCAAGCTGCCAATTCTCAGTTAGGACTAACGGATTCTGCAGAATCACCTTTGAGGACTTCAAGAACGAAGGAGAAGCATGGTAGAGATTCTGGATGCGGAAGTCCCCAAGCACATTCCTTCGTATTTGATTCTGATTTTGTATCTGTTGATGCTTGTGGAAAGGTCCTAATTTTATCTGTTCCTTCGCTTTATCGGGAAGATGTAATGCATTCTAAGCATGCCAGTAAAATTACAAATGAGTTGCTAAATTCTTTGAAGCAAGAGGCTAGGAGTGTGAAGACTTTAGATGAAATCATGCAAACTGAAGCTGTTCAAAACATTACTGTGTGTCAGGAAAAAAGTATAGAACTTGATACTTTATCAACACCTAGATTTTGTGAAACTGATTTCGAGAAAGAGAAAATGCTAAATGAAGTCGAAAAGATTCCTGAGACTCCAGATGGTACTTGTGAAATGGCTGATGAAGCTAATATTGATCTCAGAGATACTGAACTTAGTCCCCGTCTAACTAATTTGATCAAATCAGGAGTTGTTCCAGAGTCTCCTATAGCTGATAGTGGTCAGTAGTCCTTACAGGCTAATATACTCTGAAATTTGTAGAGAAAGAGCCACTAATTCTAGCTTGATAAACATGGATTTTGCAGGGCTTTTAAAGCATGAAAGAAGAAATGAGTCCTTTATTCCAGACCAAGCATCATCTCCCAAGTTGTGCACTGAACTGATTTTGAGATCTTCAAGTCCAGTGGAAAGTGATAGGGGCAATCAGGAAAATAGCTCCCATGGAAGAAAAGTCTCAATCATGAAAGATGAAATGATACCTAAGATGAACCCTGTTTCTAGTATAAGATGTAGCCCTATTTCTCCACTTGTGGTGGAAGTGAAAAGTCCCTTGGTAAACCTTACAAACAGCTGTGGTAGTAAAAGTTGGCACTTAAGTTCTGGAGAAAAAGCAGAGACAGTTGAGCCAGTACGGGTGTTTAAAAGGTTGCGCAAAGTTGGGAATTGTGGAAAGGATAGGAGCTCAAAAATCATGAAGGAAAATTCTCTTGTCTCTCTAGCAAACCATGCCAAATCATTATCTGGTGCCAATCCTACTCAAACAAAGTCTGGTAGAGGTAACTCATGTCGTACATGACATGTTTGTTATTTCCAGTGAGGGGATTTTTCAGTTTTGACTTCTGCTTTTCCCCAGATTGTAGTTTTATCTTATGCTTTCAAGCAAGTTACAGAATGCCAAGAAAAAGAACTTGTATACGGGTTGTTGATCAGGCCTGTTTCATATTGTTGTTTTCAGGCAAAAAGAAGCCAGGGAATGATGTCAGAACGTTCATTGATGAGGAAGCTGAGTAAGTGCCTTTCTCCCCTGTTTTTTATTATCTAGGAAAAAAGAGGGGAACAGTTGCTAATTATTGACCCACCAAAGAAAAGGCTTCCATGCATTAATTTGTTCTGTCACATTATTATACTACGGAATTCCAATTGATAAAAGATGACAATTAAGTTCCATAACAGAAAGCTACTTGAGTGGGCATATTATATGTCTCACATTATGGTTGGTTAATTAGTATTTCATATATCTATTAATCTTTGCCTCAGGGTGTCGACAGAAGCTGAAGTCTCTACTGAAGAAACTGATGATGAGAGTGATTCATATGATGATAGTTTCATCGATGACAGGATAAACCTTACGGCAGGCAGTACCCAGATTGAATCTGGTAGAGTTGATATGATGGCAGTTTACAGGTTGCTCACATTTTCCTTCTAGTTATTTCTGCAATCATCTTAAACTCCCCATCAGGTTGCTACAGTCAGATGAAGGCCTAAATCTGTATCTTTTATACATTATTAGAGAAAATTATTAGCTATATGAACTGAAATGAGATAATAGAAACTGGCATTAGATCCGAATAGATGTAGAAAACAAGCCACCAATATTGTTTAAAGTTGACACCAGGTTGAAGGTGATTTCTTTAGTTTTTTCTTCAAACAAATATTATGATTTTCTTTCCTACTCTACATTGTTAGCTAGTTTCCCAATCACGAATCCAGTATTTATTTTCACTTGTAAGAACATTACAAATCTATCCATAAATTTGTAATACCCTTTAAAAGGTCATCTCCTTTTATTCCTCTTGTATTCATTGTTTGGGTTTTTGCCAAGGTCAGGCCTTAATGAACTAATTACTCTGTTATTGTAGGCGTTCTTTGCTAACCCAATCACCAATGGTGGAGCAAATGACTTGTTCTGCTTTCAGTCCTGACTGCGTAGCTTCCACAAGCAAAGATCCCGGAAGTGGGTGTTCGTCAGACAAGACATTGTATTCTCTCCTGTTACCTCAGCCCGAGTCCATAAATCAGACTGCAGCAAAGAATATGGAAGAGAGGATCTCCTCAGTATCCATGCCGCGCAGATCTTATGATTCAGAAGTAGAAAATCAGACTCTGCAAAGCAGAAAGCGAAAGTTGAGTTTCTTCCAGTTGGAGTCTATTCCTGCAATTAACTTGGAGCAAGAATTCCAATCTGAGGTTGGAGGCAAAGAGTTAAGTAATGCTTCTCAGCTGCCTCAAGTGAACAATGTCACTGGGAATGATAATGACTTTGATGATTATGATGATGATGATCAATTTTATGCAAGTCTAGATCTTGATGCCGTGGAGGCGCAAGCCACCATGCTTCTCAAGAACAAGTCCAAGCCATCAATGGAGAAGCAAGAGATAAATGCTCAACCAAACCTGCAGAATGGTGGGCATCAAGGTTCTCCATCATTTGATCTAGGGATATGGTAATTGAACCAAAATATTTAACCAGTTAATTTGTATGATAATATTATATTTTGGTTCAGGAATAATATTGGAAGCTGAGGTGGAATGTTTGTGCTAAGTGTAAACAATGTAATCTTTTGTATTATAGTTTGTACAGAGTTCTATATTTGTTCAATGGGGACAAGGAATGTATTTATTATGTATAGATAATGATATATATGGCCTTTGTATTAAATTTGTTCCACAAAGAAACTAATTAGAACCAATAATAACATGATTTATTTGCGATACAATGTTAACTTTATCATCAAATGAATTAAATTTGAACTATTTTTTCTAGCTATGGGTAAAATGGTTTCCATTTTATTCTAGCTTTGCGTTAAATGGTTTCCATTTAAAAAACAAGAAAAAAACAAGTTTCTCGGGGAACGTCAATATGGAATATAAATCTAGAGTGAAATAAAATTGTTTTTGGAATAGGAAAATTTGTTATAAGCTAGAAAGAAAAACAAATCGGGAAAAAAAGGTTTAGCTTTACATAATTCTAATTTAAAACTAATCAGAAGTCTCTTGAAAGTAGTTTAAAACAAGTAAAAATCAACGGAGCAAATGGATGCAATTGAGAAGTTTTAAAAATAAACACAGAATAAAAACAAGAATAAATAAAACAACTTGTGGATGAATCCAAGTTTGAGTGTAAAAGTAGATAGGGGAGTAATGGTAATGGAGGGTTCTCGAAGAGAAGGCTGATTGATTCAAGCGAAGCGAGTGGCGTCTTCAATCTTGTAGAGAAATGCAAAGAAGATGGGCTCTTGGACTTGTTTATTAAACTCTTTGAAGTTGTCTTTTAAATTTGGATTTCATTTCTTGGTTTGCTTATTTTAATTAATCTTATGGCTGCCCAATTCAATTTATTGGCTTGTTTTCTTTCAATCGGGTAGCTTTAATTTCAAGTGTTAATCTTGTGATAATATTGGTTCTTAACTCTTTATAATGAGTAGGTCATTATTCTAATTTGTTTCCAAGGATAATAGATATCCTCACATTGGTGCTGGGTTCCATGTCAAATTCATGAGGTTCCCCTTAGCTTCACATGTCAAGTAGTTTTTAAATTCACTTATTGAATTATTATCCTTCAAAGGTAAGACATAATCACAACCTTAGCCCGAATCTTTTCAATATTAATATATAATACTACCTACTTAAATATGTTATACCTGTATGAAAATAATTTGAAAGACATCTCAAAGCAACCTCCAAATCTCTAACATATCCTTTGCTAAAACCAACACCAATTCTTCTATCACTTCCCAATACAAACTCCTCAAAACAAACCTACCTATTGGACACATTAGATCAACTCGAACACCCTTTAATTTGATTCACTGCCACCTTACCATTAGGACCTAAATGATGGGGTCTTTACTCAATAGGATCCACATTATACCCTCTTTCTATTTCATTATAAAATCTTCTCCTTTCCTCTCTGTCGAAGCCCAATTTTATTTGGGCCCAAAATTAAATAAAAAATAAAATTAAAAACAATAAAATCCATTAAGTTCAAAGTTCAATTACAATGCTAGCCCAAATTTAAAATTCACTACCTAAACAACAAACCCAATAACCCAAAGCCCAACAAGCCCATAACCCAAAGCCCAACAAGCCCATAACCTAAACTATTTTCAGAAACCTTAAAACCTTAAGTCCTCTTTTGCGCCGCTCCTTGCCATGTCAACATGCTCGCGCCCCGAGGTTTGCCACTGTCAACTGCCTCTGCCACCGTCACCGTCAACCACGACCTTCAAAAAAAGAACAAACATACAAAAGAAACAGTAGAACGAACAGTAAAAATGAATAGTGTAACATATGGTTATAAAAGCCATAACCAGATTGTAATATTTTTTACGGACGAAAATATACAAAAAAAAAGTGTTAAAAAGAAGAACAAAAGTGACTTTTTTCTTTCTTGTTCTGTTTTATTTCAAAAAAAAAAATAATAAATAGAAGTAAAAATAGTTCTTCACCTGAGTCCTTTCATATACCCGTTGTCGGAACCCTTTTTCAGCGTCAAAATTAGCAAGGCAGGGGGTTAAAGATTTCTTTTTTTTTTTTTTTGTGTGTGAACCGAAGGTTTAGCCCTCAGATTGGGTCGAGAGAAGGCTGAAAAAGGCTTTTTCTTTTCTCTCCGGCCATCGAAGGCGACGGACGCCGTTGCCGATGATCGGTGGCCACGACGGACTCACGGCGACTCGATAGTCAGATTCTGGGCTGTGCCTAGATAGAAAACAGAGAAAAAGGAGATTTAAAAAAAAAATGCTGTTGGAAATGAAATTTTTTTCTGATTCTTTACTTTTATAAGACGTTGATACGACGTTATTTTGGCTTGACTTCAGAAGCCCCAAAATCGCGTCGTTTTGAAGTCAACTCCAAAATAGATTCGACCCGCCTTAAGATCCGCGTGTTTCTTAAAAATGGTCTATTTGCGCCTTTGGTCCTTTCGCTTTTGCGGCTTGTTTTAATTTAGTCCTATTTCATTTTTTTATTTTTTCTATTTTTCCATTTGATTTCTTTTTATTTTCATTTTGGCCCATGGACCATTTTAAGACTCGGATGCCCTAAACGATGTCCTTTCAATCGACCCAATTGCACGACCTGAACTGCCCTAAGATCCACGTGTTTCTTAAGGGGGATATTTGCGATTTTAGTCCTTCCGCCTTTTGAGTTATTTTAATTATAATTCCACTATATTTCTTTTTAGAAATTATACCATTTAATTTTTTGCTTGTTTCAATTTAGTCTTCAGATTGTTGACCCTCAAGAGAATGACGCGTGTCCCAAGGGTTTGGGATAATTGCCCGTTTGGTCCCTGGTTATTTTCATGCATTTTATTTTGGTCCTTTATTGATTAATTTATTTATTTTACAATTTGTACCTTTAATTTCACTAAAATTTTAATTCAGTCCTAGCCTATATAATTTTAGTCCTTGGTGAACTTTTATTTATTATTTATTATTTTTCTACCTTTTATTTTTTTACCTTTTTAAATGTTTAGAATTTATATTATTTATTTTTCCTTTTATGTACTTTGATATTTTATTATCATTATCATTATTATTATATTTTATTATGCATATTAGTATTATGATTTATTATTATTATTACACTTTTATATTTTATTATGCGTATTATTATTAGGCCATTATTACTACAAATTGATGTTGCATTGTCATTTACTAGCACGACATTTTTATTTCCCGTATATTGTCATTCTATTTTTTATACTTCCATTTGATTTTATTATTTTTTCAACCATGCCACGAATCGTGTTCAAATACATTTACCTGTTTTTATACTATGCCCGAATAAGCTAAATACACATTACTTTAAATCTTACGTTCGTGTTTGTACGATGCATAAAAAAGGAATATTTTTTTAAATCAAGGTAATGTTCATTATTTTGGAATTAGAAAAGTCGTGTTCCTAACTTATAGAATATGACTTTTTTCTAAAACCAAGATAGTCGAATATCTACTTTAAAATAAATAAAAAAATGATATTTAAGTAACGGATCAATTGGCGTTTATTCTCGTTTTCAAGGATTTAAGGCATTGTGTCTTAACTTATGGGACATGATCCTTTCTTCTCGATTAACCTGAAATAAGCCCCTTTTGCAGAAATTACTTTAGTTAGGTAATGCCTTAATACCCAAAGGGATCGTGTTTTAAACTCTTTTTAAATTTTCAATTCTCGACACTAAGACATCAATTAATCAACTAGGTACCGTTTTTAGACGTTACAAGGGTGCTAATCCTTTCTCGTACGTAATTGACTCCCAAACCTATTTCCTTAATTTTGTAGACCAAAAAGTATCATTTTAATAAGTATAACATTTTGTTAAAATAAGCTTTGAGGTGATCCAATCACACCTAAATAAAAAGGATTGGTGGTGACTCCCATTTTCATTTTAAAATAAATTGTTGATTTCAAAAAAAAGGTTTCGATAGCTTGGTGACTCCACTGGGGACAAAATAAGACAGTCAAGTCGTGAGTTGATTACTTTTGGTCTTTTTGTTGAAAATCGATAATTTGATTTAAAGTTACGATCCCTTTCATTTTTGTGCTAAATCAAGTCTTTATTATTTTGTTACATAATGATATGTTTGCTTTATTGGTTCGAGTCTCTTGGTATATTTCCGCATATCGCATTGCATAATCGTTCAATTTTTCCCTTCTTAAGTGAGAGTGAAAGCTATTCCTTCGTGAGGTTTTCACCTCCGCAAAGGATAGTGGATCGTATTCGAGATACATCCGTACCTATGTCTTTGTGAGGCTTTTATCTTCATATAACTATAGGGAAATGTATTCCCCTGAACCGAACTCAGCCCGTATGAGCCTATAATGGTTGAGGATTAGAATCTATTGGTTCATGCACCCTTACTTTAGAACCGAACCATATATAATGAGCCCTAGGAGCCTAGAACCATATCGAACCACTAGTGGTCACCCGATTAGGTGTTCTATTTATTATTTATTGCTTTGAATTCTAGATTTGTATGAAATGTATTGATTTGTTTCATTTTGTTTTGGCTGTGATTGCATTGCATTTTCATCATAGAAAAGGGTGTTGATTCACGTTCAGTGCTAAATAGAGAGCTTGTCATGGAAAAGGGATTTCTTGATAAAGTGAAAGACAATGCGGCCGTCCGGACATGGTCTGAGAAGACACAACAAGAAAAGGGTGACAGCCTGATGGAGTGATACATGTCAGAATTATGAGATTTCACTCATATCAGTATGAGTCAGAATAATCTCTAAGAGTTGAAAGAAGTATGGAACCAATGGGATGACAAAACCAAGTAGTTATTTTACTATAACTATGGTGATTTGCCTTATTTTCTTGATGTAAAAGTAGATAAGCACTTATTCTAAGATCTGGCCCAATATTGGAATCCCGCTTATAGCTATTTTACTTTTGAAAAGGCAGACTTGGTGCCCACTGTAGAAGAGTACACAACTCTGCTCCGTCGCCTAAGGATCTAAGCTGACAAAGCTTATTCTAGAGCCGTCAGTATCTTAACTTTCTTAAAAAAACTAATGAGTATAACCGGGATGAGTGAGCAATGGGTTACAACCTAGATTAAACAAAAAGGAGATAATAAATGCATCACTTGGAAAAGTATACGGGATTTGATCTTGGCACATTCAAATACGAAAAAAAGAGTTGACATTTTCGCCTTGAGTATCTACAGGTTGGTCATCTTCACCAAAGCATTAGGGCACATAGATGAGGCAGTTCTAGATCTATTTGACTGGCTTGACAAAAGGGTCACGCTTGTCCCAACAATTTTGGTCAAAACTTTCATATCTTTGAATGCATGCCGGAGAGTGAGTGAAGGAAGATTTATCGGTTTTTCACAACTCTTACTAGCTTAGTTTCACAGCTACTTTTGGAAGGTAGAAAAGGTCAGTTATCGAGTATTCTCCGAGAACTACTCTCTGTTGAAATAATTTGTTGCTACGCCAAGGTGAGACAACATTTCGGAGGAAAAGTGGATGGTAATTCTCCAGAGTCTCCAAGACAAAGACGTTGAATGGAGGGCCCTTTGGATGATCCTTGATGAGATTTTGTACCGATGCGGAAACTTCGACTGGGTCCCTCTACTCGGGATATGGGAAGTTATTGGATATGCTCCTCTGTTTGTATTGAGACAGTATAGATCGAGACAGTTTATATCGGCAATGTAAGGGTTGACTTAGTGCGAGTTTGCATACAATGGTGATAACTATAATAATAAGGTTTGTGAAATATCGAACTCTTAGAACCAAACTCATAGAATGAAAAGATTTGCCACAAATCCCATGACGACCCTCAAATACGTTTGGTGGTGGGGTAAACAAATCAATGACAACATTCCTGCGGCAAGTAAAGAAAACACTCAGTCAATAGAAGAGTACTTACAAGTGATCTCATTTGAGTTAGAGATTGTAAAGCAAGACTTTGAAAAGAGGAGTTCATAGCTGGGGAAAAAATAGAATAGTTGGAAGAGGAAAAGATGCAGTTAGGATTAGATGTCGACGTCCAGAAGTTAGAGGCCGAGAAAATGAGAAAAAGAAAGAACAAGGCTGAGGATGACTTGGACAGTCTAAAAACAGATTATAAGAAGCTTTGTATGTCGATGAGGACTACTGGGTTGGGTAAAACATTGGAGCAATTGCGGCAAGAAATCAAAGAAGAAAAGATTAGAGTTGATAAGTAGGAAAAGAAATTCCAAGATGCTCTGGAAAGGGATTTGTTAGAGAGCCGAAATGAAATGGTTGGATTGAGTTCCTGGGTAGCAAAATTAGAAATGTCACTACGTCAATATCGTAGTCGCAACTCTGCAATTGAGCTGAAAGCAAACCTAAATAAGATTTAAGAGTTGAAAGGAAATATAGGAAAGCTCGAGGCTGCACTGCAAAATTGTGAACTTCGAGTTGAGCTTCTTAAAATGAACAATGAACACCAGAAAGAGCAACTCCAACGCTTTTAAGGTCAAATTAAGGATAGAGATCACGACATGGGTGAAGCTGTGACTCAAGTATGGGAAGTAGTCGACCATTTGCAAACCCTAGCGGTTCAAGCCGAAATGCTGAGCTTAAAATACAAATCAGAATCAGATCAGGGCCAAGAATTAGCATGGCTTCTTAGGAAAGTCAAGGCTTTGAGTACTAGGATAATGCCATATATGTAAAATATATCCGTTTTATGTAAAAAGATTTGTTTTCTAGTAAAGTTATTCTAATAGAATTGAATCAGAATCAATGTCTCTTTTTTGCATTCATTTCATTCATTAGCATTACATGTCATCATATGCATTAAATTTCATAAAAAAGACCCTAATTAATTGAAATTATGACAGTTACCCTGGAAACCAACAAGAATTTGCCAACCGAATATCGTTACGGTACCCGCGGTAAAACCAGAGCCTTGTATCAAAGGTTAGAGAGATTGAAACAAATTCAGAAGGACATGTAAGATCAGTTGCAAGCCCAGTTGTAGGAACAATTAGCTAAGGTATAGCAAGACATGAGAGATCAAATAGAAGAGTCCTAATGAAGCATGATAAGCCAGTTGACCCAGTTGCTGACCAGGGAGACTAAAAAAGGGAAAAGTATTGTAAATAACTCTGGGGATGATAATGAAGACCCTATATACCCCTTAGGCTTTACCCTAGTAAATGTCTAAGCCCAACTAGATACATATCCATGAAGGGTACCCATTACTACAAGACCTCAACAACATCAAGCTGGCACTTCAGCTCCGGTGAATTACCGAACAGACCTCAACAATATCAAGCCAGCACTTCAGTTCCGGTGAATTACCTAACAGGTTCAAGTTTCAGCCCCAAGATAATCTAACCAACCCAGTTGTTCTCGATTTGGATGACATGGTCGAAATGGATAGAGCAAAGGTTGAACTACCAAAACAACTAGAAGATCAGTGCAAGTGGTTGGAAGAGAAATTCAGAGCTATGGAGAATATCGATTACCTTTGTGGGGTTGATGCTAAGGAGTTGAGCTTAGCCTCTGATCTACTGCTCTCACCAAATTCAAAACTCCAGAATTTGAAAAATACAATGGGACTAGTTGTCCTGAAACCCATATCACCATGTTCCGCCGAAGAATGATGGGATACATCAATAATGACCAATTGTTAATCTATTACTTCCAAGATAGTTTGATCGAGTCAGCCGCCAAGTGGTACAACCAGCTAAGTCGTGCCAAAATCAACTCATGGAAAGACTTGGCACATGCTTTTATGAAACAATATAGCCATGTAACCGACGTGACACCTGATTAAATTACATTGCAAAACATGGAATAAAAGCAAAATGAAAGCTTTAGGCAATATGCTCAGAGATGGAGAGAGGTAGCAACGCAAGTTCAGCCACCTCTTTTGAAGAAGGAAACAATAATGCTTTTTGCAAATACTCTGAAATCCCCATTCATTAACCATATGTTGGGAAGTGCTACCAAGAGCTTCTCATATATAGTAATGTCAGGAGAGATGATTGAAAATGCAGTAAGGAGTGGAAAAATCGATGCGGGAGAAAACACTAAAAGATCAGCCCCTAAAAAGAAAGAAAACAAAGTGAACACCGCGAATGTGTATAATAAAGGTTATTCAAAATCGATCATTGTAGGCCAACCAAGGACCGTAATAACAAGCCATCAAGGCCCTCGAGGTCAGAATTTAACTCAAGGCCAAGCACGAAAAAACTCCAATTCACACCCATCCCAATGACATATAGAGAATTATATCAGAATCTGTTTGATGCGCATATGCTATCCCTGTCTTACTTAAAACCTATGTAACCTCTGTTCCCAAAATGATATGATGCAAATGCAAAATACGAGTACCACGCAGCAATAACAGGACACTCAATTGAGAACTGCACTGCATTTAAAAAGTTGATTGAAAGGTTCATCAAGATGGGGATTATAAAGTTCGATGATCCATCGGGACCCAATGAGGCAGAAAATTCGTTACCCAGTCATCAGACTAATGGGTAAACACGATAATTGAAAGTGGAGGAAAGAAGATCAAATCTGATGTTGCAGAAATAAGATCCCTATTAAAATGGGTCTAGTAAGAAATGATAAACATGAGATTAATCGTTCAAGATTTGGAAGTACCCAAAAGTCATGAAATCTAGGAGTGCATTAAATTCAAAGCTTTGGTGCAAAGTCTGATGGATAACAAAGAGATGGAATTCTTCGAAGATGTCAAGGGTTTGGAAAGAGGAGATGTTTGAGCCTCAGAAGAATGATGGATGAAAAAAGTTTTCAAGGTCAACCACCCAGTGATGATTATTTCACGACCAAAAAACAATGAAGTGGGAGTACAAGTTACGCCGAGAGATATAATTTAGAAACCCGTGGCTTTTCTTAATAAGGATAGCAAAAGGGTTCCATTAAATTACGACTATAACGTGATGATTCTGGGAGAGGAAAATTCGTTTAGCACTTCAGAAGAGGGGCAAGATATTGGTTTCTACATGCGTAGTGAGAGGCGCTATGACCCTAAAAATGCAGGAACCGAGCCTTGTTAAAAGAAAAACCCTGACAGTTGAGCAAAAGAAAAAAAAAACGATTAGGTTTGAATCACCTGTTAATGAGCCGGTGATTGAGAACAAGGCTAAGGAATTCCTGGAATTCTTGAAGCATAGCGAGTATAGTGTTGTAGAATAGCTACATAAACATCTAGCTCGCATATCAGTACTAGCCTTGCTCTTGAGCTTAGAGACACATTGTAGCTTGTTGATGAAAATGCTAAATAAAACTTATGTCACTAATGATATCTCTGTGAACAAGCTAGACCACTTGGTTAACAATATAAGTGCTGGCAATTTCATCTTTTTTAATGATGATGAAATATCTTTAGAGGACATGGGATTTACGAAGGCCCTGCATATCACTACCCATTGCAAAGGATATACATTGTCAGGGGTGTTAATCAACAACGGATCTGCACTGAACGTCTTACCTCTATCCACATTGAACATATTACTAGTGGATAGCTCTCACATGAAGACGCACCAAAATATTGTGAGAGGATTTGATGGTACAGAAAGGAGAGTGATGGGAAGGATTGAAATACCTCTCTTAATTGGTCCGAACACATATGAGGTAGACTTTTTGGTGATGGATATCAAACCCTATTATAATTACTTGCTGAGAAGGCCTTGGATTAATTCGGCTGGGGCAGTGTCGTCGTCCCTACACCAAAAATTGAAGTTGGTAACAGAGGGTCAATTGGTGATGATAAACGCTGAAAAGGATATCATTGCATTCGTAACTAGTGACACACCATACATCAGAGTGGATGATGAGGCAACAGAATGTTCCTTTCGATCACTGGAATTTGTTAATGCAATTTTCATTCTTGAAGGAAGTAAGATGCCAGTGCCCAAAATATCCAAAACTACGAGGATGAGCCTGCAGTTGACGATTGAGAAATAAGCCTTGCCTGGGAAGGGACTCAAAAAATACCTACAAGGAAGGATTGAGGCTCCCATGCTGATGGAAAAACAAGACCGCTTTGGCTTAGGGTACAAGCCAGATGCGAGGCAAAAAAAGAAGGAGATAGAGAAGAGACAAGAAAGAAAAATAGTATGACTGAGTGAGGAAGAGGTCAAATGGGAACTAATGACCTTTCCCCATATATCCAAAACATTCATGTCAAGAGAAATCATTTATTCTGAATGAATAATGGCAGAAAAAGAAAGCCCGAAAGAAATGTTGGGAAACTTTGGCATCAATGCCATATCCGAAGAAGGAATTGGGGAAAACCTATCAGGCATTCGTCCTTATATCCCCCGAAGTGTTATGAACAATTGGACTACGGAAGAGATCCCTGTAATTTTTAGAACTAATTTAGAGTAATGTTCAAAACACACTTATTGCTCTAAGCCCGAGAGCAATAAGAATCCTTTTGTGAAAAAGGCATCTGTCTATTATTTTTATTTCAATAAAATGTATCTTTGTGTCTCATTTTGGAAAATATTCTTTTATTCTTTCCATTTCATTCATACTCATACCACACAGATAATTATTCTTAGATTCATTTGTTCATTGGGTCTTCCTTCGTTCCTATAATAGGTCTTCAGATATCAATGATATGAGCGACGCTGCCACTAACTCAGAATCTCCTTTTGAGTAAGATATGTGTCCAGAGGAACCTCAGGACTTTGAAGATGATCAAGATTGTAACTTATCTCCTAATTTGTTAAGGATGGTAGAACAAGAGGAGAAACAGATTCTACCTCACAAATAGTCAGTAGAAATTGTGAGCTTAGGAGACGAACAAAAAAAGAAAGAGGTGAAGATCAGAGCTTGTATCATCGCAGAGATAAAGATAGACCTTATTGAGTTACTCCAAGAATTCAAAGATGTCTTTACATGGTTGTATCAAGACATGCCTGGTCTAAGTACTGATATTGTGGAATACATGCTTCCTATAAAGAAAGAATGCAAGCTGGTTCAACAGAAACTTAGAAGGATGAGGCCCGACGTCTTGTTAAAAATAAAAGAAGAGGTCAAGAAGCAATTTAACGTTGGTTTCCTACGAGTGGTTAAATACTCGGAGTGTGTAGCTAATATAGTCCCCATCCCTAAGAAAGATGGGAAAGTACGAATGTATGTAGACTATAGGGATTTAAACAAAGCCAGCCCGAAGGACAATTTCCCATTGCCTCACAACAACACCTTAGTGAACAACACGATAGGTTATTCACTATTCTCCTTTTGGATGGTTTCAACTAGATAAAGATGCATATTGAGGACATGAAAAAGACCAAATTCGTAACTATGTGGGGAACATTTTACTATAAAGTGATGTCATTCGGACTGAAAAATACGGGAATGACATAAAGAGCCATGGTAACTTTATTTCATTATATGATGCACAAAAAAATCGAGGTTTATGTTGACCATATGATTGCAAAATCCTGAACAGAAAAAGGGGCATGTATGAGTTTTGAGAAAATTGTTCTTGAGGTTGAAAAAATTTCAGCTAAAGCTCAATCCAGCAAAATGTACTTTTGGGGTTAGGTCGGGAAGTTGTTAGGATTTGTAGTCAGTGAAAAGGGGATCGAAATCGACCTGGACAAAGTCAAGGCTATACAAGAGCTGCCTCCATTGTGTAAAATGAGGTTTGAAAGTATTTGGGAATTCTATAGGATACGTGCTTGGCCAACATGATGAGTCAAGGACAAAAGAAAGAGCGATATATTACCTTAGTAAAAATTTTATTGAATGTGAGACAAGATACTCACCAATTGGGAAGTTGAGTTACGCCTTAATATGGACAACCCGAAGACTAAGACAATAAATGTTGTACCATACAACCTGGCTCATCTAAAAAATAGATATTCTAAAGTACATGATGGAGTCAACTGCTCTAAATGGAATGATAACCCAATGACAAATTCTGCTTTCTAAGTTTAATAGAGTCTATGTGAACCAGAAGGCAATAAAAGGAGTGAAATAGCAGATTTTCTAGCCAGTAGAGCTCTAAAAGATTATGAGCCTTTGAACTTTGATTTCCCTAATAAAGATCTAATATATGTTGCAACCATTGAAGAAGATGCTCAAGAAGGACATCCTTGGAACTAAAAATTTTGACAGAGCTTCAAATGCTATGGGTAACGGAATTGGGGCAGTCATGGTATCCCCAAACGAAAATCATTATCCCTTTACTAGTAAATTGGATTTTGATTGCACAAACAATATGGAAGAATACAAAACATGTATCATGGGTATTCGTGCAATCATAGAATGCATGATCAAAGAACTAGAAGTATATGGGGATTCTGCATTAGTGATTTATCAACTTAAAGGTGAATGGGAGATAAGAGATTCCAAGTTGATCGAGTATAGAAGGCTAGTTCTGAAGTTAATTAAAGAGTTTGATGACCTCACCTTCTGCTACCTTCTGCGAGATGAAAATTAGATGGCTAATGCCCTAGCTACCTTAGCTTCCATGGTGAAAATGAATAAATAAGAGGATGTAAAGCCTATCCAGATGAGTATTTATGAGGCTTCAACTCATTGTTACAATATCGAGGAAGAGGAAAATGATGATCACCCTTGGAACCACAATATACTGTGATATGTAAAGAATCGTGAATACCCTGATCAGGCGACCGAGAATGATAAAAGGACGCTGAGGAGACTGGCCAATGGCTATGGCTTAGATGGAGAGATCCTGTATAAAAAAAGAAAGCATCATGTGTAACTAAGATGTGTGGACGTTATTGAGGCCAAGAAGATTTTGGAAGAGGTCCATGGGGGGGTTTGCAAAATGCATGCTAATGGCTTTACAATGGCCAGACAAATCATGAGATTCAAGTATTATTGGTCCACTATGGAAGGGGATTGTATCAGTTATGCCAAGAGATGTCATAAGTGCCAAATTTATGGAGACAAAGTTCATATGCTTCTTTCACCTTTTCATGTTGTGACTTCTTCATGGCTTTTCTATATGTGGGGCATCGATGTCATTGGGCCGATCTTGCCAAAAGCTTCCAATGGGCATCGATTCATCTTCGTAGTTATTGATTACTTCACCAAGTGGGTAGAGGTCACTTCTTACGCCAATGTCACAAAGTCAGCAGCCAACAAATTCTTGAAGAAAGAAATCATATGTCAGTATGGAATGCTAGAAAGGATTATATCTAACAATGTACTAAATTTAAACAACAGCACGATAGCGAAGGTCTGTAGTCAATTCAAGATCAAACACCAGATGTAACATCCCGAAATAGGGCCTAGTCAGAATAGTAGTTTTGGGATCACAAATTAGACAATGAAATATTTATTTTATGACTATTATGAGGTTTATAATATGATAATATGTATGTGTTAAAGTTTCATGAAGAAATTCTTTGAGTAAGGGGTCCAATTGGGAAATAAGGACCAAATTGAATAAATTTCAAAACTTAGATTCTAGAAGTAATTTGTACGAAATTGCTTTAGATTATAAATTATAAGGTCTTGGAGAGCAATTTTCCCAATTTTTAAGTTTTTGGACAAAAATGGGCTTGTATGGATGAAATTTTAAAAGAAAAGGCTTAAGGGCATTTTGGCCATTTGGCATTGTAATGAAATAAAATGGGAAGAAGAAGGCAAAAATTAGTCATTCTTCTCCCTTGTCCAGCCGAAATTCTCAAGCCACCATAGCTAGGGTTTTCAACATTTTCAAGCTCATTAGTAAGTGCTCTCAAGCCCCGTTTTTAATGTTCTTCGTATTTTTGAAATCCCGATAGTTTACTCTCTCTATTTTTACCCATATTTCATGCTAGGGTTCATGATTGGAAATTTACCCATCTATGAGTTACTTTTATTTTGATGGTTTATGGAGGAATATGAAAGTTGGATGTGTGTTAAACAACTTTTCCTAAGTGATTTTCATGAAAACCCCTAAAAGGACCTTTTTGCAAAATGTATAAAATGTGTGGTAGAAATGAGAAATAATGGAAAAATGTGGGCTGCCATAAGAGAGAAAAATATTCGGCTAGGCTTGGGTAAGGTAAAAATTGCATGCATTTCATTATACGAGCCTAGGGACTAAATCGTAAAAATATGAAAGGTTAGGGGCAAAACGATCATTTGGACCGAGGCTGAAATTAAGACTCAAAAAGTATAATGTGAGTATTAATATTTATTTTTATTGTTATAGACCCCGAGGAACAAATTTTGAAGGTCGATCGAGGAAAACGAAAGGTTTCGGAATAACCGAAACACGATATCGAGACGAATACCAGGTAAGTTCGAATAACCTAAAGTAAACTCATTGTATGCTTAATTGCATGATTTATGAATGTATGATAACTGTATTTGATGATAGCATGACAATCTATGAAATGCATTCTTAATAATAAAATGTTGGTAATTGTCCCGGTTGAGGTTGAAAAGGAAGTTCGATGGATGAACCATGTTTACATTTGACTTGAGATCCTGCATGTGTTGCAAAAAGGATTTACCCCGGATGGGTAATTCGTTGATCTCAAATATAGAAAGGATCCAGCCCGGACGGGTGTTCCTTGAGTGATTGAGCCTCTCGAAGGATAAGTGTGCATTGAGGATTTAGCCCGGATGGGTAATCCTATTAGGGTCTGAATTTAGCTTGGACTAGTAATTCAAATTCGAGCTCATTTAAGGTGTTTGTTGTTATAAGGGATTTAGCCTGGACTGGTAATCCCGACTTCACCTTATGAGTTTACGATGCTGGGGATTTTAGCCTGAACTGGTAATCTAGCTGTAAGATGTGAGGTTCGCGGGAGTGCGTACATGAGATGATCGCTCTTATGACTTGACGGTAAATGGATAATTCATCGAGATTTTCAAGAAATTCAACCGGATTAACATGAGACATGAAAAAGAAAATGTTAGATAATGAGCTCATCTAAGACAAATTACATGGTACATTATTATTGTGACTAACTTGTTGATTGAGTGCATGTGATAGGGAAACCATTTTATTCTTGTTGGTTCTATTAATTAATATGGCTGTATGCTAGTTAATTGGTAAGTTTATTTTCCATTTATTCGGGCTTACTAAGCATGTAAATGCTTACCCCTCTCTTTTCCCTGTCTTACAGAGCTCAAGGACTCGTAAAGATTGGAAGACGGTTGGAGAGTCAGCACACTATCAACTAGTCTAGCTTTGGTATATAGGCACTTTTATTTTGTTCAATGGCATGTATAGGGCTTTAGTTCATTTTGTGATATGTGTCATTTGAATTTCCCATATGAAGGCTTGTAAAAGTTTACATATCTCCTTGTATTTGGCCATAGGAATAGATTTATTTTGAAGTAGGCTATGACCTACAAATTTATGTGTGCTTATGTTTGCATGGGATGGTTTGACTATAATTGGCAATTAGTTGCAAGAATGAACCAATCTTAAATGTGTAAATGAGGCATGGGAACCATTAATACAAAAAGGGAATTAGCCTAGCATGTATAAAACCGATGATATGAGGTTTACATGCAATGAGGTTTATCAAAATTGTATGTAAGTGTGTAATCTGGCTTTATTATGTATTAAGGTAACCCATAAGTGTGATTGGTTGATAGAGGTGACTAAGGGCTTGGAAAATAGCTTTACAATGTCCACACGGGTAGACACACGGGTGTGTGTCTAGGCCGTGTGTGACACACGGATCGCCCCCATGGACATGTGGTATGGTCGTGCGTCCCTGCACCTAAAATTTTAAGTCAGTTTTGAGCACGCGTGTGCCCCTAAATGCATACTGAAGTCATAAATAGAGAGTTACACGGGTTGAAGGCACGGGGCATGTCCCAAGCCACACGGTCGTGTGTGACCATACGGCCCCACCCACACGGGCATGTGACTCACTAAAGCTAGAGAATTTATTAAGTTGTCCAAACTTTATTGAATGTTTTCGGTTTTGTTTCGAACCATCCTAATGCATGTTTTAGGCCTCGAAGGCCAGTATAAGGGACGGTATGCATGTGTTTGAAAACTTTTAATTTTGGGCAAAATTTAGTGACCTAGTTTGGTAAGTTTAAGTCCGATAATGCCTCGAACCCTGTTTGGACATTGGATATGGGTGAGGGGTGTTACATTTAGTGGTATCGGAGCTACGATTTAGTCGGTTCTAGGAATAACGTAGAGAGTATTGAGTTTCACTATACATGCCATTATTCAAATATTGATAGTGTGACATCTCCTATGTAACACCCCGTACCCGAGACCGTTTCCGGAGTCGAACACGAGGTGTTAACGGACTTAATTCATTAATTAAACAGCTCATACAATACATTTTAAAATTTCCAGACAAGTTGGCTAACTGCATCATAGTCGCTTTAAAAATCATATCTCGAGTTACGAAACTCGAAATCCAATTTCGTAAATTTTTCCTGAAACTAAACTCATATATATATCTACTAATTTTTTTTTCTAGAATTTTTGGTTGGGCCAATTAGTACAGTTTATTAGTTAAAGTCTCCCCTGTTTTAGGGTTCAACTATTCTGACCTCTGTGTATTACGAATCAGATATCTCCCTGTACAGAGCTTCAATGACTATACCGTTTGTCTCTAATAAAACTAGACTCAATAAGGAATCTGTACATATAAAGCGTGACTTCTAATTATCTTTGTAAAATTTATGGTGAATTTCCAAAGTCATAATAGGGGATCCAGAAATCGCTCTGGCCCTGTTTCACAAAAATTTAAACATCTCATAAAATATAGCTCATATACCTGTTTCGCTTATTCCATATGAAAATAGACTCATCAAGCTTCGATTCCATAACTTATTCATTATTTAATTCCATTTATACTATTTTTAGTGATTTTTTAAACTCACGTCACTGCTGCTATCTGAATCTATTTTATGGTAAATTTTACCTATTTCATGGTTTCCATGGATTAGCTAGCAATTTGACATACATAATACCAAATATGATCATGATTAGCCATTCCAATGGCTAATCATTACCAAGCATTTCTATTTCCATACCACTCAATAACCATATCATAAGACCATATATACAAAATGATTATAATGCTATACATGCCATACTCAAAATATACAAGCCATTATGCCAAGATGGTATACGGATAGTGTGGCGTGCCTCCGACCGTTCCGATTTCCGAGCTGGCTTGTCAACACTACAAGGAATGAAAAGGAGGAGTAAGCATAAATGCTTAGTAAGCTCACATGCAAATAGCAAGTAACATAACCATATAAGCAAACATAAAACATCATTTGCATAATCATCACCAAGACATTCATATCACCTTTTCATTTATCATCTTACCATATTGTTGTTATATCAAGTTTTCAACCCGAGGGTTAAGTACATACCTGTTCAAATTATCCATTTCACAACACTTACCAATACGTCCCTTTCATCTTGAGTATTCCTCCATTTGAGTAGAACTTTACCCGTTGAACACATCGGAATATAATTCGGATACATGGATAACTTGCACATAAGTGCCACATATGTAGCCAAGATACCATGTAACCCGCCCATAAGTGAACTCGGACTCAACTCAACGAGCTCGGGCATTCGCATCCATAAGTGAACTCGGACTCAACTCAACAAGTTCGGATGCCTAGTTACATCTCACGAACTCGGACTCAACTCAACGAGTTCAGACGCTCGCATCCATAAGTGAACTCGGACTCAACTCAACGAGTTCGGATGCTCAACCATCCTAGTGACATGTCACTTGTATCCTAATCTATTCCTAAGGTTCAAACGGGCTTTTTTCCTCGATCTCACATCTTTGCCGTCTTCCACGGAATATCGAAATCGATACTTCGGTGATAGTTCATACTCATCAAGTAATTCACATAATTACATATTATCAAACAATTATCACAAGTATAATATTTCATAATAATTATCATATCATTTAAAAAACATTAAAACATTTAAAATAATAACTATGTTACCAACATTTACATATGAACTTACCTCGTATGCGAAAATGGCTATTTTTACCATTTCGTCCACAACTTGGTATTTTCCCCATTTTAGCCCGAATTTCAGTTTTCCTTGCTCTATCATTTAAAATATAGTCTAATTAGGACTCACATTATTCAAATTGACCCAAAATCATATTTTGGAAAAATTACAATTTTGCCCCTAATCTTTTGCATATTTACACTTTTGCCCCAAAGCTCGTAAATTAAAATTCAGCCTATTTTCTTATGTTTTATGACATGCTGATCATTTTTCCTTCTATGGCAACATCAAATTCTCACTCTAACATGTACTTATGACTATTAGGTATTTTTACCGATTAAGCCCTTTTGCTCGTTTTCACTTAAAACCGAGTAGCACAAGTTGTCTAACATAATTTAAAACCTCATATTCTATCATAAAACACCAAAATACACAAATTTCACCTATGGGTATTTTTCCAAATATAAACCCTAGGTTAAATTATTGCTAGCATAAGCTAAATCGAGCTACGGGACTCCAAAAACGTAAAAATCATTAAAACGAGGCTAGAACGGACTTACAATCGAGCTTGGAAGCTTGAAAACCCTAGCCATGGTTTCTCCTTGCTATATTCGGCCATGGGGTTGAAGATGAGCAAAATTGGCTTTTAATTTTGTATTTTAATTCATTTTACCCCAAATGACCAAAATGCCCTTACTACTAAACTTTCCAAAATTCCATCCATGTCCAATTTTGTCCATAGACTTAGAAATTGGTAAAATTACTCTTTAAGGACCTCTAATTAATAATCTAATTCAATTTTATGCAAAATACTTCTAGAACACAAGTTTTGCAATTTATTCAATTTAGTCCCAAATTTCAAATTAAGCACTTTATGCATAAAATTTCTTCACGAAATTTTCACACAATCATGCAATCATATCATAGACCTTAAAATAATCATAAAATAATTATTTATATCTCGGATTTTGTGGTCACGAAACCACTATTCGATTAGGCCCAAAATCGGGATATTACAACTCTCCCCCTTGAGGATTTTCGTCCCCGAAAATCTTACCGAAAAGTGGTCTTCACTTTTAATCTCATATTTGGTGCGAAGAACTTGCACTTAGACTGTACCTCCAATACATCTCTTCAATTTCTCATATGATCTAAAAGCTTACAGTCTCAACTCTCAACTGTTCTTAAATTTTCAACCCTTCTCAATTTCCCATGATATCATGACATAAAACACGGATCTCAACTTGATTTAATGGAGACCGAATTCCAAGAAATCCGACAATTAAAGAGACACGAAATTCCATGAATCGATGAGTAGGAATTCATTCAATCTGAGATGTGATTTATAGATCTCGCCAAACATTTAACAATAAGATACATCACATTTTCCTCTTTCGCCATAGAAATAATTCGATATGGCCTCAAGAATAATCCTTCTCATTTCCATCCCAATATCAACATTGACAAGGATAATTTTGATAGATCTCAATGCTCGCTTTAACCCTTTAACAACTCCAATTTTATGTAACATCGGATGCTTTAAACTATCACATTACCTCACCGTCTTGAAACACATCACAATTCATACAACAATACATTCTTGAAAGTCGAAGTCTTTGCTCAATGTAGACTAGTCTAGTTCGACGCCTTGGTTACCAATATTCTCATCTATCCGAACTCATCAACATGTAATAAACTTTTTAGCTTTCACAAGATGGAAACCTTATCATTCGTAGTGACTTAAACTAATATTCAACTCTTTCTATTAAATATACACTTCTCGTTCAAACTATTTACTCTTTTATCCGTACAAAATGAAATTCTATTATCGACTTGGGAAAAATAATCCGACATAATTGTCACATGAAATCTTTCAAATAAATAATTTACCATACCGACTAAAACTCGCGCTTTTATCACCTATGCCTTTCTTGATGTCAAATCCTTACGAAATTAGAAAAATCCCAATACTAAAATCACCACATTACCAAGATCAAATTAGAAGTATAGTCATATTTGACATGATTATCACGAGTGAAGAATGTACTTGAACATGAGTCATAATTGACAAATTATGGAACAAAGATAACAAGAAAACCGAATAAAGAAATCCAAGATAGAAAACCCGAATAAAGAAATCCGAATAAAGAGATCCATGATAAAGAAACCCAAGATACGATACTATGCTGGAGAATCAAAACCAAATTCATAGAGAAAATACAGAATACCGACGATAATTCTTCAAAGAAAGAAAGTCCAAAAGAAAACATTATTTAATCCCACTGAAATTAAATATAACAAGATCAATATATCTTCCCATACATATATATTAGATGAAGCATCAAGTAGAAGAAAGCAGAATCATAATATCATATGAATTCTCTCATCAATTCTTATCGACGAAATGAAATAGAATACCCGATAAAATAGAGCAATATAAATTATAAACCAGTCAGGACTACCAATGCTTTCATCCAACACCAAATTAGAAGACATTCCCATATAACAAGAATTTCTTCGAAGATCAATAGCCATAGAAATATTTACGAGAACGGGTGAACACATAGAACATCTCAAAAGAGATCGCTAAATCATCAGGTCATAATGTCACACTCGGATAATTCACATTTGAAATATCATTTCCCCAACTAGTTCTGCCGTCACAAATTTCATATTAAATCATTCACTAAAGAATGTCGGATTCTGAATAAATTTCGATTTACACTTTTCTCGACCTTGCACTTGAGTAATTCGATTTACCAAAGAGAATTCCTTCTCTAATCGGGACAATGCATAATTCCAATAATCTTTATATCAATCCGATACTTTAAAGCTCGACTTTACTTATCAGCTCATTTTCAATCTCGAATCATACTTATAATTATTCTATCACTTGAACTCTTTGGGTTCTCAACCGGAAACTTATTCAATACAAATCTCATGAAATTCCATTATAAGTACCACTTTGGTAAGGGGAGGGTTGTAGGACCTCGACTCGACTTTCTTATACATACACATATGACACAACTTCCATCATCATAGTAACATCATCAAAATCATGTCATTCATTCATGTTGGCTTACACCAATTTTCCTATTGTCCCATTTAGACAATATACTTATGCATACATTCTATGTTTTCTAGACGACTTTACTTATCCATTCATTTAATTAAATTAATTCATGCTCATGACATTATATAAGGCCAAACAAACATAGATATTTGCATCACAATCACAACTTTCATTTCGTGCATCATCATGTACATATCATTACAATCATATAATTCAGTCCAACAATTTAACATAGATAAGTTCATTTCATTATAATCCTTTACCTCATAAAATTATATACCATTAACATTCATCAACATTCGACATCCAATAAAGACAAGGACATTTTCATTCGTATCATAATATTATGACCTTTATTCATACCTCCACTACTTTCTATTTATTCCGTTCATCTTATCAAGTAAGCCACATACACTACATCATATGAGCATTAAGCAAATATGAATATTTATCACAACATGAACTTTCATCTCACATATTATCACATATGTATCATAAACCTTTATTCATACTTTTCTGAACCGAGACTTATCATAATCATAATTTTACTCAAATACCTTTACTTAACATTGAACATGGTTGGCGCAGCTCGGTTGGAGAGTACCTGTCTAAATAAGGCGGTACTTATACGCGTCGGAAGACATCACACTATCACAGATCAGTGGCATGTATAGCTAAACTTTTACACATGCTAGGTTAGTCCGAGAACCGACTAAACCTGCTCTGATACCACTAAATGTAACACCCCGTACTCGAGACCGTTTCCGGAGTCGAACACGAGGTGTTAACGGACTTAATTCATTAATTAAACAGCTCATACAATACATTTTAAAATTTCCAGACAAGTTGGCTAACTGCATCATAGTCGCTTTAAAAATCATATCTCAAGTTACGAAACTCGAAATCCAATTTCGTAAATTTTTCCTGAAACTAGACTCATATATATATCTACTAATTTTTTTTCTAGAATTTTTGGTTGGGCCAATTAGTACAGTTTATTAGTTAAAGTCTCCCCTGTTTTAGGGTTCAACTATTCTGACCTCTGTGTATTACGAATCAGATATCTCCCTGTACAGAGCTTCAATGACTATGCCGTTTGTCTCTAATAAAACTAGACTCAATAAGGAATCTGTACATATAAAGCGTGACTTCTAATTATCTTTGTAAAATTTATGGTGAATTTCCAAAGTCATAACAGGGGATCCAGAAATCGCTCTGGCCCTGTTTCACAAAAATTTAAACATCTCATAAAATATAACTCATATACCTGTTTCGCTTATTCCATATGAAAATAGACTCATCAAGCTTCGATTCCATAACTTATTCATTATTTAATTCCATTTATACTATTTTTAGTGATTTTTTAAACTCACGTCACTGCTGCTATCTGAATCTATTTTATGGTAAATTTTACCTATTTCATGGTTTCCATGGATTAGCTAGCAATTTGACATACATAATACCAAATATGATCATGATTAGCCATTCCAATGGCTAATCATTACCAAGCATTTCTATTTCCATACCACTCAATAACCATATCATAAGACCATATATACAAAATGATTATAATGCTATACATGCCATACTCAAAATATACAAGCCATTATGCCAAGATGGTATACGGATAGTGTGGCGTGCCTCCGACCGTTTCCGATTTCGAGCTGGCTTGTCAACACTACAAGGAATGAAAAGGAGGAGTAAGCATAAATGCTTAGTAAGCTCACATGCAAATAGCAAGTAACATAACCATATAAGCAAACATAAAACATCATTTGCATAATCATCACCAAGACATTCATATCACCTTTTCATTTATCATCTTACCATATTGTTGTTATATCAAGTTTTCAACCCGAGGGTTAAGTACATACCTGTTCAAATTATCCATTTCACAACACTTACCAATCGTCCCTTTCATCTTGAGTATTCCTCCATTTGAGTAGAACTTTACCCGTTGAACACATCGAATATAATTCGGATACATGGATAACTTGCACATAAGTGCCACATATGTAGCCAAGCTACCATGTAACCCGCCCATAAGTGAACTCGGACTCAACTCAACGAGCTCGGGCATTCGCATCCATAAGTGAACTCGGACTCAACTCAACAAGTTCGGATGCCTAGTTACATCTCACGAACTCGGACTCAACTCAACGAGTTCAGACGCTCGCATCCATAAGTGAACTCGGACTCAACTCAACGAGTTCGGATGCTCAACCATCCTAGTGACATGTCACTTGTATCCTAATCTATTCCTAAGGTTCAAACGGGCTTTTTCCTCGATCTCACATCTTTGCCGTCTTCCACGGAATATCGAAATCGATACTTGGTGATAGTTCATACTCATCAAGTAATTCACATAATTACATATTATCAAACAATTATCACAAGTATAATATTTCATAATAATTATCATATCATTTAAAAAACATTAAAACATTTAAAATAATAACTATGTTACCAACATTTACATATGAACTTACCTCGTGTCGAAAATGGCTATTTTACCATTTCGTCCACAACTTGGTATTTTCCCATTTTAGCCCAATTTCAGTTTTCCTTGCTCTATCATTTAAAATATAGTCTAATTAGGACTCACATTATTCAAATTGACCCAAAATCATATTTTGGAAAAATTACAATTTGCCCCTAATCTTTTGCATATTTACACTTTTGCCCCAAAGCTCGTAAATTAAAATTCAGCCTATTTTCTTATGTTTTATGACATGCTGATCATTTTTCCTTCTATGGCAACATCAAATTCTCACTCTAACATGTACTTATGACTATTAGGTATTTTTACCGATTAAGCCCTTTTGCTCGTTTTCACTTAAAACCGAGTAGCACAAGTTGTCTAACATAATTTAAAACCTCATTCTATCATAAAACACCAAAATACACAAATTTCACCTATGGGTATTTTTCCAAATATAAACCCTAGGTTAAATTATTGCTAGCATAAGCTAAATCGAGCTCAGGGACTCCAAAAACGTAAAATCATTAAAAACGAGGCTAGAACGGACTTACAATCGAGCTTGGAAGCTTGAAAACCCTAGCCATGGTTTCTCCTTGCTATATTCGGCCATGGGGTTGAAGATGAGCAAAATTGGCTTTAATTTTGTATTTTAATTCATTTTACCCCAAATGACCAAAATGCCCTTACTACTAAACTTTCCAAAATTCCATCCATGTCCAATTTTTGTCCATAGACTTAGAAATTGGTAAAATTACTCTTTAAGGACCTCTAATTAATAATCTAATTCAATTTTATGCAAAATACTTCTAGAACACAAGTTTTGCAATTTATTCAATTTAGTCCCAAATTTCAAATTAAGCACTTTATGCATAAAATTTCTTCACGAAATTTTCACACAATCATGCAATCATATCATAGACCTTAAAATAATCATAAAATAATTATTTATATCTCGGATTTTGTGGTCACGAAACCACTATTCCGATTAGGCCCAAAATCAGGATATTACATCCTAACTGTTTAAATTGTTTTTAAATATAGTAAATGTCTTCCAATCAAGTACAAGATGAGTCTGAGGGAGCCGAGAGCCATGCTCCAGCTTCCGTACAACGAGCTGTATCTAGTAGTAGAAGGCTTATGTCTGAAGGTTGAGAAGAGGTCCGAGCCACCTTCTTTGACATGATAGATGAATGGTTTGGGGATTATTTGTGGAATCGGCCCAACATACCATGACCTCCCCCGCCCCCTAACCAACCTGATGAGGATTTGCCACAAGGTATGGCACCTGTAAGAATTGGTAAATCCCCTGTGGACAAACTTAGGAAGTATGGGGTTAAGGAATTTAGAGCTAAGATCGACGATAATGCTAAAAAAGCTGAGTCGAGAATACTACACGCGTATTAGTTGAATTATCGTGCACACATGAGGAGTGCTTAAAATATGATGTGTCTCTCCTGAAGGATACTGCATACCACTGGTGGAAAACCGTATCTTCAGTGGTGCCAAAGGAAAACATTACTTTGGAATTTTTCCAAGCAGAGTTTACGAAGAAATACATCAGTCAAAGGTTCTTAGACTCGAAGCAAAAAGAGTTCCTGGAACTCAAACAAGGAAATAAGACTGTAGTAGAATACAAAAGGGAGTTTGTAAGGCTAAGTTAGTATACAACTGAATGGGTTCAAACCGAGTCAGAAATGTATAAATGTTTCGAAGAAGGTCTGAATGAAGAAATTAAGCTATTGATTGGAATTCTAGAAATACGAGAGTTCGTTGCATTAGCTGATCGGGCTAAGAAGGCTGAGGAGCTTAATAATGAAAGAAAGCAAGCAAAGAGAGAGGCTCGAGTTTCGGGCAAGAGGTCCAACGGTAAGATGCTCTCGTTTTCCACAAAAAAGTCAAGGAGCTAGCATGAACGTTCCACTTTATCAGTAGGATATTTGGGTAGAGCGAGAGGCTCTAAACGACGTAATCAGAAGTCTTCCTCCCCGATGGTGACTAGTGTGGGGAGTGTAGATGACCAAAAGCTGAAGTGTAAGAGCTGCAACAAATTTCACTTCGGAGAGTACCAGATGAAAAGCGGTGCATGCTTCAGATGTGGTTCTCTTGACCACTTCCTCAAAGACTACCCATAGCGAACTGATAAAGGAGTGGATATAGCCCCGAAATCTAGTACTCCTATTGTACGAGGTAGATCTCGAAGGTATCCTGGAAGTGCTAGTGGCAGTCGAGTTGTGGCCAAAGACATTGCAAAATCAGAGGCTCGAGCCCCGACAAGAACGTAGTAATACGCGCTCGAGAGGAAGCCTTTACTTCTGATGTCATCATGGGTACTTTTTGTCTTTTTAATACATGTGTTGATACCTTAATTGATCCGGGGTCAACGCATTCATACATTTGCATGAGATTGGTGTCTAGTATGAACATACCCATTGAACCTACGAAATTTGTTATTAGAGTGTTGAACCTATTAGGCAAATCAGTCTTGGTTGATAAAGTCTGTAAGAATCGTCCTTTGACGATTCAGGATCAATGCTTTTCGGCTAACCCTATGTTGTTACCATTTGATGAGTTTGATATAATACTTGGTATGGATTGGTTAGCCCTGCACAATGTAATTGTAAACTGTGGTAGGAAGTATATTGAACTGAAATGCCCAGATGGTGAGATTCTACGGATTGATTCAAGAGAACTGGGTATGCCGCTAGTTGTAATCACGGCAATGGTTGCTCAGAAATATATGAGAAAAAGGTACGAAGCCTACCTTGCTTTTGTATTGAACACTAAGGAAACATCGTTGAAGATTAAGTCTGTGCTAATAGTATGTGAATATCTCGACGTGTTCTCCAAAGAATTACCCGAATTACCTCCTGAAAGAGAGATAGAGTTTGGTATCGAATTGGTGCCAGAAATAACTCCCATTTCTATTGCTCCATACAGGATGGGGCCAACTGAGCTGAAAGAGTTAAAAGCATAGTTGCAAGAGTTGATGGATAAAGGTTTCGCAAGGCCAAGCTTTTCACCTTGGGGTGCCCCCGTATTGTTTGTAAAGAAGAAAGATGGTTCGATGAGGCTATGTATAGAATAAGTAACTATCAAGAATAAGTATCCTTTGCCATGGATCAATGATTTGTTCGACCAGTTGAGAAGAGCCACCGTGTTCTCTAAGATAGACTTGAGGTCTGGCTACTATCAGTTGAGAGTTAAGGAATCGGATATGCCTAAGACAGCTTTCAGAAAGAGGTACGGCCACTATGAATTTCTTGTTATGCCGTTTGGGTTAAAGAATGCACCTGCCGTATTCATGGACCTAATGAATAGGATCTTTCGGCCATACTTGGATAAGTTCGTCGTTGTGTTCATTGACGACATTTTGATTTATTCCAAAGATGGGACAGAGTATGCGAAGCATCTGAGAACTGTGTTGCAGACTTTACGGGAAAGACAATTGTATGCCAAGCTTAGCAAAATGAGTTTTGGCTCCAAGAAGTTGGGTTTTTGGGTCATATTGTTTCGGGTGAAGGTATCCGAGTTGATCCAAGTAAGATCTCTGCTATTGTTGAATGGAAACCGCCTAAAAATGTAACTGAGGTTAGAAGCTTTTGGGCTTAGCCGGTTACTACTGAAGATTTGTAAAAAGGTTCTCCATGATAGCGACTCCAATGACGAGGTTGCGATAGAAATACGTTAAGTTTGAATGGACGGAAAAATGTCAGCAAAGTTTTGAGAAGTTAAAGACATTGCTGACTGAAGCTCCTGTTTTAGTATTGCTTGGACTGGGAAAAGAGTTTATGGTCTACAGTGATGCATCCTTAAACAGACTAGGTTGCGTGCTTATGTAGGATGGCAAGTTGATAGCTTATGTTTCACGGTAATTGAAGCCACACGAGAAGGACTATCCGACGCACGACCTAGAGCTTGTCGCCATTGTTTTTGCCTTGAAAATTTAGAGGCATTATTTATATGGTGAGACTTGTTGTATATTTACCGACCACAAGAGTTTGAAGTATTTGATGACTTAAACAGAATTGAACCTAAAATAGCGGAGATGGTTAGAATTAATTAAAGATTATGAAATGGTCATTGACTATCACTCGGGAAAGGTGAATATGGTCGCTGATGTGTTAAGCAGAAAATCCTTGTTTGTACTAAGAGCCATTAATGCTCGATTAACATTGCTTGATGATAGTTTAGTTTTGGCAGAGCTAGAGGCTAGGCCGACATTTCTGCAGGAAATTTATGATGCTCAGACTAATGATAGTGACCTGCAAGCTAAAAGAATTCAATGTGAGTCAGACATTATATCAAATTTTCGGATCGGTCCTAATGGATGTTTGATGTTTAGAGATAGGGTTTATGTACCCAAATATGATGAGCTTATTCCGAAAATCTTGCAAGAAGCACATGATAGCCGTTTTTCTATTCATCCGGGAAGCACCAAGATGTACAATGATTTGAAGAAAATGTACTAGTGGAACGACATGAAAAGAGACATCTCTGAATTTTTATCGAAATGCTTGATATGTCAGCAAGTCAAAGTTGAAAATCAAGTACCTTCAGGTTTGTTACAGCCTGTGATGGTCCCCGAATGGAAGTGGGACAGAGTTACTATGGATTTCGTGACAGGATTGCCATTGACCCCGAAAAACAAAGATGCTATATAGGTTGTGGTGGATAGGTTAACGAACTCGGCTCATTTTTTTCGGTAAGGACAGATTACTCTCTTGATAAGTTGGCCGACTTGTATATCTCTGAGATTATAAGATCACACGGGGTACCACTGTTGATTATTTCAGACAGAGATCCGAGGTTCACTTCGAGGTTTTGGAAGAAGTTACAAGAAGCTTTGGGTACAAAGTTGAGCTTTAGTACAGCTTTTCACCCGTAAACCGATGGTCAGTCTAAGCGGATGGTTTAGATTCTTGAGGATATGTTGCAATGCTGCATTCTCGAATTTTAGGGTAGCTAGGAAAAATACTTTCCATTGGTAGAATTTGCCTACAACAACAGTTTTCAAACGAGTTTGAAGATGACACCTTATGAGGCCTTGTATGGCAGAAAGTGCTGAACTCCATTGTACTGGACAAAACTCAAGGAAAGTCAGATTCATGGGGTTGATCTAATTGGGGAAACTGAAGAAAGAGTTAAAGTGATACGAGATTGTTTAAAAGCAGCATCAGATAGGCAAAAGTCATATGTTGATTTGAAAAGAAAAGAAATTGAGTTCCAAGTTAGAGATAGAGTATTCTTGAAAGTATCTCCATGGAAAAAGGTGATGAGATTTGGTTGGAAAGGCAAACTGAGTCCGCAATTTATTGGACCGTACGAGATCACCGAAAGAGTTGGACCATTAGCCTATCATTTGACATTGCCACTCGAACTGGAAAAGATTCATGACGTGTTTCACGTATCTATGTTAAGGCGATATCGATCAGACCCCTCTCATGTGATTTCACTGGCAGACATTGAGATTAGACCGGACATGACTTATGGTGAGGAACCGGTTAAGATTTTGGCTCGTGAGATTAAACAGTTGAGAAATAAAGATGTGACTTTAGTAAAGGTTTTATGGCATCGACATGGTGTGGAAGAGGCTACATGGGAACCGGAAGAAACCATGAGAAGCCAATATCCGAACCTATTTATTTGTAAGACTTTCGGGGACGAAAGTCCCTAAGAGGGGAGAAATGTAACATCTCGAAATAGGGCCTAGTGGGAATAGTGGTTTCGGGACCATAAATCTAACATTTAAATATTTATTTTATAATTATTATGAGGTTTAGAATATGAGAATATGTATGTGTTAAAGTTTCATGAAGAAATTCTTTGAGTAAGGGGTCCAATTGGGAACTAAGGACCAAATTGAATAAATTTCAAAACTTAAATTCTAGAAGAAATTTGTATGAAATTGCTTTAGATTATAAATTAGAAGGTCTTGGAGGGAAATTTGTCCAATTTCTAAGTTTTTGGACAAAAATGGGCTTGTATGGATGAAATTTTAAAAGAAAGGGATTAATGGCATTTTGGTTATTTGGCATTTTAATGAAATAAAATGGAAAAAAGAAGGAAAAAATCAGCCATTCTTCTCCCTTTTCCAGCCGAAATTCTCAAGCCACCATAGCTAGTGTTTTCAACATTTTCAAGCTCATTAGTAAGTGCTCCCAAGCCCCGTTTTTAATGTTCTTCGTATTTTCGAAATCCTGGTAGTTTGCTCTCTCTATTTTTACCCATATTTCATGCTAGGGTTCATGATTGGAAATTTACCCATGCATGAGTTACTTGTATTTTGATGGTTTATGGAGGAATATGAAAGATGGATGTGTGTTAAACACCTTTTCATAGGTGATTTTCATGAAAAACCCCTAAAAGGACCTTTTTTGGAAAATGTATAAAATGTGTGGTAGAAATGAGAAATAATGGAAAAATGTGGGCTTCCATAAGAGGGAAAAACATTCGGCTAGGCTTGGGTAAGGTAAAAATTACATGCATTTCATAATACGAGCCTAGGGACTGAATCGTACAACTATGAAAAGTTAGGGGCAAAATGGTCATTTAGACCGGGGGTGAAATTAAGACTCAAAAAGTATAATGTGAGTATTAATATTTATTTTTAGTTATAGACCTCGAGGAACAAATTTCAGAGGTTGATCGAGGAAAACAAAAGGTTTCAGAATAACCGAAACACGATATCGAGACGAATACCAGGTAAGTTCGAATAGCCCAAAGTAAACACATTGTATGCTTAATTGCATGATTTATGAATGTATGATAACTGTATTTGATGATGGCATGACAATCTATGAAATGCATTCTTAAGAATAAAATGTTGGTAATTGTCCCGGTTGAGGTTGAAAAGGAAGTTCGATGGATGAACCATGTTTACATATGACTTGAGATCCTGCATGTGTTGCAGAAAGGATTTAGCCCGGACGGGTAATCCGTTGATCTCAAATATAGAAAGGATCTAGCCCGGATGGGTGTTCCTTGAGTGATCGAGCCTCCCGAAGAATAAGTGTGCATTGAGGATTTAGCCTGGATGGGTAATCCGATTAGGGTTTGAATTTAGCCTTGACTGGTAATTCAGATCCGAGCTCATTTAGGGTGTTTGTCGCTATAAGGGATTTAGCCTGGACTGGTAATCTCGACTTCACCTTATGAGTTTATATACGGGGATTTTAGCCTGGACTGGTAATCCCACCGTAAGATGTGAGGTTCGCGGGAGTGCGTACATGAGATGATAGCTCTTATGACTTAACAGTAAATGGATAATCCATCGAGATTTCCAAGAAACTCAACGAGATTAACATGTAACAACCCCTTACCCATACCCGATATCAGGATAAGGTACGAGGCATTACCGGACGAACATAAAAACATCCAACAAAAGTTTGAGTTATAAAATTTCAATTCAATCATTTTGTCCCTTATATGGGCTTACGAGGCCCGAAGCATACATTTGACGTGGTCCGGGACTGAATCGAGAACGTATGAAAAATTTAAGAAATTTTTTTTGCTCTGGCCTCACACTCCCGTATAGAGGCGCACCACACGCCCGTATGCGTGGGACACACCTGTGCCCATAGCCCATGTGGGATCCTGAAATTTATTTAATTCGGTTTAAGGTGCAGTGGTTTTCACACGGCCTAGACACACGCCCTTGTCCCTCACAAGGCCTAGACACGCCCGTGTTGTCGCCCGTGTTCAAAAACCTGGACATTCTATTTATGATGTCATCATTCATTTAGGGGCATACGGCCAAAGCACACGCCTGTGTGGTCTGCCCGTGTGCCACACGCGGATGAGACCCACGACCGTGTCTCCAACCTGTGTAGTTACTATAAAGCATACAACATGGAAATTTTGGGGTGTAGGGACACACGGCTGAACAACATGCCAGTGTGGGCTGTCCGTGTGTCACACACGGTTTAGACACCTATCTATGTGTCTATTCATGTGGACCATTTGGAGGTTATCTTCCAAGCCATTGGTCACCCAAGAACCCTCATGTACTCTAACATGCTTAACATTCTACTATCTAGCATAGACCATAATCACATACATAATTTGGCATGCGATCAAGAGATAATTATAAGAAAACACTCCAATTAACTTTATGGACCAATTCACTTGGCCATATACAAAATAATCATACCAATTAGGGAACCATTACTTCGGGCTAGCCACATGACATGACACATATACAAAATAACAATCACCTATACATGCCATGACTCAAAATAATCAAATGTATTATACCCAAAGTTTAGTTGATAGTGTGACCCGAGCTCCGACGTTCTCGATCCTTTGAGCTAGCTTGACGAGTCTAAAAGAAATAGGAAAGGGATGAGTAAGCTATGAAGCTTAGTAAGTACACATACAAAATAAAGTAAATCTTAATTAAACCATAGAATATTATTTACACCTTTGTCCCTTTTTCATACCTTTGATTAAACATGTGATCTAAATTTTCTTTATAAGTATAATACATAAAAACATATATTGCCATGGATGATCGTAGTCGTAGGAATACACAGATTAAACACATACCTTTGCTCCCCTGTACACATATGCATTTTACTTAGTTTACGTTCGAATCTCGTATACATTACCCGCTGAACATTTGGAATAACGGATAGGATACTTGGATATAAACGCATCGAAGTGCCATATTCATGACATAGCATGCCTCTCAACAGGGCTGCATATGAGCACCGGACCTAGCATGCATCACATTACCATGCCTCTCAACTAGGCTACATAAGCTCCCGGACCTAGCGTGTACCACATAATTACATGCCTTTCAACGGGGCTACACAAGCTCTTGGACCTAGCATGTATCATGTCATCAAATGAGCTCATACTTACATAGCTATCCTAGTAACATGTCACTTGTATCCTTACCTATTCCTAAGTTCAAACGAGATTTTCGGACTTACGTCTCTTTGTCGAACATTCTTGGAATGTTGGCCTTATAACATATGACCTTATCATATACAAATGCTAACATGGCAACGCTTGTAATATAAGAATAAAACATCAAAACATATTATACCAACAAGGTAACCAAATAATATATTAATTACCCATATGTTATTTAAACATTTAAAACATTAATTAAGGTCTTTATTTGTACGTGTACTTTCCTCGGTACAAAATATTCGAAATAGTGCCTATGCCTCGTACACTTTGTTCTTACCTTTATCAAGACTCAGTTCTCGTCTTTCTTGATCTATCATAACAAATTTAGCTCATTAACTTCATACATTACTCAAATCGACCCTAAATTCATGCTTTGATAAAATTACCCTTTTTACCCCTAAACTTTCACTTATTCACAAATTAGTGCTTAGGCTTGTATGAAGAAGTGCAAGTGATTTTTCGGTTACCCAAGCCTAGTCGAATACCTCTTGTACTTAAAGCAGCCCATACTTTCCTTCATTTCACACTTTTCTGCCCATTTTCATAACTTTTAGAAATAAGTCCTTTTTAGGGTTTCTATGTAAAATCTCTTAACAAAATTTGTTCTCCATACCTTAAGCTATCATATTCTTCCATAATCCACCAAAATACATCTAACTTATGCATGGGTAATTTTATAAAAATAAACCCTAGCATGAAATATTGGTAGAAATGAAGAGAGCAGGTTGCAAGGATGTCAAAAATACAAAGAACATTAAAAACGGGGCTAGGATTGACTTACTATCAAGCTTGAAAGTTGAAGAAACCCTAGCTATGGTACCTTTGAATTTTCGGCAGCAACATGAGAAAGATGAGCTGATTTTTAGCTCTTTTCCCTTTTTAATTCATTTAATATCCAAATGACCAAAATGCCCTTACTCACTAAACTTACAAAAATTTCCATAGATGTCCATATTTGTCCAAAAAATTAGAAATTGGCAAAATTGCTATTTAGGACCTTCTAATTCATATTTCAAAACAATTTCTCACAAATTGCACCTAAAACCCAAGTTTTGCATCTTATTCAATTTAGTCCTTATTTTGTAATTGGACACTTTATTCTTAAAATTTCCTCATGAAACTTTACCACATGCATAACCTTATATTTTAAATCTCATAATGATCAAAATCTAAATATTTTAACGTTGGATTTATGGTCTCGAAATCATTATTCCAACTAGACCATATTTCGGGATGTTACATAACATGAGATGTAAAAATGAAAATGTTGGATGATGAGCTCATCTAAGAAAAATTACATGGTACATTATTATTGTGACTAACTTATTGATTGAGTGCATGTGATAGGGAAACCATTTTATTCTTGTTGGTTCTATTACTTAATATGGTTGTATCTTAATTAATCGGTAAGTTTACTTTCCAGTTATTCGAGCTTACTAAGCATGTAAATGCTTACCCCTCTCTTTTCCCTGTCTTACAGAGCTCAAGGACTCATAAAGATTGGAAGACGGTTGGAGAGTCAACACACTATCAACTAGTCAAGCTTTGGTATATAGGCACTTTTATTTTGTTCAATGGCATGTATAGAGCTTTGGTTCATTTTGTGATATGTGTCATTTGAATTACCCATATGAAGGCTTATAAAAGTTTACATATCTCCTTGTATTTGGCCATGGGAATAGATTTATTTTGAAGTAGGCTATGACCTACAAATTTATGTATGCTTATGTTTGCATGGGATGGTTTGGCTATAATTGGCAATGAGTTACAAGAATGAGCCAATCTTAAATGTGTAAATGAGGCATGGGAACCTTTAATACAAAAAAGGAATTAACCTAGCATGTATAAAACTGATGATATGAGGTTTATATGCAATGAGGTTTATCAAAATTATATGTAAATGTATAATCTGGCTTTATTATGTATTAAGGTAACCCATAAGTGTGATTGGTTGATACAGCGTGACTAAGGGCTTGAAAAATAGCCTTATGAGGTCCACATGGGTAGACACACGGGCGTGTGTCTAGGCCGTGTGTGACACACGGATCGCCCCCATGGGCGTGTGGATGGCTGTGCGTCCCCTGCACCTAAAATTTTAAGTCAGTTTCAAGCACGGGCTAGACACACGGGCGTGTGTCTTGGCTGTGTGCCCCTAAATGCATGATGACATCATAAATAGAGAGTTACACGGGATGAGGGCACCGGCGTTCCCAAGCCAACGGGCGTGTGACTCACTAAAGCAAGAGAATTTATTAAGTTGTCCAAAATTTATTGAATGTTCTCGGTTTTGTCCTGAACTGCCCTGATGCATGTTTTAGGCCTCGAAGGCCAGTATAAGGGACGGTATGCATGTGTTTGAAAAGTTTTAATTTTGGGCGAAATTTAGTGACCCGGTTTGGTAAGTTTAAGTCTGATAACGCCTCAAACCCTATCCTAACGTTGGATACGGGTGAGGGGTGTTACACCAGTACTCGTCACCATATCACCCAAAAATAAATAGGGCAGTGGAGGCAACTAATAAGAACATTAAGAAGATCACAGAGAAAATGACAGAGACGTATAAATATTGGCACGAGAAGTTACCATTTTCCCTCTATGCTTATCGAACGTCTGTCAGGACCTCTACCGGGGTAACGCTTTTCACATTGATTTATAGAATAGAGGCGGTTTTGCCCATTGAAGTTGAGATTCCTTCTCTCCGAGCTTTGGCAGAGTTGAAGTTAGATGAAGCAGAATTGATCTAATCCCGATATAATCAGCTGAACTTGATCAAAGAGAAGAGGTTGAAAGCTATCCATCATGGTCAAATACACCTAAAACGAATGATGCGAGCTTATGAAAGAAAGGTTTTCCATAGAGAATTCCATGAGGGAGACTTAGTATTGAAAAAGATCCTTCCCATACAAAGGGACTTTAGAGAAAAGTGGATGCCAAACTAGGAAGGACCTTATATGGTAAATAAGTCTTTTTTCTGAAGGAGTGCTGATTTTGACCGAAATGGATGGTAAAAACTTGCTTAATCCTGTGAATTTAGATTCAGTCAAGAAATACTTCACCTAAAAAAAAAGGAAAGGCCAAGACAAAAACTTGCAAAGGGCGCCTTAAGACCAAAAGGGTTTTGATTTGAAATCTTAGGAAATGACAGCTCAAATTTGGATTGAACATGTGATGGTTGGGTCTTCTCAAAAGGAAGAACATTGCATCTTAGGGCTTCAACAAAGTAATTTAGATCTCCTAAATACATATCAGATTCAAAAGGGTCTTCGAGAAGTTAGTGCGGAGAAGCTCATGTTATAATATCTGGGGCACCTAGTTTCATCTTACTCATTTTGTATTTTAGCAACGTTTGCTATTTTGATTAATCTATTCATTTTGAGCTTTGATCCTAATAAATTTCAATATTTTCCATTTTTATGATATTTTTCAAGCATTTTTCATTGAAATAACAAATAATGGACTAATAATATTCAAGTAAAAAGATTTTTGTATATTACTCTGAAAGGTTTTATAAATGGTACAAGGACTTGAAACATGACCACTAGTTAGAATTGACCAAATCTAAGAGTTGGAAATGTTTAGGAACGAATAGTTTAAATTGTTATTATTTCTGTGGGTTTCTGTCAAAAATACCATATCTGAACAAGAAGACATGGTAATACATCAGTGATGAAATCTTGATGAACAACGAGCAATGTCAACCTAAGCATTAAAAAGGGGATTATTCTCGAAAATTGACATTCTGTATTCATGCAAATATCATTCATAGACATCTAGTTAGGAGCATTTGATTCATTTTGATCATAACATCCTAATCGCTTGGCATAAATATAAGCCCATGAAATGGATTCTACAGGTCATGTTCCCTAGAGAACGATGTAACAGATCAGTGAAACCACAAATCCTATACCCCTAAAGTTACAGTAGGATAGATTGAAGTCACCGTGGAAAATCTTATCTCCTTTAAGTTGCAGTGGAGCAGATTAAAGCCACAAATCTTATCCCCTGGAGTTGTAGTGGAGCAGATTGAAGATAGAGAATCTTATTTTCCTAAAGTTGCAATAGAATAGATTAAAGCCACAAGTTACAAATCTTATTTCCCTAAAGTTACAGTGAAACAGATTAAAGCTACAAGTCACAAATCTTATCTCTATGAAGTTGCAGTGGAGCATATTAAAGCTACAGATATTATATCTCTAAAGTTGCAATGGAATAGATTAAAGCTACAAGTTACAAATCTTATCTCCTTGAGGTTGCAGTGGAGCAGATTGAAATTACAATTCTATACCCCTAAAGTTGTGGTGGGATAGGATGAAGCCATTTGAAAAAGAGAAGCACCAAAGAAGTCGAGATTCGACAAGACTAGACAAAATTGGTCCATCTTAAAGTCTTTGCTCCATTCCCGTTACACAATGACGAGCAAAAAGGGGCAACTGTAGAAGCCCAATTTTGCTCGGGCCTAAAACAAAACCAAAAATAAAAATAAAAACAATATAATCCATTAAGTTTAAAGTCCAATTACAATGCCAACCCAAATTACAAACCCAAATTTAAAACCCACTACCTAAATTACAAACTCAATAACCCAAAGCCCAAAAAGCCTATAACCTAAAATATGTTAGGAACCCTAAAACCCTAAGTCCTCTCTCACGCCGCTCCTTGCCACGTCGGGATGCTCGCGCCCCGAGGTCTGCCACCATCAACTGCATTTGCCACCGTCACCATCAATCACCACTTGCAAAAAAAGAACAAACACGAAAAAGAAACAGTAGAAAGAGTAGTAAAAATGAATAGTGTAACATATGGCTATAAAAGCCATAACTAGATTGTAATATTTTTTACGGACGAAAATATACAAAAAAGTGTTAAAAAGAAGAACAAAGGTGACTTTTTTTTTCTTTCTTGTTTTATTTTATTTCAAACAAAAAATAATAAATAAAAGTAAAAATACTTCTTCACCTGAGTCGCTTTATATACCCGTCGTCGGAAGCCTTCTCCGGCGTCGAAATTGGCTAGGTAGAAGGTCAAAGATTTCTTTTTTTGATTTTTTTTTTGTGAACCGAAGGTTTAGCCCTCAGATTTAGGCCGAGAGAAGGTTGAAAAAGGCTTTTTCTTTTCTTTTCGGCCACCAGAGGTGATGGCCGTATTTGCTGATGACGGGTGGCCACGACAGACTTACGGCAGCCTGATGGCTAGATTTTGGGCTGTGCCCAGAGAGAAAACAGAGAGAAAGGAGGTTTAAAAAAAAAAACAGCTGCTGAAAATGAATTTTTTTTTTTTTACTTTTATAAGGTATTGATACGACGTCATTTTGGCCTGACTTCAAAAGCCCGAAAACGGTGCCGTTTTGAAGTTGACCAAAAAATAGACCAGACCAGCATTAAGATTCGCCTTTTTTAAAAATAGTTTATTTGCGCCTTTGGTCCTTTCGCTATTACGACTTGTTTTAATTTATTCCTATTTCATTTTTTTATTTTTTCTATTTTTCCATTTGATTACTTTTTATTTTCATTTTGGCCCATGGACCATTTTAAGAATTGGATGCCCTAAATGATGTCCTTTCAATTGACCCGATTACACGATCCGAACTGCCCTAAGATCCACGTGTTTCTTAAGGGGGATATTTGCAATTTTAGTCCTTCCGCCTTTTGAATTATTTTAATTATAATTCCGCTATATTTCTTTTTAGAAATTATACCATTTAATTTTTTGCTTGTTTCAATTTAGTCCTCAGTTTGCTGACCCTCTAGGGAATGACGTGTGTCCCAAGGGTTTGGGATAATTGCCCATTTGGTACCTGGTTATTTTCATGCATTTTATTTTGATCCTTTATTGATTAATTTATTTATTTAACAATTTGTACCTTTAATTTCACTAAAATTTTAATTCAGTCCCTAGCCTATATAATTTTACTCCTTGGTGAACTTTTTATTTATTATTCATTATTTTTCTACCTTTTATTATTTTTTACCTTTTTAAATGTTTAGAATTTATATTATTTGTTTTTCCTTTTATATACTTTAATATTTTATTATCATTATCATTATCATTATATTTTATTATGCATATTAGTATTATGACTTGCTATTATTACACTTTTATATTTTATTATGCATATTATTATTAGGCCATTATTACTACAAATTGATGTTGCATTGTCATTTACTAGCACAACATTTTTATTTTCCGTATATCATCATTCTATTTTTATACTTCCATTTGATTTTATTATTGCTACAACCATGTCATGAACCGTGTTCAAATACATTTACCATGTCATGAATCGTGTTCAAATACATTTACCTGTTTCTATACTATGCCCGAATAAGCTAAATACACATTACTTTAAATGTTAAGTTCGTCTTCGTACGATGCATAAAAAATGAATTTTTTAAATCAAGGTAATGTTCATTATTTTGGAATTAGAAAAGTCGTTTCCTAACTTACGAAATATAACTTCTTTCTAAAATCGAGATAGCCAAATGTCTACTTTAAAATGCATAAAAAAAATGAGATTTAAGCAACGATCAATTGGCGTTTATTCTCATTTTCAAGAATTTAAGGCATTATGTCCTAACTTACGGGACATGATCCTTTCTTCTCATTAACTTGAAATAAGCCCTTTTTGCGAAAATTACTTTAGTTAGGTAATGCCTTAGTACAAAAAGGGATCGTGTTTTAAACTCTTTTCAAATTTTCAATTCACGACACTAAGACATCAATTAATCAACTAGGTACCATTTTAGGGCGTTTCGAGTGTGGTAATCCTTCCTCGTACGTAATTGACTCCTGAACTAATTTCTTGGATTTTTTAGACCAAAAAAGTATCGTTTTAATAAGTATAACATTTTGTTAAAATGAGCTTTGAGGTGATCCAATCACACTTAAATAAAAAGGATTGGTGGCGACTCACATTTTTATTTTAAAATAAAAATTCGATTTCAAAAAAAAGGTTTCGACACTCTCCACCAAAGAAGTGAAGAGTTTATTATTACCAAAAATTTTGGGTGTACTTCACTAAGCATTGAAAATGTTGGAAAAATCAATTTTGAAAACAATGTTTTTAAGCATAGTAGAAGTTCAAAATTTTTCTTAAAAATCGAATCTCATTATATTTATAGTAATAAACTCTTAATTGAATTAGTACTTGTGCTTTGTGTGAGGCGATTTAAGTTGTTTCTCGACTTTCTACCAAAGTGTCTTCTCTGCTATTCTCAAACTTTGAATTACTTTAAATGTGGGTTCAAACAAATCAAACCAAGTGCACAAAATGAAAACTTAACTTTCAGTGGTAAAGTTAATTCTCTCTATAGATACAGAAGCTATGAGCTTTTCCAAAAAATAAAATTTATTCTAAAATTAAATTGTTACTATTTTTTGACAGAATAATATTGCTCAATAGCTTGTGTATTAGGTTGGTTTATAGTTTCTATTTATAGAAAAATGATACAAGAGTTATTCTTGAACAATGATTAATTAAATAATAATATTTTAATAAAAAATATGATATTATACTAGGATTAGAATATAAGGTGCAATGACAAACCTAAAAGGAACTAGGGTTTGACGCCCCTTATGCCTTATGATGGGTTTCTGGGCCCATCTTGTGTATTGGATACAATTATATTTGTTACCTAGACTTTTATCTAACATTTATAATTTATTCAACCCAATAACTATTTCTTATTTCTCAAAATATTAATTAATTAAATTAATTTCTCAACCCAATTCTAATTACGCTAAAGTCATGTCAACTTTAATGTATTAGAATCTATGAGAAAATTAATTCAATTGCCTCATGCAATAAATCTAGGATGAATAATTAATTTAATTCTCACTTCAAATTTCAATTAAATTAAATAATAATTTTAAAAATTAAATTAATTTTTAAGTTATCTTTTGTACTTAGCGAGAACACGCTTTCATTGTGGATAATGATACATGCGACTTATTTCTCTTAATTGTCATTTTGATTCATTAAATAGTTATTGGGGCTACATGTAATTTGTTTTGGGTTATCTCGAGCTAGCAGGGGACCGTTTGGATATATATAATTAGGGCTCAAATAATTAGTAATTAAATTCCGACTCTTTGCCTATTAATTACAACATTATTTAATCATAGAGTCATGCCACTATAATACCATGACTAAATTCTCCCTTATTATATATCATTATGAAAGTTACTCACTAAGTGCTCGTCCAATGAACTTGTAAGTGTGTTACCCTCATAGGATATTCTTAATTTCTTTGGGATAAATTTTGTTCACCTAATATGATCCTATTTTATCTCATGGTATCCATTACATTTTCCAATATGAAAAATTCAAATACTAACACATAGTAATTAAATCACGTATCTGATAACAAATGACCTGTGATCACTTTCCTTTTTCAACAATCATGTAATGCCAATGAGAGGATATCATTTACCCTTATGGAGCTATGATGCTACATCATATACAAGTCTTATATCCAACATATCAACTTTCGGCTCCTTATCTATTTAAACTCAGGTTTTTAATATATTGAAGTATACGAGTCACGCATACATAGAATTAAAGTATATCACACTACGAATGTCACAAGGGAATAAATCTATAAACGGATCTAGGATAAATTCAACTTGGGTCTTATCCGATGTATTGTCAGTCTAGACAATCACATCTATGTCTCTATCATCTAGAAGTCATTCGCTTTGATACCCAAGATAAGGTATCTCTCTCAAATTGGACTTGATAAATGTCCAAATAGTCTTTCAATCGATTTGCTCAATTTCAATTAAATTATAGACGATTTAGATTATCTACTAATATAAGTTGTCTTCCCACATTATGATCTGGCCACATAATGCAAGTCAATATTAATTAGACATTAGATAATCAATGAGCCAATATTTGCTTAAACTTTATTTTGTGTGTAAAAACCATTAAGGACAAATACAAATGATATTAATTAGTAATGAATTTTATTTAAACCAATATGTTCAAAAAAATTACAAGTACTAAATGACGAATACACTACACTTAGGGCACTAGATCTTAACAATCTGCCACTTGCCCTAGCGAAGTGGATGAGTCATATTTCGCATTCTCATACCCTCTACATGTTTCTCAAAATTCCTAGCCACTAGAGTCTTAGTAAACGAATCCACAAGATTATCCTCAAATGTGATTTTGACTACATCCACTATTTTGTCAGCTACCACCTATTGGATAATGTGATATTTTCGATCAAAGCGTTTTGTCCTTTTATGATTTTCTATTTCTTTAGTATTAACTATTGTCACATTGTTGGCAGAATACAGTGTAATAGTTTTTTCCATACCAAGAATGACTTCAAGATTTGTAAGGAACTGTCGAAGCTAGACTGCTTCATTTATTGCCTCAGAAGCAGCCACATATTCAACTTCCATACTGGAGTCATGTCAGTTTCCTCAAACCTCGATAGTTTTGAAAGTTAGAATCTGTATATTTGATAGGAGTTCAATCTCCTCCATAATATACAAATATATAATCCCTCGTTCTCTTTAAATATTTGAGCATATACTTAAATACTTGCCAGTATTTTGGACTTAAATTCGTCGGATATTAACTTACCATCCCTACTACATAACACAACATCCCTGAGACTTTTTAGTGTCAAAGTTTTAGGAACATTTTTTTATATACTATCTTTCTTCCGTTGTCATAAGGTTGTCCTCTAAATAAAGATGAAATCCTGAAATAGAAGGTTGTGATCCCTTCTTTGTGTTAGTCAGCGCAAAACGTTTTAAAATTTTATTTATATACGAAGCTTGTAAAAAAACTATCACTTTATTCTTTCGATCCTTAAGGACCATACAAAGACTCAAAACTTTATATAAAAACCTCTCCTCTCCCCCAATGAAGGCCAAGGACTTATTTTTGCCAAAAAATCAGTGGGAGTTCACCATAAAATTGAAAAAATTCCTAGCGGCTTTCGTCATTGAGTTAACTGTATCTGAACCTCTTGAATGACCTTGTTGAGCAAAATTTCTTCAATTACGATATTGTTTGTCAAACAAAATTGGAAAAAAAAAAAGAAAAGAAAAAAAAAAGACTTAACAAATATGTCGTTTTAATGATTATTTATCGTTTTTTCCGCAATTGATTGTAATAATTCATCTCACGATAGTTATTGCATTTAATAATAAACATATACTTTAATGATTAACCTGATTTATCATTATTTTCAAACTTAGTAGAACTAATCTTATTCTTAAATATAGAAGTAAAATTTTGTAGGAAAGGATGAGATGTGTTGCGTGGTTGATAAAATGCCGATGCCTGTTGCGGTAAAATATACCTATTTTCCTATGAATTTAAGAAATTCCACTTTCAACAAAATCTCACAAATATTTACTAAGTAAATTTTAAATAAAATATAATTATACCATTATTTTTGTCTTGTATCTATGTACATTTTATTTAGTTTGGCCATTTCTCTATTTTTAATTACAAAATAATGAAATTTTAATTATATATTGAAGTCTTTCATAAAAATCGTAGTTGATTTTAGTTAAAATTAAACAATTTATATTTATATTTAATTTATTTATAATATAACAATAACATTTTTATGTAAAACTAATTAATTACCATTATTTAGAAAGTTATGATAGAAAATAAATTGATTAAAATATAGAATTTAAAAATAAAAATAAAAATAATTTATCATAAAGTTAATGTTATAATTAAAATAAAATTTAAATATTATCATGTATTTACATAAAATTATTTAAAAAAAAACAAACTGTAAAAGAAAAGACAAAAAGAATATAATTAAAGGAAAACTCCCAACCAAGCTTAGTGGTAATGTTAAGGTCTTGGAAATTTCAAGATATTAAGTTTAAGTATCATTCTAAGAAAATCATGTACGGGTTCTTAACCTATGTTTATTCTAATTCATGTCTCACTATATATGGATGGTGTATAGTTTTATTCTGGTATATGTTTGAATATATCTTAGTTATCAATTTGGTCGTATTTTATAATAATTAATTAACTTTAGTTATAGTTATTCGAATATATTTTTACAATGACAATTGTGATTGAATGTATAACTTTCAAAAGGAATTTATATTTATTAATTTAAAAATACTTTATGTTTACCATATGATTATATTAGAATGTAATGCAATTTATAATCTAGTTTAGTAATAATTAAAATATTTATATAACTAATTAGATTTTTATCATTTTTATGGGAAAATTTTTAAATATAGAGAGTGAAGATAAAAAATTGAATAATAATTAATTAAGGGTAAACTCATCTTTTATTTAAAATCCATTTAAAAATAAATAAATCTTAGAATATTAGTGGATTTATAATGACTTGATTTTTGTTAGTGTCAAAAAATGCAATTTTAAAGTCGAATTCCGTAAATCGAATTAATAAAATTATTAATTGAAGAGTTGACATATCTAAGATGTGGTTATATTATTGGATTGTCGAGTAGTTAAATTAATAAAGTCGTTAATTATAATATATGAACTAATTTTCAAAAGTGTAATTGTTATTGAATTTTAATCTAGAAATTGCAAGAGGGACTATATAGTAAATGAACCAACGACTAAACGGATATTTGGCCATCACCATTTTATGATCATTGCTATGGATTGATCATGGCAACTCATTTCCACTTAGATAAGTAAAATTAGATCTTACTCATCCATTAAGGGTTAAATAAAGATTAATTACATTACTAATTATCTATGTAAATATAATGTGAGTGGGAGAGAGAATGTATCATCTTCTCCATCATCTTTGAGCCGTCCAAACTAGGTGAAAGAGCAAGAAATTTTTCTCAAGTTCTTAGCCAAAACCGATCCATAATTCACCAAGTTAATCGAGCTATTTGTTTGAATTTTTTATAAATTTATGAACAATTAAGCTTGATTAATCCAACCCATTTGTTAGGCATTCAATTCAACAAGTTTATTTAAATTACCTTTTAAGGAATTCTTGGTGAGATTAAGGTTTGAATGTTGAAAATTGTTGAATGATAAGCTTAGGTAGTGTTAAGGTCATGTTGAGACATAATAGAAAGTGATGAATAGTAAGTTTTATAACATTAGCAATCAAATTGAATAGAATAAAGTATGATATACCTAGTGCATGAATTTGAAATCAAATTTTAATTCGACAAAGAATATCAAAGATTCAAGCATTTCAGACATTAGGGTGTTAAGGGACTAAATTGATTAGATGGAAATTTAGATTTAATTAATGTGTTTTTATGTGTTATACCAGAATTAATAAGTTTTTTGTAATCAAATTTATTGTACATAGTTAAAAACGACGCCATGACATTGAGGAATAAAAGGAAGGTGAAGGTAATAGTCGAGTAGCTCTATTTCAATTTGTACTTTTAACACTTGATTTTAAGTCATAGTTTAAATAAATATTAAATTGAGTAAGGTGATATTTAGAGCTTTGTCTCATGAAAGGTAATGTTTTATTTATTTATTTATCTATGATTGATATTTAGTGAAATTGTGATTTAATGGATTCTTATAATTATGTATGCCATTAAGTTCATGGTATGATATAATAAAAGATTATATTAAGTATATTGTGTCCTGTTGAATTAGTGAAAAGTCATGATATGTATGAGGTTAATGTCAAGTATGTATGAATGCAATTGATATAACAACTAGTTAAATGCAAGCATGTTAAACGGATATGTGATACACTAGACGATTGATATTTGAGCGCATGATAATGTAATGCAAATGATGTGAAGATTTCATGTGATTGTTAATCGATAGGTAAATTTGTATACATTCAAATGGTAAATACCTTATTAAATAGTCTCGAATAGAGTTGGGTATAGTTAGCATGCTATAAGTTTCATTTACATTATTGGTGGAAATTTATTGGCACTTTGGTGCGGTTGTTATTGATACTTTGGTACGATTTATACTAGCACTTCTGTGCGATTATTATCATGGAGTGTTAGGGGGGTCAATGAATATTTGTCTAATCAACACTTTAGTGCCTATTGTGGAATGTTTAGGGTTTAAATTTGTGTATCCATTTTAATTTTTTTATATACTTTTAAAGGGTATAGACTAAATTGACAAAAAAAATTGTAAATGTTGAAGGCTAAAAAATTTTAGAAGTTTTAAAAATCGGTTGACCCATGAATAGATATGGATTGGTTAAATCAGGCTAAAAAAATTAGTTAATTTGACAGCTAAAACGTTTTTATATATTTTTTAATTTTTTAATTTATTTACTTTGAATCAGTCGGGCCAATTGTTATCAATTAGTCAAATCAGTTTGAAATTGATTCAATTAATAGTTCAATCAATTTTTTAGCTTGATTCCATATCATTGAATTTTAAATTTTTTATATTTAAAATTTTTAAAAAATATTTTTATTTTTATTTTTAAAATTAAAAATTTTTATTTATTTTAAAATAAAAATAAATTTCTCAAAAGAATTTAATTTCCCACTAAATTTCTTTTATTATTCAAAACATATCACTTAGATAAATAAAATGAGTCTATAATTAATTATTATTTTAATATTACTTTCGTGAAAAAAAACCTTATTTTTCAAACCATTCCGGAACAAGTGAATTTTTATCGAAAAATAATGAATACGTTTTATTGTATAAGTAAGTGAATTTTTTATTAAACCTTAAAATGAGTTTTAAGTACTTTAGTGTTAACATAATTGTAGGGTGAGAGTGGGAATCCCATTCCCTACTGTAGTGGCACATGGGATGAGATGAGTCGCTCTCTATTCTACGCATCTTCTTCCAACATTTCCTATTGGAAATCCCACCCCATACCCTACCAACCTTTAACTAACTTCTCTTTTAATTATTGTTATTATTTAATGCAGAAGTAGAAGATTGGGTTACGTTAACCTCACCTACCTCACCTTCCTAACGCCAAACTTCTCACATGCCTCTTTTCCCACTTCACATGTCACATGTCACCTCTTTCATCCAACCAATCCCATATGCTTTAATTCCCTTTCACTACAATTATTTTTGTTAAACTAGCATTTTATTAATTTAAAACCCAACCTTATCGTCGTTCCAATGCCGATGACTTCCCTTAATTTAATACCTTACATGCCACGGATTAAAGCATGTGATGAATATATACGAAAAATTAATTGATTAAATAAAGCATATTTGAATAATTTGAATTGGTACATTTTGTGAAATAAATGGAAAAATTAATCTACTTAAAATTTTGGTGGCCTAATAGAATACTCCAGTAAAATTAGAGTTACCATAGTAAATATTATAAATCATAAGAGATAAGATTGTATAGAGTTTAAATTCCTTAGAACTTTAATTCAATAGACAGGTTTTAATATCGACCGTTGATGTAATTTAAACTGTATCATTAGATTTAGAAGAACTCAATTATAAATAGAGACATTCCCCTCATTTGTAATCACTCAGTTGTAATTTTTCAAAGTAATAGAAATTACTTTGAGATCATTTACTCAAACATTTAATGTGCTTAATTCCCTTATTTTTTGCTTCTTCGCTTAAGAGTTTGTTTATGTTTTATTTTAAAACCTTAAAGAATTTTCCTTGAAAATTTTTACCTTTTTGAGATATAAGATCATTTAGACAAATTTAAAGTAAAAAACTCATTTAAAACCACACGATTTATTAAACTAAAATTCTAATATCATATAACACTCAACAAATTTATAATCCATCCCATCGTTAGCAGTCGGCTTATGCTTTTATTGTTGCCCGTAAGTCTTGGTGGCAAAATGGGTCCCAATTTATATCATCAATTTGAAAAATGGAGTTTGAAGCATTGAAATGAGCTAAAATCGAAATAGATTGAAAGTTAGAATAGTTTTGAATTGAAAAAAATTAAAATAAACAAATTTTAGTTAAATATTTTATAAAAAATTAATTATTAATTTTATTCTAATATTTTAATAAGTTAATTAAATTTAAAATGTTTTTTATATATACAATGAAATTGTAATTTTAAAGGAAGCTATATAATATTTTCACCTAACTGTTGATTTTTTCCTTAAATTTTTGTCCTAGCAGTTTATTGAAATTATTTTAGCTTTTGATTATTGAATATAAATTTATATTGCATCATTTAATTTATAATTTGGATGATTCAAATATAAGAAATATATACTATCAAGGGTGAAGCTAGAAAATTTTATATAGTCTATATTTTTATAATTTTTAAAAGATTAAATCAAATTTTTAATATTTTGGGGTGCAAATTGCAATTTGATGCTCAATAAATTTTTTTATTTTCATTTTACTCCATAACTTTTAATATAGCTCAGCTCTATTTCCTTTTTCTTGGTTAAAAATCTAAAGTTCATTGGTATTTTTCATCTCCATTGTTGCTACATTCATCTTCATCAAGCAACCATCAAGAAATCACTGAGCTTTTTTAATGCTAGTTTTTGTGTTTATTTTAATATATGCTTTGATCGTATGTTGGGTTGTTTGTATGGAAATTATGTTAGGTAATAAATCTATGGTAGTTGGTTGATGGAAATGTTGTTTGGTTAGTTTTTGATACAGAGACTAAATCGTAGAAACTGGACTAAATTGAATAAATTTCAAAACTTAGAATTGACGCCTCTAGGAAAAACATAGATAGGTGATAACGAGAGGAGATCCTATTGAGCATCAATTTGGTTGTCCCGAGTTAGTTTGGTGAGGTCGAGAGATAAATAAGACTAAATCGTCTAATTTGGTAAAATGGTGACCGATAGGTAAAATTGAGCCAATTAAAAGTTTAAACCTTTTAAATCCCTAATCCAAAAACTAATTAGCAATATAGAAGTAAACCAATCACTTTTTTTTATTGAATTGTTAATTTCTTAATTTTTTACTGTTTTACAATTTGGTCCTTTTTAATGTAGGTAGCCAATTAGTGTAATTTAACCTCGATTATGAATTGTCGTAATATAGCAATTAACGAGTAGTTAACTAGATTTCTTGGTTGCATGCTTGTTGCACAGGAATCACTTTGTCTTCGAACCCTCTCGGGTTTGATCCTTGGAATACTCGAGTATTCCATTGTAACACTACAAATATTATAACTCGACCTGTCACACTTGCAATACACAACTAGATTGTTATTAGTACTTGCAGTACACAACTAGATTGCTATTAGTATTTGTATTGATTCATAGCCCCAGTGCACACACGCCATGGTACAATCAATAGTCGCCAAGAAAGACCTGCCGGCTAACCCGATGCCACATGGAAGTCGTACAAAACATCTTGAATGAAATTTGGAAAGGAAATGGTAAAACCCGGTTCAAGAAGAAACAGTGGGAGGTAGAACCCAAACCTTCCACTGGTAGAATTTGGGTAAAAAAAACTTCACTTAGATGATACGACCCTTTCAAGATGCTAAACTCATATTTGTGATGTTTAGCAAGCAAACCACGACATAATAGCAAAATTTTCATCTCTCTATGAGTTGTGGAACACGGATAGTTGAGACTAACAACAGGCTCATCACCCCCTTTTGAATCTCGTGGCAATAACTCTTTCGGATTTCGCTATGGTCATTCTTTGATTTTTCATCATCGTTCTTAATAGAGCAAAGCAGTTTATCATTCCAAAATTTAGCGATAATTTTATAATTTAATTTTAACATTAAAAAATGATAATTTTGTTGGAAAAAAACACATTAGGGAACAAATATATATAAATAATTATATATGTAACACCCCAACCCTTATTCGTCCCCGGAACAGGATTACGGGGCATTACCAGTCAATACAATTCAACTACAGACATTATTTAATATAATTGTTTACACTTATCCTAAATTTAATGTATCGTCCCTTTAATGAGCCCTTGAAGTCCAATATGAATAGTAAAATTGTTAGGATTTTAACCCGATTAAGTAACGAACAAGAAAATAGCAGAATAAATTGAGAAATTGAACACACAAATTTAACGTGGAAAAACCCCTCCAAAGAGGATAAAAAAACCACGGGCAAAGATAATTTTACTATAATGGCAAAAGAACGAAGAGTACAAAAGATGGAGATAAAAACTAAATCCCGAAAACCCGAAAACAAAGAACCCACAAAACGTAAACACAAAATTCTCTAAATGTGTTATGAGTTCTAATCTCTAATGGGTGTATTTTCTAAGGTTGTAAAAGAGCCCATTTATAGGCTAAATTCATAAGTCAAATAATAATAAAATAATCTAAACTAATCAGTGTTTAATTGAAACAAGTAAACAAAGTTTAACTGAAATATTATTTCTCAAATTTGACTGAAAATAGGAGTCATATTTAGCAAATCTCTACCGTGACTCATATTTCCACAACGCCATCTTTGCCAAAGCCCGCCACGAGCCTATCTTGAGCTATGCAGGGAATTAACTGAGTCAAATTTGTGCTTAGAAACTGGAAGGCTTCCTTCGACTTGTACACTGCCAAATCAAAACTAACCCGGGTTTGATTTTCACGAACATAGTGCCCTAACTTTTCAAAACCTGTATCCAAAAGAGAACCTCTTTTCAACGAAACAGTCATATCTTTTTCCCTCCTATGACCAAGTTGTCTCCACTCCAAACGAGTTGACTTTAACTCCGTAACGGACGAAGGACGTCCGATTTTACCGGTCACTATAGAACCTTCCAGAATATAAAGACTGCCAATACTTTTACCTTTTAACAAAACGAGAGCTCCACAAGATACTTTAATGCCGCTTGACTCAATGTTAATTCTGCATCCTTTCAAGTCTAAAATACTCAAGGAGATGAGATTCTTTCGTAAATCAGGTACATACCTAACATCTGAGAGTGTCTTAATCATCCCATCGTGCATCTTAATTTTAATAGTACCAATACCAATTACCTTACTAGATGAATCATTCTCCATGCGCACAACTCCACCTTCAACTGAATTGTATGTGGAGAACCATTCTCTATTGGGACACATGTGGAAAGAACATCCCGAATCTAGGATTCACTCGGACGTGAGCTTGGAGTTATCGCTCGTTGACACTAATAAGAAATCATCACCATTTTTATCGGCCAAATTAGCAGCAGCTACATCTTCCTTGTTACTCTCAGCAGCTCTTTTATTTCGCAGTTTATAACAATCTGCTTTGACGTGACCTAACTTTTTACAATAGCAACACCTTTTATCTCGTTTCTTTGATGCTACCAAAATAGAAGCTTGCCTATCTGTCTTGCTATCCAAATGAAGCTCATTGTCGAGTTTGTCTCTACTCAACAAATGACCCTTCACATCTTCGAACGAGAGCTTGTCTCTGACATAAATCAGGGTCTCCCTGAAAGACTTGTATGAAGGGGGTAAAGAGCACAATAATAGCATAGCCTGAGCTTCATCGTCAATATGAACCTCAACATTCTTTAAATCATTTAAAAGAGTAACGAATTGACTGATGTGATCTCTAAGAAGCTCACCTTCGTTCATGAGAAACGTAAATAGACGTTGTTTCAACACTAAACGGTTAGCCAGAGACTTAGTCGCATAAAGAGTTTCTAACCTTTTCCACAAGGCAGATGAGGTCTTCTCCATCAATACCTCCTGCAATACCGTATTCGTGAGGCACAACTGGATTGCAGATAAGGCCTTTTCATCAAGCTCTTCCCATTCTGTTTTATTTAGATTCTCAAGCTTTTTCACGATAACAAGCTTTTTCAAGCCTGATTAAACTAGAATTGCCATCATCCGAACTTGCCACAGATTGAAATTTGTCTCACCATCGAACTTCTCAATTTCAAACCTTATTGCTGCCATCTCTGAACGGGCTAATCTATGAAAATTGAACTAACTCTGATACCACTTGTTAGGATTTTAACCTAATTAAGTAACGAACAAGAAAATAGAAGAATAAATTGAGAAATTGAACACACAAATTTTACGTGGAAAACCCCTCCAAAGAGGATAAAAAAACCACGGGCAAAGATAATTTACTATAATGGCAAAAGAACGAAGAGTATAAAAGATGGAGATAAAAACTAAATCCTGAAAACCCGAAAACAAAGAACCCACAAAACGTAAACACAAAATTCTCTAAATGTGTTATGAGTTCTAATCTCTAATGGGTGTATTTTCTAAGGTTGTAAAAGAGCCTATTTATAGGCTAAATTCATAAGTCAAATAATATTAAAATAATCTAAACTAATCAGTGTTTAATTGAAACAAGTAAACAGAGTTTAACTGAAATATTATTTCTCAAATTTGACTGAAAATAGGAATCATATTTAGCAAAAATCTATTTGGTACTAATTTAAAATCTCTACGAATTTTTCTCAAAATTTCAAAATTTTCTTATTGAACAGTACCCACATGCCCGTGTGGTCTAGGGGACACGCCCGTGTCCTTTACCCATATAACTCTCTAACTTATTACTTATGAACAAATTAGTTTCACACGGCCAAGACATACGCCCGTGTGCCAGGCCGTGTAGACTGAAAATGAGTTTAACAATTCAAGTTTACCAACCTTGCAAATCATAAACCACAGACAATATAATTTCTAATCTTTTAACTTACTCAAATTACGATCAAACACATCTAAAACATATTAAATCGACCATCTTAAGTGTCTAGCCAATGTACCTTCATTGGTACCTCAATTTTTATGAACAAAACCTAGCGATAATTTACTAATCAAACCTATTTATAATTATTTCCAAATTTGCATATTTATACCAAACTTAATTAAGCTGTGTACTCAACCATTATCATTTATAACAACATTTACAACAACTTTCCAAAATAACCACTTTTGACATCCTAGGTACATGCCATTACCAATAATGAACATACTTCTCCACTTACAGTTTGGGATCGGCCTGGGATGCTGATTCAACGATCTGACTTTAACTTATCCTGTGCACGGCAACAAACCGTACGCTGAGTATGAACTCAGTGGTATTTTTATAATCTGAACACTTAATAACATAACATACACTTAAAATAATATAATGATCATAAATATTCAATTATTCATTGCATGGATAAATTCTCTATAACTCATTCAATCTTTATCATCTATTAACCCGATTAGCTTTTCAAAATAAATTTACAAATCATTTAAAACAATAATATTTTCCATTCATATGTCTCACTTACACTTCTGTTCATTATTCAATTTCAGTAAATAATATTCAACTATTACATTTCATTCAGTAACCCGTATAATCCAAGCTCAATATCAGTTAATCTTTTTTAGTGTCACTCAATTTATCAGTTTCATTTAGTAACGTTCAATTATTCAGTAGCAATTAGTTATTCAGTAACAATCATTTGCTCAGTAGCAATCAGTTATTCAGTAAAGATCAGTAAAGATCAATTATTCAAGAATGATCGGTCATTCAAGATACTTTTATTTACCCTATTAACATGTCTCGAAATCGACGGATACACGGATCCAACCATCACACCAATACAGTACGGAACATAATGCCTCATCGGCCAAGCCAAGTAAATGCGATAACGATAAAGATGCAGTGAGTACCTCATCGGAATAATCCGAAGTAACAGTAATAGTACAACACACAAGGTGTATCATCGACTTAAAGTCGAAGTAACAGTACGACACTTATAGTGCCTCATCAACTCAAGGTCGAAGTATCCCTGAACACTTCCAATACTATGGCATGCCAACTATATCCAACTTAGCCGAATACTGTTAATAGGGTTTTCAATTTCACTTTCAAATTTTTTTTCAACCAATACACATTTCAATTAATCACATATATTCTCACATCAATACAATTCACTTTACTTTTCAATATCAAATATTTAAATTTCACAATAATCACATATTCATAATTAATTTCATCACATTCCCAATCAATATATTTTTCAAATATAACATACATCCAATATTCAATTTTCATATCACCCACATATATCGATATAAATTCAATTCAATAACAATTACTAATACTTACCTTAATTTCTTACAATAACATATAAACTAGACTATAACAGTTAATAATTAAAATTTAGATTATTTACCAACTCAATTTTAAATTCAATACTAATGCTCAAATATCATATAAATTATAATTTCACAAATACTCAATTCAATATCAAATATACTACACTTACCTTAATTTTCTTACCATAAACATTTAAATTAAAATATAACAATTAATAATTAAATTAGGATTATAGAAATACAAACTGTAATTTCTCGAATTATTCTTCGTCCACCTTTTCTTTTCCTTTCTTCGTAGATGTCTCGGGTGCGATGTTGGCTATTAAAACTTACAGTTTCAAATCTCCAATTTTCCCTTTTTTTCTTTCTTTTCTTTTCTTTCTTTCCTTCCTTCTGTGTTTCGTTTCATGCTATTCTGTTTCTATCATTCTTTTCATTTCTTTTCTTTTATTTCATTTACTTTATATATATTATAATAATATAATTTAATAACATACTTATATAATAAGTAAACATACATATATTTCACAATTGTATGTATATTAGTATTACACATGTCATTATATGCACTATACATTTGTCAACTTTTAATTAATTAATTAATTTATTTACTTTATTTAATTAATATAAAATAATATTAATACAATAATATTTACTTAAATAATAAGTAAATACATACATGTATTACGAATGTATGTATAATATTTATTACACATGTATTTTATTTTTACCATACACTTGGTACTCATTTTGGCTTATTTGCTTATTTAGTCCCTTCAATTTTCTTTATTCTATAATTAAACTTTTACACTTTATTCAATTTAATCCTTTTATCTAATTATCCTTAATTTAAGCTAATTCACTTCATTAAACTCTAATTAACTACCCACTTAACTTCGTAAATATTTTTAATAAATATTTACGAATCCATTTTTCGGCGAGACTAAAATATACTTTTCCAAAGACTGTAAAATTCGGTCATTACAATATTTACAAATAAAACAAATTAATATATGCAAATATTTATATAAAAATATTTATATTTATGTAAAAACATCAGATTTAAATAAAACAAATTAAATAATTATTTATAATTATTTAAAACATCAGATTTGAAAACAATTAAATAAACAGGATTTTGGAAAACCAAAAATTGAATAAGAGTATCGAGTTTTACTAGATGTTAAGACCTGTTTTCACAGTTTCCTTAAGACAGATTCGACTGCTCCTATGGTACTTGGAGAAACATTGGTCGACTGTCTCCCAAGATACAACAACAAAATGATCGCGATAGTAGTAGTACCTTTACAGTGATCAACGAACAAACCTTGCCTTCTTCTATCACTGAAACATTTGAAAATTTGGAGAGGAAAAAGAAAAGAATTTTTTAGAGTGAAAAATTCGTTATGTGTCTCTGTGTCTCTAAAGAATTCTACAGTATTCATTAGGCTTTTATAGGCATTCAACATGGAGGAATTTTAGAAATTTCCATGAGTCGGTTCAGACTTCCACTTAGTTTCACCCAAGCTTCATCCTGGTCATCGATTAAGCACCCAAATTAGGGTCTATAAGCAATGACAATTGCCCTATGAAGACTCGCTTTCGCTACGGCTCATGTGGCTTCCCTTAACCAAGCCACTACTTATGAGTCACCGGCTTATTCTTCAACAAGCACACGATCAGAGCCTTGGGCTCCTCCAACTACTTGGAGCTTACGGTTTCATATTCTATTTCACTCCCTGGCGGGGGTTCTTTTCACCCTTCCCTCACGTACCTATCAGTCACCAAGGAGTATTTAACCTTGCAAGGTGGTCTTTTGCTAATTCACACAGGATTCCACGTGCCTCATGCTAATCGGGTCAGAGTGTAAGCTAGTGATTCTTTCGGGCTACTGGACTATCGCCATCTAGGTTTATACATGAAAAAAATAAATTACGTATTAGCTAAAATATCCACAAGTCCTTTTTGGGCTCGACTAGTCTGAACATTCTGCGTCATCCACGTTGTGCAAGTGCGGCCCCAACCCTAGTGGGTTTGTATTTTCACCCTACTGTGTGCAAAACAAAATTTTAAGCTTAGTTATTCAATAACCCTCAAGTGGGTTCTCATATATATACATATCTTACACTTGGTGTTTAATCAATATGGAATCTAAGTTTTTCTTTTCTTTCAACATAATTCACAAGTAGCTTACTTTGAGCATCAATTTCTCATTCATCACTCAACCATTTTGAGCATATGATATACCGTTGTAAAGGTCTCATGGAAGAGAATATAAAACCATAATTTTATGATTCAACTCTCCACCTTAACCAATCAAGAATATGCCTCAAAATTTTCAAAAATTACATTTTTTCCAACAAATTTTATAGTCTAAGTCTACTTAAAATTGTGTAACTTTAAATTTATACTTATTAGAATCCCAAAATTTTTATTGACTTCATCGTGTCGAAGAGTCCTATTATAAAAAATAATCGAACATATCCTCTTAAAACAATTGTTTGACATGGTGAACTTTCATTTCTATTTAATTAATTAATTAAAAGAAAAATATATAGGTCAGAAGAATTTTAGGCCTTGTTTGGTTCACATGAACGGCTTAGCCATTCCTCCCTTATTTAATACAGTAAAACTATTCAGGGGTTTGGTTGGTTGTAAAACTTATTCTGTTGAATAGCCATTACAGCCTGATTCCTTAAAACCACTGAATAACAATTCAATGCCATCTCTAATGAATGGCTATTCAACACTTCTAGTAATGTACAAAATTATTTTTCTTTCTTTTTCTACCCATCTCACATCCTCTTCTAACTCCCAACTCCCATCTAAGATTTTTCAACAAATCTCGTATGAAATTTGTCTTTTTTTTTAAAACTTTCTCTTTACCCTCACTATTCTCCCAATATACCTTTGTAGAATGTTTAGAGTGAGCAAGAGGAGGGTTTTAAAAGAACAACAACAATAGCCATGCCGATCTTTCTAATCATTCATTTCAGGTTTAATCAAACCCTCAAGAATGTCCAAAAGTACCTTTTTCTAATTGTTCCAATTTCCCATTACTTTTCTTCCTCTATTTTTTTTCTAGTTTCTCAATGTTGATTTTGGATTATTCTTTTTCATTGGATTTAGAGAAATACCTTCATCTTTCAAATTTTAGTTTTGATTCTGAATAAGATAGATTGAGGAAAATGGTAATACTATGTTTTTCATGATGGAGTTGCAATGTATCGAGTTGGGTTTTTGGTTTTAACTTTCGTTTGTGTTTCTTATGGCATTCAGCTACCTTCTGCAATTATTTGGGTTTATTTCCTTTACCTCCAACTACTGTAGGACGATGGGGATAAAATCAAGGCTGTTGATACAGAGTTGGATCAGTCCTTAAAGAATATGCTGCCAACAAAGGGTTCACGTGCACGCCCCGAGGATGAGAGAGATGTTGACCAAAGGAATGGAGTTGGAAAGAATAGGTAAGGAGTTTACCTTATTTTTTATCAGCTTTCTTTTGAGCATTTTTTTCCTGGCCAAAGAAAATGGTTACTATTATTCATATTCTGTTTGATGATTGGTGAAAATTGCGTGTATACTTGTTGCTAAAATTGTATGCAGTTCAAGGGTTCAGAAGTTGTGGAATGCCAAAATGACCATTTTTCAGGTACTTATTATGGAATTTGTATACCTCTGAGCTAATATAGGTTTGGTTTTATTTAGAGTGACAGATGTTGTTTAGATAGACTAAAATGCTTGTTTCATAGTGCTAAACCTATTGCTTGAAAACTAATCATTTTAAGCTTAAAATGTATGCCCTTTTGGATTTTTAAGACTGTAGCTAAACTTTTCATTTGGTCCCTAACTGTTATCCTCTTATCACCCAATTGGATACAAACTATAGCTACAAGTTTTATGTTATAATAGGAAAGATTTTGAAGGTTATCCCTGACTTTCTATCTGCTTGGTTATGGGTTTAAACCCTGAAATAGCTTCTGTGAACGGGGGAAGGCAGCATATATTAGACCTACTCCTATTTATAACCAAGATCCTTGTGCACTGGGTACGACCTTTTTTTTTTGTATGTGCTTGGATAGATTTCATTCAGTTGTATCATTGATAACAGAATTAAGATGGATGACCTATGAAGATTTTTCTTTTCAGAATATTTAAGAATGTATGTTGTGCTATAAAGCGAGTATTTGGTACCTTGTTGTAACTATTAATATTGCTTTGAATTTTGCAGCTACTATGATAAATCATATTACTTGGGACACAAATATGTTTGAACCATTTTTAGAGGTTGATGTGAAGTTGAATCTATGTCTTGAGGTTGTTATCTTATTGGCTTCAAAGATCATGATAGTTTCCTAGATATTTAACTTCAATTTTGCCCCGTGACAAAACATTGTTCTTTTAGGTTGTCTAGAATATCCATCTGTATATATTTTTGCCTTCCAAAATAATATGAAATTGTTAAGTTTTGCAGTCCCTTTTAGGTTTATTGAATTTCAAAATTTTCATGCTCCTGGTGCATTACCTTAATTTGGGAGCCCCTTTGACTAGATAGTTTTGGCTCATATGATTCGATTTATATTTTACTTCTGTAGAATCTTGATTCTAGTTATATTTTTTAAAAAGTCAGCATGATAATGTAATTGTATTTCTGTTATAGTATAACGTGTTTAATTATCTCATCTTTCTAGCTGTTTAAGCAATGATTTTTTATTTTACTTTGATAGCATTATGGATGAGGTTGATTTTTGTAAACAGATTTACACGCGACCTTTTATTTTACTGCCAACTTCAGCCGTCGAGGGTCCAGGAAATATGTAAGTATATCTTGTTTAATTGCAGCATATAAATGCTAGGGTTATGTTTATGTATCCTATCTTATCCATTTGCATATTTATCTTTTGGGGCTTGCAAGATTTAAGGAGCCTCTCTAACTATACTATTTTGTTTATGTATCCTATCTTATCTATTTGCACATTTATCTTTTGGGGCTTGCAAGATTTAATGAGCCTCTCTAACTATACTATTATTTCATTACTTTAGTATATCCATTTAATATATATTGAATGATAATTAGTATGGTTGATTAAATCGTATTACATAGTGTCTGACACAAACTTAATCCCCTACCTCAAATACTGTTATTAGTACAGGAGGGGGGATTTTCATTTTCACTTGCTAATTTTTCCATGCATATATTATAAAATGGATTTGTTATTAATACGAATAATACAAGCTCTCATGGATAGACTTATTCCTTTGCTTCTTCAAAAGTAGTGCAAGATTGCAAAGAATCGGGTTCAACTGTAAAAGCAGCTGATAAATTAGCTTCTTTGTTCATATCAGCTAGTAAGCCTTTCACCCGTTAACTATTTTATTTTCCCTAATTTGTGTTTCTTTGTCTCAGTTAAGCCCATGATGATGAACCATATTCTTTTTAATCTGAATCAATGGCAATCGGTTTTAATCTAAGAAAAAAGTAGGGAGGGGAGGGGGAATAGCATATTCAGACATACTGATTGGAGCTGGCTATTTAACAAATTAACGATCATATTCGCCAAATGTAGTCAGTATTTTGTTCTCGATTAAAGTGATGTAATGAAGGATGTTAATCATTGCTAGCAATAGTATTCGTTTTAATTACCTTAAATAATAGTTTTCTTTTCTTGGATGTTCTAACCTTGCCTTTGTGTTAAATTACTAATAACAGGTAAACTAGCAAAGTCAAGGCCGAGTAACTCAATAAATTTGATATTTCAGCAGAAAGGCATTGTTGAGATTCGGCAGAGAAGGCATTGTTGAGATTCACAAACTCAATAAATTTTGACATCTTTGGTTAGAAATAGTTGAAATCTTTATCACAATATGGGTTAAGTTTTGACATCATTTTATTATGATTGCGGATTGTCCCCAGTTGGTCTCTTTGGAAACAGAGGAGATATTGCAACTTGACAAGATTCTGAGTGTTGAATATATAGAAATAATATGTTTGTGCCTTTTCTTTTTGATGGTTCAGTGATTCTAATACCAATGGACAAGTAGAAAAATAAAAATTTTAGACTATTTATATAATTTTATTATGTTGGTACCAAATTTCAAACTATTTATACAAATGTTTCAGCAATACTAATACCAATGGTGGACAAGTAGAAAAATAAAAAGATACACTTTTTCTTTTCGGTGCTTTGTGCCTTTTTCTTTTTAATAAAAATTTCATGTTTAATACAATTTATCAATTTTAGATTATCACACGATAAAAAATTATATAAAAATTATGTAAAAACAAATGAAACTTTAGTTGAAACTATAAATTTGGGATTAATTTATAGGAAGATAATGACACAAGTTATTATAGTCCAAATGAAACTTTAGATGAAACCATAAAATTGAGATTAATTTATAGAAAGATTAATTAATAGAAGATAATTAAATTATTTGTATCGCTAATGATATTCTAACACATTAAATATGCATTGCGCTTTAAAAATAATAAAATAGTTATATATTATTTTTCTAATATTATATATTATGATTTTTATTCATTCATATTTTAATAATAATTATATTAAAGTATGATTAAATTATTTATTATTAAATTATGTTTAATAATAATCCTATTATAAATTAATAAAAATAACAATAATCATCTACCTAAAATAATTACGCTAAGGGTATTACGGTCATTTTAGTTTTTTTTCCTTATGCTATTATAGCATCATTCCATTCAACCAAACACAAGAATACTATTACAGTTCTATTCCATTCTATTCAACTAAACAGTTGAATTACTGATTATAGTTCTATTCAATTACAGTACTATTCAATTACAATGAACCAAACGTATTCTTTAAAGAATAAATAGTTAAAGTATTAAAATGAAATCGATGATACAAACACAACAAAATTGTTTTTCGAGAAAGATAAAATTATTATTTCTTTTAAAAGTTTACGACTATAGTTATAAATCAAATAAATAAAATAAATATAAAAAGAATTGGAGATAATTTCGTTGAAGTCCAAAACCAATATTACTAAGCTTTCATTTAATAAATTATATTAACATTTTATATCATGTATATATTAAACATATTCAATTTTTGTTATGAAAAATATATTAAATATTTAAGAATTATTTTTATCAGGTGCAAATAAGAACCTGACAAGTGTATATTTTAGAGTTTTGAGTGGAATTACAATATTCAAATATAAACGTAACTCACCAATGTTTGTTGGGTGGAAGGATTTTATTTAAAAAATTTAAAGTATAATTCTATGTAGAATGTTGGAGTATATTTACTAAAATTGAAAGTAAGAAAATATTAATAGAATTAAAAATCTAATTGGAGAGGTTGAAAGACAAAAAAAGAAGTGGGATATTTATTTAACAAATTGTTGTTCCCAACGCAGACGCAGTGTGTAGGTGTGCAGAAGGAAATGTCAGTCCCTCCAAACCTTAAAAATAAAAACAAAACCATGATTTGAAAAATCATTAAATGTAATAAATAATTGATGATGTATGCCAGCCACTGCCAGCCTAAACTCACTGATTACTCACCATCTCAGGATGCATTCCACATGTCGTACAAATGATGGTTAATTTGTGTAACGCTCCAATACTATGTTTTATAATACCAAAATAGCATGTTCATTGAACCTATAAATTGAACAAATCAAAAAGAGTCTTTGTTTTATAATTTTGCTTTGATTACAGTGGGCAGGCAAAAAGATAATAATTAAGAATTAATTTATCTCCTAAAAACAGAAAGAAAGAAGAAAAAGATGACCCTATGAATCCAAGGGTCTACAATAACTATAGAAGCCATTTGAATTTGAATTTTGACAGTTCCTACAAATTTCACTTGTTCCAAAACCTAATTGCCAACACAAACATACCGCCTTAGCCACCATAGCTTGTTCAAGAAACTGGAAATTGTTGTTATCTACCTTTGGTTTCGACTCGGCCGAGTTGGCACTTGATACCCGAGATGAGTCAGCTGAAACAATCCCAATCGACAGCTCCAAATTTATGTCTTGCCCATTGCTCGGACCGTATTGCTGCTTCTTGTGCAGCTGTTCTTGTTGTTCTTCATCTGTAGTCATGCCACTGCTGGCTGTACAGTTGGGTTCTTCAAGGGAATCTGTGTTGGACTTGAATTGAAATTCATTGTAATTGAAATCCAGAGACGGGTTTTTGATGGAACTGGATTTGGAAACGGATGTGGGCGAGTTTCTGAAATCCAATTCGGTGGGGGCTGTGACTGTGTTGGTAATGGCCGTTTGATTGAGAGGACGATGAGTTTGTGGATCAATTCCTCTGCTTATAAGCTTTCTTTTGATGTGTGTGTTCCAGTAGTTCTTTATCTCATTATCTGTCCTTCCTGGTAATCTTCCAGCAATCAATGACCATCTGGCAATAGATTCAACAACATGAATTTTGTCAAAATATATGATCAAATTTGAAACATCTTTAGCTGAAAATAATACGAGGAAACTCACTTGTTTCCAAGTAAACTGTGAAGCTTGATGATAAGCTCATCTTCTTCTTCAGTGAAATTTCCTCTCTTAAGATCAGGCCTCAAGTAGTTTATCCATCTTAATCTGCAACTCTTACCACATCTAAGCAGCCCTGTGGTGCCACCAAATTGGCAAGTGAGAAAGATGGAAAATAGGAAGAAAAAGCCAAACAGGTAAAACATGGAAATGAGAGGTTACCAGCAGCTTTGGGGAGGGAACGCCAGCAGCCTTCACCATGGACACGGATGTAGTTGATGAGGCGTTGATCTTCCTCTTTGGTCCAGGCACCTTTGTTGGTATGAGCCTTTTCACAACAAGGTGATCGTCCCATCAGTTACAAAATCAAATCAAATCAAATCAGGTAGAATAGAGAAAGAATAACGGTGTTATAGGTATATGGAGAGATTTAGAAAAACATGGAGAGGGGACATGGGGATGATGGAAATGAGCAAAAAAGAGAAACTGTAACTAGTGGCTGTAGGAAAATGGATAAAGCTTGTAATGTGTGAATATTTATATGTGGATGTAGATGTAATAACAAATTGGGTGGGGGGAGTCGAGGGCGAGGGCAGGGGCAGCGGGCAGCATGATGGGATTTGACCAAGTTGATAAGAAAGACAAGTGGTTAGAGATAGGGGAGCTAGATTTGGTAGGTAGCTCTACTTTTACGTCAGATTCGATCTTTTTGAGGCTGTTTTCTTTTTCTCTTTTGGTTTTTGTGGGCTCTATTTCTGCCCTTTCCCTATTGTTTCGTTTTATGTGTGGACCAACTCATTTAGTACTTCTTATAACATTTTCAACCTCTTTCTATTATTTCTCTCGTCTCATCCTCTTTCATTTTCCCGCATGAAAATTGAAATGCTTCTGCCTTTTCTCATCTCAAACCCTTTTGTTCCAGCTTAAAACATAGGAGACTTACTTATCGCTTTAATCCTTTATTTCATCCATATGTTTAAACTTTTATCTTAAATAAATTAATAAGTACGATAATTAACTAATAAAAATATGATTTCTAGAAAAAAAAACATGCTCACAAATTACACAAAACCCCTACAATTAACATGATTTTTAATGTTAGCTAACTATCCAGAATTCAGGCTAAATTAGCATAATATGCTAATTTTTTTTAATTAGCACCTTAGGCTATTCTAAACTTTAATTAGGAAAATATGTTGTTTTTAGGAGAGTGCAAAAAGCGCGCCCAACTGAATGCGCTTTCACTCTCTCTCTCAGAGTTGGAGCTTTTTATTTTTGTAGGGTTGGGGTTTTTGGTTTTTTTAGGATTAGGGTATTTTAAAAAGTGTTCAGGATTTTCGACTAGAACGACGGAAGTTTTTAGATACTTTGAGGGGTTGGGGATGTGATAACGCGCCTCAGCACATATACATTTCATATGTCATGACGGGATAGGACTATCACCTAAGGAACCCATCATGGGGAAATCCGATTTTTGGGTAATAATGCTTGGTACGACTAGGGGTGGAAGTCTAGGTGGAGTTCCCAGTCGGCAGCTGTGATGCAATCACGATTTCGAGTATAATCGGGGTTGTAACACCCCTAATTCGTCTCCGTCGCTGGATTAAGGTTATAAAGTGTTATTGTACAAAATAAAACCTTAAACTTCAAAATAGAATAATAATTCAACTTAAGTATAGATTTCCAATAACTCATTTCAATTATAGAAAACATACAAATTTGGGCCTTAAGTCGAACTTTCGGGGCTCTAAAAACAAATTAAAAATGATAGGGATCATTTTGAATAAATAATTTTTTTAAGGAAAAACCTGAAAAAATTGATAAAGCAGGGGTCGTGGCCATGTGATATACCTTAGACCGTGTGGGCATTTGAAGAAGGGACACACGGCCTTGTCCCAACCTGTGTGTGTATTCGAAATAGGGTCATACGGCCGTGTCGCAGGCTATGTGCTAAATCGTGTGACAAACTGTTTTGAGACACACTGTCGTGTCTTAGACTATGTGACACCTACACTTAAAATATAAATGACACATAACCGTGTGAGTGACCATGTGTGGCACATGACCATGTGACAGCCTGTGTCCCAGGCCATGTGCTCCAAATTTAGCCCCTAAAACAAGCCATTTCAAAACCTATACTTGCATACCAAAACACACCTTTCACATACACATTCATATGACCAAAACACACCTTAAACACATACAAAACATATTAAATAAACATACAACCAACCCTATACATGCCACTTATAACCATTTCAATATATATTTAAAAGCTACCAAAGTGGATCAATGGATAGTGAGATTATGCTCCGACAAAGATTCTAACCACTCAAGCTTTCTAATGATCTACAAAACAAATAAAACAACCATATAAGCAACTAGTGCTTAGTAAGCTCATATAAAGGAACTTAAACTTACCAATTGCATTAAAGTAATCCACCATGATTAATTCTATTTAGACATAGACTAAATTTATTTTTTATATACACCATACCTCACAAGGTTAGTAGGTGAAGCAAGCACATATAAATCCAACCCAATCAAGGCATATAACATATCAAACATTTCAATTTCACCATTCCTCTATCATATGACTACCATATACTTTCATTTTCTATTAACTATACTTATAATATATTCCATAGCCTTATTTTAAATCATAGATCATTTCATATGGTCACATACTCTCTAAAGCTTTAATTACTCGTTCATATAATGAAAAGAATTTCACTATATAAATCATTTGTGCACATAATTCAAATGTTACCTTGTCAATCCAAATACAACAAAACAACCTCCATTTCAAAGGAAATTTCATACCATAAATCACTTTTACTCAGTAGCAATCCATACATGTAGCTAAGAAATTCATTATAATATCTTTTACTTACTAATACTATAAATATGCCATAATGTATAAGCACATAAATAGATTGTAATCTCATTATTTCATAGCCCGATGAACTAGTAACTTGACTTGGATACTCGGGTAACTACACCACTCCAGATGCATCATAGATGCGTAACAGAGGCACTAAAGTGCAATCCCGTACAAGCGCGCATACTAACCCTATAGGCATACCAATCGTATCCTAGCGATTATTACGTTCAATTGAGCATTATAAGGGCCGAAAATTTGCAATCGAAGGGATTGACACCATTCATTATTCATTTTCATATTAATTTAATTCCAATATTCAATATTATATAAATAACCTATGAAATTTCACATACATTTATACAAATAACTAGAACAATAATATAATCTCAAGAAACTTACAATTTACATATCAAACACTATGAACTTACCTTAATCAAAGTAAACATTTAAAGAGGAAATTTATAATTCCTGATAACCAAATACGATTTCACCAATCACATTAATAACTGTTCACATATCCTTTAATTTGATTAATTTCTCTAGTCGATCCATAATAATAATTTATCACACCTATATCAATTAAATATAAACATAGCATAAATATCTATTTACATTCATTCAAAATAGAAAATAATGATTTCAATCCTTCTATGAACTTACCTCAACTAAAATGGTTACTAAAACGGAGTCGACAACTAGTCCAAAACTTTAGCTTTTCCTCTATTTAAATCCGATTACGACATTTCTTGATCATGCATAAAGAATCAAACTTGGCCGAATGTATTCCACCTTAAAAATGGTGGTTTTGGTGGCTAAGCTTCCAAATGAAGAAGATGAAGTGTGTTTCTTTTGTTTATAATAATTTAATGCTTAATTATCATTTTGCCCTTATGATAAATCTTTAAAATTTCAACAATTTAAGGTCCAAAATCATCCACTATCTAAAAATTTGGTATAATTACCATATAATTCCATTAATTTAAAATTTCATAGTCATTTGACCCCTTTAACCTATAGAATTCAACTTTTTCACCTTTTACGATTTAGTCCTTTTTGCCTAATTAACTATTTAAACGTTAAAATTTCCTAACCAAATTTTAATGTAACCCTAATAACACTCTGTAAATATTTAATAAAATACTTACTGGCTCAGTTTATAAAAATGAAGCCCCAATACCTCCTTTTTAAAAACCACTCGACTTTAAGAATTTACCGCTAGAACCTAATTGCTCATTCAAATAACATAATTTATCAAGTCAAAATTTATTATAAAACTATATTTGTGGCCCCGAAGCCACTATTTTTGACACCACTGAGAAATGGGCTATTACAACTCTCCCCTTTAAGAAAATTTCGTTCTCGAAATTTCTCACCTGTAAATAGTTTCGGTTATGGCATTCTAAAAGACTCTTCAATTTTCCAAATTGAATATGTTTTGTTCTGGTTAGTAAAACGGGGTTCTTCACTTTCGTCTGGGAAAAGCTTCGGCAATATCATTTTAATACAAGACTAGTAGTTGTTATTATAAAAAACGAATGTAACCTAATACAAATATTTTCCAATTACCCTTGAACTTGATGATGTAACACTGTATTATGTCTTCTAGGATTTGAATTTCTCGTTCCAACTGTTTATCTGTTTGCGCCATGACTTCGTGAAATTTACTTTGGAATTTATAGATAAACTCTAACACATGCAACTCAACTAGCTTTTCAAGTGAATATTTCATTCTAACTAGAACAAAATGAGTCGATTTCATTAGCTTGATAGTAAGAATTTAGATTAAGTCTTTCTTTATCATTGTCAACGACAATCCAAATACAAAATCTACCATGACTCACTTTCAATCCCATTTAAAAATCATAATAGTTCGTAATATTTCATACAAAACTTAGTATTTAACTTTGACCTGTTGTCATACCAAATGTCTCAGTACAAATTCTGAAATTTCACATTTTATTCCATAATATCAATCACTCTGTCTCAAGTCATTATAAATTGTATCGCTGTCAACCTTATGTAAAATATCTTGTATCTTCCCAGAACTATTTAGCTCACATATTCGACTTCAAAAATATAGATTACTATCAAAATTCATACTAAAATTAGTGACCTAATCATTCTGAATTTGTTCTCAATTAACTAACAAATTTGAGTATTTTCTTTGCACCTCATAAATTTCGTGACGACTTAACTATTCAACTCTAAAGTTTGTAATAATTGATCTAGCATAATTTGAGATCATCTGAGTGAAACACTATTGTAAATAACAAATTATTCTCTGGCTTATTTTGAAGTAGTTGTCTGACTTGATTAAACAAATTAGATGTTTACTTGTAATAGCTTCATCATAAAAAATACAATTATCTAGAAGTTTCTAATAAATCATCTATAATACAAGTTTTCCAATGCTGAGCATGCTCTAAATCAGTTTTATAATAAATCAGTATACCATCAATAAAGAATAACAATGAATCTGTCAAAATGTGATTGAAAAGAAATTTGATACACTGGATCTTCAAATGTTGTAGGAGCATTATTTAATCCAAAATACATAACTAAAAACTCACAGTATTTGTAACAAGTTCTGAACGTTGTTTTCGGTACATTTACATATGCAACTCACAACTAAAAATAACCAGATCAGTAATCTGTCTTCAAAAACACAATCACACTTTCAACTGATCGAATAGTCTTCAATACGAAGTAACGAATGTTTATTCTCTATCGTGACTTTATTTAACTACCAGCAATTTAAACTCATCAACTCATCTTTATTATTATTATTATTATTTTCATAACCCAATACAAGTGTGCCCAAAGTGATAAACTCGGTCGAATAAAACCTCTTTCAATTAATTCTTGTAACTAAGCTTTAAATTCTTTTAACTCGGTTGAAGTTGTTCTGTATAGAGAAATCCGAATCGAATCAGTTACTGATATAAATTCTATAGCAAACTCAATTTCTTACTTTGGCAGTAAACCCAAAAATTCCATATGAAAAGCATATATTAAACTACCGATAACTGATCAACCTTCGAACCTATTCGTGACCTTTCCCAACATTGCCGTGCAAAGGTCCACTTTCCCTCGAACCACCATTGGTCTCACGATGACTGGCCCATCCACTGGCAGACTGAGCTGGAACGCTACGTCCTTGAGTGTGATTGTACACTCACTGCATGAAAGGTGGGCAGTATGTGTTTCAGCCCTCTATCTTTCCACCAACGCGTTGATTAGTGTGGGCTCGAGTTTGCAGCCCCCTTGTATGCAAGATGCATACAAGAATCCAACCTCTTACATGTACCCACGAATTTCAGGGATCGGAAACTTCCCCGTATTATGTATCAACGCCTCTAGTACACGATTGTCTGCCTATTTATAACATAAAAAAAATATTATAGTTTTAAAATTTTTAACATAATTAAAAATAATGAAATTTTAAGTTTCGCCTTACCATTGCTAATTGGGTAGCGGAAAAATGGTTGTCGTCGAAGTGGATTGGAGAGGTGTCCATTCTTGAGAAATTGATTCGAATGAATAAAATACAATAATATTAAAAAAATATTTTTAAATGAAAATATAAATAAATATTAAATATTAAATGAATAAATATTTTTTTGTACTGTTTGGCACAACAATGGTAAAAAAGCCGTTGCATTTTACTATTGAGGGAAAGCGCGTCTAGCTGGGTGCACTTTCTGCACAGATGGCAGGAAAGTACGCGAACTAGACGCGCTTTCACTTTCTCTCTCCTAAAAATGACCTATTTTTCTAATTAAAGCTTAAATTGACTTAAAGGCCTAATTAAAAAAAATTAGCATATTTTGCTAATTTAGCCTATGATTAAGTTTCGCTTTTCATGATATTCCAAGATTATGAAAAGTTCCATTATCATAATTCAAACTCTTCCTTATTCTATATTAAATTAACATTGTTTTATAACTATCAATATCATTTTTTAAAAAAATAGAGAGATGAAAACCCAAATGAAAATAAAAATCATAATGTAAAACAAACCTTGAATAATTTGTTTGGATTCTTTGATAATGATAGTATAATGGATAATAAAGGAACAGATGAGTCATTCTCGAATCAAATGGAATAGATGAAAATGCTAGTCCTATTGATGAGATTCATGACCAAGATGTGCATCATTAATATTTTCATGATACTAATGTGGGAGATTCTATAGTTGCTAAGGATGATATGTGAAATGTCCATGATTTGAATTAAGGTCATGTCTAAGGAAAGTTATCGGCCTCACAAGAATTGATGCATTGTTCAAATTTTATGAAAAACATGCCAAGTCTAATGGATTTAATATGGTGAAAATTTTGTTATGTAAAAAGAGAGGTGAAGTCCCCATGTATGCTCTCTTAACTTGTGATACATGTGGCAAATCTAATGAAAAATGCTGTAAAAAGAGAAATTGTTGTGGTGCCAAGGTCAATGTTGTATTAGATGATGATGAGACTTGACATGTTACAAAGGTAGTTATAAACCATTCTCATGAACTTCTTCCTAAAATGTCTAGGTTTATGTCTACATATAGGCATGTGTCTAACTGGTTAAGGAGAAGTATTGAGGCAAATGATATAACTAGCCTTCAAATTTGCAAGAATAGTAAATTGGTCCAAGCTTAATTAGGTGGTAAAAAAGATATGAGTGGTTTACTAGAGAATTGTAGAAATTTTATTCATGGTAATATGAGGTTGATCTTGTGAGAAAGGAATCTTGAGTTTTTATGCAAGTTTTTTTTTTTTTTTTGTGAAATGAAAAGGAAAGACAAAGACTTCCATGATGTTTTTAGTTTTGCCACAACTTATCTTGTGAAAAATATAGGATGTCATTTGCTTCATTAGTTGGAATTAATCATTATGGTCAATTTATCCTCTTAGGGTGTGCTTGTGGAGATGTAGTAACCTTTAGATGATTGTTTTACAATGTGGCTCTTGGTTATAGGAGACATTCAATATTATTACATTTTGACAGACTAGTGTATGAGCATAAGGGTAACGATCAATGGGATGATGCCTACCACAACCCATAGATTACGCATATGACACATTTACACTAAGCTTCCTACAAAAATTGAAGGGTGTTGCTAATTAGAAGGAAGTGAAGAAAGTATTTAAGTCCACTATCCAAGAAAGCCTAACAATAGTTGAACTTGGGGTTAGGTGAGTGTGTTTTCTTAATAATCATAGCTTGGATGGAAATGAATGGCTACTTAAGTTATATGATGAAAGGGAATGTTGGGTTTTTTGTCTATCTTAGACACATATTCCATGTTAGAATGAAATCAACTCAAATAAGTGAAGGGATGCATGCTTACTTCAATAGGTTGTTGAAGAATGGAAGCATTCTCAAGAACTTTGTAGAGTAGTACAGGTTGGTTTTAAGAGAAAAGCATGAGAAAGAGTTGAGAGCTGAGTTTAAGTCTAAGTACAATAAATCTAGATTCCTATTTGGATTCTTATGGGAGGAGTAGTTGAAAAAAGCTCTTACATTAAATATATTTAAGATGGTTTGTAACAAACTATTAAAATTTCTTTCAATGTGAGTTGAAGGTTCCTATTGATGACACAAAAAATTCAATTGCTAATTAGCTTGGTGTAAGGACATTCAGAATAAAAGATAGGTCTATAAGGAATGACTACTATGGAAATGCATTTGTCTTCACAGTGGATTACAAACATGAGGATCAATATTTGGACAAAAATTGCTAGTTATTTGCGTCTAGAGGGAGTATATGTTGCCATGTTATGAAAGTGTTGGCCCACAAAATGATTAATGTATGCAATGACATGTATGTAAAAACAAGATATGGAAAGGATGTTTATCGACCTGAATTAAATAATTTTTTTCTAAAGGAGGATATCCAAATATGTCTGTTATATACAAAAAAAAAATAGAAAAAAAAAAGAAAGAAGAAGATATTCTTGGTTATTTTAATCATGTTGTTGATATTGGCATAGATAGCAATACTAAGATTAATTACAAAAAAGCAAAGCTTTTTGAATTGAGGGATGATTTGTTAAATTAGAATGACAATATTGAAGGTAGCCCTATAATACAAAATCTTACAATAGTTAATGATGGTGTCCCTATAATACAAAATTTTGATGTTGCTTGAACTTGAGGAAGGCCAGATACAAATCAATTGAGGTCTATATGAAGGCAAATACAACTAGCAGGGGAATCTTTAAAGGTTGGCACAAAGGTAGAGGCTTGTTTTAAATATGTTATTGAGATTATTAGTATGTTTTTTTTTTTTAGTTTAAGGTAGTTATGCATATATAATTAGTTGTATGTGAAAAGATTTAGAAACAATATTAATAATATGAATAGAAAACTGAACAATAAGAACATTACTAATAATAGGGATAAACTATGAATCACGCCTTCAGGCTTCTCTAGCAACTCTAGAGATTCTTTAGAACAACATGGAGAGCTTCATTACCTTTAAGGATGAAGTTAGAAAATTCATGCAAAAAATCATCAAAGGCATGAGTAATGAATACGTGAGGCCTATTATGCTTCATGAGTATCCATTAACTAAAATGTATGACATGTTTCTGAACCAGAGTATGACATGTTTTCACACTTAAATAATATCAAAATTGGCTAAAAGCACATGATCCATAAAGTCAAATATAGCGATTAACAGGTTGACACTAAGCCTTCATACCAACTAGAAAAAAAGAGTAAAAAAATATTATTTTAATATTAATCACAAGATATGGTTACAAATAAGTAAAAACTTTGTTCTAAAATGTACAATTAATCAAGGATTTAAATTTTTTATTTTCATTATTTATTTTCTATTGAACGAAAAGAAAAAACTTCCTAGAATGACAAATATAAAATAATAACTTTCTTAAATCTCAAACAACAAAATGTAAACACCATAATAAATAAATCATTGAAAACTTTTACAAATACTCACACCAATAATGAAACTTGCAATAGAAGTATACATCATGTAACACCTTCACCCTACCTGATCACTAGGTCCGGGTACAAGTGTCACAACTGAATCAGGTTATTGTTCTTGAAAGGGTCTAGCTAATTTAAAATGAACTGTAATACTTAACTACATATCTATCTATGTCCACCATTCTTTAATGACAAAATTTTAATTAAAATACATATTTTTTACAACTTCGGATTTTAAGATAACTACATCAATACATCATGTTTGCCCACATGGCGAAGCTCCTAAATGACCCTCTTCTTATGTGCATGCATTGTCTTTTAATAATTCCTTGATTCCTTACGATCTGACTTGGTCCCTCATTGAGTTCCTTATCCCATAGATCCTACAACCACAAGTCAAAAATTTGTAAGTTCCGAGGAACTTAGTGAGCTTCTAAGTTACACCAAAACATACCCCCTCCTTGTTGGAGGACTTAAATAAAGAATACTAAAATACAAATAAACTCCCTGCTTGTATAGGGAAAATTTTTCGAAACCGATCCATTTCTTTTCGATTTATTTTAGGACTTGTCTATCGGTGAGTAGGTCTTTAAGTACTCCTTTCTTGAACCATATGATTTCTAACTTTATGATTTCCTGAATGGCTCCTCATACCCGAGAGCTACCCCCTCCCTATGATTGTCTTTTCTCTCATTGTTACCCTAAGATGAATTGTTTCATTCCTCCATCATGCCCTATTAGTACGGCCTTCCAGCTTACCCTCTTAAAGGCTCTTGGCGAGTCTTATAAATCTATTTAATCTATGGTGGACTGTCTCTTCCCTTATCTTAATCCCATATGACCTACTCATCTTTCATACGTTGATATGTTTAATAAGGGCTTACGCCACCTTAGCGACTAAATCCTGCTTTTTTTAGATAGTAGTCGTATTACTCTTTGTAACCCTCTTATGTCTCATTACCTTACTTTTAGGTGTCGTATACCCTTTTGCTTTTGATCACTATAGCCTTAAGTACTTCGCTGAATGCCGCTGGGTGGCCATCTGAGTTCTCTCTTTCTCGTTTATACTACATTCGCACATAACTTGCCATTTGGATGATATTTCCTCAAGAGTTCCCTTTTAAGAAAAATAGTCTTGACAGACATATCTGTCATCTCATGTAACCTTCTTCGTCAACAGGTTCTATTTAACCCTTCATTTCCTTAAGGATTAACATATGTATGTTTGACCAACCACTAGCCTATAGGGTTTCTCAGAGCATCATTGGCATCCTTTAACAACGAATCCTTACCTATGATCTTGGGTTAAACCATTTTTCATTAACTCGTACCTTAGACACCACTAGTATGTTAAGTTTCATGACTACTTTCTATTGGATTAACATCATAATTCCTTACTAATTTACATGACTACTATTCCCACAACCTTTCCTCATTTTCCATTACATTCTCATTTATTGGCGGATTCCTTCGACCCATTATTCGACAGTTGCTTGTCTATACTTCTATTTTTCCATGTTTTCAGGTTGTCCCATGATTACTATCCTAATCATGCTCTCGTGTTTGTTTTCCTGCCAGACCATCTTATGCCACCATAGCTAAGCCATGGTTTTACACAATAATATCCCATGTTTAATGTCTTGGCGGACTCTATTGATTGCCCTAGTCAAGCTAATGTCTTACTTTTCGTGACTCTAGTGTTTACTTTCCCTATGAACTAATCCATTTTTATTGTCCTGGTGGACTATCTCTTGTTTTGTAACACCTCAAACCTGATCGAGATTGATCGACCCGAATTTGGCATGCTACATTAGCCACTATGCGAGTGACTCTCCATTTAACTTGAAACCAAACCTCCATGACTCTTCAAAATTAAAAAATAAAACATGAGTTAAGTCATTTCAATGCAATGGAATAACATAACTTTAAAAGTAGAACCTAAGGCATGTGAACACATGATTTTTACTACATAAGGGAGAATTGTAACAATCCATTTTTTAGTGGTGTCGGAAACAGTAGTTTCGGGGCCACCAAATTCAACGAGTAAGTTTGCAAATATTATTATTTAATATTTATGATTCAAACATGGTGTTAAAAAAGGTTATTGATTTGATAACTTATGTTATATAAGCGATTTATTAAGTTAAGTGGTATGACCCTAAGGTCAAATGGTTTTAAAAAATGAGGTATCGGGATCTTATTTCTATAAACCGAGCCATAAATATTTTTATAAATATTTATAGAGTGTCATTAAGGTGGTATTAAAGTTTCATTGAAAAATTTTAATGTTTCGATAGTTAGTTAATTAAAAAGGGCTAAATCGTAAAAGATGTAAAATTTGATCACTATTTGATTTGAGTGATTAAATGGTTAATTGAATAAAGGAAAAGGGACTTAAATGGTAATTAGACCATTCAAGGAGTTAGTGGACAATTATGGGCATGAAATTGATGTTTTATTTATTTATTAACCAAGGTTAAAATGGTAATTTGGTATATTAAATTAAAATAAAACAAAACAAAAATCCATTATCATCTTTTTCATGTTTCCTTCGCCGAATTTGAAAGATAAAAAACTCCATTGAAGGTTTTGAAGCTTCGGCTTTCACTATGAAACTAGCATGGTATGTCATTTTATCCCTGTTTTTAATGATTTTTATGTTTTTGATATCGTTGCAACTAGGTCCAGCTAGCCTTTACCTTCGATTTTGAAACTATTAAAGATTTTGAATGTTGCCATTGATGAGCCTTGTGATTTTATATGTTAAATAATGAATTTGAAATATTAGTTGTTATTTAAAAGTATTTTATTAAGTGATTTTTTAATGAATTTTTCGATTAGGGATTAAATTGTAAAATAGTAAAAGTACAAGGATTTGATGTGAAATTGTTGCATGAATGGGCTGTATTGGATGCCATAAGTATTCTTCTAGGCTCAATTTTGGGTAAAAATGGTTAATTTTCATGTTTTAGGCTCATGGACTAAATTGAATAAAAGTAAAACTTTAGGGGCAATTTTGTAAAAATTTAAAAAATGACTAAATTGCATAAAGTACATTTTTTGGCTGTCTAAACTAATAGATTGAATGAAATTACTAATTTAGATCAAGATTGGGTGGAAAATTGAGGAGAATAGAAAATTACCAAAATGACCTTGTATTTTGACATTTCTACAATTTAACCAGGTAAGTTCGTATGAACTATAAACACTTAAATGTGAGTTAAATTGACTATTTAATGTGCTATTCTATTGTACATGAATTAATATATAGATGTTATTATGCAATTTATTATGTCATGAAACGATAGAAATTCAATGACTTACGATGACTATTGAGCCCTGTTTGAAGTTTAGGAATTTGTAGGATACAAATGACATGTCATTAGGGTTTACATGATTCGGGTGCTGGTCTTGAATGTCCTACTGATGCCGAGGTTCGACATGTGTTGTGGATACTCCACAGCTCGTGTGAGCAGCATTGTGCAGCTACGTTCCGACCTACATATCGTGTGAACAGACCCATTTTCATAGCTTGTATGAGCATAGTTATTCATATCTCATGTGAGCATATATGTACATGAATTTACATATTACAATTCTATGAGTTAGCACACTTTGTATGAGCTATCCCGGGTATTTAACGATATTATATTCTGTTCAACGAGCATGAAATACACTGAAATGATGAGATACATGGAAAGCACGTTATGTTATGAAGGATGTTATATCCAAATTGAATCATATTCAAGTGTAATGGTTATTCATGTTGAATTCATGTGAAATATGTTCAAGTATGCTAACATGTGTTGTTGTTTGATGCTTAGGCATGTGTCAAGCTATTAGTTGGATTGTATTATGTTTACTTATAAGTTATGCATTGAAATGGTAGTGCCCAAATGGAAATATGCTTGTTTTCATGAAATAATGGTAAGGTTTAAATTATGTAATTTCTTATGAAATGATTTATCATGTGGTTAATTCCAAAAGAGCTATGTTTAAATGCACTAGCTTGTGGCTATGGTTGATGATATGCTTATGTCTTGTTTGTTATGCATATGAAACGGGTGTGGAAAGGTAATGAAATAGTAAGTTCATACTTGAAATGTAAAATGATGAAAAAGGGAATGATGAGTTGAATTGATGTTGTTGTTTAAGCTAAAGAAAGTAAATGCAATGGAAAGTAATGAAATGCAAATGAAAATCAGAAAATTGGAAAGGGTTTAAAGTTTTATAAAATCCTACTATGCTAGGGATGATATGTATATGAGATGTTGTGGCTTTATTCACTTTGTGAGTTATTGATTATGGTTTTATGAATCCTACGGTATTGGTATAGGATTATTCTTGATATGTATAAATTTCATATTTGAAATGGATTGATATGGCTAATGTTATACGAGCTTACTAAGCATTCATTGCTTCATAGTTGTTTTTTCTTTACTTTTTAGGTTATCAAAAGCTCGATTGGGTTGGTAGCATGTCAGAGATCCATCACACTATCTATCGATTATATCGGTAGATTTTGATGTCTTGGTTAAGGTTATAATGGCACGTATAGGTGGACTTATGGTTGATGATTAGTTGAATGTTAGTTGATGAGTTTGGCATGTATAAGTTATTTTGGGTGATGAAGCCTTGGTACATTTGGTGCCTTGTTGATATGTTTTAATTTGATAATGTGTTAAAGCATGTTTTAATGACCAAAGTGATATATGATGAATTGAACTCAATTGTAACAGCCCGTTTTTCAGTAGTGTCGGAAATAATGATTTCAGGGCCATTAAATCCGACGAGTAAGTACATAAATATTATTATTTAATATTTCGATTTGATAATTTATGTTATAAGTGATTTATTAAGTTCAAGTGGTAAGACCCTAAGGTCAAGTGATTCTAGAAACTGAGGTATTGGGACTTTGTTTCTATAAACTGAGCCATAAATATTTTTATAAATATTTACAGAGTGTCATTAAGGTGGTATCAAAATTTCGTTGAAAAATTTTAACATTTCGATGGTTAATTAATTAAAAAGGACTAAATTGTAAAAGATGTCAAATTTAATCACTTTTTGATTTGAGTGATTAAATGGCTTAATGAATGAAAGTATATGGACCAATATGGTAAATATACCATATTATAAATGAGTGGACGGTTAAAGCATGAAATAAGTTAAAAATGCATGTATAATTGAAGGGTAAATTAGTAATTTAATAAAGAAATAATTAGAAAAAAATAAGATAAAAATTGATTGTCATCTTGCAAATTGAAACTCCACCAATTTGAAAGTATAAAACTCCATGGAGGATGAGCAAGGTTCGGAAATGGCTTTATCTATGCATGGTAAGCCAATTTTCACATGTTTCTTTAAATTTTCATGTTTTTGAGATCGTTGCAACTAGGTCCAACTAGCCCGTACCTTCGATTATGAAATTGTTAAAGATTTTGAATGTTGCTGTTGATGAACCTTGTGATTTTAGATTTCAAATAATGGATTTAGAATGTTGATTGATATTTAAAAGTTTTTTATTAAGTGATTTTTTGATGAATTTACCGATTAGGGACTAAATTGTTAAATTAATAAAAGTACAAGGATTTAATGTGAAATTTTTTCATAAATGGGATATTTTGGATACCATGAACATTTGGCTGACCAAATTGAATAAAAGTAAAACTTTAGGGGCAATCTTTTAAAAATGTCAAAAATGACCAAATTGCATGAAATGAATTTTTTTATTGTCTAAATTAATAAAGTGACTGAAATTATTAATTTAGATCAAGGTCGGGTGGAAAATCTAGCAAAATGAAAAATTACCAAAATGCTTTTGAACTTTGGTATTTCTGCAATTTGGCCAAGTAAGTTCGTATGAACTGTATTCTGAATAAATTTGATTAAATTGAATGTTAATATGTGATTAAATCAATATACATATCTTAGTATGCAATTTACCGTGTTATGAAACGACGTACATCTAACGACGTACGACAATTATCGAGTCTTTTTGAACCTTAGGAATTCGTAGGATACAAATGAAATGTCATTAAGGTTTACATGATTCGGGTCGTGGTCTTAAACATCTTACCAATGGTTGAGGTCCGGCATGTGTTGCAGATACTCCACGGCTCGTGTGAGTAGCATCGTATAGCTACATTCCGACCCACAACTCGGGTGAGCAATCCCATGTTCACAGCTCGTGTGAGCATTTTGATTCACAGCTCATGTGAGCATACATGTACAACAATTGAAGGATTATGGTTATATGAGTTAGCACACTATGTGTGAGCTATCCAACGGTATTTTAAAGGGTTCAATAGGCATTTTTCAGATAAGAAACGGTAAGAGAATAATATGTTTTATGACATGTACATATATGAGCATCCTTGATATGATAATACAAGAAAATTATATAGGTTGAGATGAGTTATAAACTCATGAGATACATGTTGTGGCTAAATGGCTATTTATGTTAATGTGCCTACGATTTATATATTGTATGCTAACATGTTTGGTGTAAATGCTTAGGCTTTGGCCAATTTGTGGTTGGATTATGCAATGTTAAACTTATAAGTTATGTATTGATATGGTAAGTGCCTAAATGGAAATATGATGGTGATCATGAAAGAGTGGTAAGGTTTAAATTATGTAATTTCTATTGAAATGGTTTCATGAATCTTGCGGTATTTGTATAGGATTATTTTTTATAAGTACAAATTTCATATTCGAAATGGATTGATATGACTATAGTTTCTACGAGCTTACTAAGCATTCATTGCTTACGTAGTTATCTTTCTCTTACTTTACAGGTTATTGGAAGCTTGATTGAGTTGGAAGCTCATCGAAGATCTATCACACTATCCAGCGATTATATCGGTAGATTTTGATGTCTTGGTTAAGGTTATAATGGCATGTATAGGTGGACTTATGATTGATGATTAGTTGAATGTTAGTTGATGAGTTTGGCATGTACATGTCAATTTGGGTGATGGTGCCTTGTTACATTTGACAAACCGTAATTTCTACATATTTTTATCCCATGCTTAGCACATTTATGGGCGGTTTCTCCTTAGATTTGGTGAATTCGATGCTCCTAATTCTTTAATTTCATGTTTTATACTTAGGTGAGCATAGGAGAGTAAAAAGAGCGAGAAACGGGCCGAAAACGGAGAAAATTGACCCACATGGGAAATCAAGACGGGCTAGACTTCCTCACACGGGTAAGCCACATGCTGTGTCCATTTGGCAGGATCGAAGCACAACTTACACGAGTAGACTACATGCCTGTGCCTATTTAACAGCCTTGACCACGGCCTGGAGCAATCGCACACGGGCGTGTCCCTGACGAGCCCAAGTATAGTCCTATTCGGAAAAGGCCACTTTTGAGGGCTCTTAGGCATTCTAAAGCCTATTTAAACACTTGAGGAGGCACTTAGAACAGAGACACGGAGTAGGAGGCAAGGAATTATGTAACGCCCTAATTTTTGGGAATTCTGTGAGTGTTGGCAAATTTTAAATTTTGGTGTTCTGTCTGCTTGGCATAGATTTAATCAGGTTAGTGGGTCTCTAGAAGGCCCAAGTTTAAGTTAAAATCCAGTAATTTTAGTTAATTTTAATTCTATAGAAAAAGGGGTTCTGGTTAGCTGGGCTTTAAGGTATTAATTGGGTAAAATAAAACACAAGGAAGCCTGTGGTAAGTTGGCTTGTGGCGTCACTTGGGGGTTTGAGAGGTGGCGTGTGGATGACCAAGGAGAGCTAAGGTTCGAGTCGCAAGGTAAGCAAACTAGTGATATTAATTTTTATGTGCAAAAAAGGTAAGCAATGGAACCTAAGTGAAAGACTGTCAGGAGAAGTTTAAATTGCTCAAGGGATTGAGTAAGGAGGGGATAAGGGAGAGGAATTAGGAGCTGATTGGTGAGAGTTGTGATGGCTAAATAGTGGAATCTTGAGGAGAAAGAGTTGGCCGGCCAAGGGTTTCTTTTGGGGGGCAAAATTCGGCTAGGTTAAGTGCCAGTATAAATTCGGCATTAGGGGGAAAGTTGTGCCGTTTGCTGACCATTCTCCTCTTCTTTCTTTTCTCCTCTTCTCTTCAACTTTTTCTTTTTTTCTTCTTTTCCTCCACAGCCGAATCTCTCTAACCACCTGTGCATCTTCATCTTTTGTTTCAAACGTTTCTAAAACCTTCATAGCCATTGCCATAAAAAGCCGAAATCTTGAAACCCATATTTTCTTCTGTGCCGATTTCTCCTAGCCAATTTTATTATCTTTTCCATCATTCTTGACCAATTCTATAGTTTTCTAAACCTAAAGGTTCTGTCGACAAGACCATAGCAAAACCCTCCTATTTCATCTTTCTTTACACAACTTCAACAAAAGCCAAAAACCCCACTCTCTTAGGAACTTGGCCTAATAGTGAGATCACTGATGGCTCGACTTTTGTTATCATTTGAGGGCTTAGATCGGCATCAAAATTGAGTATAAATTAATTGGGATCATTGACGAATGAACCGGTGGTAAGTCTTTTCAATCTAGTCTTTATTTCGTATTTTAGAAAAACCGAAACCCCTAAAGGTTAGGGAGGCTGTCGACTTGGACTTGTAGCCCTAAGGGGTTGTGATAACTATTTTGTCTTGATAATAATATGATCTATAGGCTGCTGATCAAGGGCTTGGACAAGTGGAGCAACGGGATCTAAGTCTAGTCGCAAACTTCGGCAAAGGTAGGATTGCTAGTGCCTAAGGTGTTATGGCCGAATAAGGTAGGGAGTTATTATGTAGTTCGTTTCGGTAGTAGATTAACGTGGTAGTAATATAATTGTAGGTAGTTCGAGCGTGGATCTCGTCAACAAATCGTCATAAAATAGGTGTGTAACTGACACCCTTTCTTAGTCTAGATCGGTAAAAGCCGAAAAGCCGAAATGCTGAAAACCGGTATTTTGTAGATTTGCGAGTGTGCGAATGCTCTTGAGGTAAATCGATTAATGTTTTTGGTAAGCTGCAATGTTTGGACTGCAAAGTGCATGATTTCTGTGCCCTCGATATTTTTGGGCTTATTGGGCTAAAATTGGAATAAAGGGCCAACGGGCCCAATTCGGTAAGCACCCTTGGTAAGGGATTCTGTAAATACGTGAAAGGTAGGAGTATGCATGAAAAACCCTAGAATAGATAAATTATTGAAATATCTTTAAAAGTGGAAAATTTACAGTTTTACCCCTAGGAGATAAATTACCAAAATACCCCTAGGGTTAAATTGGCCTAAATGCATGTCTGACTGTTGTTATTTACTGCATACCATGTTGTTATTATCTGATGCATGGGACTGGGATGTTGATAGAGGAAGTCTTGAAAGTGGCTCGTCCACGTCTTGGAGGCTTTGCCTCAATTCTATGATAACTGAGCAAAGAAGGCAAGAATCTGTGGAGTGTAGGGTGGGTGGGTTGAGCTATTCCCCACATGGAGTGTAGGGCTGGTACGGGTGGAGTGTAGCGGTTGGTGGGTTGAGTAGACTCCCCAAATGGGCTTGCATATGTTTATTGATGTTGCATGTATTTTGAAATGGGCCTATGGGCCATACTGTTATCTGAATAAGGGCCTAAGGCCCAGTTTAATGTAATCTGAAAAAGGCTCTGGCCCAGTATCACTGTTATCTGAATGGGCTTAGGCCCGATGGGCTTAGGCCCGATGGGCTTAGGCCCGATGGGCTTGAGCTGACCTGGGCTTTGAATGGGTTTTCCTTACGCACTGAGTTTCCAAACTCACCCCTTCTTTAACCTTGTAGGTGGGCCTTGATGTGGGTGTCTTGGAGTCGGAGGGGATTCAGAGTGGCCATGGTGAACGCTTTTGGGTTTGAAAAGAGACTGGTTTCCTTAAGTTATTTTTATTTACTATTTAATTTTTGGGTTGTATTAAGGCCATTTTAACTTTATTTTCTTCTTTGATTTTCTGGGATTATATTATTTTTAATAACTTTATTCTGGTGGATAATAATTCTGTGACAGCCCAAAATTGACCCTAGTCGGAATGTGGTTTCGGGACCACAAAACCGAGGCATAAAAATAATTTAAAATTTATTTTGATGCCTATAATATGTGTGTGCTCATGTGTGACATTTTGATGATTGATTTAGTGTTATAAGGGTGAATTCCACTAGAAAGGACTTAGTAGTGAACTTTGAAAGTACGATAGGGAAATGTGTGATGACTAATTAAAGCATGCATGCAAAACAATGGACTTGCATGTCAAATTCCCCTTTATAGGTGGTGGCGGCCATGACATGGTTTATGGGCAAAGAAAACATGTTGAAACATGTTTTGTTAATGGAGCATGAAAGAAATGATTAATAATTAGATGTGGGAAGAGAAACAAAAAAAAATGTGTGTGAGAGTGTAGCATTTCCCCCATTGCCGTGCAACTAAGAAAGAAAACAAAAAATTTTGTTCATCCTTGTTCTCTCCTTTTGGCCGAAAATACTAAGAGGAAGAAGAGATTTTGCTTCATTTTCTTTGTTTAGAAGAGATCTAGAAGGAAATTTGGCTAAACTTGCATCAAGAGTAAGGTATGTATGAGGTTGTGTTATGAGTTTCATGCATGTTTTAGTTGTTAACTTGATGTTCATGTTAGCCATGGTTCAAATCCTTGTTATGCCATGGGAATGGTATTTGGCCAAAGTTGTTATTGTGTTAAAGCCATTGCATGCTAAATGTGAAGCTTGCTAATGATGCATGCAATGATGGATTGTCTACTCTTGAAATTTCTTTGTAGCCATCTTGAGTAAAACATTGAGTTTTCTTTTTGTTTAACCATGATTGAAGTTGAAAGGGGCATGTTTGTGATGTATTCGGCCATGATGCATTTATGAGCATGGTTCATGCTTCTTGCATGTTAGTTAAAATTTGTGTTTTGGATGGCTATGGACACCTTGAAATTCGGCCATGCACCTATATGTGTATATATGATTGCACATGATATTTTGATTATGAAGAAAGTGATAAATATGTTGTTTAAAGAAGAAATTTGTTGAAGAATGTTTGAGAAATTTGCATGTACATTCGGCCTAGTGCATGTATAGTAAGAAAAACCTTGAAATTATTGTTGATTTGGTGCAAGTATGACTAAGTATAATCGGCCATATGAGTGCTTGAGGCTATATTATAAGTATTGAGCTACAATATGTAAAGCATTAGCTAGTAAAATGCATGCTGTTTTTGTGTGGTATTAAGTGCATAATTGGCCTCAACATGGACATGCATATTCGGCCACATGAGGGAAATTATTGTGCATGCATTCGGTTAGAGGCAAGCTTAATGATGCCTATCCTTGACTTAGGTAATCGGCTACCTTGTTGTGAGCTAAGGCCGAATGTGTGCGTAATTAAAGAAAATTGACTAAAGTGCTTAGTTATGTGATGTTGAGTCAATGATATGTGTATTCGGCCAAGGCTAGCAAGCGAGACTTTAATGAATTGAATTTGTTTGAATTAGCTCAAGAGCTTAGAGGGCCACAATTGGATAAGGGGAAGGAAAAAGTGATCGATTAGCCGTCGAAGCCGTTCGACAACATCCGAGGTAAGTCCTCAAGAAATGACCCTACTCGAATTATGTGAAATGAAATATGGATGTGTAATGATTATTGATTTATGTGCGTATGAGTATTTGAATGATACCGGGCTAAGTCCCAAAGCGATTATGCAAGTGATATGTTTGTGTTTGAGCCTTAGTAACGAAAATGAAACATGGATGTGTAATGATTATTGATGTATGTGTGTATGAGTAATTGAATGATATCCGGCTAAGTCCCAAGACATTTATGCTAGCAATTATATCCGGTTAAGACCAAGGCCATTGTGCTAGTGACTACATCCGGCTAAGACCAAGGCATTCGTGCAAGTTGTTAAATCCGGGCTAATACCAAGGCATTTGTGCAAGTCGTTCTATCCGGGCTAAGACCCGAAGGCATTCGTGCATGTGGTTATATCCGGTCGTATTCCGAAGAAGCTTGGGCTGAAGGTGAGCGTTGGTTGCTGTAATAAATTTAATTAGTACGCTCGAGAAGCCCAAAGGATAAGGTAGGTTTATATGTGCATTGGAAAAGTCGATATGTTTGAGTAACATTCGCTCAATCGACTAACGAGTTTTCAGCTATTGAATTGGTTGATATCTTGTGAAAGTATATAATGATGAAGTGTGAAGTAAGTATGATTATGTGAATGTGTATTAATGAAATGATTCATTTGGCTATGTGAATGTAATGCTTTAGATAAAGCTGATTTTATTGCTTGAGACTTACTAAGCATAAAAATGCTTACCCCGTTGCTTTGGCTCTCTGTTTTATAGATTTTGCTCGTTAGCGACCGGATTCGGGATCATTAAAGTCGAAGTCATCTACACTATCAAGGCCTCCATTTTGGTATAATTTTGGTTGAACTTTGAAATGGCATGTATAGGACTACCCTATTGTTGAAGGTCATGTACCTTTCGGTTTTGTGTAAACTTGTATAGCCATGCGAAAATGGCTCATATACGTTTTGGTATGATACTATAATCGTTGTATGTTGATCATTATGGGGTATGGAATTGTTTTGAGAAGATTAGCCATTGGAATGGTTAATCATGACCACACTTTGTGCTATGTATGCAAAGAGGGACAATTGAATCGTGGAAATCATGAAATAGGTAAAGGTTACCTTGAAAACAGATGCTGGCAGCAGCAGTGGTGTGGTTTTGAAAAATCACCAAAATTTGTAGGAATGGTATTAAATAGTGAATAAGTTATGTAAATGAACCTTGATGAGTCTACTTTCATATGGAAGAAACGAAACGGTCATAGGAGTTACTTGTTAAGAGATATTAAAGTTATCGTGAGACAGGGCCAGAACGGTTTCTGGGTCCCCTGTCGCGACTTTAAAAATTTACTATAAATTATCCAGAAAGAATTAGAAGTCATGCCCTATATGTACAGATTCCATCTTGGGTCTAGTTTCCTTAGAAACAAACGGCACCAGTATTAAAGCCCTGTACAGAGAGATATTCAAGTTGTAACGCGCGAAGGTCAGAGTAGTCAATCCCTGTAACATGGGTGACTTTAACTAATAAACTGTACCAATTGGCCCTACCAAAAATTCTAGAAATAAATCCATGGATGGATATATGAGTATAAATTCAGGGAAAATTTACGGAATCAGTTTCCGAGTTTTGAAACTTGAGATATGATTTTTGAGGCGACAGTGACGTAGATTTCCAGCTTGTCTGGAAATGTCAAATTGGTGGTTGCAATATGTGGATTTGGCTTGTTAACCCCTCGTGTCCGACACCGGCGATGGTCTCGGGTTCGGGGTGTTACAAATTCAAATGGGCTAGACTTAGGGCGCGATTTCAAAATGATACTTGTTTTTAAAATAACACGACGTCACGAATATTCGATTTATCAAAGATAACCACTCAAAGAAGTTTCAATCTGATATAACCAAGTGTGGCAATGGATGTGGGCATGTCTAGGATTGGATCCAATCGAAGAGCTTGGTACTTAAGCAGCCTTCATGGCTCACCTCCTCTGTTATGGATACCTACCTGGTGCCCAGCTTCCATTCACTTGGTTAGCTTAACAAAAGTTGGCTTTTAAAATACTTAAAAGGGAACATGGGTTTTTAACTTCAATGTGGCACGTCAGATTCGGCCATAACGTCTGGGCCGGGTTTGGGGTGCTATAAATTACTCAAGGGAAGCCGATTGATCCATCTCAGAAGCTGGATTCATCGTCAAGACTGAAGATCTCCCTTCAATTTCCATTCAGGGGTTTTGGGTTTTCTTTATGTTTTGTATTCATTATTCTTCTGAGATGTTCTTTTATAATTATAAACTAAACCTCCTAAATACCTAAGGGGAATGAAACCTAAGACAGACCTTGTTATTATTATCTGAATTGTATGATAAATATTTGACTTGTTCTTAATAATGTGTTCTTAATTCTTGTCTTAATATTCTAGGATACTGATTCAAGTTAATGCGCTTATTTAGAAGAGCAAAAGTCCCTGTCTAAGAGTAAATTTGTCATAATTAAGCGGAGTTGATTGCACGCCTAGAGATAGGGTGACAAGATTTTACTGGAGTAGGGTGAAACCTAATAAGGGGATCTATAGATCGAGTTAATGCAACACTAGAGCGTTAATTAGAAAGAGATTTCAATTAATCAACTTAGGGTTAGACGTTATTAGTCTCAAGAGAGATAATAATATAACTTAGGGATTTCTATGGATCAAGTCAAATGAATAAATCGTCTGATTCAGAGTCAAATAGCAAGTGAAGTCTAAGTGGATTTTTCCTTGGGTATTGTCTTAATCAATCGAGTTTTCCCAAAAGCTTTTCCCCAATTTTCTCTCTGTGTACTATTAGTTTAGTTAATTAGTTTAGATAAACAAATCCCTTAATTTTTAGGCTAGATAATAAAAAGAAAGTAATTACTAGTACTCTTGGTTCCTTTGGGTTCGACAATCTGGTCTTGCTGAAGCTATACTACTGTTCGATAGGTACACTTGCCTTCATCGTGATAATAATTAGTTTCAAGAACGATTAATTATAAATTTTTAAAACTTGTCGCGAATATAACGTACCAACATTTGGTGCCTTGTTGATATGTGTTAATTTGATAATGTGTTATAGCTTATTTGAATGGCCCAAGTGATATATGATGAATTGACCTCAACATGGTCATGATATGGTATGCTTTGGAAAGGTTTTGAATAGATGCGCATGACTGAAATATGGTTTATAAACATGTTGATTGTTGGAACCATTTGGGTATTGTTAGATTTATGTTATATAGATAGCCTTGATGGTTAGAGTTGATATGGTCATTTGAAGTTGTGTTTTGAATAACCAAATTGGTATGTTTGAATGTAATTTTGGCATGTGGTCAATTATGGTATAGGTATGGAATTAAACTATATATATATAGATGAGTTATGGTCAAATATGTTTAAGTTAGACATATGTATATTTGGGATGCAGGATAACAATATGATGGAAGTTCAAATGGTGGATAAAAACGTATATTATAAATGACCTTTTGATATGTTTGAATGTGGTGAATTGGTATAATTGTTATAAATGACATGTATGGCTATTGGTGCTAGATGTAAAATGGCATATTTGGTACTTTTTTTGTGAAATTTGATAGGTAAACAAAGTGGTAAGTTATGACATAAGTTTAGTTATAAGTTAGTTAAACTTTTGGCCAATTTATGTATATGGATATACATGTTTAATGGTTGTGATTGAGGTGCCTTTTGGGCACATTGGTTGTATACTTATGTATCTTAATTGGATAGCTTGCTATAGCATGGTTTGGTGCATTTTGGAGTGTTTGATTATATATGGAAAATTGGTTGTAGGTGGATGCATGTTTGGGTGAGAAAAATAGCTTGAAAGTGGCCTATTTTTTGTCCACACGGATAAAGACACGAACGTGTGTCTTAGCCATGTCTGACACGCGGTCAGGCAACACAATTATGTGTCCCCTGTAGCTTTCAAAGGGTTGCAAGTCAGACTGTTACATGGCCTAGCACACGGGCGTGTGGCTTGGCAGTGTAACCCAAGTCAATGAGTTACACTGGCACAGACAGGGGCTGGAACACGACTGTGTGTCCTTATTTCGAATGCCCACACAGCATGAGACACGAGCTTGTGTCTCAGCCGTGTGACCCATGCAGTTTGAAAATTTTTGATCTTTTCCTGAAAGAGTCTAAATGTTTTTGATTTAGTCCTGATTTGTTTATATGGTGTTTTTAGGGCCTTAAGGGCTTGTATAAGAGACAATATGTATGTTATTGATGGAATTTACTATGATTGATGTTGTGAAGTAAATGATTTATATTTTTGATAGTTTTGAAATGTAAATTCTGGTAATGCTCCATAACCCTATTTCGGTGACATATATGAACATGGTTAAGATATGGTATGCTTTGGTAAGGCTTTAAATAGATGTGCATGATTGAAATATGGTTTGTGTATGTAACATCTTATTTTTAGTCAAATTGAAACAGTGGTTTCGAGATCACAAATTTAAAGTCAAAATTATTATTTTATAATTATTTTAATGTCTACAGCATGATAATATGTTCGTGTGAAATTTTCGTTAAGAAATTTTATCGTTTGAATGTTTAATTTGACAAAAAGGACTAAATCGCGTAAAATATAAAAATAGAGTTCTATTAGCTAAAAGCATCTAATAGCTATAGAACCTTAAATTAAGAGTTCCTAAGTGGTAATTAGACAACTTTAATTGTGGGTGGACATTTATGGGCTTAAAATGGATGTTTAATATGATTATATAATAATGTTATTTTTATAATTTAGTTATTAAGGTAAATTAAATAAAAGAAACAAATATATCATCTTTTATTTCTACATGCTTCAACCGAAATTAGGGCTAAAAGAAGCCATTTTTGTTCTCTTCATTCGGCTATGCTATCTTTGCTAATTAAGGTACAGTTTTTGTCCCGTATGTAATGATTTATATGTTTTTGAGATCGTTGCAGCTAAGTCTAGCTAGCCCAGGGACTATTTTGCAAAATTTTTAAAGATTTTGAATGTTTCCATTGATGAATACATGAGTATTTTGATGTTTAATGATAGATTATGACTGTTTGATGATAGTTATATAAGTTTTCTTAAGTGATTTTTAGTAAAAATGCAAAATAGGGATTAAATTGTGAAATGTGGAAATTTTGTGGTTAAAATGTGAAATAAATGGAAAATATGGGCTTCTAGGGACCTAATTGTAATTCGGCTAGCATGGGTTGTGGTTGAATTTGTGTTTTCATGAAGTAAAGACTAAATTGTAAAAGATGTGAAACATTAGGGGAAATTATGTAAAAATGCCTTAAAGTGAATTTTGGACTACATTGAATAGAGAGATGATTTAATAAGTTAATTTTGATTATATATAGGTCAAGAAAAGTGAAACTCGGATCTAGATCGAGGGAAAAACAAAGTTATTGAGTAATTGACCAGTTTTGTCATTTTTACGTTCGGGGTAAGTTCGTATGTAATAAGTTTAATTATAAATGTGTTTTAAATGCTTTGATATTGCATAAACTGTTAATACGAGATTACGAACATGTTCGACAGTGATTCAATGATGATTCGATGTTAGAAATCCCGGTTGAACATGTCATTAGGGACTATTGTGATTATGTGATATGGGTGCTGGTCCTGTACGTCCTATTGGTGGCTAAGTATACCGGTATGTGTTGCAGTTACTTAACAACTTGTGTGAGAAGCACCGTATAGCTACTTCTTGGCCCACAACTTGTATGAGCAGGCCATTGATAGCTTTAGTGTGAGCAGTATATGTGATATGAGATTGAGATAGCTTTGGCTATATATGTGGCACTTCGGGTGCGAGTTTCCCATGTATCCGATAGTATTTCGAATGGTTCAACTAGTAAATGAAAAATGTGGTTGTGTATGAGATTTATAAGACTTGGTACATGTATGTACATGAACCGTATAAGCTTAAATCGAAGAAGTTGTGAAGTTTATATATAATATTATGGTTGAAAATGTGAAAGGTTTGTTAGTTAAATGAATTATATGTTGTTATGTTTAAATTGATGATTTGTATATTCATGTTAAGATTGAGTTTATTTCATACGATCTTACTAAGCTATAAAGCTTACTTTGTTTATTTTTCCATGTTTTATAGAGATCTTAAAGCTAGCTCAAATTCGGGGATCGTCGGAGACTACATCACACTATCCAACTATCAACTTGGTACTTTTGAGCTTATGTTTTAAGTATATGGCATGTATAGGGACTTGGTCATTTTGGTATATTTGGTAATGTATTGTGCCATTTGAAATGGCTTGTAAATGTTTATATTTTGGTTTGTATATATAGCCATGAGTGATGGCTTATTTTGGGTTATTTTGGTATGTTTGAATCATGTATATATATATATGGCTTGGATTGTTAGTTCATGGATAGGTATATGATAGTTGTGTGATGCTTAATGGTAATAGGCATTATGTGTATCAAATGGTTGATTTGTGGATATTGGTTTGCTTGGAAAATTAGGCTAAATGATGCATATTTGGAAGTGTATATTTAATTGAATTATAAATGTGAATTTGGTATAAATGGTAGACATGTTTTGTGATTAGTGTGTATAGAAAATGAGAGTATTGAATCTGCATGATTTATGTTTGAATTGGTTGGTTTAAAATGCCTATTGATGCTATGTATAGGTGTTTTTAAGTTTGATGTAGGTGAGCATAAGTTTGGGTGGCAAAATGGCTTGTTATATAGCTTATTTTTGTTCACATGGACAGAGACACGAGCGTGTTTCTCAACCATGTGTGACACATGGTTATGTTACATGGTCGTGTGTCCCTTAGTGTTGAAATTAAAATTAAGTCAGCATGCTTCACACGGCGTCACACACAGGCGTGGGACTTGGCCGTGTGGTAAAGTCAGTATACCCTACAGGTTTGACACGGCCTAGCACACGGCCTGGCATACGGGCATGTATGGCCATTTTTAGGGCACACGGGCTAACCACACGGGCGTGTATGTTGATTGTGTGGCCCAAGTCAGAGAGTTACACGAGGTCAGACACGGGCTGGGACACAACCATGTGCTCCCATTTCGATTGTCCACATGGCCTGTGACACGGACGTGTCTGTTGACCGTGTGAGACACACGTTCGGGCCACACGGGCGTGTGTCCCTTGTTTTTGGGAAAATTTCTTAACCGTTCAAAAAGTTTCCAAAGTTATCAATTTAGTCCCGAACCACTCCTAATGCATGTTTTGGGCCTCGTAGGCTCGTATTAGGGACAAAATGATTGATTGTGAATGAAATGTACATGATTTGATTTATTGTATGTGAAATGTATGTTTAAATGTTTTATAAGTCCGGTAATGCTCTGCAACCCTATTCCAGCGTTGAATACGGGTGAGGGATGTTACAGTATACATGTTGATTGTTCAAACTATCTAGATATGGTTAGATTTGTGTCATTTAGATGGCCTCGATGGTTGGAGTGGAAATAGTCATTTGAAGTAGTGTTTTGAATAACCAAATCTGTATGTTTGAATGTGATTTTGGCATGTTGTCAACTATGGTATAACTTGGTATGGAATTAAACTATATATATGTATATATGGATATGTTATGGTCAAATATGTATAAGTTAGATATATGTATATTTGGGATGAATGAAAACTATAGTTCAAATGATAAGTTCTAATGAAAGGTATAAGTTAAACATGTAACACTCCTAACCCGTATCCGTCGTCAAAACAGAGTTTCAGAGTATTACCAGAACTTTCAGAAACATTACAGATAAATCATGTAAGTTACTATTCAAATTCTGAAAACATTCATAACGTCCCTTAAATGGACCCTCGAGGTCCAATACAAGCATTAGAATCGAGTCGGGGCTTAATCGAAACCTTTAATAATTTTTCGTGACTTTTCAAAATTTTTCCAAGGTACAGGGCTCACACGCCCGTGTGGTCCAAGGGACAGGCTCGTGTGACCTTGGGACACTCCTGTGTTGGAGGTCGTGTAACTCTCTAACTTGCACACACGGCCATGCCACACGCCTGTGTGCTTGGCCGTGTGGTTAATTAATTCAATTCGAAAATAGGTGCAGGTTTCACATGGCCAAGACACATGCCCGTGTTCTAGGCCGTGTAGCACACACGGCTGAGACACATGCCTGTGTCTCTGCCTGTGTGCTCAATTCTGAGCATTTTGTTTCTTAAAAATTAAGGTGTAGGGGGCACACGGCCTAACTACATACCCATGTATCCAGTCGTGTGTCACGCACGGTCTAGACACACGCCCGTGTGGACAAAATAAAACCATTCCTAACTTCATTGCTCACCCAAAATCACACCCATGACCTGCACTTGAATCACACATCTAAATACCAACCACTTCAAGCATTCAAATCAAGCAAATTCCATCATTCATCATGGCACATCATTTCATGCATACATGTCTACAATCTTACCTTAGTTCAATCCATGTATTAAACATGATTTGATCAACTACTTAACATATATGTAGCTACCATAGTTTGACATTACAAGTATATTTAAACAAACCATTACTAGCCATTCCAATGGCTAGATTAGAAGCATCATTTACATTTACATGCCAATATGGCCAGTATATCCTATACATGCCATTACAACCATAATTGCTTTACCATATTGCACCGACATGGGCCGATGGATAGTGTGAGTGATCTCCTTCAAGCTTTCAATCCAACGAGCTTTCGATTCACTATAAAACATGGAAATAAAACTAAGTAAGCATATAATGCTTAGTAAGTTCGTATAACATGGTACTTAACTTACCATTCATCCTATTCTGAGGTAACTATGTAAGGCACAATCAATCAATTTGACCTCAAGCCCTACACACATTCTCATTGCCCTTATTAGTCATATATTCCATAATAACATCAACCATATATGGGCTCAACAACAATCAAGTTTCCATGCACATATGCTTTTCACAACATGTATTCATTTAACATATATAAATCATCTCTTTTTTTTGCAAGTATAAGTTCATAATAGTTCATTCAAATTATTTCATATAAGAACTGTACTCATATTACTCGGAATATCAAGATCACGATTAATACACTCTAGGTGTACAAGTCCATAATCAATGATGTACATACTCATCAAGTAAATTTTGTGGACAATATCATCATTTCATATATCAATTATCACGTATCATCATTTTCATGTATTCCAAGCCGATATGTGTAATAACTCATTTCTTATTCATATCTTCTCATGTCAAGATTTTCACCCATTGAATTTATCTGAAATATCGATGGATACATAGGTAATACACTCGTGGTGTACAAATCAGGATTCATCAATTCATATTCAATGGTACCCATAAGGTACTATTTTAGGGAGTACACTCTCGAGCCACACATGTATACAACAAGATTACCAGTCCAGGCTAAATCCTTTTTATGACATATGCTCTAGGGAGCTTGATCTGAATTACCCATCAGGGCTAAATTCAATCCATAATATATGCTCAAAAGGACTTATATCAGGATTACTCGTCCGGGCTAAATCCTTTGTGTAATGGGGTCAATAGGATTACTCGTCCGAGCTAAATCCCGTTAGCAACAAATGCAGGACCTCATTCGTTTCGAAAAATCACATATACATCGAATTTCCATTTTCTTCAACCGGGATTTAAGCATTTTTCTCAAGCATTGTCGGGCATGTGATTATTTCATACATCCACAACATTCATATAGTTCAAATAAACACATTCCACATTCATTTCAAGCACATAAGTAACATTCTCATCGTTTATCCTTTATCATGTATCCGGCATTATCATTTAATTCAAACATTTTTATTTATCAGACTTGATCAGATATGTAATCATTTTTACATATTTATGACATTTATACAATTTACATAAACACAATAAATTCAAACATGTAAATAAACACAATTTAGTTACACGATCTTACCTCGACGATTGCTCGTGTATGAAAAATCTACTAACCCGACTTTTCCTCTTTTCCTCGTTTTGGCTTCGAATTTTGATCTATCTGGATCTAAACGAGTAAATTTGACATCAATTTATCACATTTCACATTCATGTGGACTCAATTAACAAACTAGGAAAACTTACCATTTTTCCCTAATCTTTTCTATAAATTCCAATTTCATCCCTAAGCCCGAAAAATGAAACTTGTGCAAATTACTCCCTATTCCAAGCCTAACCAATGCCCTAGTACAAATTTTACAGCACATGTATTCATAAAATTTCAGAATTTTTTTCATCAAATTTTACAACTTTTCATTTTAGTCCCTAAATCATGTTTTCATCAAAAATCAATTTGTAAAAGTTATTTTTCTATCAATAATCTTTTATTTTCTACCATAAATTTCTAATTTCTAGCATATACATCCATGACCCATTTTTCACACCTTGATAAATTTTCAAATTGATCCCTCAAATAGAGAGATTAAGCTATTCTGGTTTCAAAAATATCAAAATTACTAAAAACGGGGCTTGAATACTTACCCAATTTGGCCATGAAAGTTTCTTCTCTCTCCCCTTGGGTTTCCATGTATTATTTGGGGAAGAAGATGAGAAAACTAAGATTTTATCATCTTTTTAATTAATTAATTTAATTGAATTCCAATTTAGTCCCTGCCCTTTTTTAAATTTTACAAGGATAAGTCATACCAAAATATCTATATACTTTTACTAGTGGTCTAATTACCATATAAGGACCTTAATTTTTGAATTCCATAGCTATTTGATCCTTCTAGCTACTTAGAATTCAACTTTTGCATTTTATGCAATTTGGTCCTACTCGTAATTAAGCACATAATCGGTAAAATTTTCTTATCAAAATTTTCACATGACATGTCTATAATAATACAGACCTTAAAATAAAATAAAATAAATTTTATTTTTCGGTTCGAATTTGTATGGATAAATATCATATTGATCTAGCTTTATTATGTATGTTTTAGGTATATTTTTGAATGCTTGAAATAAGTACAAGGGCTTGTATGTATGAGCATCTTTTGGGTGAAAGAAATTTCTTGAAAATAGCCTATTTCTTGTCCACATGGCCTAAGACACGGACGTGTGTCTCAGTCGTGTGTGACACACGGTCATGCGACACAACTGTGTGTCCCTACTTTGAATGCCTACATGGCCTGAGACACGGGCATGTGTCTTGGCTTTGTGAGTCAGACGGCTTGGCCACACGACCGTGTGACCCTTGTAGTATGAATTGTTCTATCTTTTGCCATGAAGTTCTAAATGTTTTTGATTTAGTCTCAAATCATTTCTAAAGTGTTTCTAAGGCTTTGGGGACTCGAAAAAGGGATGTTATGCAAGTGTTTGCATGGATTATGATATGATTTATGAAATGTTTGAGAATGACTATTTTTATGTTAAAATTTTTCGGTAATGCTCTCTAACCTTATTTTGGCAATAGATAAGGGTTAAGGGTGTTATATTTAGTGGTATTAGAGCTACGATTTAGTCAGTTGTCGGATTGAATGTAGCATGTATGAAGTCTAGAAATGCTTGCCATTATTCAACCTGTGATAGTGTGACATCTCCCGACTCTGATGAAATTTGTTTCATTTTCATACATAGATGCTTTCCAACCGAGCTAATTCCTATAACGCTGGAAGCGATATTAATGTGCATAAGTAAAAGGTTGCTTATGATGAGTCGGAACTCATAAAGGTATGAATAAAAGTTCATATGATTATGTTAATGATGAATGTTATGTGTATATATATATGGGAGTCAAATTTAGAGGCTTTACTACCTTTACCCCCTTACCCTTAAAATCTTATACAACAAAATTCACAAGATTCCCTACACGTAACCATACTCCTGAACCTGAAATTTGGTGATGAGATCGAGTCTAGACTTTTAGGATTTTTTGTAGTATTAATTCTAAACTTTTAGACGATAGCTAACCAACCTAATCCTAATTGGTTAGTGGCCACTCTACATTAATTTAGGCCCTCTATGTCTAGCTTTTCTTACTAGGCCTCGTACTCTTATATAGGCAACATTATGAAACATGTAAATTTTTAAATCAATTTGATATATCTATTATACCAATATATATTAATATTTATTGAATGGTTGAAAGTGTTTTTTATATAAACTATAGTTAGAAATTTTAAAGTTACGCTGAATTTGACTTGTATAATTTACATAAATAGAACATAAAATAAAACAATTGAATTGTAAAAATATTAATAATATAAAAATTATAAAAGTGTGTAAAATTACTGTAAGTTTACACCAAGATAAAATACATCCTCCTTTTATATATATATATATATATATATATATATATATATATGGAGGGTTTAAATTTTAGCTAAATTTTTATTTTCAAGAGTGAATTTATTTTTTCGATATACATAAGAAATAATTTTAGAATTTATATGAATTCAAATTTTTCCTTCAAATTTCACTCAAGTGTGTTAAGATGAATTTTAAAATTTTAGATATTTTAAAAAGCTAGCATGTTAAAATTTTGTGTAGCACCCCAAACCCGGCCCGAAGTTATGGCGGATCCGCATGCCACATCAAAACGTTAAAAAAATCCATTCTAAGTCCGAAAATCGTACTTAATGTTCAAAAGATTAATTCATTAAGGGTTAAAGTGAATGGAAGTCATGCACCGTAGGAAACCGGAAAGAGGTGGTGAGTCCATCGGATTGCTATACCAAGCTCCCTTCGGATCCAATCCTAGACATGCATACCGCCATTGCCACACCTTAACGTCATGGATATTTCTAGGAAACCGATTTGATTAAGTTATTTTTAGGAAAAGTGATTAATTTTGGAAAATACTTTCATTGCGGAAGCTTTGCTTGTTGTCGTGTTATTTTGAAATCAACTGTTGTTTTTGAAAACGCGCCCTAAAGCTATCCAGTTTCAACAATCAAAATAAGTAATACCTATCTTAGTAATACATATTAAAACCATCAAAAATAAATAAGCGGCCTTATTACATTTAAAAGCCCAAAACCTCAAACGTAATTAAAAGGATGTCCAGTTCACGGAAGAAAATCAAACTTTCGAGCGGGTGGCCACTCAATTCCTCACGACTCCAAGCCCACTATGGTTGGGGATTTCTGCGTGGATAAAAATAAAAGGGGTGAGTTTGGGAAACTCGATGTGTAAGGAAAACCCATTCAAAGTCCAAGTCACTCAAGCCCATTGGGCCTAAGCCCATTCAGTAATAGAGTGGTCTTGGGCGAGCCCTTTTCAGACACAATAAACCGGGCCTTAGCCCCTTATTCAGATAACAATATGGCCCATAGGCCCATTTCAAAATACATGCAACATCAATAACATATGCAAGCCCATTTGGGTAACAGTGATACTGGGCCAAAGCCCTTTTCAGATTACAATAAACTGGGCCTTAGCCCCTTATTCAGATAACAGTATGGCCCATAGGCCCATTTCAAAATACATGCAACATCAATAAACATATGCAAGCCCATTTGGGGAGACTACTCAACCCACCAACCACTACACTCCACCCGTACCAGCCATACACTCCATGTGGGGAATAGCTCAACCCACCCAGCCCAACACTCCACAGTTGCAGCCTTGCTGCTCAGTTAACAGTAAATTGAGGCAAAGCCTCCAGTACGTGGACAAGCCACTTTCAGTACTTCCTCCGTCAATATCCCAGTCCCATGCATCAGATAATAACAACATGGCATGCAGTAAATAACAACAGTCAAACATGCATTTAGGTCAATTTAACCCTAGGGGTATTTCGGTAATTTATCTACTAGGGGTAAAACTGTAAATTTTCCACTTTTAAAGGTATTTCAGTAATTTATCTATTTTAGGGTTTTTCATGCATATTCCTACTTTTCACGTACTAACAGAATCACGTACCGAGGGTTCTTACCGAATTGGGCCCGTTGGCCCATCATTCCAATTTTGGCCCATTAAGCCCAAAAATATCGAGGGCATAGAAATCATGCACTTTGCAGTCCAAACATTGCAGCTTACCAAAAACATTAATCGATTTACCTCACGAGCATTCGCACACTCGCAAATCTACAAAATACCGGTTTTCGGCATTTCGGCTTTTCGGCTTTTGCCGATCTAGACTAAGAAAGAGGGTGTTAGTTACACACATTTGCGACGATATCTTGTGAGATCCACACACGAACCGCCTACAATTGGATTACTAACACGTTAATCTAACTATTCAAATACGAACTACGATTAATCCCTTACAATATTCGCCAACCACACCTACAGATCATAGTAAGCTTATAAGAAATCAATAAGCAACCCATTAACAAATTTTTGTCAATGTTTACCATATAATCATAATTTCACTGCAAGCTGTCTTCCTGAGCAACAGTCACTAAATCATTTATAACTGGAGCTACGAAACTCCAAATCAAGTTCCGTTAATTTTCCCTGAAAATAGACTCATATATCTTCTATCCATAAAATTTTCAGAATTTTTGGTTTATCCAATCAATACCAGATTTTTCTCAAAGTTTCCCATGTTTCACTGTTTGACTAATCTGACCACTCTTCATTACGAATCAAATTTCTCATTGTACAGAATTCAAAATATGTTCTTGTTTATTTCATTAGAAACTAGACTCAATAAGCTTTAATTACATAATTTATTCAGCTTCTAATTCATCTCCCACAATTTATGGTGATTTTCCAAAGTCACGTTACTGCTGCTGTCCCAAGCAGATTTATTACCAAATCACTCTTTCACACCTAACTTGCATGCATGTTATTTAAACATGTATATCACCAATCAATCATCACATATCTATGATTTTACTTAAGTATAATCTCGATTTCATCATTTTAAAGCACAACATGTTAGCCGATTTTTCCTTTAGCATCTAAGGCACATGCATGTTCATTTGTTTGGCTCAACTTCACCTATCTTCCATTTTTCATCAAAAGAACATGAAACAACAACCATTTCCTTCATTTTAATTCATGACTAAATGCTCACAACACAACTAAAAATCAAAATATACTTCAAGAGTTAAGGTAGAATCAAGAAGAACTCATGAACCTCAAAATAGAAGCAAGGTACCAAGAACTTACCTTCAATTTTCCTCCTCCTAATGACCGAATACTCAAGAGCTTTCTCCTCTCCTTTCTCTTCTCTAACTTTCAGCTATGATGAACAAAGATGGACAAAACTTTGTTCTTTTCACCCTTTTCTTTTAATAAAACTTCATATTTCATCCATTTAATTCTTTAATACAAAAGACATGAAATTCTTATCATGAAACATTTACCTAACCCATTATCATGAAACATTTACCTAACCCATTATCATGGAACATTTACCTAACCTATTATCATGAAACATTTACCTAACCAATTATCATGGAACATTTACCTAACCTATTATCAATTTGTATCAATTTGTACCATAAATTATGGATATCAAGTGTACATTTTGTCTACAACATGATGGTTGGCCACTTCATGTAAAATGAGAGGTTTATCATGCAAATCCTCCTATTTTGCACTCCTATTTATTTGGCCACTTCAATTTAGCCTATAGCATTTTCAAACATTTTCACATAGGTCCTATTTCATAATTTCACTCACAAATGACAAAATCAAAGCATGAAATTTTGTCAACATTCACAGAATTCCCGAAAATTGGGGCGTTACATTTTGAATTGTAATTGTTTTGTTTGGATAAATAATTCTATAAGAATGTAAATTATTGAAATTTTATAAATTTAAAAATAATATTAAAAAAAATAGCATAATATAGATTTATTAAATTTGTAAAAAATATAATTATATTTAATAAAATAAAATAAAAATATATATTATAATAAATAAAATTAATTTTGAAATTTACATTCTTTTTTATAATGAAATCGTATGCTTTAAATAAATTAAAATTATGAGAAATTACAAAAAACATTTTGAATAAAATTTGAAAAAAATAAGCTACTCAAATCTCTTTAATTCCTCACAAATTTTAAAATTCTCCATTATATTTATCTAAATAAATAAATACATTTTTACAATTTTAAAATTTAAATATAAATAAAATTTATTTTCTAAACTTCTTATCCAAACACAGTTAATATTATATTATATACAATATATAAATTATTCTGACTCTGTGTAGCATATCGAGGTTGAAATATCTTTAAACACACTTAACAAAACAAACGATCAGAGAGAGAGGCAGACAAAGATGATTAGTTAGGAAAACATAATACCATCGTGAAAATCAAATTTTAGATACATCAATATCTTACCTCGCGTTACGTTACATTATAATTTTGATAACATTTTTATTCAATTCTAGTAATTATTTTCTCATATATATTCAAATACATAAACAGGCTGGAAAAAGCTTTGAAAGCCATGAAAAACAATTCAAGGATGGATCTAAAGCTCCTGCTTGGCATCGTTACCCTGGAGCTTGGGTGCTTCATTAGCCTCTCCTCCAGCAATGTCGACAACCCTCGGACCCTTAATCTTATCGGGAGACAACTTGGTCAATGACAAAGTAAGCACCCCATCTTCAAGCTTAGCCTTCACAGTGTCCAAGTCCACGTTCTCAGGCAGCCTAAATTGTCTCCAAAACTTGCCATAGGAGCGTTCCACCCTGTGCCAATGGTCGCCCTTCTTCTCTTCCTCTCTCTTCCTTTCCCCGCTCACCCTCAGCACACGGTTCTCTTCCACTTCGATCTTCAGCTCTTCCTTCTTCAACCCTGGCACATCCAACATTATCGTATGCCCCTCCGCTGTTTCCTTCCAGTCCACCCTGGCTGGCGACAGTGCCAAGCTCTCGTCCCTCTCCAGGGTAAGTGGGATTTGCTCTAACACTCGGAACGGATCAGGCAATAACAGACTGCCACTGCCTGGATCCATGAATGGCAGCAAACTCGATCCATTGCATAGGCCAACACAACACGCCACGAGCAACAGCAAGAGCCTCATTGTGTATATACGCTGAGTGAGAGTGAACTTTCTTGAATTGGAAGTCTGGAGCTAGCGACTTAAAGGGAATGCTACTTCAATGTTAAATTCTATTGCCATCGTAAGAAGATTTGAGGGGATATTTATATGTGGATAAAAGTAGTGAAATTCTCGAAATTTCTGATGATGTGATTAATTTGTAGAGAAATTGGGAAGATTCTAGCGATAACCAAACTCAGCAGCACAGTGCAAATCGAAAAGAGAGCAGCCGATAGGCCGAGCAGGAGGTGGATGCATCGTCCAGGTTCTAGAGTCTTTCATGTACTCTAATTACTTTTGTCTATTGGATCTATTCCAAGTTTCCTCCACGGCCCTAGTCCAATCGGATTTAATATTTCTTTTGTTTGTATTTTTATATTATATGGTTTTAGCAAAAAGATTTAGCCCTTCCTTTTGGATTGGAGGGAAGATAGGTCCCAAGTTTGGATTATCATAAGGCAAGCTTTCCGTGGGCTTAGCAATAAAACTAGTTTGGATCAACATTGAAGGCCTTAGGCTTTCCGGGACTAATTGCCTGCTATTCATTTGAAGGCAAGGTGAGCACAAGCCTAAGAACTACTTACTAAAACCTGCAATACTGGCTTTTGCTTGACGTCTTTATTATTTCTATAAATGATCATATATGGATATTAGAACATTTTGATAAACAGTGCTTTGTTGTTAAGAGTTTCGACGACATGTTGGAAAGACTGCAAGGAACACATAAATCAGTCATGGACCATGGTGTCCTTTGCAATGCTTTAGCCAAAGCCTGGTTGCACCACATCAATAATGGCTTTCCCAAGAATTATTCAGCGGTTTCATATTTGTGTAAACTGTAAAGTTCAAAAATTTAAGAATGAGTTTCATTTTAAAGTTCAATTTAATGTAAATAATACATCTTTTTTGCTTGATAGTTCCAACTTAAGTTCAACCAAATAAACATAGTTGTAAGAAACAAAAAAAACAATACAGTTCCATGAAAAGATTAACATGTTTTTGGCTTAGTAGTAAAATGTCATGTCGAGACAGCAGCATGAAACATTGACAGACATTGTGAATAGTTACTACCCTAAGTCGTCATTTCTTCTCACTTTGTAATTGACGATGAGATATCTAAAGATTTGTTTGTTGCCTCCCATATTTTTTTTTTCACATGTTCACCTGACAAACTCACTTTTTCGTGTTTCCTTTACTGCTTTTGGATCCTCTCTTTACAATAAGATTTTTAATTAAAAAAATATTTTCAAAAGAAAATAACAGCAAATTTTCCAATGCCTACAGGGATTATAACACTCCAAGTAGGTTATCTCTAGTTATGCTTCTTGCAATCTAATCTGTCACACAATCAATTACATTTCCCAAACAAGTAACTAAAATGGACAAAGGAACAATAAGAAATAATAGATAAAATGTCATCCGCAGCAACTTTAATCCCCCAGGGGGATTTGTAAGGGTCTGTGAGGGTCTTAATTACAACATTATTATCCGACTCAAATATCACATTTCTCCAGCAGCAACTCATTGTCAAATTGGCACTAAGCCTTAAAGCTATGGCTTCAAACACTTGTGCTTGGTACCTTCTATAATCTTTCAGGTGTGGTATACCTACAGTTTTTTTCATTTGTTTTAGTAGCAGCATCACTATTAATGTTGATTGTGTTCATACGTTAGTTCAATATAACTATGAACAACAGGGGACAAAAAGGAAAAATGAGAAGTAGATTACAAGTGCAAGAGATAATTTAGGATAAATTATAATTTTTGAAATTATTATTTATTTATATCTAAAAATTAAATTAAATAATTATTTTTGTCTAATTTTATTTGAATAATTACATATGTTTACATATAAAATCTAGGACAGTATAATCGTCATGATTTTAACGAAATTAGAACTGAGTTGTATAAATTAATCAATTATTTCTTGAAAAATATTTTATTATTATATTAATTAAATATATAAGTTGACTTTTATTTAAATCAAGAGAGATAAACTCATATAATTAAACCGACTCAACTAGCCTATTATAACTTGTGTGTTATGGCACTTATTCGACTTGGATGTTAACTTTAACATAAGAAATTCCTAATGGAATTTGAGCTCCTCTTATTTAATTAATAAATGTGATTAGAATAAAAGTTAAGTTCTTCCAAATATCCTTCTGTTAAAATTGAGTGACCTAAATCCTTATTTAAATAAAATATAGTGGTAAAATAAAATAAAAGGAAAATTTATATAGAATTACACTTCTTTTATTTTATTTTAGAATAAGGTTTTTAAACCTTATTATCTATTTGATATTGACTAGAATAAGGTGTTTCAATCTTATTACACTACTATTAGAATATGGTTTTACAAGTCTATAAATAGACATAGCCTACTCCTTTTGTAATCATTCGATTTCGATATAGTGAATTATCTTCTCCTCTGCCCGTGGTTTTTTCCTGAAAGGGTTTCCACGTAAAATCTGTGTGTTCTTTATTTTTCTTTCTCTTTTCTTTGCGATACATTGTCATTATAGACGTTCTATTTTTCACAAATTGGTATCCGAGCTTCCGGGTTGTTCATCTCAATCACGATAATGACGTCTTTGAAGTATGGAATTCAGTTGTTGGATCGCAACACCAGCTTCGCGTTGTGATAGATAAAGATGCAGGAATTTCTTGCACAGATGAATTTAGAGGATGCCCTACTAGGGATAAATAAGATGCCTTCGACATTGACGGAGGAAGAGAAGAGGCATAAAGATCGAAAGGCGTTAACACAGTTACATGTGCATTTGTCTAACAAAATTTTGTAAGATGTAATGAAGAAGAAAATCGCTACTGCATTATGGAAGAGGCTGGAACAAATATGTATGTCGAAAACTCTAAACAGTAAGTTGCATATGAAGCAACGTCTTTATGCTCATTGTTTGGAGGAAGGTGTGTCTGTACACAAACACTTAACAGTGTTAAAAGAAATTCTCTCAAACTTGGAAGCCATGGAGGTTCAATATGATAAGGAAGATCTAGGTTTGATTCTACTTTGTTCGTTGCCCCGTCTTATTCAATCTTTAGAGACACGATTTTATATAGCCGCGAGTCTCTCACAGTTGATGAGGTTTATGATTCTTTAACTTCGTATGATAAGATGAAGTATCTTGTGGTTAAACTCGACTCTCAGGGAGATGGTCTCATTGTTTATGGGAGACAAGATAAGAATGCTGATAATGATCGTGGAAGGATACAGGAAAAAAATCCTTGCGGTAAATCTAAGGGTAGATCGAAGTCTTCAAACAGAGGTAAAACTTGTAACTACTGCAAGAAGAAAGGTCACATTAAATCTGAGTGCTATAAATTGCATAACAAGATCAAAAGAGAGGTTACGAATCAAAAAGGAAAACAACTAGAAAAATTCGGTGAAGCTGATGTTGTAGAAGATTACAACGATGGTGAACTTCTAGTCGCTTCTTTCAACAATTCTAAAGTGAGCGATGAGTTGATTCTTGATTTGGGCTACATCTTCCCCATGAGTCCCAATTGGGATTGGTTTACAACTTACGAAATAGTGTTTGAAGTTGTTATTTTTATGAGAAATAATGCTTCGTGTAAAATCACAAGTGTTGGAATGATTAAAGTTAATATGTTTGACGGAGTTGTTAGAACACTTAGTGACATGCGACATGTTCCAGAATTGAAGAGAAATTTAATTTTGTTGAGTACTTTTAATTCAAAAGGGTACAAAGACACAGTTGAAAGTCGGGTTTTGAAGATTTCTAAAGGTTCCCTCGTTGTGATGAAAGGGCAGAGAAAAACTACAAATTTATATGTTTTTCAAGGTTTTACTGTTACTGGTAATGCAGCTTTCGCTTCCTCTTCCTTGTCAGATGATGATGTTACTAGGCTTTGGCATATGCACCTAGGGCATATGAGTGAGAATGGCATGGCAGAGACTTCGTGATGGGCAAGGAATTTGCAAACTGAAGTTTTGTAAGCATTGCATTTTTGGGAAGCAAAAGAGAGTTCGATTCACCAGAGGAATCCATAACACAAAGGGAACATTGGAGTATATTTTATTTTGATCTATGGGGACCATCTAGAGTGCCTCCGAGAGGTGGAGCTAATTATATGCTAACACTTATTGATAATTTTTCCAGAAAAGTTTGGATGTTTTTCTTGAAGCAAAAAAGTGATGCGTTTTCTACATTTAAGTATTGGGAAACTATGATTGAAAAATGACGGGAAAACAAATCAAACACCTCTGTACAGACAATGGCTTAGATTTCTGTTCTGATGAGTTTAATGAATTATGCAAGTCAGAAGGGATCATGATACACTTGACAGTTCGTCATACTCCACAACAAAACAGCGTTGTAGAACGAATGAATAGAACGATCACGGAGAAAGTTCAATGTATATTGTCAAATGCAAACTTATTGAAGTAATTTTGGGCCGAAGCAGTCTTTACTACATTTTTTTGTTCAACCGATCTCCATCTATTGCCATTGATAAAAAGACTCCACAAGAGGTATGGTCTGGTAATCCTGCTAATTATTCTGATTTAAAGATCTTTGGGTGTCCTACGTATGCTAATATTGATAATGGAAAATTGGAACTGAGATCCATTAAATGTTTTTTTATTGGATATAAAGCTGGTGTAAAAGGGTATAAGTTATGGTGTCCTGAAAATAGAAAAGTTATGATTAGTAGAGATGTTATTTTTGATGAAACTACTATGCTACCTAACTTATCTCTTAAAGACTCTTCCAATAAAAAAACATTAAAAGCAGGTGGAGCATCAGATTAATCTAGAATTTACAACAGAGTTGACTCCTCAAGCGAGTATAGAAATTCAGAATAGAGTTGCTTCTTCACCACAATACTCTATAGCCAAAAATAAAACTAGAAGAGAAATTAAACCTTCAAAGAAGTATGCTGAGGCTGATCTAGTTGCTTATGCTTTAAATGTGGCTGAAGATATAGAGACAAACCAAGAGCCATTTAATTATTCTGAGGCGGTTAGCTGTGAAGACTAAAAAAATGGATGTTTGCTATGCAAGAGGAGATGGAATCACTCCACAAAAATAGAACATAGGATCTTGTGAAGCTTCCTAAAGGAAAAAAGGTTGTTCATTGTAAATGAGTGTTTAAAAATAAAGAAGGGACTCCAGGAGTTAAATAACCCAGATAGCAAGGCTTGTTGCAAAAAGTTACAGTCAAATTCCAGGTGTGGACTTCACAGATGTGTTCTCCCCAATTGTGAAGTATAGTTTGATTCGAGCTTTGCTCGGTCTTGTGGCCATGCATGATTTGAAACTTGAGCAGTTAGATGTAAAAACTGCATTTTTGAATGGAGAACTTGAGAATGATATTTACATCCAACAACTAGAAGGCTTTACAGTCTTAGAAAAGGAAGACTATGTTTGCTTATTAAAAAAGTCCCTTTACGGTTTGAAACGGTCACCAAGACAGTGGTACAAGAGGTTTGATTCCTTTATAACTTCTCATGATTTCAAAAGAAGTAGCTTTGACAGTTGTGTTTACTTTAAGAAAAACATTGATGGTTCTTTTGTGTATCTACTCCTTCATGTTGATGACATGTTGATAGCAGTGAAAGATAAATTAGAGATAAGAAAGGTCAAATCCTAACTAAGTGAAGAATTTGAGATGTAACACCCTTAACCCATATCCATCGCCGGAATAGGGTTTCAGAGCATTACCGAAGTTTATCGATCAAACAAACATAAATTACAAACATTTTATATCATATAATATCCAGGTTAGAAATCATATTTAACTTATACATACTGTCCCTTATTCGAGCCCTCCAGGCCCAAAATACTCGATAGAAATAAGTCGGGAGTAATTCGGAAACTCAAATAATTTTTCAAAAATATTAAAAATTATTCAAGTCCAAATTAGAAACACACCTAATTTAATCCATTTTGCCTAGTTTATGAACACTTAAACATCAATTTAACATGCCATAATAAAGCTTCAAACACAAACACATATTCATATTTATATACCAACCAATATTAAACTTATAACCTCATTTATAATCAAACCACAAAATAACTATTATTTAGACACCCTAGGTACATGTCAACACAAAGGATAAAAATCACTACATTTGAGTTCGGGATTGTTGTTGGATGCTGAATCAGTGATTAAAAATTAAGTACCTAACCTGCGCATTGAAAACAAAACCGTACACTAAGAAAAAAAATTAGTGGTATTTCTATAATCCAAATATTTAAAGACAAAATAATATAATAGGTTCAATTAAATTATCAGGACATATTAATGTCTAGTATCATGACTATTATTTTTTCATTTATTAAACAATATCCTAATTCACACAATTGCCATGAAAATGGTTATTCACATATCAAAACATATTTATTCATATAATGGCATTAGTCATGCAATACTCAATTCATGAATACATCATTTCATACCATACTCAATTCATGAGTATATAACTCACATATTCTATGTATTGCCAACATATTTACATTCTATTTTCAACTCACTATATCACTTCCATTTCTCATACATGTCATTTCAATATCAGTTATAGAACTTTACTATTTATTTACCCCTATTAACACGACTCAAACTTAGACAGATACACGGATCCAACCAACATACCAGTTTGGCACCCAGTGCCTCATCGTATAAATCCCAAGTAATAACTGCACCTAACGTTATATAAATTTGACACCCAGTGTCTCATCGGTTAAACCAAAGCAAATTGGCATCCAATGCCTCATTGACTTAAAGTCGAAGAAATCCCTGAACTCTTCCAATCCTATGGCATGCCATCTATATCTGACTCAGCCCGATACAGTTAATAAGGTTCCAATTCACTTTCCAAATACAACAAAATCCAATATCATATTTGATTATATATATATATATATATATATATATATCAATTCAATCCAGTTCAATCAAATTCAAATGAATTCAATAATTAAAGTGTCATATACTCACATTAACCACTTACCATATACATTAATTTAAAATACAACAATTAACAACTAGGTTCGGATTATAGAAATACAAATTAGGAATTCTGTGCTATTCCACGTCGACTTTTTCTTTTCCCTTTTTAGTTGAAGATTCCGGTACAACGTTAGCTACGGAATTAAAACAATTAAAATTCATCAATACAACACAATTCAATTTCACATTGAATATTTCATTTGACTGAATATTTGCTAAATTTTCAATTTAGTCCTTAAACCAAGTCTAACTTTATATTTTTACAATTAATCCTATATTTTCATACAAATTTAACTTTAAACTAAATTTAACTCCCTATTTTCACTTAAATCCCTAAAATTTAAATTTTTCACAATTTAGTCCATATTACTCAAAATTTACAATTTATTCTACAATTTAATCATTTTTCATTTCTAGCTTAAAAATCTATCAATTTAATCCCTAATACTAAAATTATTCAACATTAACAGATTTAAAAACTCAATAATTGCTAAAATTTCTACATAGGTAGAATAGTATTTAACACCGAGATTCTAAAAACAGAAAAATTACAAGAAAATAAACTAAATTGACTAACTAATTGAACTTGAAAACTTTGAAACCCTAGCGTTGTCTTTCTCCTTTCTTTCTTTCCCCTTTTTCTTTTCTTTTTGTTTCGTTTAGCCTTCTTGGCTTTCTTTTTTTTATTCATTTACTTATTATTATTATAATAATATAATATATATATACTTAAATATTAATTAAACATATTTTATTAATATATACATATGTATATTAAATTTACACATATAATCACTAATACCATCCACTTGTTGAGATAAGGATTAATTGCTTTTTAGTCTTTTTAATATTTTTTATCTATAATTTAATTTTCACCCCATAGGTAATTTAGTGCTTATATCTAATTACTCTTAATTCATGCAAATTTACTTAACCAAAACTTAATTAACTACACAACTAACTTCGTAAATATTTTTAATAAATATTTACGAATTTGATTTACGGAAACGGAGTCCCAGGAATGCATTTTTCAACACCCCTGACTATCGGGTCGTTACATGAGATGAAAGATTTGGGACCGGCAAAGAAGATACTTGGTATGGAGATTCTAAGAGATAAAAAAGCAAGTAAATTGTACCTAAGTCAGAAATGGTACATTGAGAAAGTTCTTTGCAGGTTCAGTATGCAGAGTGCTAAGCCTGTTAGTGCTCATTTTACAGCCCATTTCAGGATTTCATTGGTTTTTCCTCCACAATCAGATGATGAGATTAAGTACATTTCACATGTTCCATATTCTAGTACATGTCACATCGATTTTTTCAGCCTATTGATGTTTACTTACAGTTTGGAAGAACGAGAAATGGAGTCATTGGGTATGTTGATGTTGATTTTGTTGGAGACCTTAATAGAAGAGGATCTCTCATAGATTATGTCTTTACAATCGGAGGTTGTGCAATCAGTTGGAAAACCACTTTGCAAACTACAGTCGCTTTGTCTACCATTGAAGCTGAGTACATGGCAATTACTGAGGCTTGTAAATAAGCCATTTGGTTGAAGGGACTTTTTAGTGAACTCAATGAAGACCTTCAAATTAGTATAGTATTTTGTGATAGTCAAAGTGCCATCTTCCTTTCAAAAGATCAAATGTTTCATGAGAGAACAAAGCACATTAATGTTCGGTATCATTTTTTTTGTGATATTATTGCTCGTGATGATATTGTTGTGAGCAAAATTAGTACTCATGAAAATCTTGCAGATATGATGACTAAGTCACTTCCTATAACCAAGTTTGAGCATTGCTTAGACTTGGTTAGAGTTTATTGTTGAAGTTAAACCCTTAAGGGGTTTTATGGAAGAGGTGGAGAACTTGTTCGTTGAGAGTTTGCAATGAAGAAATTGTTCATTGAGAATTCGTATCAAGGTGAAGATTGTTAGAATTGAATGACCTGAATCCTTATTTAAATAAAATACAATGGTAAAATAAAATTAAAGTAAAATCCATATAGAACTACACTTTTTTTATTTTATTTTAGAATAAGGTTTTTTAAACCTTATTAAACTCCATCTAATTGATATTGATTAGAATAAGGTGTTTCAATCTTATTACACTACTATTAGAATATGGTTTTACAAGTCTATAAATAGACATAGCCTACTCCTCTTGTAATCATTCGATTTCGATATAGTGAATTATCTTCTCCTCTGCCCGTGATTTTTTCCTGAAAGGGTTTCCACATAAAATCTGTGTGTTCTTTATTTTTCTTTCTCTTTTCTTTACGATACATTATCATCATCGACATTCTATTTTTCACATCTTTTACATAAACCCTATGATAGCCAAAAATTATGTAGTCATTGTACTAAGAAAAGTTATATTGATTTTTCTTGTTTTTTAGTTTGGATTTTAGATTTGTGATCAATTATAATTTAGCAAAAAATTTATATGGTTAAAATTTTCTTATACCGACTAAATTCATTTTTTTAATTAAGATTCTAGATTTGTAGGAGTTATAATTGCAAATAATCTATCAATTATAATTTAAGTCTAGAAGATAAATTTTTTTATTTGAAATACATAGAGGATTCCGACTTCCACTCACTAGAAAGTCTTGGTTTTTATCATTTATTCGGTTCTTTGAGAAGAGCCCACACTTTAAGCTCTTGAAAATCCAAGAATGAGAAAAAGATCATTTAGTTTAGAGCTTAAAGATTTTGAACTTCAATTCAAGTTTATCAGAAAATCTATACACATTTCCAAAACCCATATGCAAATATCTTTGGAACACAAACACTTATTTAATCAAATTTATTAATTTAAATATCTCGGCAAAAATCTATAGTACAAAAAAAATTCAAATTCCATTTGTGTCAACTTTCATATGTTTTTCTAAATAAGTTTCCAACATTCCTCTCCACCAAAAATTGTTTAGCTCTAAATTAACTCTTTGGTAGAAAGATGGGATTCCAAAACATTGTACAGCAAATATAGGAATAACAGATGTAATTGTCACTGTAAGGATCTCCCTCCCTGTTTGAGAAAGTAGTCTTCCTTTCCAATTTTGATTTTTAGAATGTAGTTTACCCATGATAAACCCCAATGTTCAGGATTTTTCCTCTTTGGGAGCCCTAAATAAATCAAGTTGGCTTTATGATTGTAATTCTCACTCTTCCTTAGATTCTGTTTTTCACAAAGGTATTTTGTGAAAGTAAAATAGATATTTTTCACCGATTTAACGATTGACTCATATCATATTAAAACAAATTAAGAGCACTAAAAATAGCTTCACAGCTCTGATTTGTCACACTTGTGAAAAATAGATAACCGTATACAAATAGAAAGTGTGATAGTGTAGAACATCTTTTATTGATTTTAAATGCTTCAAAATCACCTTGTAGTTCAGCTTTTTCCAAAAGCTTTGAAAGCATGTTTACCTCCAGGAGAAAGAGGTAGGGGAGTGTGGTCTCTTTGCAATAATTCCCTTATTAAAATAAAGTAACCTTTACTAGCCTCAATAAATAGTAGTGTGAATTTAACTATTGAAGCACATTCATGAATCCTATTGACCATCGTTTACAAAAACCCATTCTCTCCACTAATATCTTCAAGAAGAACCAATTCACTTTATCATAATTCTTGACAAGATCTAACTTGGTAGCCATACATTCTTTTTGCTCCCACTTTCAGTTTTTCAAGGCATGGAAGGCCTCAAGGGCGAATAAGATATTATCTTGTATCGCTCTATCAGCAAAGAAAGCAGATTGTGTACATGATATAACTTTCAAAATGAGAAATTTCATCCTTGAAGCCATGATTTAAGCTATAATTGTATAGATAGATTGCAACAACTAATTGGGCGAAAATTAGAAAATGTTTCAGATTGTTTTTTCAAGTTTGGAGTACGGATTATGTTAGTATTGTTAGTATCATCCAATTACAGTTAAAATTGAAGAAATCTTTAATTAACTTACATGTTTTCTAATTTTTTTGTATAAGTGTCTTCATCCATTTCAAGTAAAGCCTTGACAATAATGTCAATTTCAAAATTCAAACTTAATTCAAATACTATGGAAAAAATTGTTTTAATATCTTTATTTGAAATAAAAATTATGATTTTCATGCACTATTTAAGTATATTCTAATTTAATTTTAGATTTTATTATTTACAATTATGATTGTGATTTTACTTGTAATTATATTTATAAACTCTTTAAAGAAAATTCATGACAAAATTATTGATCTTTCGTTGCTCTTACTAAATCTTTTTTAATAGATTAGTTGTAATTTCCCAAGGCATGGGATTTGTTATATAAATTTTGATTTTTATTGGCTATTCATCTTAGATAATTCTTTCTATAAATCAGTACAATGAAATTGATTTCAACTTGTAATTTCTCGAAGATGTTGTTTCTCAGGTCAGCTGCACGGCGGCTTCATTGGACCTTGGCTCTCTCTCCCCTCCTCCTCCTCCTCTGCCATGGTGGTGGTTGTTTAGGTACCAGGTTTTCAAGGTGGCTTTGTAAACTAAACCTTGGGCTTTGATATGTTTTTATTTAGGTTTTGGCCCATATCCTTTGTACTGACTCTATGATGGATGCAGTTCAATGTATTTATTTGGGCTTTGGCCCATATCCTTTGTTCTAACTCTATGGTGGATGGAGTTCAATTGACCAAAAAATTAATTTGTAATTGCGAAACCATTCATTCAACATTTATTTCATCATAGTGTTTACTATGTATCTTGATGTATTTTCAATGTTGGAAAGTAATTTATTTTCATATAAGTTATTTCATTCTTATAGAATTTTCATACATTTCATATTTATTTTATTAATTATTTAAAATTTGTACTTCTCTATTTATTTTTATTGAACTATTAAAATCATTTACTTCAAATAAATAATTATTACATATTTAATTTATCATCAAATGTAACACCCAAATCTGGCCTAGACGTTATGGTCGAATCTTGAGAAATTACGCAAATTCGTTTTAAAACTTTAGATTTTAAACTAGAAAATTGTGTGTTTCAAAAATATTAACTTTGACAAATCTCTTACAGTTTTTCAAAAAAATATGCGTTGAACTTATTTATTTAACAACAAAAAACACTTATTTGGTTACTTAGTTTTGCAACGAAAGTTTCAAAATTGTTAATTTGTAAAATGTAGCATATATTTGCAAATTATCGAAAACAAAATACAATAGAAAATCCAAAAGCTAAAAATAAAATCCAAAATATTTATACAGTCCCAAAAGTCTAGAATTAAGTTTAAAATTATAAATTTCTTTTTATTTAGCTAAAATCCAATCCGAGCTCCCACATGCCGCCTGATCCTAAGTTTGTTGGTTACTTGAGAAGATAAATTATTGGGTGAGCTAATAAAGCTCAATGTGTAATTTAGCCCTCATGCACATAGCGGATATCAGACAATCATATAGATCCAATAACTAAACAGACATAGATGACATAACATTTTTATACAATGCAACATATTAAACAGATCAGATACAAATGGTGTTGGATCACCGGTACGTCCCATGGCGCATTGGAAAAAAATATTTTGTCGATCATCAACCACATCCATGTACAATGATTGAGTCTAGTTGAAAAAGGGTTGAAGATATACCTTAGAAAATTGAAGAATGGCGAATAACGTTGAATAATGTTAAAGTTACAATAAGTCCTGATTCGACATAACATTTATGTGATAAACTTTTCATGTATCATATCTTTTTATCACTTATATCTACGTTGGACACAAGTCATGGTATAGTCACAATTGTATAGCTCAATCTCATATATCTTAATATTCTCAGTAGATTACAATAAACAAATAAGTTTGATATCTAATATTAACTAATTTGAGCATGACCATGCATTTCTAGTCTCACTCCATCAAGTGACCCAAGATATCACCCCCATTATGTCAGAGTGGTAAATCCTATCTTGATCAATCATATCCCACTACGTGGATTGTGGTGTATCCAACATCAGTCTTTATAGTTCAACCTGTTACGGTAGATGTTTGACTATATCAAAATATACAACTCACGATGTTGGGACAATGATGATCTCAAGTCTGAGGATCATATACATAGTTATCACTATGAGTAATGTTTGTGACTATTACATAATAATACAAAAAACATATTCATGACAGGTCAGTCTAATATATTGTTCTCTGACACATACTCATGTATTCATTTTTACATCCCTATGTCAATGACAACACATTGTCATCAATCAACTACACATTAGTCTCAATGCATTATTATTGTCCAAGCCCAAAATAATACTTGAATAAGGACCTTTTAAGAATAAATATATTATTCTTAGGACTTTATTGTTGATCGGTTTATTTATATACATAGAAAAAGAAACTAAAATAACAATGACAATGTCATATATTAATAACAAGGTAAAATAAGTATGTAATTACAACTATCTCATGATTGATTTTTGGGCGTACTCTAATAGATGGCATGACAAATCATGCGATGCAACATATGACACAAAACAGATACAGATCCTACCCTCATCCATTACACACCATCTCCGTCCATCCCAACATACCAATTAGGGTAAAAATACCCTTTCCACCCTATACACCAAATCAGTAATCGTACATTAGTGTACAGAAATATGTAGTCAAGATGTTAGATATAGTGTGGAAAATTGCCAAAATCATATATATACAATGTTTAACTACTAGATACAAAAATTTGTGGTGTAACTAATAGAAATTGAAGAACATGGTCTGCCAAAACTTCTTCAGTCACATATCATATCCCAATCCAATGCATATGCAAAAACATGATACACACTTAGATGCACACATACTAAACATTCTCTTATATACTCGATTGATCATAATGTGCTAATAATGTATACAATTTCACATATCAAAATCACATACATCAAAATCAGAAATACTGTATACAAACAAGCTTACTCATACAACAATTATACATATTTAACTGTACACTTATACACACAGAATGTTTGTATTTAATCATCATGCATAACCTAACAATTTTAACTGATTTCATAAATGGCCACTTAACTATTATAGAGTTTTAAAAACACACATTCGGATCACTTAACCAATGAAATAGACCTACATGGTCGTATGACTCACATGGCCAGACACACGATTGAGTGGCGTCAGTAGTATGGTTTTCAGCTTCGTGCCATTCACTGATTTTTTGAAATTAGAGTCACACACCTAGCTATTTCGCAATACCGATACAACAACAACATATAATGACACCAACTTGAGTTGATTAGCACAAAACATCGAATCCAAATCAAAATCTGACCCCTACTCATTTAGAGTATTTGGCCACAAGAGTTAGTGCATTCGGTTTAGACATGCCGAATCAATCCCTAATAGGGCAAATAGTCCTTTACCCTTTTAAAAAAAGTTAACAACAACATTAAATCGCCAAAGTAGAGTTATGCACTTCTTGATCCACACCAAGTTCGAAACACAAGATGATTGAACTCTGCATGATTACATACTAACAATTGACCCAAACACAACCTACCATTTGCATAAAACCCGAATGAAACACTCACACCTAAAGGAAAAATAGAAAGCACTTATGCAAAGATACAACCACAATGTTAAACACTTTTGAGTACTCAAGATTGACACCCAAAAACCAGAGGTTGACAGTGGTTCAAAGGAATTCATAGTTAAACAACGACAACCAAAAACAAAAGATGACGGCTAAATAAGGAAGAGGGTAGAAACAAAAATTGTAACTATGCAAAAGGGCAATTGAGAAAAAAAAAAAGAAAACAAGGCAAAAACGATAGAGAGAAAAGATAAAGTAGAAGAACAAAAGGAGAAAAAAGAAAAGAAACTAAGAGAAACAGTAAGATGGAGAGAAATGTGGAAAGAGAGAACGAAAAGAATGAAAAGAATGAGAGAGAGATGGTTGTGAGGTATTGTTTTGGGGAGAAAAATCATCAAAATTATTATAAAAATCCACTGAATCCTATTTGTTATCCTTAACAGATTTTCTAGAGCATGGATGACACATCAAAGAGAAGAAAAAATAATTCCACTATTACACACAACAGGATTCGAACACAAGACCTGTGGGTAAGCTAAACCCTTACCACTGAACCAGCAAGTCCATTCTTGTGAATAAACACACAAATTTTAAAGATAATTCAGATGTTCAGAGTTGAGGGTTGGGACAAAAATAATAAAAATTTCAAGGGAAAGGATTTGAACATAAGACCACAAGCACACATAAGTAACACTCACTATTGCAACATGTAACAGCCCATTTTTCGGTGAAATTGGAACAGTGGTTTTGGGACCACAAATTTGAGCCAAAAATAAAATTTATTTTTATTTTATTTTATGGTCCGTAATATGAAAGAAATATCATGTGAGAATTTTGAGAAGAAAATTTTATCGATTATGTGCTTAATTATGAGAAGGACTAAATTGCATAAAATACAAAAGTTGGATTCTAGTAGCTAGAAGGATCAAATAGCTATGGAATTCAAAACTTGAGGTCCTTCTGTGGTAATTAGACCATTAATTAAAGTATATAGATATTTTGGTGACTCATCCATGTAAATTTAGAAAAAGGGCAAGAACTAAATTGGAATTCAACTAAATTAGTTAATTAAAAAGATGAAAAGAAAATAAAAATCATATTTTCTCATCTTCTTCCCCAAAATTGACATGGAAACTGTAGGAGAGAGAGAAGAAACTTTCATGGCCAAATTTGGTAAGTTTCTTTCTCCCGTTTTTAGTAATTTTGATATTTTTGAAACCAGGATAGCCTAAACAATCTATTTTGGGGATCAATTTGAAAAGTTATCAAGGTTTAAAAAATGAGTCATGGATGTAAATACTGTAAAAGTTGTATGTATATTTTGGCTAGGCTTGGGTAGAGGGTTGATGGTCCTGAAACTAACTAAAAATTAGGCTAAGGCAAGCACCTATCGAACAGTAGTATAGTTATGGTAAGACCGGGAATATCGTATCCATAAGGACTAAAAGTACTAGTAATTACTATCTTTTTATTATCTAGCCTAAGAATTAAAGGATGTTTTTAAACTAAAACTAATTATCTAATTAACTAAAATTACGACAGAAATTAAAGTTGGAAAATACCTTTTAGAAAACCGATGGAGAGGACAATACCTAAGGAAGAACCCACCTAGACTTTACTTATCACTTCTGAATTAGACGATTTATTTACTTGACTTAATCCGTAGAAATCCCTTATTTATGTTAATAACTCTTTCGAGACTAAAAACAACTAACTCCAGGTTGATTAATCGAAATCTCTTTCTAATTAAAACATCTATTGTCACATTAACTCGGTTTATGGATTCCCTTATTAGATTTGACTCTAATCCAGCAGATTTATGTCATCCTATCTCTAGAATTGCATGCAACTCCACTTAATTATGAATGATCTACTCTTAAACAGGGACTTTTTCTCCACTAAATAAGCACATCAAAAACCTGAATTAATATATTAGAATATTAAAGCAAGGGTTAAAACTCACAATTAAGAATAAGAACAAGTATTTATCATATAATTCAAATGGTAATAAGATTCATCTTAGGTTACATCTCCCTTAGGTATTTAGGGAGTTTAGTTCATAATAATGAGAAATATCTCAAAATTGGGATAACAATAAAACATAAAGAAACACCAAAGAACTTCTAGGGAAATTGAATGGAGATCTTCAGTCTTAAAGTAGATCTTACTTCCGAGCTGATTTCGATGGCTGTGCTTGAGTATTTTCTACCTTCCATTCTGCGTGTCCCCCTTGATCCTCTTCTAGGGTGTTTATATAGACTTTGGAATGCCCAAAATTAGCCTTTTAAGAACAGAACTAGACTTTGGCTCTACAGGGACATGGCCGTGTGCCATGCCCGTGTGAAGGTCCTCAGGCCGTGTGCAATTCTGACTTGGTTTAATGTCGATATGGTCATGCCACACGAGCGTGTGGCCTACCCGTGTGTTACACACGGGTGTGTGGACTACCCGTGTGGAAGTGCCTAGGTTGTGTGGAATACTGAGATAAGCCCATTTTGTCCGTTTTGGCCCATTTCTTGCTCTTTTCACCTTTCTATGCTCACCTAAGCATAAAAAATGAATTTAATGGATTAAGAGCATCATATTCTCTAAAAATTATGATAAATCATCCAAAAATATGCCAATCGTAGGATAAAAATATGTATAAATTATGCTTTATCAAATATCCCCACACTTAAGCATTTGTTTGTCCTCAAGCAAAATCCTCAACTTTTAATTAAAATAAATTCTTCTCAATTTATATTTCTCATCAATAATGTATTGAAATAAACCACAAGTAATCATATATTGAGAGTTTAACTAAAAGAACATTAAAGTTTCACACAATCCAAGTTGAGCATTTTAATTATAAAATCATATGTATCCCTCTTTATCTAAGTAATTACCTTAAATTCCAAATTGACAAGGGTTGACATCCTCACTAAAGATTCACTCAAATCACTCAAAGTGTTTGAGGTTCTATAATTAAGCACTCAATAGTCAAACATGAAAAGTTATTACCATAGGCTTGCATGAAAATCAAATCTCCACCACTATGAATGAGATGATACACAAATCAAAAGGTCTTTAACAGGGTTGTAATGGGGCTTGGGTTAAAGGTGTGGATAATGGCTAAAAAAGAAGGTTAGAATCGAGATTAATTTAATAAATTACCAAACTTAAAAAAATAAAGCTAATTACTGAATTACAAACATGTGCCAGAATTAACACTATCCAAAACTAATGAAGTGAGTTTTTCTCTCAATATAATGACTTTAACTTATCCAAGCTCTTTAGAACAATATGTAATTGAATGAATATAAATATACGTTTTTTCTCTTCTTTTTTTTTTAAAGAATAAGAACAAATACAATAATGGGTAGTACATAATAAGAAATAATTCAGAAACTGGACTAAACGAACATAGTTAGGTTACTAATCAAATCAAATCTTGATAAAAAGAAGTCAATGAAAAGGGAGAAATTCTTAATGAATCAAAAAGGGTTAAGTTGTGGGTTAATATTAAGGGGAAAATCAAGAAACAATAGTTAAGGCTCAAAAGGGTTCACTAGGGGTCAATTATATGGGTAGGCTTTTTATGGGGTAAATGGGTTAAAACCTAAGTGCCTTTATCATTTTAGTATATCAAATCAAAGGTGTGGTCTTGACATGTATAATTGATGCAAGTTCTAGAATAGCAAATCAATGTTGATAGACTCATAAAAAAATTAGTGAGCAAAAAAAAGATATATGCTCTAAAAGGCTCAAAGTCTCACGAAAATTACGGGTATTTGATGTCAATCCTGTAAATTCAAAATTTCAAGATAATACCTCAATTCAGGGAAACAATCTAGCAATTTTAATTCTCAAAAGTCAACTTATCATGCTTGATTCTGTAATGCCTTTAAAGTTTGAACAATCAATGCACAATTCTCTATGATTAAATTCAAAACATATTAATAAAAATTATAAATCATTCAAAATTCACTCTAATAATAGTATGAGGAAATTATTTGAGACCGAGATAGAGATTTAGGAGTTTTCTAATATATAAATAACCTCCCCACACTTAAGATGTACATTGTCCTCAATGTACGAAGATAGATAACGACAATATAAGCATAATATCATAGAATAGGGGAAAAGTAAAATTGCCCTGAATTTGGATGTAGTCCTTGAAAGAGCAGAAGCGGGTTTAGAAACATTGGAAGTGATGTGTATGTGACATGTAGACAGAGGTGAAGGTGGTGGTAGAGGTTGGGTTCCACAATCACAGTGCCCAGCGAAAAGGTTATCATGGTGGTCGGTGTCGTGGTGGCTATGGTCGTGGTCGAGCAGGTCATGGCAATCGTGGGGGATTGTTTGTATATTCCTAAGTAGCACCAATCAACTGAACCTTTTGAAACTGCAATGCCATCAGTAATGTTTTAGGGAGTTATATTGATAGGGTTGTTATGGTTTGTAATAATGAAATAACTAGATAAAAGAAAATCCAAATTATACTAATAAAAGTCTTTTAAGAAAATGATAAGTAAAGACAAAAAGAAATGCAAAAATAAAACTAAAAGAAAAAGAAAAACAAATTGAAATGTAAATGGACTCAAAAGTCCTAATTGACAGCTGGATCGTGAGGTGGTGGTGTTGGAGGTGATATGTGAAAATGCTGGCAAATTTGTTGTAGAGTCACCTCGATGCTGTCGAATCGCTGAGTGTAATATTGCTCAAAGCGATTAAAGTGGTCAGAAACTTCAGACAATGAAGCAGCCACATGAACTGGTCAGTGACTCAGTGGTGGCTAAGAAGGTGGGTCCTTCTGAAATGTAGGGATATCGTCAGGAATATCCTTGGTGTCATCCTCATTAATAGCTCGTGCAAGTCGGTATTGAGGAGGATCGAACCCACCACAGCGTTCTATCATCCTCATGTGGAGCATACTTTAGATACCCTGTGGGGACATCTGGCCAATGAGTGTAAGCGATGAGGACTGTACCACTGTATTCAGGTGCCCAAAGTATCGAGCTAGACGAGTCACATATGGGCCAATGCTGATGAATCCCTTTCGGTGTTGTTCTGTCTGATGGCGAAAGGCAAGGGCAATGAAGTATGCGAGATAAAAAATATGCCATTGCCTCATGCTCCACAGGAAGTATGCGTCGTGAGTGTTAACGACGCCAGTGCTTTCTCGTCTCTCTGTTAATGTGTGTGCCAAAAGGGAGTGAAGATATCGTAGAGCTGGAGCTAGAGCCGATGCCTTTGAGCGGTTGGGGTCATAGTTGCCTGCAGCAGGCATGAGGGCTGCCCAACACGATGAAGGTGCATAATGGATGTGGCGGTAGAGGTGGGGAAAATTGTTAGCCTCCATAAAATCGTCTGTACAGAGTCCCAGGTCAGCTCCAAATTCTGGGACACTCAATTGCCATACTAGACCGCCAAGGGGGAATTGGACTGTTCCTGGGTCGTCGTACTCCGCCATAACTGTTTGCAACTAAAACGTCAAGCATAGTTCCAAAGTGAACTCTAGATACATTGGCTTGATGATATCAAAGAAGTGGTCCCATGGAGCGGCGGCGAGGAGGGCCCGAACCGAATCAGCTAAGTGGACCTACTCTAATGTGGCCCAATTGATGCAACGGCCCACACCAAGGGGTCGGGCACGTAAAATCTGAAATAATTCTTTCTGGGGTCCTGGTGGAAATTGAAGGAATGGATGGCGGATCTCAGTGGTGGCACTCGAGGAGGTCGCACCTAATCCCTTTCGCTTTTTAGAGGTGGGGACGGAAGTTTTGTTTCCTCGAGTGTTTTTCATGATGTACCTGAAAGAGAAAACATTTTAATATAAATAGAATCGGCATAAGTAACACTTAATCAAAGACATCAAAAAGCTTAGGAGGAGCTAAGATAAAAATGTGACTTAGAAGACTCTATTGTGATAACAAGATGAAAATTTAGTTTTATATGCACCATTACCCTAGCATGCAAAAATTAATAGAATGTGAAACTAACTTAACAGTATACTAAACTAATTAGCAATAATAATAGTAACAAGGGAAAAGACACTGCAACGAATAATGAAAACAAATAAGCATTAAAGAAAGACCGAACATCATTAATGACTAACTAAATTCACAAATTTATCAAAAGATCCTATGATTAAAACAGTAAGCAAGGCAAATGAACAAGAATCAAGAGAGGTGAATCCCAAATCTATTGTTAATAATGGGTAACAAAGTACCAAATGAATATCAAACATATTAGTGAATCAATGGGATAAACTAAAATAAAATGAAATAAAAACATGATGAAGATCAAGAATATGAAAAAACTGACTGTTATGGTTGAGTGGACGGCGACTAGTTGGTCGATGATGGTGCGCGAAATGGGGAAGGGGGTTGCGATTTGTGTGAGGGAAGAAGGAAAAGAGGGGGTATGGGGTTGAACAAGGATGGATAAAGGGAGATGAAAGAGAGGAAAAAATAAACGAAAAAAGAGTGGGGTGTTGGTCGCCTGAGGTTCGTTGGAGAATGGTGGCCGGAGTGGAGAAGGTGAATAGTGGAAAGGTTGATGAATAGTGATAGTGGAGTTTTAAATAGGAAAGGGGGAAAAATTAAGGTTAAGGGAGGGGAATAAATGGGGGCCACGGTCGTGTAAGCCCTGTTTTGGGCCACACGGCCGTGGCCCACGCCCATGTGGTGTGTTCCTAGCCCGTGTTTTTCGTGAAATCTTAGTCAGTGTCGCACATGATCCCTTTGACAACCCCGTGTTTATAGGCTGTGTACCCCACACGGCCGCATTGAACGGCTGTGTGCATGTTTGTTCGCTTCTCCCACGCCCGTGGTAGGTTCAACACGCCGTTTTCATGACTTGTGCTTATGGTTTGATGATTTAAGTCAGTATCGTACACGAGCCTGTGGACACGCCCGTGTGTCTAGGCCGTCTGACCGACACAGCCGCATTGTATAACCATGTGGTGCTTCATTTGATTCCCCCACGCCTGTGGTAGGTCCAACACGCCCGTGTCTAGTAATCAAGATTGCACACGTCTTTTGCGCATGATCGTGGCTTAAGCCCGTGTTGTCTTCTGAATTGTTGAAAGTTTCAGTTGTTTGTGCAATTTCCCACACGGCCTCAAGCACGCTAGTGTGCATGACCGTGTAACTTCCACGGCCACCTTGTATGGCCGTGGTGATTTAACGTATGCCGTGCCACTATTGATTTTTTTAGGGAATTAAGGTGCAGTTTCACCATGGTCTGGGGCACGCCCGTGTCCCGTAGCCGTGTGATTCACACGGTCGTGGCTATTTATCACAGTCCGTGTGTCATCTTGTCTTGGGGAAAATGTTTGTCTTATTTTAGTACGACCATGGCCACGCCCGTGTCTCCTACCCATGGTGAGCACACAGCCTAGGGCATGCCCATGTGCCAGGCCGTGTGTGCCAAAAATACCTGCAGTTAATTCATATGAAAAAAATAGAAAAACAAACTAAAGTTATTTAGCGGGGTTAGCGCTCGGGTTGCCTCCCGAGGAGCGCTTATTTAGAGTCTAAGCTCGACTTTACTTTGTGGGTATGTTTAGCCAGGTTCGCGGAGCCGTAGCTCCTCTCTATTGTCTTTGAAATCCTCACCGTTATAAAGTTTAAGACGATGTCCATTTACCTTGAAGATGCCTTGGGTTGGGTGACTTACCTCTACTGTGCCATATGGAAAGACGGTTTGGACTACGAAAGGACCTGACCATCGTGATTTAAGCTTCCTAGGAAATAATTTGAGCCTTGAGTTATATAGCAGGACAAGGTCTCCAACTTCAAATTGCTTATGTTGCTTTAAACAAGCATCATGGCGGCGCTTCATTACTTCCTTGTATAATCGTGAGTTCTCATAGGCATTAGCTCGCCATTTATCGAACTCGTTCAGTTGCATCAATCTCTTTTCACCTTCGAGTTTGGGATCAAATTTCAGAAATTTTATAGCCCAGAATGCTTTATGTTCTAGTTCTAATGGTAAATGACAACTCTTCCTATAAACAAGTTTGTAAGGAGATGTTCCTATGGGGGTCTTAAAAGCAGTTCTATAGGCCCATAAAGTATCATCTATTTTTTTTGCCCAATCTTTCCTATTTGACTCTACAGTCTTTTCTAGGATACGTTTAAGCTCGCGGTTCCTGACTTCGACTTGTGCACTAGTTTAAGGATGGTAGGGGGTAACTGTTCTATGCTAAATCCACTAGTTTGAGGATGGTAAGGGGTAACTGTTCTATGGTAAACTCCATATTTCTTAAGGGTTTATCAAATTGAGCATTACAAAAATGAGTACCTCTATCATTGATAATTGTTCTAGGTGTTTCAAATCGAGAGAAGAGTTTCTTAATGAACCTTACCACCATTCTAGCCTTATTAGTACGTAAAGCTTGGGCTTCCACCCATTTAAACATATAATCAACGAATACTAAGATATATTTCTTCCCAAATGAGTGAAGGAATGGACCCATGAAGTCAATACCCCATACATCAAATATTTCACATGAAAGCATGTACATTTGAGGCATTTCGTCACAGTTAGAGATATTACCTGTTCGTTGGCATTTATCATAAGAAGTAACATACCTGTTGGCGTCTTTGAATTGTGTAGGCCAATAAAAACCTGATTCAAGTGTTTTATGTGTGGTCCTAGTCCCACTATAATGTCCTCTAGTCGGTCCTTAGTGGTAATGTTCCAACATTCTAATTGCTTCTGACTTTGTAACACATCTTCTAATGACTTGATCTACACATATACGAAAAAGAAAAGGATCTTCCCAAAAGTAGTTTTTCACATCAGTAAAGAAGCATTTCTTTTGCTGATGTGTCAACCCTTTTGATGCAACGTCAGCAGCTAAATAATTCGTAATGTCTGTGAACCAAGGTTCCTCAGAGTCATATATAGCAAAGAGTTGTTCTTCAGAGAACGAGTCGTTTATCTCACGTTCATCAAGCTCCTTAATATGTGGGTTTTCTAATCTAGATAGATGGTCTGCTGCAAGATTTTCCTCTCCCTTTTTATCTTGAATTTTTAAATCGAATTCCTGCAACAATAAAATCTATCTTATTAGTTGAGGTTTTGCATCTGTTTTAGTAAAGAGGTATCGAAGAGCAGAATGGTCAGTGTAGACAACAATTTTAGATAATATTAAATATGGTCTAAATTTATCGAATGCAAAAACCACAACCAACAATTCTTTCTCAGTTGTCATATAATTTTCTTGTACGACTGTTAATGTTTTGCTAGCATAATATATTGGTTGAAAATGCTTGTCTTTCACCTGTCCAAGAACCGCACCCACTGCAAAATCACTCGCATCACACATTAGTTCAAAGGGTAAATTCCAATCAGGTGCAACTACAATTGGAGCATTAATTAATTTATCTTTAAGAGTATTAAATACTTCTAAACATTCCTGACTGAAACTGAAAGGCACAACATTTTCTAGTAAATTCGTTAAAGGCTTAGCTATTTTAAAAAAGTCTTTAATAAACCTTCTATAAAATCCAGCATGATCTAAAAAGCTTCGAATAGCCTTAACTGAACTAGGGGGAGGTAATTTCTCAATAGTTTCAACTTTCACTTTGTCAACCTCGATTCCCTTGCTAGAAATTTTATGGCCTAACACAACCCTTTCACGAACCATGAACTGACATTTTTCCCAATTTAGTACTAGGTTCATTTCCTCACATCTCATTAAAACTTGTTTTAAATTTTTAAGGCAAAGATGGAAATAGTTATCGAATACTGAGAAGTGATCCATAAATACCTCCATAATGTCTTCTACGAGCTTATAAAAAATGGCCAACATACATCGCTGAAAAGTAGCAGGAACGTTACATAATCCAAAAGACATTTGTCGATAAGCAAACAAACCGTATGGACATGTAAATGTCATTTTCTCTTAGTCCTCAGGAGCTATTGGGATTTGGAAATAACCAGAGAATCCATCTAGGAAGCAATAAAACATATGCCCAGATAATTTTTCCAACATTTGATCAATGAACGGTAAGGGAAAGTGATCTTTTCTTCTGGCATCGTTTAATTTTTTTTAGTCAATGCAAACTCTCCATCTTGTGACTGTTCGCGTTGGAATTAATTTGTTCATCTCATTGGCCACAACAGTCATGCCTCCTTTCTTAGGAACAACCTGCACAGGGCTCACCCAAGAACTGTCAGAAATAGGATAAATAATTCCATCATCTAGAAGTTTAATTACCTCGAATTTTACAACTTGTTTTATTTTGGGATTTCAATTGCCTTTGAGCTTAGACACAAGGTTTATATTCATCTTCCATTAAAATTTTATGGGTGCAAAAAGAAGGATTGATCCTTCTTATGTCAGAAATCTTCCAAGCTATGGCTCTTTTGTGCTCTTTCAACACTTGGAGTAACTCGTCCTTTTCGGTTGGCTGTAAATCTGAAATAATAATCATTGGTAATGTGGAATTATTTCCAAGAAACGCATATTCTAAGTGATCTGGTAGTTGCTTTAATTTCAATTTAGGAGGTTCTTCAACAGAGGGTTTTAATTTCAACTCATTGTTTACCTCAATACCCTCGTAGCTCTTCTGTCTCAGTGGAGGCTCATTGGATTTATTTCAGCTTTTATCTTACCTATTGCAGAATCATCGTCATTTACCTCCTCTCCTTGGGCAAGACACAGTTCCAACGTGTCTCTATGTATGATTTCCTGTAGAGAATCTTGAGTAGCGTGATCAATAGAATCAATAAAATAACAGGATTCATCCTGTTCCCTAGAAAATCTAATGGCATCATAAATTTTAAAAATAATCTCTTCGTCACCTACCCTAAGCACAAGTTTACCATCACCCACATCAATAACAACCCTAACAGTGGCTAAAAATGGACGTCCTAAAATTAAAGGCACCTCAACATCTTCATCCATGTCAAGCACAACAAAATCGACAGGGAATATAAAGTTATCTACTTTTACAAGTACATCCTCGATAATACCCCTAGGATATTTAACAGATTTGTTAGCTAGTTGAATACTCATCCTAGTAGGTTTTGGTTCCCCGAGGCCAAGTTGCTTGAATATTTTGTAGGGTATTAGATTAATACTAGCTCCTAAATCAACTAGTGCCTTCTCAATATTTAAACTACCAATTATGCCGGAAATAGTAAAACTTCTTGGATCTTTCAGTTTGGTTGGCAGTTTATTTTGGAGTATGGCTGAGCACTCCTCGTTGAGTTCCATTGTAGACAATTCTTCAAACTTCCTTTTATTTGTTAGAAGCTCCTTCAAAAATTTTACATATGTAGGTATCTGTGAGATAGCTTCAACAAAAGGTAAGTTAATATGTAACTGTTTAAAAAGTTCAAGAAATTTACCGAATTGTGCATCCATGCGATCTTTCTTCAACTTTGCTAGGTATGAGATTAGTGGTTTATATTCCCTCAACACCGATTTTTCATTGTTTTCGTGTTTTACCTCCTCATCTTCTTTTTTTTCAGCTTCTGGTGGCAGCTTTTTTTCAGATTTAGCTAACACCTTCCCACTCTTTAATGTAACTACTTTCACATGCTCTTTTGGATTGGGTTCGGTGTTACTAGGTAGACTCCCTGGTGGTCTCTCTGAAATCATCTTAGCCAGCTGTCCTATTTGATTCTCGAGCCATTAAATTGATGCTTGTTGATTTTTAAGTACAGTTTCAGTGTTCTGAAAACGAGTCTCCGCTACTGAAATAAACTTTGTCATCATCTCTTCAAGGTTCGGCTTTTTGTCTTGCTGGTAAGATTGTTGTTGGAAGCCTGGAGGGGTGGTGCTCTTTGATTGCCTTGGCCTCCCCATGAGAAATTTGGGTGGTTCCTCCAACCTGCATTGTAAGTTTTACTATAAGGATTATTTTGAGGCCGAGGATTATTGCCCATATAATTCATTTGCTCGTTCTCCATGTTAGGGCCGTAGGATGGAAATTCTAAATTGCTCGTTCCACCTCCACTTGCATCACACTGCATTACTGGATGAACCTGTGTAGAACCAAGTAAACCATGAATTTTTCTATTCAAAAGTTCTACCTGATTGGAAAGCATAGTAATCGAGTCAACGTTAAAAACGCCGACTGCTTTCATTGGCTTTGTCCTCATGACTTGCCACTGATAATTGTCCAGTGACATCTCTTCTATGAACTCATAAGCTTCTTCAGGTGTCTTATTATTGATGGTTCCACTGGCAGCTACATCGATTATTTGTCTAGTTGAGGGATTCAAACCATTGTGGAAAGTTTGAACTTGTAGCCAAAGAGGCAACCCATGGTGAGGGCACCTTCTCAATAGATCCTTGTATCTCTCTGGTGCATCATAAAGTGTTTCTAAATCCATCTGCACAAAAGAACAGATATCATTCCTTAATTTAGCTGTTTTAGCTAGCGGAAAATATTTAAGCAAAAATTTTTCGGTCATTTGTTCCCAAGTGGTGATTGACCTTCACGGTAACAAGTTCAACCACTGATTAGCCTTATTCCTCAATGAAAAAGAAAATAACCAAAGGTGAATGGCATCATCAGAAACACCATTAATCTTAAAAGTGTCACAGAATTCAAGAAAATTTGCTAAATAAGTGTTTGGATCCTCGTCCTGCAAACCATCAAATTGAACAAACTTTTGTATCATTTGAATCGTGTTAGGTTTCAGTTCAAAATTATTTGCAGCAACAGAAGGTCTAACTATACTCGATTCAGTTCTTGTTAAAGTAGGTTTAGCATAATCATACATAGCACGAGAAGCATGATTCTGATCTACTGGATTTGCAGCAACCACAGGAGGTAACGGATTATTCTAATTTTTAGCTATCTTCTCGGTATTAGTGTGAATATTGCCCTCTCGCTCTTCCTCTATGTATTGTAGGCTTCGCCTTATTTCTCTTCAATTTCTACGAGATGTGCTTTCGATCTCACTATCAAAAAGCAAAGGTCCTGACTGGTTTCTTCTAGTCATAAACTATAACAACCTTCCAGAAGTAAATAAAAGAAAATTTAGTAATTAAAAAAAACAAAATTAAATTGCAATAAAAAGAAAAAAAAATGGCTAAAGTAATAAATATTAAGTGTTTCTAATATCTTAGTCCCCGGCAACAGCGTCAAAAACCTGATAGTCGTGAAACTAACTAAAAATTCGACTAAGGCAAGCACACCTATCGAACAGTAGTATAGTTATGGTGAGACTGGGAATATCGTATCCACGATGACTAAAAGTACTAGTAATTACTATCTTTTTATTATCTAGCCTAAGAATTAAAAGATGTTTTTAAACTAAAACTAATTATCTAATTAACTTAAATTACAACAGAAATTAAAGTTGGAAAATACTTTTTAGAAAATCGATGGAGAGGACAATACCCAAGGAAGAATCAACCTAGACTTTACTTATCCCTTCTGAATTAGAAGATTTATTTACTTGACTTAATCCGTAGAAATCCCTGATTTATGTTAATATCTCTTTTGAGACTAAAAACAACTGACTCTAAGTTGATTAATCAAAATCTCTTTCTAATTAAAATCCCTATTGTCTCATTAACTCGGTCTATGGATTCTCTTATTAGATTTGACTCTAATCCGACAGATTTATGTCATCCTATCTGTAGAATTGCATGCAACTCCGCTTAATTATGAATGATCTACTCTTAAACAGGGACTTTTGCTTCACTGAATAAGCACGTTAAAAACCTAAATTAATATCCTGGAATATTAAAGCAAGTGTTAAAACTCACAATTAAGAATAAGGACAAATATTTATCATATAATTGAAATAGCAATAAGATTTGTCTTAGGTTTCATCTCCCTTAGGTATTTAGGGAGTTTAGTTCATAATAATGGAAAACATCTCAAAATTGGGAAAACAACCAAACATAAAGAAACCCAAAAAACTTCTAGGGAAATTGAATGAAGATCTTCAGTCTTGAAGTAGATCTTGCTTCCGAGCCGATTCCGGTGGCTGTCCTTGAGTATTTTTTTCCTTCCACTCTGCGTGTCCCCCTTGATCCTCTTCTAGGGTGTTTATATAGACTTTGTAATGCCCAAAATAGCCTAAAACTAGCCTTTTCTGAATAGAATTAGACTTTGGCTCGACAGGGACACGGCCGTGTGCCACGCCCGTGTGAAGGTCCTCTGGCCGTATGCAATTCTGACTTGGTTTAATGTCGACACGGTCATGCCACACAGGAGTGTGGCCTACCCGTCTGTTACACACGAGCGTGTGGACAACCCGTGTGGAAGTGCCTAGGCCATGTGGAATACTGAGATAAGCCCATTTTGTCCGTTTTTGGCCCATTTCTTGCTCTTTTCACCTTCCTATGCTCACCTAAGTATAAAAAATGAATTTAAAGGATTAGGAGCATCAAATTCTCTAAAAATTATGATAAATCATCCAAAAATATGGCAAGCATAGGATAAAAATATGTATATATTATGGTTTTTCAATGGTCAGATTTCATGAATTTCATTTTCTAAGCCTAAGGACAATGGTAATTTATGGAAAAGTTAGGGGCAAAATGGTAATTTTGCTTAGGATGTAAATTAAGTCCAAATAAATATGAGATGTGTGAAATTGATGTTAAATTTACTCGTATAGATCTAAATGGACCAAATTCAGAGTTAGAACGAGGAAAAAGAGGAAAACGTAAGATTAGTAGATGTTTGTACACGAACCTTTGTCGAGGTAAGTTTGTGTAACTAAATTATGTCTATTTACGTGCTTGTTTTGATTGTGATTATGTAAAGTGTATAAATTTCATATATATGTGAAAGGATTTCATATCCGATCAAGCATGATAAATAAAAATGTTCAAATTACTCGATAATGCCCGATAGATGTTAAAAGGGTAAACGATGGAAATGTTGCTTTTATGCCCGGAATGGATGTGGAATATTATCATATGAAGTATATGGATGTTAAAGATGTATGAAATGATCACATACTGAAAAAAGCTTGGAAATGTTAAATCTCGTTTGAATAAAAGAAAATCGATGGATGAATATGCTTGCCTGAAATAAGTGAGGTTCTGCTTTTGTTGTAGAATGGATTTAGCTCAGACGAGTAATCCTAATGACTTCATTACAGAAAGGATTTAGCCCGGACGGGAAATCTTGATAAAAGTCCTACTGATCATATGTTTTGGATTGGATTTAGCCCAGACGGGTAATCCAGATCAAGCTCTTTAGAGCATATGATATAAAAAGGATTTAGGCTGGACTGGTAATCCTATTGTATACATGTGTAGCTCGAGAGTGTACTCTTTGAAAATTGTACCTTAAGGGTACTAGTGGACATGAATTAACGAATTCTGATTTGTACACCTTAGGTGTACTACCTGTGTATCCATCGGTATTTCGAATAAATTCAACGGGTAAAGTTCTGACAAGAGAAAAGATGAATTTAAAACAAATTGACATGGAATGATACATATGATATAGAAATATGACATGAAAAGAATATTACATGAAATAAAAGAAGATGATATTTGTATATGGAAATTACTTGATGAGAATTTTCATCCTTGATTATAAACCCAAACACTTTGAATGTATTACTACTTGTGTGACTTTAATACTCGAATAAAATAAGTAAAGTCCTGACACGAAATGATCTGAACTCGAAACAAACTCCTATAAAGCTATACTTGTAATAATAAGAGATGGTCTATACATGTTAAATAAATACATGTTGTGGAAAGCATATATGCATGGGAACTTGATTTTTGTTGAGCCTATACATGTCTTGATGTTACTATGGAATATATGACTAACAAGGGCAATGAGGATGTGTGTAGGGCTTGAGATCAAAGTAGTTGAATATGCCTTACTTAGTTACCTCAAATACGATGAATGGTAAGTTAAGTACCATGTTATATGAACTTACTAAGCATTTTATGCTTACTCTATTTTATTTTCCCCTGTTTTAGAGTAAATCAGAAGCTCGTTGGATTGGAAGCTTGGCGGAGAACACTCACGCTATCCATCGGCCTATGTCGGTATATAAATATATGGTAAATCAATTATGGTTGTAATGGCATGTATAGGTCATGTTGGCCATATTGGCATGAAAATGAAAATGATTATTGTAATCTAGCCATTGGAATGGCTAGTGATGATTATGTCTTGGTACATGTATATATATGTATTTAAGTTCATGTTACGGTGATAACATAGGTACTATATATTGTTTGATTAAGAAAGGGGAAACAAGTATGCTTATTAAAGAGTAAGATTGTAAACATGAATGCTTGTGATGATATATCGTGTTGAATGATAGAGTTTGCTTATCTTGAATGCTCGAAATGGTTGGTATTTGTATGTGTGATTCAAGTGCAGGTCATGGGTGAAATTTTGTGTGAGAAATAAAGCTAGAAATGACTTTATTTTGTCCACATAGGCAGACACACGGGCGTGTGTCTAGACCATCTGTAACACACAGCCTGGTAACACGGGCATGTGGTTAGGCAGTGTGTAACACCCTTAACCCGTATCCAATGCCGAAATAGGGTTACGAGGCATTACCAAATAATACACCTCATTTACATACATTTATACAATCATAATCAACATCCATTCAGCTCAGTCACATTGTCCCTTATAAGGCTCTATGAGGCCTTAAAACATGCTTAGAAGTAGTTCGGGACTAAACCGATAATATTTACAAACTTTAGGAAACATAGAAAATTTTCTTTGATTTCAGGGTCACACGCCCGTGTGAACAGGCCGTGTGCCTCTCACGGCCACCAGACACACTCGTGTCACAAGCCGTGTGAAATCAGGGCATACATACTGACTTGTACCACCCGACCGAGGACATGCCTGTGTGCCATTGCTGTGGGAAAACTAGGGAGGTTACAGACTTGGGTCACATGACTGGCCACACGCCTAAGTGCCAGCCCGTGTGCCACACACTATCAATAGACACGCCCGTGTGTCTAGGCTGTGTCAAAACTGTAGGGTATACTACCATAATTCGAGAGGGTACCCTAGGGGACACACGACCGTGTAACATAGCCGTATGTCACACACGGCTGAGACACATGCCTGTGTCTCTGGCCGTGTGGAAAAAAATAGGCCATTTGCAAAGCTAATTTGCCACGCTTTTCTCATGTGCACTTAGCAACCAAAATAATACTAATTCATCGTACAATAGGCATTCCAAAATCATCAACCTAATGTACCATTCATACCATATCCAATTCTAACAGATTCCATAATCAATTCAAACCAAATACCTAATCAAAAACTTATATCATCAAACATTCATTCATAAGCATATATCTTCCCAATTTATCCAATTCCATTTTTCCATATAATTCCTTTACTAAACTAAAAACATTACCTTTTGAATAACTATGATACTTTAGCCACATTTATACCAAAACATACCAAACCAAACCATCACATATAACAAGCTATATAAATCAAAACATATACATTATAAGCCAAATCTCATGGCTATATTCATAACCAAAATATCATAACTAGCCTATACATGCCATATAACACATATACAAAGCTTCAAAAGTACCAACGAGTTGATCGATAGTGTGATGACGTTCCCTGACGATCCCTGAGTCTGTGCTAGCTTCGATGATCTATAAAACATAGGCAAATAACCATACAGTAAGCTTCATAGCTTAGTAAGCTTGTAAGTGATTAACTCAATTCATCAAATAAATGTAATTCAACCATTTCCACATTACCAAATCAAGATTACATTAACTACAAACATTTCTCATGTCTCAAACATGATCCAAAATAATCTCATTGAACTTTCTCAATATAATACTCGAATAGGTTCTGTATGTACATGTACCACCTCATACTAACCTCTTTCTCAACTATGTCATTCTTTACCCATTAAACCATTCGGAATAGAAATCGAATACTCAAAGATCACAATCGATAAGTACCTATACCATGGCCCGTAGCCAAATTAAGGTAACTTCTCCCTGAATACCCATACCATGGCCTATAGCGAAAACAAGGTATTATTCACACCCAAAGTGTCAATATCATGGCCCAAATCCCATACATTAATCTAATCACATGTCACTAACATCCAAAACTATTCTTAAGGTTCAACCGAGCTTTCACACCTCTTGTTTCTATCATCGAATGCATACGTATAGTCGTTTTCACTATTCAACACTATCTGTAGTCCCATTATCATAGTTTATGTGATATCAAAGCATTTAACATGCATTTAAAATGAAATTACCACATACAAACTTATCTCGTACTCGGAATTGACGAATCAGATCGATTACTCGATAACCTTCGATTTTCCCCGATCTAAATCCGATTCTTTTCTTTCTCGATCTATATAAATTCAAAATTAACTCTTTATTCCTCAATTCATTCGATTTCATCCAAAACACACAATTTGGGACATTTTACACATTAACCCTATAATTTCACATTTTCTCAATTTAGTCCCTATTTCAGAAAAACACAATTTACAATAATTTCAACTAAACTCAAGCTAGCCAAATATCTATAGGCTTCATAACAGCCCATAATTATCAATATTTCACACATTTAACGACATATTTTACACTTTTCACAAATTAGTCCCTTTTATGAAATTTCACTAAAAAATCACTTTACAAAATATGATAATCTATCAAAAAATACTCATGTTTCATATTCCAACATTAAAGAACACATGAATTCATCAATGGAAACTTTTGAAATTACCAACACTTTCAAAAATTGAGGCATGGGCTAGCTAGTACTCAAAGCAACAATCACAAAAACGTAAAAATCATTAAAAACCGAGCTAGAAACATAACTCAATTGCTTTAATTAATCTAACCAAATGAAAATCCCTAGAATGGCTTTCTTATTCTCTAGTTTCAGTTCAAAAAGAAAGAAAGATGGGAAAAATTTATGTTTTGGTGTATTTTAGTTAACTTATTTAACAATTACCCCTTAACATTAAACCGTTAATTAACATCCATTAAATGCTCATTTATGTCAAATTCCACTGTCAATGGTCTAATTAAATCATAAGGACCTCACATTTAATAAGCCATGGCAATTACGCACTTTTAACAAGTGGAATGCAACTTTTGCATTTTACGCGATTAAGTCCTTTTTCTCAAATTGAGCTATTAAATGATAAAATTAGCTCACGAAATTTTCACACCTACATATTCACATGCTATAAACACCAAAAATAATATTAAAATAATTTTACAACCTCGAATTTATGGTTACAAAACCACTATTTTGATTTAGCTAAAACCGGACTGTTACACAGTGTGTCCCCTGTTCCTTAATTTTGAGAAACAGAATGCTCAGTATCGGGCACACGGGCAGAGATACGGGTGTGTGTCTCAGCCATGTGTGCTACACGGCCCAGAATATGGGTGTGTGTTTTGGCCGTGTGAAACCTGCACCTAATTTCGAAATGAATTAGTTAACCACACGTCCTAGCACACGGACGTGTGGCATGGTTGTGTGTGCAAGTCAGAGAGTTACACGAGGTCAAACACGGACTCCAGCACAGGCGTCTCCCAAGGTCACACAGGCGTGTCCTTTGGAAAAAAATTTAAAAGTAACGAAAAATTCTTAGAGGTCTCGATTAAGTCCCAACTCGTTTCTAAAGCTCGTATTGGTCATCGAAGGTCCATTTAAGGGATGTTTTGAATGATCTCTTGAAAATGAATAGTAATTTATATAAGTTATTTGTAAATGTTTCTGAATGTTTTGGTAATGCTCTAAAACCCTATCCTAGTGACGGATATAGGTTAGGGGTGTTACACAATAGATCAATTTACTTGACAAAAATAGCCATTCAAAAGAAATGAAAACTTAGGGGCATTACAATTCTCTCATCCTTAAAGAAATTTCATCCTCGAAATTTACCTGACTCAAACAGATGCAGATATTATTATTGAATCGAGTCTGTCAATTCCTAAGTGGCTTCCTTGGTACCATGATTCTGTCATAGAAACTTAACCAAAGGAATACTCTTCCTTCTCAAGACATTTACCTCTCGATCTAGAATCTGCATTGGCTCCTCCACAAAAGTCAAATCTGGCCTCATCTCAATCTCTTCAATAGGCACAATGTGAGATGGATCATACCAATATTGTCTTAACATGGAGACATGGAAAATATCATGTATATATTCTAACTCCAGAGGCAACTCCAATTGATAGGCAACTAACCCCACTCACCTCAAAATTCGATAAGGCCCAATGAACCTAAGGCTTAACTTGCCCTTATGTTCAAACCTAAGGACCTTCTTCCACAGAGATACCTTTAGGAAAACTTGATCTCCTATAGCAAACTCAATATCTTTTCTCTGAAGATCTACATAAGATTTTTATCTCTCAGAAGCTATTTTAAGTTGATCTCGAATTAATTTGACCTTATCCTCTGTCTCATTAACCAAATCTGAACCCATAATCTTTTTTCCCCCAACTTGGTCTAACACAATGGAGTGTGACACTTACAAGCATACAAATCCTCGTAAAGTGTTATTTAAATACTGGCTTGGAAGCTATTACTATAAACGAACTTGGCCGAAGGCAAAAATTCTTCCTAACTACCACGAAACTCTATAACAAGCCCCAAAGCATATCCTCCAAAACTTGAATTACCCTCTCAGGCTGTCCATCAGTCTATAGATAGATTGCTGAGCTGAAGTCCAACCGAGCACCCAAAGCTTCATGCAGTTTCTTCAAAAACTAATATGTGAAACAAGGGTCTCGATCTAAGATAATCGATACAGGAACATCATGATGTAACAATCTGGTTTAGACCCTAGTCAGAATAATAGTTTCGGGACCATAAATCCTAGTAAAAAATATTTAAATATTATTTTTCATACTTATGTTATGTGAATTAGCATGCGTGTAAGTTTCGTACGAAAATTTGATCAATTATGTGCTTAACTTGATAAAAGGACCTAATCGCGTAAAATGTAAAAGTTGTCTGCTGTTTGTTAAAAGTGCCTACTTGATTTGGCTCATTAATTGTGAGGTCTTTTATGTGGTAATTTGACCATTGGAAGTTTTAATGGATATTAATGACCATCCAGTATATGTTTATTTTATGTTTATAATAAGGTTAATAAGGTAAAATGTTTATTAATGTTAATTAAAATAAAACAAAAGCATAAAAATGACCATTAACATCCATTTGTGTCGAAAATACAAGAAAAAGAAAAAGAACAATTACATTAGGGTTTGGCCATTGATTTTCTTTGATTAAGGTATGTGTTTTGATCCATTTTTGATAATTTCTATGTTTTTGTGGTTGTTGCTTTGTGTTTTACTAAGCCCATGTCTCAATTTTCAATTTTGTTGATGATTCTAAAATGTGCCATTGATGAAACTATGAGATTTGTGAAGTTAGTTGTTTATAAATGGAAGATATGTTTTGGGTTAACATGTTTTGTCTTTGGATTTTTGGTGAATTTGAGTAAAATGGGCTAATTGTGGAAATTATAAATTGAAGGACTAAAATGTGAAATAAATGAAATATGTGGACTTGTATGAGAGCTATGAATATTCGACCATGTACATGTCTAATGAAAGTATGTGTATTTTGTGATTTTGTGAATTAGGGACTAAAATGTCAAAATGTGAAAATGTGAGGAAAAATTTGGAAAATGCCCTAATTATGTGTATATGGATTGATTTGAATGATTTGGTGAATAAAATGGTTAAATTTGAATTCATATAGATCAAGAAAAGAGGAATTCAAATTTAGACCAAGGAAAGTCGAAGATAATCGAGTAGACGATTCAAATCGATAATTTCGGGTACGAGGTAAGTTCATATAGAATAAATGATATTATAGTCATCTTTTAATGGTTTAAAGATGCATGAATTATATAGATGTTTTACTATGATTTGTTTGAGTGGATAAATTGAAGGTATTCGGCACTAAGTGTGGGATTTGAAATAGTTGAGGTTATAAATAGCACTAAGCGTGCGAAATGGAATAGCTTTAGCTATATGAGGCACTAAGTGTGCAATACTGAGGTAGCTTCGACTATTTGAGATGGCACTAAGTGTACGGGATCATTTTAGCTTCGGCTAATTATTAAAGCACTAAGTGTGTGAAGTCATAAAGCGTGGAAAGACATCGGAAAGAGTTAATGTATTTGAATGGGAGGTAAGAATGAAAATGAATAAATACGGGAAAGTTTAGGTATGTACAAAACCTATGTGGTAGATGATACTGTGTGTATAAAGCTTGATAAGTTGTTATGAACATATTAATTTGTGATGGAATAGAATTGATAAATGATTTGAGAACTACTAAGTGTCTATTAGTTGATAATGTTTTGTATTGTATAAAATGTTGGTTATATTTAGTATGAGCTTACTAAGCTTTTGAAAGCTTACTTCGTGTGTGTTTTCATTATTTTATAGATATCGAAGCTACTGTGAGCTTGGAGATCATCCAGGATCGTCACCACACTATCGAACCTTATTTTGGTACTTTTGAAAATGTATATATTGAAGTATGGCATGTATAGGCTACATATGTTTGGATTATGTTTTGTAATGTTTGTACCATGCCATGTGATATGGCTAGCTTGTGTTTAAACTTATGGTTGGGAATGTTATATGATATGTGAGACATTATGAATTATATGGTATGTTTTGAATGACCAAAAGAAATGGTCAGTGTTGATAAGTTTCGGTAAGTTTTGAGTATGAGATTGAATGATGTATTGAAACATATGTATTGGTATGATTTTAATTTAGGTTTTGGTGTGTTTTGGTTGATGCATTGAGATTGGAATTTATTGATATTGTAAAGGCATGAATAATGTATGTTTCGGTATAGAGATTGGATGAAATTGGTGTACAAATATGCTTAGTTTGGTACTTGTAGGTTTGACCCAATTGGGGTGGCACGTTGGCTATTCAAATGGCCTATTTTTGTCCACATGGGCAGAGACACGGGTGTGTGTCTCAGTCGTGTACGACACATGGCTATGTTGCACGGTCGTGTGTCCCTTGGGGTATCCTATGATTTTAAGTCAAGCTCGAGCACGGCCAAGGCACACAGGCATGTGGCTAGCGTGTGGCTCAAGTCAGGCTCGACCAAAGCCAAGACACACAAGCGTGTCTTATGGTCATGTGATCAAGTCAGTATGTATGCCCTATTTTGACACGGCCTAGACACACAGGCGTGTCTAATGCCGTGTAAGGCATACGGCCTGTTCACACGGGCGTGTGACCTGTATAACTTTGAAAATTGTTTAAGTTTTGGAAAAATTTTGTATGTGTTCGGTTTAGTCCCGTCCCCTTTCTAATGTATGTTTAAGGTCTTGATGACCTATATAGGGGAGTCTTTATTGATGTTTGATCTCTGATGTTTAAATGTTTATGAACTAAATGTTAAATGTTTCGATTTGTCTAGTAATGCCTTTAATCCTAGTCCGGTGATGGATACGGGTTAGGGGTGTTACACATGAAGTCTAACTATCTCAGAGATGTACAACTTAGCAAACTTCTGCAATGAGTAGTTAGACCGAATTGAAAGAATGTGAGTAGACTTGGTCAATTAATTCATGGTGACCTATATAGAATCCTTCTTAATGAGTGTCAAAGACAACCCACTAATGAAATCCATGGTTACTCGTTCCAATTTCCACTACAAAATATTAACAGGTTGTAACAGACCATAAGGAAGTTGGTGTTCAGCCTTAACTTGCTGGCACATCAAGTACCGAGATACAAAATCAGTCACCTATCATTTTAAATAGGCCACCAATACAACTCCTAGAGATCACGATACATATTGTTTCCACCAGAATGCATAACATAAAGACTGTTATGTGCTTCCCGCATAATAGACTACCTCAACTCAACATCATTCGGCATACAAACTCGACCTCGGAAACACAGAATACCCTCACTATTAAACCCAAAATCTGAAGTCTTACCCTCTTTAATCTGCTAAACCCAACTAATCAGAGACTTATTCAAAAGTTGCTTATCTCAACTCTCATTAATCCAAGTCTGCTTAACTTGCATCTCAACTAACAACCCACCATCATCGTACAAACTCAATCGAGCAAACATTACTCTCAACTCAGACATTGACGTTTAACTTAAAGCATCGACCACCATATTGGCCTTGCCAGGGTGATACTCTATAGTGCAGTCGTAATCTTTAAGTAACTCAATCCATTTATGTTGCCTCGGATTCAACTCTTTCTGAGTGAAGAGATACTTGGAGCTCTCGTGGTCAGTGTGAATAATACAATTCTCACCATACAGATAATGCCTCTAGATTTTCAAAGCGAAGACAACTGCAGATAAATCAAGATCATGTATCAGATAGTTTCCTTCATGCAACTTGAGTTGTCTAGATCCGTAAGCCACCACCTTACCCTCTTGCATCAAAACACAACCCAAACCAGTGTGAGATGCATCACTATACACCATATAATCCTTCCCATATTGAGGTTGTATTAATAGAACAGGTGTTTGAGTCAATATCAGCTTGAGCTTTTCAAGGCTCAACTGCTAGTCATCAGTCCACACGAAGGGAGCATTATTACACAATAGTTTAGTAAAAGGAGTTGCGATTAATGAAAACCCCTCTACAAACCTTTGATAATACTCTGCCAGACCGAAAAAACTCCGAATCTCAGAAACATTTCTAAGCTATTTTCACTTCGAAATAGCCTTTATCTTTTTTGGTTCCACACGGATTCCCTCAGTAGAAACCACATGTCCCAAAACCATGACTTCATTCAACTAGAATTTACACTTTCTCAGCTTAGCATAGAGCTTCTTCTTTTAGAGAATCTGCAGAACCACTCTAAGATACTCATCATGCTCAGCCTCGGTCTTAAAGTATACCAAAATATTGTTGATAAACACTACGATGAACTAATTTAGATACAACTAAAACACCATTTTCATGAGACCCATTAATGTATTCGAAGCATTAGTCAAACCAAAAGGCACAATTAGGAACTCATAATAACTATAACGAGTCTTAAAGGCAGTTTTAGGCAAATCAACCTCTTTCACCTTTAACTAATGGTACGCAAATCTCAGAACACTCTTGGAGAACATAGACGCTCCACAAAACTGATTAAACAAATTGTCGGTCCTCGGTAGAGGATACTTGTTCTTTACCGTTAATGTAACACCCCGAACCCGAGACCATCGCCGGTGTCGGACACGAGGGGTTAACAAGCCAAGTTCACATGTTTTGCCCACCAATTTGACATTTCCAGTCAGGCTGGAAAACTGCGTCACTGTCGCCTTAAAAATCATATCTCGAGTTTCAAAACTCGGAAACTGGTTTCGTAAATTTTCCCTGAATTTAGACTCATATATCCATCCATGGATTTATTTCTAGAATTTTTGGTTGGGCCAATTGGTACAGTTTATTAGTTAAAGTCACCCATGTTACAGGGATCGACTGCTCTGACCTTCGCGCGTTATAACTTGAATATCTCTCTGTACAGGGCTTTAACACTGGTGCCGTTTGTTTCTAATGAAACTAGACTCAAAATTGAATCTGTACATATAAGGCATGACTCCTAATTCTTTCTGGATAATTTATAGTAAATTTTTAAAGTTGCGACAGGGGACCCAGAAACCGTTCTGGCCCTGTCTCACAATAGCCTTAATATCTCTTAACATGTAACTCCTATGACCATTTCGTTTCTTCCATATGAAAATAGACTCATCAAGGTTCATTTACATAGCTTATTCACTATTTAATACCATTCCTACAAATTTTGGTGATTTTTCACATTCACGTCACTGCAGCTGGCAGCATCTGTTTTAAGGTAGGTCTTACCTATTTGGTAGTCTCCATGAACCAACTAGTCTTGCCATACATAGGTTCATATATGATCATTTTAACCATGCCAATGGCTGATCATGTGACCAACATTCCCATTTCCAATCCATAGCCACATCATGACACCAAATATATACATACAAACCACAAATAGTCTAAGTTCATGCTTTCTTTTTGAGCCATTTTCGCATGGCCGTACATATATACATCACAACATATTTAACCAACAAGGGGTAGTCCTATACATGCCATCTCAAGTTCAACCAAAAATTTATACCAAAATGGAGGCTTGATAGTGTGGATGACTTGACTTCAACGATCCCAAATCCGATTGCTTGACGAAATCTAGAAAACTGAGAGCCAAAGCAACAGGGTAAGCATTTTTATGCTTAGTAAGTCTCAAGGAATATAATCAACTCTAATTACAGCAATACATTCACATAGCCAAATGCATCATTTCATTAATACACATTCTTACTTCACACTTCATCATTATATAATTTCACAAAGTATCAATCAATTCAATAACTGAAATTCATTAGTCGATTGAGCGAATGTTGCTCAAACATGTCGACTTTCCAATGCACATATAAACGTACCTCATTCTTTGGGCTTTTTGAGTGTACTCATTGAATTTATTACAGCAACCAACACTCACCTCCAGCCCAAGATTCTTGAATATAACCGGATATAACCATGTGCACAAATGCCTTGGTCTTAGCCGGATAGAATGTCTCGCACGAATGCCTTGGTCTTAGCCGGATGTAGCCACTAGCACAATTGCCTTGGTCTTAACCGGATATAATTTCAGCATAATTGTCTTGATTTAGCCGGATATCATTCAATTTCCCATGAACACATACATCAATTATCATTGGACATACATATTTCATTTTCAGTTACTAAGGCTCAAACGCAATTATAGTCACAAGCATATTCGCCTTGGGACTTAGCCCGGTAGAATTCAAATACTCATGCACACATAATCAATAATCAATACACATCCATACTTTATTTCACATAATTCAAGTAGGGTCACTTCTTGAGGACTTACCTCGGATGTTGTCGAACGGCTTTTTCGGCTATTCGATCACTTTCTCCTTCCCTTGTCCAATTGTGGCCCTCTAAGCTCTTGAGCTAATTCAAACAAATTTAATTTATTAAAACCTCATTGTGCTAGCTTATGGCGAATATGACAAGGAGTTTAAATGGTCATATGGCCACCCTTTAGCTTGAATACACAATGGTCATGCACATTTTATACTACATCAAGCAATTCAATACAATTTATTCGAGCATCAAGGAAATGCTAAGGCCTTCAATAGGCTACCCAAGGCGAATATTCATGTACATGTTGAGGCCAATTATGCAATGAATACCTCACAAAAACAGCATGCATTTTACTAGTTAATGCTTTGCATATTGTGGCTCAAAACTTATAATATAGCATCAAGCACTTATATGTGTGCTAGGCGAATTGTGCTTGCAAATTTCACAATTATTCTTCAACATCTTCTTCTTTAAACAAACTTATTCATCACTTCCTTCATAACCAAAACATCATGTGCAAACATATATATACATATATGAGCATGGCGAATTTCAAGGTGTCCATAGCCATCCAAAACACAAATTTTAACTAACATGCAAGAAGCATGAACCATGCTCATGAATGCATCATGGCGAATATGACAATCATGCTCCTTTTCAACTTCAATCATGATAAAACAAAAGAAAGCTCAAAATCTTACTCAAGAGTAGACAATCCATCATTGCATGCATCATCATCAAGCTTCACACTTAGCATGCAATGGCTTTATCACCATAACAACTTTGGCCAAATACCATTTCCATGGCTTAACAAAGATTTGAGCCATGGCTAACATGCACATCAAGTTAGCAACCAAAACATGCATGAAACTCCTAACACAACCTCATACATACCTTAATCTTGATGCAAACTTAGCCAAATCTCCTTCTAGATCTCTTCCAAACCAAGCATGAAGCAAAAATCCTCCTTCTTCCTTAGTTTTGGCTCAAAGAAAGGATGAACAAAATTTTTTCTTTCCTTCTCTACAACTCACGGCAATGGGGGAATACCTCACTCACACACATTTTTTTCATTCTTTTCTTACCCATACACCTTTGTTTATTATTTCTCCCTAATGCACCTACAAAACATGTTTCATGACATGTTTTGCCCATCCTCTCTACCATGGCCGGCCACTTCATGTTGGGGGAAATTTGACATGCAAATCCCTTATTTTTGCATGCATGAGCAACTAGTCATCACATATTTCCCCATCATACTTTCAAAGTTCACTACTAGGTCCTTTCTAGTGAAATTCGCATTTATAACACTAAATCGAAACATCAAAAATGTCACACACAAATTAACACATATCATAGGCATCAAAATAAATTTTAAATTATTTTTATGCCTCGGTTTTGTGGTCCCGAAACCACATCCCGACTAGGGTCAATTTTGGGCTGTCACAGTTAACTTGTTCAGTTCTCGTTAATCCACACACATCCTTATAGTACCATCCTTCTTTAGAGGTGTGCAAAATTCGGGTAAAACTGAAAAAATTCGGTTAACTGACCGAATTCGGTTAATCGGTCGGTTAACCAAATTAATTCGGTTGGGGTCGATTAATAATTTTTTGAGTTTTCGGTTAACGATTAATTCGGTTCGAAACCGGTCGGTTAACCGAAAAAAATTAATAAATAAAATTATAATATATAAATAGGCCACTATTCACTCAAACCCAATCCAACATAAACCCAATACCTAATCTAATATATATTAACCCAAGTACCCAACCCAACCCAATTACCCAACCCAATCATAAAAATTAAAAATAATTTAATAAATAAAAAAAATCTAAAACTAAAAATAAAAATAAAAAACATATAATTTTATACAAATAACTCAGTTAATTCGGTTAATTCAGTTAATTCGGTTAATTTGGGTAATTTGGGTAATTCGGTTAATTCGATTAATTCGGTTAATTCGGTTAATTTTATACTTATTTTAACCAAAAATTAAAAAACATATAGTTTTCGGTTAATTCAGTTAACCAACCGAATTAATCGAAAAATTTTCGGTTCGGTTAATTTTTTTGAAAAAATTTCGGTTCGGTTAACGGTTAAAAAATTTGAAAGGTCAGTTAATTCGGTTAATGTTATTTCGGGTCGGTTAACCGATTGAACACCCCTATCCTTCTTCTTGACAAAGAGTACAGGTGCTCCCCACGGAAACACATTAGGTCTAATGAATCCTCTACCAAGAAGTTCTTGAAGCTGCACTTTCATTTCCTTTAGCTTTTTTGGTATCATATGGTAATGATCAATAGACACCGAAGTTGTCCCTGACAGTACCTCAATTCTAAACTCAACTTCTCTATCCAGTGGTAACACTGAAAATTCCTTAGTAAAGACATTTGGAAAGCCTTTAACCATGTAGATTCCCTCCATAGCAAAACCCACAACACTTGTGCCATGCAAATAGGCCAAATAAGCATCACACCCTTTTCGAATCAATTTATCATTCACCATAGTGGAAACCACACTTGCCTCTATTCTAGCAACTTTGCTACACTTTATCTAATATGTGTCGTAATGGAACGATGTGGTGTGTAGGGATGGGTGTGTGTTTTTAACCCCACATGGTGTGACGGGATGGTCGGAGATGGTGTGTAGAGGATAGGCGTAGGGCTCTGTATATCTGATTTGCATATCTGTTTCTGATTTCTATATCTGAAAAAGGACATAAGTCTGAATCTGTATCTGGTTTTGTATGAGACCTGAGTATGTTTACTTGTCTATCTTTGCTTGGTTACACACTGAGTTTTCATAAACTCTCTTCTGTTTGTCTGTTTTATTCAGGTAATCCACAGACATAGGGGGATCGGTGTGATGGAGCCTCTTGGTGACCACGAGTTTATAAACGGTTAATGATTGTGATTTTATATTGATTTTAAAGGTTTTCTGGAGTTCTGTAATTTATGGACTCTCTGAACTGTTTGACTTTATTTCTGAGATTTGGATTTTGACCTGACTCTTTATTTACGATGATTTTTACTAAAACAATGATTTTTCAAGAACACAAACGAGATTACCAAATTAAATGTTTTATGACTTCCTCTGAACTTGCGTTTGAGAAAATAAATAAATTAAACGAACACTTTCGAAATTAAACATAAATGAATATGAGTTTTGAAACTGGAACGATTTGATGAAATGACTCTATTTTTTAAAACCCTATCTTGTGACACCACTGGATTCGGCCATAACATCTGGGCCGAGTTTAGGGTGTTACAGCTCTTCCTCACCTCCATATATAAGGAATGTATCTTTAGTCATTCTCAAGTACTTAAGAATGTTTCTAATCACGACCCCATAATCAAAACTAGCATCAATGTAACCTTTAACGGGATCTACTTGGAAGCGGCTCGTCATGCTTAAAGCATACGATACATTTTCTCTCTTGTGAAGTTGAAGGACACATTTTCTTCGAGAGTGAAATACCATGTCTCATAGGTAGGAATCTTCTTTTAGATTCTTCCATATTGAACCTTTTTAGTACTTTATCTATGCATGTACTTTGGCTTATACTTAGGATTCGTCTAATATATCTCTATAGATTTTGTCTCCTAATATGCATGTGGCCTCGCCCAAGTCTTTCATAGAAAAACAACTTCCTAACCAAGTCTTAACAGACTGTAGGGTAGGTATCTGTTGTAATGAGAGATCCATATCTCTTAAGTACATGGTGTTCTCTTAAAATCTTCATGGTAGTTGTGTTTCCAAAACAATTGATTGTTCCGCAACAACTTGTGGAACCTGTTGTTGTTCATTCTCTAGTTCAATGATCTGTTGTTGTTCTCGAATTTTTTCGAGTTCTATTCTTCTACCACTTCCCTTTTTAGAGACAAACTCTCTTTCAAGGAAGACTCATTCCGAGCAACAAACACTTTGTTCTCGATAGGATTGAAGAAATAATCTCTTTTAGTTTTTTTAGGATATCCCACAAAGAAACACTTTTGAGATTTGGGTTCGAGTTTAGTATATGTCTAATGTTTAACATAAGCTTCACAACCTCAAATCTTCATGAAAGATATACTAGGATACTTCCCAGTCCATATTTCATTTGGTATATTTTGAACTGATTTAGATGGAACACGATTTAGTATGAAAGTAGTTGTTTCAAGTGCATGTCCTAAAAAAATAAGTAGGAAGATCAACATGACATATCATTGATCAAACCATGTCTAACAGTGTTCGATTTCTCCTTTCAGAAACTCCATTCAGCTGTGGAGTACCAGGAGCTGTAAGTTGTGAGACAATCCCACATTCCTTCAAAAACTCATCAAACTCTAAGCTTATGTATTCTCCTCTTCGATCTAATCGAAGTGCCTTAATACTTTTACCTAGTTAGTTTTGTATTTCATTTTTAAATTCCTTGAACATTTCAATAACTCAGATTTATAACGCATAAGATAAATATACCCATATCTACTGAAGTCATCAGTGAAAGTAATGAAGTATTGAAAACCTCCTCTAACTTGTGTGTTCATTGGTCCACACACATCACTATGTATTAAGCCCAATAAATCACTAGCTCACTCACTTTTACTATTAAAAGGAGTTTTAGTCATTTTTCCCAACAAGTAAGACTCGTATATATCCAATTGTTTGAAAACAAAAGAATCCAAAATCTTGTCTTTATAGAGCTTTGATATTTGTTTCTCACTTATATGGCCCAAACGACAATGCCAAAGATAAGTTTGATTAGAGTAATTTATTTTTCATCTTTTAGTATTTATGTTATAAATGAGTCTATTTTGATCTAAAATGTAGACGCTATTTGCCAATTGTGTTCAACCATAGCAAACATTATTAAGATAAAATGAACAACAATTATTCTTAATAATTATCTCAAAACCAATTTTGTCTAAATAATAAATTAAAATAATTTTTCTAGTCAAACCGGGCACAAAATAACAATCCTCTGAAATTAAATCAAGTACTCTAAGAAATGATAAAATATGTGTTCCTATAGCTAATGCAACAACTCTTGATCTATTCCCAACTCGCAAGTCCACATCTCCTTTAGCCAGATTCCTACTCCTTTGCAATCCCTATACAGTGGTAAAAATATGAGAACCACATCCGGTATCTAATACCAAAGAAGTAGATGTTGATAAATTAATATCAATAACATAAATACCTGAAGTGGACACTCTTTTTTCCTTTGCCTTCTTGACCTCTTCAAGATAGGTAAGGTAGTTCCTCTTCTAGTGTCTGGTTTTGCCTTCCTTAGCAATTCCTCCTTTAGTTTTCAATTTAACTTTTCCTTTTTTGGGCTTGGCCTTACAGTTGTCCTTAGGCTTTACCATAGCCTTAGCCTTTCTTTTGCGTTATCCTAGTGGGCCATCAGAATGGGCTTAGGCCCAGCCTTTTTCATTTTACTTTCATCAGTTCGTAACATGTTGAGCAACTGTGGAAAAGCTTTATTAATTTCGTTCATGTTGAAATTAAGGACAAATTGGCTAAAACTATTTGGCAACGATTGTAGGATAACATCAATGGTCAATCCCTCACTTATAGGGCATCCTAGTTTTTCAAGGCTTTCAATATAGCCTATCATCTTCTTGTAACATTGGCAGTAATACTAGGACATTTCTAACCTTACAAGCAATGGGTGGCATCTAGCAATGCATCATTGCCACCCAAGTTAGAAGAAGTCGTGATTCGACATAACCTTTTTGTAATAATCTTTTCATGTATTACATCCTTTTATCCTTAATAACTAGATTGTACACAAGTCATCAAATAGTCACACTTGTCTAGTCCAATCTCATATTTCTTGATTTTCTGAGCAGACTACAATAAACAAATAAGTGTGATATCTTATATCAACTTATTCAAGCATGGTCATGCATTTCTAGTCTCACTCAATTAAGTGGTCTAAGATACTGTTCCCATTATGTAGGAGGGATAAATCCTATCTTGATCAACCATATCCCACTACATAGATTGTGGTATATCCAACATCAACCTTATAGTACAACTCATTATGGTAGACATTTTGACTGTCTCAAAATATATGACTCACAATGTTGAGACAATGATGATCTCAAGTCTGAGGATTATAAACATAGTTATCACTATGAGTAATATTGTGATTATTACATAATAATCCAAGAAACATACTTATAGTGGGTCAGTCCAATATATTGTGCCCTAACGTATTCTCATGTATTGATTTTGACATCCCTATGTCAATGACAACTCTTTGCCATCAATCAACTACACATTAGTCTCAAGGCATTATTGTTGTCTAAGCCCCTAATAATACTTGACTAAGGACACTTTAAGAATAATCATATTTTCTTAGGACTTTATTACAATTCAGTTTATTTATATACATAGAAAAAGAAACTGCAATAATAATGGCAATGCCTTATATTAGTAAACAAGGTAAAATGAGTATGTGATTACAATAATCTTATAATTGGTCTTTAGGCATACTTTAACATGAAAACCACTTTGGACCGAATACTCCCCAAAAATTTCAAGGCACCAACGCAACCTGTCCATCGAACCATGAGATAGTAGCGAGAGATGAAGAATGTTTTGAGCTCTTGGTAAGTAAAAAAGATAGCACCATATATAAATTCCTAGTGTGCATGTGAGCATAAATTAAGTCCACAACTCTAGTAACACCACTAACCCTGGGCGACTCTACCTTGTAGGACTGAACACATGATAATCACGGTGCATCCCAGATAGGAAGTAAAGTTATGTCACCCACCAACCAACTTTAACCCTTGGAAAGAAGCCCTCTAGCCAACCATATGCTCCTCCACAAAGTAGAAGATCAATTCCCTAACTCAGACTTGAAAAAATCTACATGTGGATAATTCTTCGCCTTTAGAACTCTAGCCATTAAGGAAAATGGATCACATGCCAAATGCCAACCCTATTTGGGAAACAAATCAATATTAAACTTGGCTAGGTTATGAAACCCCATGCCTCCAACCTCCTTCAAATTGCAAAGAACATCCCAAGAGCACTAATGAATACCACATTGCGAGTGAGATTTCTGCCACCAATAATAAACAACAATTCATTGCAGAAAGAGCTTGCCAAAAGAAAATAGGACATGACATACGTAGTAATAGCTTGCAAAATAGACTTGATAAAGACCTCCCTACCCTTCTATGACAAGCACCTCATACACCACCCAACAATCATTTTTTTAGATTAGTTCCTTAATGTGTCGGAAAGCCATTCTCTTATTATGACTTGCTACAATCGGCATACCAAGATACCTCTCTAGATTGATCGAACAATGCACACTCAATTCTAACACCATACAATCCCTCGTCCTTGCATCGACATTCGAGCTGAAACAAATAAGAGATTTATCAAAATTAACTATTTGTCCAGAACACCCTTCATATTCATTCAAAATAGCCTTAATATTAACCACGCTGCTCAGAGAAGCATCCCCAAAGATTAAACTATCATCGATAAAGAATAAGTGAGACACTACTGGTCTATTTCTAGAGGCACAAACTCCTTATACTAAACTATCTCAAGTATCCAAACACAACAAAGAAGACAAACCTTCACCATAGAAAAGGAACAAAAAAAGGCTCAATGGGTCACCCTGTCAAAGTCCTCTCGACAAAACATCGTCCCATTAACCAACATAAAATAAATAATTGATCATATGTAGTGCATAACAAGATTCACCCACTGAGAGTCAAAGCTTAACTTCAACATAATTGCCTCTATAAAATGCCACTCAACAAGATTGTATGCCTTACATAACTGCCTCTACGAAATGCCGCTCAACAAGATTGTATGCCTTACTCATGTCTAATTTCAAAGCAAACGAGCCCTGTTACCCTTCTCGATGTTTTCTAAATGAATGTAACACCTCAAATGCCATGAAAAAAATTATTGGTAATCAACCTACCCAGCACAAAAGCACATTGAGCCTCATCAATACAATGGGTCATAACAACCTGCAACCTGTTCAAAATAGTCTTCAAAATAATCTTAAGCAACATGGTAAAAAGGCTAATGGGCCAAAAATGGGTTATTATCATCGGTTTGGTCTGTTTCGGAATCAACCCAATATTGGTATAATTAATAGTCAACATGGACATCCCGTATAACAGCCCGTTTTTAGGTCAAATTGAAACAATGATTTCGAGACCAAAAATTTAAAGTCAAAATATTTATTTTATTATTTTTAATAAGGTTTAAAGAATGATAGATTATTTATGTGAAAGTGTAGTAAAGAAATTTTATTGTTTAAATGCTCAATTCGATAAAAAAGACTAAATCGCGTAACGCGTAAAAGTTGAGTACTATTATGTAAAGGTGATATATGGCTATAGCTTGAAATGCAGGAGTCCTTGCATGTCATATAGACCATATTAAGGGTTAGTGGAAGTTGTTAGCTTGGTAAATTTGAAATTATTAGTTTATTAAGGTTATTTTGGTAAAATGTCAATTTATGTTAATAATAATAAAACAAATAAAAATTTCATTATTCATTCATCTTCCCAAACCAATTTTGAGAAAGAAAATCAGCAATTTTAGGGCTTGACATTCGGCTAAGCTTGAGGGAGCAATTAAGGTACGGTTTTAACTCGGTTTTTAATGATTTCTACTTTTTTAAGCTCATTGCAGCTTAATCTAGCTAGCCCGTACCTTCATTTTTGAAACTGATATAAATTTTGAAAAGTGCCATTGTTGAATACTTGATTTCTTTGTTAATAAACGATGGATTTTGGAGGTTTGATGATAGTTTTACTAGTTTTGTAAATTGATTTTTGACAAAAATGCAAAATAGGGACTAAATTATGGAATTGTACAAAGTAGTAGTTAAAAGTGTGAAATAATGAAAGTTTTGGGCTGCTAGTAGCATATAGGAAATTCGGCTACCTTGGGTAATAGCCTAATTGTGTAAATTTGTCATTTTATGTATAAAGGACTAAATTGCAAAGTAGTCAGTCTAGGGTAAATTTGTAATTTGGCCAAAAATGAATGTTTTAGGCTAAATTGAATTGAATGAAAGTTTGAATGAGTTAATTTGATATCATATAGATCAAGATAAGCAAATACCGAAATTAGATTGGGGGAAACGAAAAGTAGATGAGTAAACGCTAGTTTTCATCCGAGCAATCCAAGGTAAGTTCGTATAATTAGAATCAAACTATGCTATACTTGCAATGGTTGAATTGAATGTTTATAATTGAATTATGTATGATATGAATACTTTGATGATGTACAAAAATTTATTACCGAGCTTGAGTTGAACTATATGAATTCATTGGATACGAGTGACGTGTTACGGTACTTATCGAAATGGTCGAGCTCCTGCATTTGTTGTGAACTCACCATAGCTCGTATGAGCTTATTGATTCAGCTCGAAAGAGCTTACTATTCAGCTTAATAGAGCTTCCCGTTTCCAGCTCAATCGAGCTTACTGTTATCAGCTCATTATGAGCTTACTGGCCATGTCTCGAAAGAGCATGTATGATGATGAATTGACAGATTATTGACATTGTTCACTCGATTTTCCTTTGAATTTCTAATAGATTCAACGAGCCTAAATAATGATATATGAACAAGATATGCTTTATGTATCAGTTGAATGACTAACATGTGATGATTATGTGTACTTAGGTGATGGAATTATATTGAATTGTTGGCCTGTTATTTTTGCATTTGATTACCTTAAATGGTAAGTTTAATTTTGAATTATACGTGCTTACTAAGCAGTAAGTTTAATTTTGAATTATACGTGCTTACTAAGCTTAGTAGCTTACGCTTTTTCTGTTTCTATGTCTTTTAGAGGTTCGTTAGCTCGCTCGTTCTAGACAAGTCGGAGTTGCGCGTCATACTATCCAAATTCCATTTGGTATTTTGAACTTTTAAACTTATGTAAATATGGCATGTATAGGCTAGTCTGATAGTATAAGTTATGTTTTGGAACCATGCTTTGAGTAAGAATTGTATATATGTTAAGCCATGTGATTTGGCTTATTTCGTACTATGTTTTGGTTGTATATATGTGTGTCTAATCATGGTATGTTTTTAGTATGATAATGTATGTATGAGATTATGCAAAGGTAGTCTTGATTTAGGAGGTTGAATGGATGAATTGTATATAATGTTATATAGGTGTATGAATATGTGAATGATAAGTTTGGATATAGCTTTATTTGTGTTTTGAATTGGTTTATTTGGCTGCAAATTGAGTTGTTGATATGAGGCCAAATTTGAATGTATTTGCCTGTGTTTTAGGGTGGAAAATTTGGCTATTCAAATGGCCTATTTTTGTCCACACAGGCTAAGACATGGGCGTGTGTCTCAGCCGTGTGCGACGCACGGTCATGTTACACGAGCGTGTCTCCCCTAGGGTACCCTAAGAATTAAAGTCAATATATCCTCCAGATTTCACACGGCCTAAACACACGGGCGTGTCTAATGGTCGTGTGTGGCACACAGATTGGCACACGGGCGTGTGGTTGGTTGTGTGGCCAAGTCAGTAGCCTCTTTAATTTTCACATGGCCTGGCACACGAGCGTGTCTTGTGGCCTTGTGAATAAGTCAGTATGTATGCCTGGTTTTGCCACGGCTTAAACACACGGGCATGTCTAAGGCCATGTGAGGCACACGGCCTGTTCACATGGGCGTGTGACCTTTTAAAAGTTGAAAATTTTCTAAGTTTCCAAAAATTTTATATGAGACCGAGTTGGTCCCGAATGCATGTTTAGGTATTGTATGCTGAGTTTTATGTTCATAACGAATGTGAATGAATGACATTTACTGTAATGAGATGGTATTTCAATTGTAAATTTTCTGAACTGAATGACAAATTTGGTAATGCCATTTAACCTATTCCGACGACGGTTACAGGTTAGGGGTGTTACATCTCGCCATTTAAAATACCCAAGCAGAACTGAATAACCACTTTGCCAACAATATGCCAATAAGTCTAATAAAACAAAGCAGGCAAACCATCTTCACCTGGCGTCTTGTTAGGACCCATAGCATTGAGAGCAGCAACAATTTCCTCTTTTTGAAACTTAGAACAAAGAAATGCACTCATACCCTCGGTAACGTGAGAGTGAATAGCCGACAGAATGTGAGTCAAATCCCTCTGCCCATGTGAAGTAAAAAGGTCCGAGAAGTAACAACACACCACTCTCCCAATGTTGTTATCTTCCTCAAAAACCTAATCATCCTGAGTCTTAAGTCGCTCTATAAGGTTAAATCTATGACGATGCGAAACATATCGGTGAAAAAATTTCGTAATGCAATCCTCGTTATGAAACCAAGTGGCACACGTCCTCTACTCTTAATACCGCTCACTTTTGTCAATTTCCATATTCAACTGCATCTTCTTAATAACCAATTCCTCTACCACACTATCATCCAGATATTCCTTACTCAAATCATCTAGACATGTTTGGAGATGAGCAATAGTGTCAGTCGCTAACCAATGTCTAGTGCGCACCCATTGCGACAACCCCCAACACACACAATCCAAACGCTGAAGGATGTTAGCCTCCGAGGCAGTCCAAAGACGCTAAACTTCTACCTCACACAAGTCGGCAAGCACCCAAGTGACCTTAAACCGAAAGGAATGATGTCAAAGCAAAGAAGCCTTGAAAGCAAACCCAATATCAAGTAACAATGAGCAATAATCAAAAATTGAATGCACACGATGTGAAACAGTGGATTTTGGAAACATGTCTTGCCACGCAGCAGTAGCCAAACCCCGACCCAAACATTTCTTGATGTTAGTGTGAGAAAATCGATCATGCTCCCATGTATACCAATGACCCAAAAAACCCAAATTCAAGAGATTACAAGCATCAAAGATAGCCCGAAACGCCTCCATCCCACGTTCACCACGAAGACGACCACCTTGTTTCTCATGAGAAAAAAGTAATTTCATTGAAATCCCCCATAACAAGCCATGGACAATTTTATATGAGTGTTTTTAAGGGAAAAATCCTAATCAATATATTCAATGTTAATTTTTATTATTATATGACTATCAAGTGAATTTAAAAAAAAAAGTTAAAAATGTCACACCAAAGAAGCTAATAAAAGAATTTTAATAATAGTATCAACTGAACCTAAAATTTTAAATTTGAAAAGTAGATGATTATATTGCTGAAAATAAAAATAGAGGAACTAAATTCTAAATGTAAGAACTTAAAATATATTTCACTCTTCAAATTTTTCCTTTATAATTAAAACAAACAAATAATCATCTAAACGAAGCAATGTCCATCAACCATTCCAGTTTATAAATAAAGGTCAGGTTTTGATATTTTTAATTTTTTTATATACAAGTAAAAAGTTAATCAAAGACAAAGACTATGCAACGACTATAATAGTATAATTTGAGAATTTTGTAAGTTAGTGTGGTAGGTATGTGATAGCCGGCAGGTTATATAAATATCCGTACTCTCGCCGGGTTTTAATTTTTTTTTTTTTTATAATTTATTTATTTATTTAATACTAAAAGTTAACTTGCCATTACATCACTCCCTTTTTAGCCGGGTTTTAATTATTTATAAAAAATATTATGAATTTTGAACAAATAAATTTAAAATATATATAATTTGCTTGCTTGCTCATATATAATTTAATAAATATATTTAAGTACATATATTAGATTTTATTTAGACTATCTCAATTTTTTTATTATTTAATTTTAAAGTAGTTAAAAATTTGTTGACGTGTTTTATTATTTAAATATATTTGCTTGCCTGTTTATATTCAAGTTCTTGTGATAGTAATTTTATTAAGGTAAAAAAAAAAGTAATGACACATATAGAATCTTATTCTATTGAATTTGTTTCATTTTTAAAATGAATGAAATAATATACGATAAATAAAAAATACATAATTATGAATATAATATATGACATAAAAATAATCATATAAGATAGTTCTAATAATGTTTTTCATCACTAGAAGTAGAAATATAGAGATAAGCAAGATAATAACAATAGTTTTAAGATAACTAGAGAAAACTTTTGTTGTGAATGTCACATGAAAGGTTATTGTTATAAGATGTGTGTTTTTGGTAATGAAACAATGCAATGTTAATGCAATTCTTGTTAGTACAAAATTAATTGAGTACTTAATGAAGAGTTAATATATTGTTATGTGGAGGAATAAAATTTGTGATCAAATGATGCATGATTTTTTAATATGTCATAAACGAAGCATATTAAATTTAAAATATTTGCCATACATATTATATTGAGAACATTAAATTGCATTTATTACATCGGGTGATTTGTCTTATATTAATAATGATAACCATATTTAGTATTTAATATGAAATCTTTATGAAATGCTATAAATATGTTTGTCTTTCTATTCATAAATAAATAAAAATTAATTTCTTAATGTTAATTTGATAATATAATCAGATATATTTGTGGTTTTAATTTTTCTAAACTTATGCTTATATATTATACATAAATAAATCATTGTTTAGATAATTGTTTATTGTTTTAGGATAAGTTTTCTCTATTTTTACTTTTTAAATGACTGATTTGGTTTAGTTAGATTAAGGTGAGGTTATGTTATTAGTTCATGTATTATGCATAAATTATGGACTTAATTTTTATACTTTAATTTAGTTAATTTTAAATTTTTCACTTTTCAAATTTTAAAATTCTAGTCATGACCCAAAGAATAGCAACTAAATCTCTTATGCGCTTACCAGTTCTCTCTCTTAGGGTTAGGGTTTTTATTAGGTCTTAGGGTTTTAAGGGTTTTGGGTATTTTGAATGTGTTCAGGGTTTTTAACTAAAAAGGACAAAATTCTTAGGTAGTTTTGAGAGGTCGAGGATTTGATAATGCGCCTCAGCATACATTCATTTCATATGTCATGGTGGGATAGGACCATGACCCTAGAATCCTATCGTGGGGAAATTTAGTTTCGAGGTAATAATGCTTGATATAATCAGGGGTCGAATTCAACGTGAAAGTCCCAGTCTGTAGCCGTGATGCGATCACAGGTTCGAGTATAACCGGGGGCTAGGTGACAGTCATTTTGCGATCAAGAGTTCAAGCACTTTGGATACCTGTAAACAATGCCCTATATATATATCATACATAAGATTAATCATACAGAAAAACTCTGGGGACTTCTAGTGTAATCAATGCAAATTTTTTCTCTATTTCCAAGTAGCTGGTATCTCTAACCTTTCATTCTTATCTGAAGGCTGACACCGAGGTGGAAAAAAGGGCTCTCAAGAGGAGAGCGGATGTTTCGGCATAGTAAAGGTCAAACTCGAGTCGGCGCGACAATGATTGTAGTTATTAATGGGTTGTGCATAACGACAACTGTCGTTGCTCCGAAAGGAGCATCACCTCTCCTTACGTGAGAGTCCTTTTGTGTCAACAACAGTGCCGGCCTTCGAACAAGATTGAAGGTTAAAGGTATTGGTTCCCTGGAAATTGAGAAAAAAATTACACCGATTATAACTAGAACCCCCAAAGTTTTTCTGTATGAATATGCCTTCAAACTTCTATATGGTATTCAATTGGCTCCCTAGTTATACCACGATCCATTATCGCATAACGACTATCGATTGAGACCTCCATGTCGACTTCCACCCTTGACCGTACAAAGTAAAATCACCCCATAACTGACTTCCCTAGGATAGGCTTTGGAGGAATTGATCCCATCTCGGCATGATATATGAAATTTTGCGGCTCAAAGCGATATTGCATCACCAACAACTCAAGAATACCTCGAATGTAAATGAAATATCCTTCGTGACCAGAATTTTTAAGATCGAGAAATGGTTTATAGTGGAGAATTATATGAGTGAGGGATGATGAAGCTTGGTTGCATCATTTAAAATTTTGGTCGTTATAGAACATTTAAAATTTTGACAGATAAGTAAGGTCGTTATCGAGAAGGTTGATTGTATCATTCTTATTATAAAAATAAAATTTGAATTTCAATGTTCAAAAATAATGCACCCGAATAAAATAAAACACTGAACCTATTTGAATGTTTTAAAATAATGCACTGTAAGTAATGATCAAAATCCAGTTGCATTCAAAAAAATTCGAAAATAAAAAACTAAAAATTAAGATTTAACCAACCGAGTAGTTTGAATATCAATTATGATTCAATTGAATTATGCAATTCTAATAATTCAAATATACGATTGGTGTAAATACAATACTTCATTAATTATCCCCATTTATATAATTTAAAATTTTCACATCTCACAAAATATAATATTAATAAAAGTTTATCCTGCAATATTGTTTTTTTAAAGAAACAATACTGCATTAATAGATTATGGTGTTTATTTTTGATATTTGTACATATTAATATGGATGTGTTTTGATATATTATTTTAAATTTATCAATTTTTAAAAAATATTTATGTATATTATATATACATGTCAATATCTCAATTACATACATATAAAGATATTTATATAAAAATATTGACTTTAACATTATTAATTATGTTCAATAATTTAAATAAATAATTCTATTTTATTTTGAAAATAAATATATAAAAATAAATATTTAAGGTAAATAATTTTAAAATAATTTAAAATATTAAAATTTAGCACTAGTAGGTACTCGCTGGTACAAGTTGATTGTAACAGGTTTTTCAGTGATGTCGAAAACAGTGGTTTCGAGGCAAAAAATTCGACAAGCAAGCCCGTAAATATTATTATTTAATATTTACAAGTCAATTATAGTATTAAAATAAATTTTTAATTGGTAAATTATGTTATTTGAATGAATAATTAGGTTCAAGTGGTATGACCCTAAAGTTAATTGGTTTTAGAAAATGAGGTATCGGGACCTCGTTTCTATAAACCAAGTCAAAAATATTTAATAAAATATTTACGGAGTGTTTTTAAGGTTGTATTAAAGGTTTGTTAAGAAATTTTAACGTTTAAATGATCAATTAATTGGAAAGGACTAAATTGTAAAGATATAAAATTTAATAGCTATAGTTCTATTTGTATATAATGGATATAAAAGCATGAATTAAGGATCTTAAGTAGTAATTCAATCAATTTTAAGGTTAGTGGATGAACATGGCTTGGCATTTAGTGAAATTTGATTTAGTATTTAAGGGTAAAATGGTAATTAGCCAATTAAACTTAAAAATAAGTAAAGGAAAAAGTTATTTTCTTTTTTATTTGGAGAAGGGGTGACCGAAACACCATTTCTTTTAGGGAAGAAGCATTCAGCCAAATATATCTTGATGGATGATCAATAACAAGTGGAAAATCAAGGAGAAGAGAAAATTACAAAATAACCCTTGTATTTAATCGTTGCGAGAATTTAGTCTGGTAAGTTCGTATGAACTGTAATTATTTAAATGTTGTTTAAATTGAATATTTATTATGTTGTTTGATGTAAATGAATCAAAATATAAACGCATCAACGCAATGATGAATTGACAGATATTGAATCACGGTTGAACCTTACGAATTCTTAGGATACGAATGACATGCCATTAGGGATTTTATGTTTCGGGTGCTGGTCTTGAATATCTTACCGATGGATGATGTCCTACATTTGTTGCGGATTCTTCATAGCTCGTGTGAGCAGCATCATGTAGCTTACATTCCAGCCTACAGCTCGTGTGAGCAGGCCCATTTCACAGCTCGTGTGAGCATTGATGTAAAGGAAAGGTTACAGTTATATGTAAAGGCACACTTCGTATGATTCCTGAGTATTCGATGAAATTCTAGATGGTTCAACGGGTAAGAAAATGGAATGAAATAGTAAGTTCATAATTGAGATGTAACATGATGTTATAAAAAGATTGATGAATTAAATAATACATTTATATATGGAAAATCTACTTATGCTATGATGAACTCATTTATGTTATGTACAAGTGCACTGACTTGTGATTTGATGGTGTTGTTTAAGCTTATACTAAGCATTTGGAAATAGTAAGTAAGCAAATGGAATGAAACATGATAGTATGGTAACGATGATGAATTATATGTCATGTTTATATATATATAGTTGATTTAATATGCCTCATGAACAAGTATGCTAATTTTTGAGTTTGATGGTGTTATATAGGCTTTATTAATCTTATGGCATTGGTAAAGGTTTATACTTATTCTATAAAGTTCATTATTGAAATGGTATTTATGTTTAAAGTTTATACGAGCTTACTAAGCATTCATTGCTTACGTAGTATTTTCCTTTGCTTTATAGATTATCAAAAGCTCGATCAGTTGGAAGTTTTTCGGAGATCTATCACACTATCTAGTGGACAATTCGATAGTTGTTGAGTAATTTGGCTAAGGTTTATAATGACATGTATAGGGTGCTTTGTAATGGTATTATAGTGTATGTGCTAATGATGTCTTAGCAGGTATAAGCTTTGGAAAGCTATGTTGGTTTGGTACATTTTGATGCCTTACCAAGTTATGTTGTTTTGGTAACTTTATAATGCTTGTTATAAAGTTCTCTTGGCATGTTGATGATAGTTTGAAAATGGTAATTGAGCATGTTTGTGCCTTGATGTTTATGTATGGTTTATGGACTTATAATGTTTGTTTAGGTAAGTCCTTTTGGTCACTTTTTGACAATGACAGTGTATGGCTTGTTGGTACAATTTGTTGGCTTGAAAATGGTCAATTGTGATGTGTTTTAGGTACATAATAGTATAAGGCTATTATGGTATGTCTTCAATGGTTTGGAAATGGTTAAATGTGGTATGTTTTATTACCTAAATGGACTAGATTTATATGCACAAAATGTGTCATATGAACTTGTTTATGTATGCGATATTTGGATATTAATGGTGGTGCCTTGATTGGCACATTGGTTAATTGCATTAAGGTTTTGGAAGTAACAAATATATATGTGTTTAGATAAGGTTTTAGTCTTTGAAAGTATGCATAATTGGTCTAAATGTTCATGAATGGAATGGTTTTGAAATGGATTGATTTTAGGTAAATTTGGGTCAACACGGCCTCAGACACGGATGTGTGACTTGTCCGTGTGAGACACAAAGGCCTGGCAACACGACCGTGTGTCATTTGATGAATTTCTTAGGTTACAAGTCAGTGAGTTACACAGCCTAACACACAACCCGGCACACGGGCGTGTGGGACAACTTAGAGAGTTACACGACCTGGCACACAGGCTTGTGACACGACCATGTGACCCTACTCGGAGAGTTACAAGGGCAGGGACACGGGCTGAGTCATGGCCGTGTGTCCCTAGTCCGAAGGTTACACGGTCTGAGACACAAGCGTGTCTCTCAGCCATGTGAGACACACGACCCTATGACCCCTGTTTTTCAAATTTTGCATGTTTTTCCTAATCTTTCCAAATTTTTTTCTAATTGGTCCCAATTTACTTTTATGATATTTTTTAATGCCTCGAGGGCTTACATTAGGGACGGTATGTATGTATATGATTGGCTTATGTTGCGATTATTGTAATATCCTAAATTAGGGCTTAATCGGAATAGTGGTTTCGTGACCACAAATCCGAGATAGAAATAATTATTTTACAATGATTTTGATGTTTATGATATGATTGCATGATTGTGTGAAAATTTCGTGATGAAATTCTATGCCTAAAGTGCTTAAATTGAAAGTAGGGACTAAATCGAATAAGTTGCAAAACTTGCATTCTAGAAGTTTTTAGTATGAAATTGTTTTGGAATATTAATGAGGAGGTCTTAAATAGCAATTTTACCAATTTTAAGTTCATGGACAAAATTAGGACATGGAAGGAATTTTTGGAAAGTTTAGTAGTAAGGGTGTTTTGGTCATTTAGTTATTAAAATGAATTAAAAACAAAATTAAAAGCCAATTTTGTCCATCTTCTTCATTAGGCCGAAATTTCAAGGGTTCTCCATAGCTAGGGTTTGTTTCAAGCTTCCAAGCTCCATAGTAAGTGATTCCAAGCCCTGTTTTAATGATTTTTACGTTTTGAGATCCCTTAACTCGATAAAGCTTATGTTAGCAATAATTTAACCTAGGGTTTATATTTGGAAAAATACCCATAGGTGAAATTTGTGTATTTTGATGTTTTATGATAGAATATGAAGTTTTAAATTATGTTAGACAACTTGTACTACTCGATTTTAAGCAAAAACGAGTAAAAGGGCTTAATTGGTAAAAATACCTAATAGTCACAAGTACATGTTAGAGTGAGAATTTGATGTTGCCATAGAAGAGAAAAGTGATCAGCATGTTGTAAAACATAAGAATAAGGAATAAAGTTTAATCCAGAGCCTAGGGGCAAAAATGTAAATATGCAAAAGTTTAGGGGTAAAATTGTAATTTTGCCAAAATTTGAGTTAAGGATTAATTTGATAATGTGAGTATTAAATAAGCTAAATGTGTTATTTTAGATCAAGAAAGACGTGGAATCGACCTCAATCGAGGAAAAGAAAAGATTGTGGACTAAATTGCAAAATCTTTGTATTTTGGTACCAAGGTAAGTTCATGTGTAAATAATGTAGCATAATTGTTATTTTTAAGTTATTGATATTAATTATGTGTTATGCTGAATTTTATTATGAAATGTATGCTTTGTGGTTAATTTCAAATAATATGTAAATTATGTAAACTACTTGTTAAATATAATTGTTACCGAGTATTGATTTGGCATTCTACTAAGACGGCAAGGATAAGTGTTCGAGGAAAAGCCCGTTTGAACCTTAGGAATAGATTAGGATACAAGTGACATGTCACTAGGATGGTTGAGCATCCGAACTCGTTGAGTTGAGTCCGAGTTCGTGAGATGTAACTAGGCATCCGAACTCGTTGAGTTGAGTCCGAGTTCACTTATGGATGCGAACGCCGAGCTCGTTGAGTTGAGTCCGAGTTCGCTATGGGCGGGTTACATGATTGCTTGATTGAATATGTGGCACTTATGTGCAAGTTATCAATGTATCCAAATTATATTCGATGTGTTCAACGGGTAAAGTTCTACTCAAATGGAGGAAAATTTGAGATGTAAAGAGACGTATTGGTAAGTGATATGAAATGGATATTTTGGACAGGTATGTATTTAACCCTCGGGTTGAGTATTGATACAACCACGATAAGGTAATAAGATGATGAAGAATGATTAAAAATGTGATATGTGTTTTAGTGATGTATGCTAATGTTGACTGGTATAACTGCTTGTTATGTTACTTATTATTTGCATATGAACTTACTAAGCATTTATGCTTACTCCTCCTTCTTACTCATTGTAGTTTTGGACAAGCCATTTCGAGAGTCGGGATAGGTCGAAGGCTCACCACACTATCCGAAGATTTTTGGTAAATGGCTTGTAAATTTAAGTATGGCATGTATAGCAATATACCCATTTTGTGTAAATGATCTTATGGTATGGTTGTGAAATGGTTGAGGAAATGCTTGATAATGATAAATTATGAAAATGGTTAGTTTAGATTATGTTTGATGTTAAGGAAAACTATTAAGATACTTAGTGCATAAAACTCATAAAAGGATAAAATTTACCATAAACAAAATACCGCAGCAATACTAACGCGAGTTTGAAAATTTACTAAAAATCATAGAAATTGAATTTGGTGGTGAAATACATATCAAATTGAAGCTTATTATGTCTATTTTCACATGAAACAAATGAAACAGGTAAAGGAAGTATATGTTAGAAGATATTTTAATTTTAGTGAAACAGAGTCATAGCAGTTTCTGAATCCCCTGTTCCTACTTTAGAAATTCACCATAAATTGTAAAGATATAATTAGGTGGTGTATTTTATATCCTCAGAATCCTTATTTAGTCTAGTTTTATTATAAACAAACCTGATAGTCATATGAATTTTGTACAGAGAGAAATGTGGTTCATAGTAAACAGAGGTCAGACCAGTCGAGTCTTGAAACAGGGGTAACTTTAACTAATAAACTGTACTAATTGGCCCAACCAAAAATTCTATAAAAAAATTAGTAGATAGTTTTATGAGTCTAGATTCAGGGAAAATTTACGGATCTTAATTTCGAGTTTTGTAACTCGAGATATGATTTTTCTTGTGACTGTGACGCAAGTAGCTTAAAAGTTGTGAATGTAGAAACAAATAATTCAAAGTTCTAAAAATGTTAAACTAAGCTTAGTAACACCTCATACTCGACTCCGGCGACGGTCTCGGGTGTGGGGGCGTTACATTTAGTGGTATCAGAACAGGTTTAGTCAGTTCTCGGACTACGTGTTGTATGTACGGATTTTGCCATACATGCCATATGTATGAATTGTGATAGTGTGACGACTTGACCTTTTAAATGAAATTTTTTATAGTAAATGGATCCCGATCCAAATTGCATGGAGATGAAGTCTGAGTAATGCGCCAGCTCGGCTGATGGAGCAGCGCCGATCGAAAACCCCCCCTCACTGTTGGTCGGGGAGGAGGGAAAGGGATCGGAAGCCTTTCTCCAAATGATGAGTGCATGGTACACTCGAGTTCGTTCAGACGAACCCAAATGTACGACCTCCCCACCTCCCCAATTCCTCAACCTATGCCTCCAATGCCTCAAGGAGTGAATATGATAAAATTTCACAGAACCCCGTTGATAGAATTCAGTAAACAAGGGGCTGAAGAATTTAGAGCAAATATTGATGATGATGCGAGAAAGCGAGTTCGCTTGAAAATTCTATCCGGTATTTGATGAATTATCTTGTACACCAAGAATGTTTGAAATGTGCTACATCTTTGTTGAGAGATTCAGCCTATAATTGGTGGAAGACTTTGATTTGGTGGTACCGAAAGAGAGGGTAACTCGGGAATTCTTTCAAGAAGAGTTTCAAAGAAATATATTAGTGAAAGATTTATTGATCGAAATGTAAAGAGTTTCTTGAGTGAAGCAAGGTAATATGACGATCTCGAAATATGAAAGAGAGTTTGTTCGATTAAGTAAGTATGCGGGGAATATGTTCCTCTGAAGCCAAGATGTGCCGACGATTTGAAGACGGGCTTAACGAAGACATTAAGGTATTTGTTGGGATCCTTGAACTAAAAGAAATGGTGGTACTTGTCGATCGAGCTTGCAAGATCAAGAATTCATCAAGGAAAAGAAAAGGTAGAATCAAACACGAAATTGGAAGGAAAGACCAATGAGTAATGCACCCTCACAAAGAAACCGTAAAGTCAAGAAATATGAATCCTCGTTCCCAAGTTTCAATTTGGGCAATCATATGGAAATTTTAAGAAGCGAAATGTGGGTCCTAAATCTCGGACTACTTCATGGCTAGTGTGGGAAATGCGAGATTTGTTAAACCCGAAAGTGCCGATGTGGTAGAAATCATTTTGGTCCGTCGAGAGCAAATGAATGTTTTCGATGTGGTTCTCCTGATCATTTTATTAGAGACGCCAGAGAGAGTCGAGAAAGAAAAATTTCGAATGTAAAAGCTAGTGGTGCGAGACTCGAGGGAAGGTATCCGAGAAAAGTTGGAAGTGAAACAAGCGGTAAGAATGTAGCCGGGATGCAGGTTAGACACAAGGAAGGGCTCCGGCTAGAACTTATGCTATTAAAGCGTGAAGATGCTTCCTCACCGATGTGATTACTGTACATTTTCTCTATAATGTTAATGTTATTGCTTTGATTGATCTCGGTTCTACTCATTCATATGTGTGCATGAAATTGGTGTCTAGTATGAATATACCTGTTGAGAATACAGAATTTATGATTAGAGTGTCGAATCCGTTAGGCAAATGTGTGATTGTTGATAAAGTATGTAAGAAATGTCCTTTAATGATTCGGGATCATTACTTTCCGGCCGACTTGATGTTGTTGCCGCTTGATGAATTTGATGTTATTTTGGGTATGGATTGGTTGACATTGCATGATGCTATAGTAAATTGCAAAGAAAAGGTTATAGAATTAAAGTGTGGAAATGGTGAAACTCTACGGGTTGAATCAGATAAATCAGAGGCATTGCCTAGTGTGATTTCTTCAATTTCGGCTTAAAGATATCTGAGAAAGGGTTATGAAGCTTATTTGGCGTATGTAATTAATACAAAAGAAGTTGAAAAGAAAGTTGAATCGGTCTTGGGTTGTGTGTGAATTTGCGATTTAATTTCCGAAGAATTGCTTGGTTTGCCTCCGGTCGAAAGTAGAATTTGGTATTGATTTGATACCGAAGCAGCTCCGATCTCGATTGCTCCATATAGAATGGCACCAACAGAGTTGAAAGAATTAAAGTCGCAGTTTGCAAGAGTTGACTGATAAAGGCTTTGTGAGACCGAGTTTTTCACCTTGGGGTGCTCCCGTGTTATTTGTGAAAAAGAAGGATGATTCTATGAGATTATGTGTTGATTATCGGCAGTTAAACAAGGTGACAATCAAAAACAAGTATCCGCTGTTTAGAATTGATGATTTGTTTGATCACTAAAAGGAGCGACATGGTTTTCAAAGATTGACTTGAGATCCGGTATTACCAATCATGGGTAAAGGAGTCGGATGTACCTAAAACTGCTTTTAGAACAAGGTATGGTCATTATGAATTTTTAGTTATGCCATTCGGATTGACAAATGCTCCTGCTGTGTTTATGGATTTAATGAATCGCATATTTCGGCCATACTTGGACAAATTTGTTGTGGTGTTTATAGATGATATTTTAATTTATTCAAAAGATGAGATGTAACATCTTGAGCATTTGAGGATAGTTTTGCAAACTTTGAGAGATAAGCAATGTATGCTAAGTTTAGTAAAAGTGAATTTTGGCTCAGGAAGTTGGATTTTTGGGTCATATTGTTTCGTGATGGTATACTGAGTTGATCCTAGTAAAATTTCAGCCATTGTTGATTGAAACCACCAAAAACGAATCGAAGTTAGAAGTTTCTTGGGGCTAGCTGGGTATTATCGGCGGTTTGTAAATGGATTTTCTATAATTGCTGCTCCTATAACTAGATTACTCAAAGGATGTTAAATTTGAATGGACGGAAGAATGTCAACGAGTTTTGAAGAATTGAAAAGTTATTAACAGAGGCACCAGTGTTAGTACAAATTAATCGGGTAAAGAATTTGTGGTGTATAGTGATGCTTCTCTAAATGGTTTGGGGTGTGTGCTCATGCAAGAAGGAAAAGTGGTGGCATATGCTTCGAGGTAGTTAAAACCTCATGAGAGGAATTATCCTACTCACGATTTGGAATTGGTCGGTGGTGTTTGCTTTGAAAATTTGGCGACATTATTTGTATGGTGAAAATGTCGGTATATACCGACCACAAAAGTCTTAAGTACTTGATGTCGCAAAAGACTTGAATTTGAGACAACGAAGATGGTTGGAGTTGTTGAAAGATTACGAGCTTGTTATTGATTATCATCCGGAAAGCGAATGTGGTTCTTGATGCTTTGAGCGTAAAGTTGTTGTTTGCTTTGAGAGTTATGAACATTCAGTTGAAAGTGTCAAATGATGGTTCGATTCTAGCAGAGTTAAGAGCAAAACCAATGTTTTACAAGAGATTTCAAACTCGAAAAATGATCAAGATTTGCTAGCCAAAAGAAAATAAAGTGAAGTCGATCACGGATCGATTTCGTAATTGGTTCGATGGGTGCTTAATGTTTAAAGATCGGATTTGTGTATCAAGAATGAGGAATTGATTCAAAAGATCCTACTGGAAGCACATAGTGGTTATTTCTCGATTCATCCGGTAGTACGAAAATGTATAATGACTTGAAGAAAATGTATTGGTGGAATGGAATGAAAAGAGATATATCGAGTTTGTGTCCAAATGCTTAATTTGTCAACAGTGAAAGCTGAACACCAAGTACCTTCGAGGATTACTCCACCTATTATGGTTCCTGAATGGAAATGGGATCGGATTACTATGGATTTTGTTTCAGATTGCCATTGACTCCGGAAAGAAAGATGCCATCCGGGTAATAGTTGATGATTAACTAAGTCGGCTCATTTTATCCCTATGACGCATTTATTATCTTAACAAGTTGGCTGAATCAGATATTAAAGAAATTGTTAGATTACACGGAATACCATTATCGATTATTTCAGATAGAGATCCAAGGTTTACCTCGCGGTTTTGGCAAAAGTTGCAAGACGCGTTAGGTACGGTTAAATTTCGATCTTGCTTTTCATCCACAAACCGATGGACAATCGAGAGAGTAATTGATTCTTGAAGACATGCTCGATGTTGTGTATTGGAATTTCAAGGAAGTTGGGAAAGATATTTGCCGTTGGTAGAATTTGCTTACAACAATAGCTATCAGACGAGCTTGAAAATGGCACCTTATGAAGCATTGTATGGTCGCAAGTGTCGAACGCCTTTGTATTGGACTGAACTCAAGGAAAATCAGATTTATGGAGTTGATTTAATAAAAGAAATCAAGAAAAGTGAAGATAATTCGAGATTGTTTGAAAGTCGCTTGGATAGATGAAATCTTATGCGCACCTAAAGCGAAAGGACATTGAGTTTCAAGTTGGTGATAAGGTATTTTTGAAAGTGTCTCCATGGAAGAAAGTCCTTAGATTTGGACGAAAGGGCAAGTTAAGTCCGCGTTTTATTGGACCGTATGAAATAATTGAAAAAGTTGGACCGGTAGCATATCGGCTAGCTTTACCACCCGAATTAGAAAAGATTCATGATGTGTTTCACATATCTATGTTACGTCGGTATCGTTCAGATCCTTCACATATAATTTCACCGATGAAATTGAACTGCGACCTGATATGACTTATGAAGAAGAACCGATTAAGATTTTAGCTCGAGAAGTCAAACAACTAAGAAATAAAAGTGTTGCACTTGTGAAAGTGTTGTGGCAAAAGCATGGGGTAGAAGAGACTACATGGGAAACTGAAGAAACTATGAGAAACCAATACCCACACTGTTTATTTAAGATTTTCGAGGACGAAAATCTTTAAAAGGGGGAGAGTTGTAATATCCTAAATTAGGGCTTAATCGAATAGTGGTTTCGTGACCACAAATCCGAGATAGAAATAATTATTTTACAATGATTTTGATGTTTATGATATGATTGCATGATTGTGTGAAAATTTCGTGATGAAATTCTATGCCTAAAGTGCTTAAATTGAAAGTAGGGACTAAATCGAATAAGTTGCAAAACTTGCATTCTAGAAGTTTTAGTATGAAATTGTTTTGGAATATTAATGAGGAGGTCTTAAATAGCAATTTTACCAATTTTAAGTTCATGGACAAAATTAGGACATGGAAGGAATTTTTGGAAAGTTTAGTAGTAAGGGTGTTTTGGTCATTTAGTTATTAAAATGAATTAAAAACAAAATTAAAAGCCAATTTTGTCCATCTTCTTCATTAGGCCGAAATTTCAAGGGTTCTCCATAGCTAGGGTTTGTTTCAAGCTTCCAAGCTCCATAGTAAGTGATTCCAAGCCTGCTTTTAATGATTTTTACGTTTTTGAGATCCCAGAACTCGATAAAGCTTATGTTAGCAATAATTTAACCTAGGGTTTATATTTGGAAAAATACCCATAGGTGAAATTTGTGTATTTTGATGTTTTATGATAGAATATGAAGTTTTAAATTATGTTAGACAACTTGTACTACTCGATTTTAAGCAAAAGCGAGTAAAAGGGCTTAATTGGTAAAAATACCTAATAGTCACAAGTACATGTTAGAGTGAGAATTTGATGTTGCCATAGAAGAGAAAAGTGATCAGCATGTTGTAAAACATAAGAATAAGGAATAAAGTTTAATCCGAGCCTAGGGGCAAAAATGTAAATATGCAAAAGTTTAGGGGTAAAATTGTAATTTTGCCAAAATTTGAGTTAAGGATTAATTTGATAATGTGAGTATTAAATAAGCTAAATGTGTTATTTTAGATCAAGAAAGACGTGGAATCGACCTCAATCGAGGAAAAGAAAAGATTGTGGACTAAATTGCAAAATCTTTGTATTTTGGTACCAAGGTAAGTTCATGTGTAAATAATGTAGCATAATTGTTATTTTTAAGTTATTGATATTAATTATGTGTTATGCTGAATTTTATTATGAAATGTATGCTTTGTGGTTAATTTCAAATAATATGTAAATTATGTAAACTACTTGTTAAATATAATTGTTACCGAGTATTGATTTCGGCATTCTACGGAAGACGGCAAGGATAAGTGTTCGAGGAAAAAGCCCGTTTGAACCTTAGGAATAGATTAGGATACAAGTGACATGTCACTAGGATGGTTGAGCATCCGAACTCGTTGAGTTGAGTCCGAGTTCGTGAGATGTAACTAGGCATCCGAACTCGTTGAGTTGAGTCCGAGTTCACTTATGGATGCGAACGCCCGAGCTCGTTGAGTTGAGTCCGAGTTCGCTTATGGGCGGGTTACATGATTGCTTGATTGAATATGTGGCACTTATGTGCAAGTTATCAATGTATCCGAATTATATTCGATGTGTTCAACGGGTAAAGTTCTACTCAAATGGAGGAAAATTTGAGATGTAAAGAGACGTATTGGTAAGTGATATGAAATGGATATTTTGGACAGGTATGTATTTAACCCTCGGGTTGAGTATTGATACAACCACGATAAGGTAATAAGATGATGAAGAATGATTAAAAATGTGATATGTGTTTTAGTGATGTATGCTAATGTTGACTGGTATAACTGCTTGTTATGTTACTTATTATTTGCATATGAACTTACTAAGCATTTATGCTTACTCCTCCTTCTTACTCATTGTAGTTTTGGACAAGCCAGCTCAGAGTCGGGATAGGTCGAAGGCTCACCACACTATCCGAAGATTTTTGGTAAATGGCTTGTAAATTTAAGTATGGCATGTATAGCAATATACCCATTTTGTGTAAATGATCTTATGGTATGGTTGTGAAATGGTTGAGGAAATGCTTGATAATGATAAATTATGAAAATGGTTAGTTTAGATTATGTTTGATGTTAAGGAAAACTATTAAGATACTTAGTGCATAAAACTCATAAAAGGATGAAATTTACCATAAACAAAATACCGCAGCAATACTAACGCGAGTTTGAAAATTTACTAAAATCATAGAAATTGAATTTGGTGGTGAAATACATATCAAATTGAAGCTTATTATGTCTAGTTTCACATGAAATAAATGAAACAAGTAAAGAAAGTATATGTTAGAAGATATTTTAATTTTAGTGAAACAGAGTCATAGCAGTTTCTGAATCCCCTGTTCCTACTTTAGAAATTCACCATAAATTGTAAAGATATAATTAGGTGGTGTATTTTATATCCTCAGAATCCTTATTGAGTCTAGTTTTAGTATAAACAAACCTGATAGTCATATGAATTTTGTACAGAGAGAAATGTGGTTCGTAGTAAACAGAGGTCAGACCAGTCGAGTCTTGAAACAGGGGTAACTTTAACTAATAAACTGTACTAATTGGCCCAACCAAAAATTCTAGAAAAAAATTAGTAGATAGTTTTATGAGTCTAGATTCAGGGAAAATTTACGGATCTTAATTTCGAGTTTTGTAACTCGAGATATGATTTTTCTTGTGACTATGACGCAAGTAGCTTAAAAGTTGTGAATGTAGAAACAAATAATTCAAAGTTCTAAAAATGTTAAACTAAGCTTAGTAACACCTCATACTCGACTCCGGCGACGGTCTCGGGTGTGGGGGCGTTACAATTATATATATTTGAGAGTTATTAAGTTTAAATGTTTTCGATTGTACAGTAATGCTTTGTAACCCTAGTCTGGCGACTGATACGGTTTAGATGTGTTACATTGATGCACACCGGTACAGATCGAAATGGATTGAAGCACATTGGCCGGTACAAATAGTACCAAAATGTACATCGAAAAGGGAAAAAAATAGAAATCACAATGAAGGCAAAAAGTTAAGCTACCGAACCTAAAAAAAGGACTACATTCCTTATTTTGCTAAAAGCTAAGATGGAATAGATATATCAAAGCATCCTTAGATATAAAAATCATCATATTAGGGCAATTGGCTGCTTAAGTTGCAAAAAAAACGGGAGTGAAGCGTGCAAGTGGAACACATTTGAGATCATGGGCTCTAGGTGCTGTAAGTCCAGTCACTCTCTCATGTCAACACCACCGTTGACATTCGACAGCTTCTTGTCAAAGCATTGAATCAATGTTGCCAAAGTGACAGTGAGTTCCTGCATGGCTAAAGAAATACTAGGGTAGCCCCTCGTCTTTGTACCAAAAGGCAACAGTTGATAATGTAAGCCTTTAACATCGATATACCCTGAATTAATATTTGTATCAAGTCGGTTGCATTTCAAGAACCTCTCAAGCTAAAACTTGAGCGGATCCTCCCACACCTTAGGATCCCCCTATAGCCCAAATGTTTACAAACAACAAAGATTGAGCTGGGATTGTGTAGCCATTGATTTTGCAATCCTCAATTGCTTTTCTGTTGATCATTGGGATTGGAGGATGAAGCCGAAATGATTCCATGATTATGGCTTGAAGGTAGGGGAGACGTTGAGTGTCGAATTCTTGTACCAACTTGCTTTTCCCCACAACTTGATTAAACTCTTGTTGTGCTTTTCTTAGCGTCTCTGGGTTGTTGATTAGCTCTGCCAATGCCCATTCTACTACTATTGTTGTTGTGTCTGTAGCGGCTATCAAAAAATCCTACAAAACCCTACAAATGTAGTCAATATCAATGTTCATATACTTAACTAACCCACTGTTTTCACCTCATAAATTTACGGGTAAACTACGTAAGAGGTGACCCAACTATGATCAAATTTCATTTTTGGTTATTTAACTATTAAATATTTGACAAAATAGCTAGGTGGCAGTTTAAAATTTTATATAACAACAAATTTAACCATTAACATTTATAGATTATCTCAATCTAATCATAATTATTTTTAAAAATAACTATCAATATTTACATATTATCTCAATTTTATCCTCATTAAAAAATATATAAAATTCTTCTCTTCGTACCAAATGTTCTTCCTTTAAAACTATTGAGAAATTAAATTTTATCTCTTCACCATCTCTTTTAGTAGAGGAATTAAAATAAAATTAAAAGTAAGAAAAATGTGCTTAGATAACTAGGAAATAAATATTAATGAAAACTTAAAAGGAAAATACCAAAAAACAAATTTAATTAGATGGATGAATAATTTAAAACTTTTGAAAAAATAATTTTTAATGTTAATTTAATAATATAATCAAATATATTTGTGGTTTCAATTTTTCAAATTTATGCTTATATATTATAGATAAATAACTCATTGTTTAGATACTTAAAGTAATTGTTTATTGTTTTTAGGATAAGTTTTCTCTATTTTTAATTTTTAAATGACTTATTTTGTTTAGTTAGATTATATTATTAATTCATGTACTATGCATAAGTTGTGGGTTTAATTTTTATATTTTAATTTGATTAATTTTAATTTTTGTACTTTTCAAATTTTAAAATTCTAGTTATAACCAAACAATAACAATTAAATCTCGTACCATGTACAAATTGTGGATTTAGTCCATGCTATCCAATCGATCATTTTAGTCCCTGTACTTTTCACAATTTAAAAGTTTAATCCGACTCAAACCGGAGTTATTAAATCCATTAACTAAAATGATGTGACTTTTTGTGTGTATTATATAAAAATAACAAGCCTACGTGAAATTGTCATTTTGATAACATGTTTGCCTAAAAGGATTTTAAAAGTAACATAATTTAGCCCAATATATTTAGCGGCTATTGCTTTTTGCTTAAAATAAATTTTTAAAATTAAAAATATAAAGATTAAAAATAATTAAATTAAAATAATAATCTTAAATCTGCAACTTACGCTGATAGGTCTGACAATAGAATTTGGCCAAAACTTAAAAGCAGAAATTGATTAATAATTATAGATATGATGAAATTTCTAATGGATATCAAAATTATTCTTAATTACAAATAAGTATGATACAAAGTTAATAAAGTAAGCAGAGAGCGAAAGGTGAAAAAATATAGAGGAAAAGACAATAACAACAATAATGATATGCAAAATTTTAAATCTCCTCATCTAATAAAATTAATAGCAAAAACTCAATATTAATAAATAAATGTAGTTGGAGTATTAATATACTAACGAATCAGAGTTTGATTTATTAATTTTATTATTATTTCTAGCATAAAAATAATCAAAGTCATTAAAAGTGGCATTTGGATTAGCAAATATTTTATTACTCTTGTAATGGAATTACCCTTATTTCAATTACTTAGCACACATCATTCATTATATATATATATATATATATATATATATATATATATATTTGTTGTTGTTTGATTTGATTGTCGGAAATGTAAGATTCGTTTTGTTGAAAGAATATATGATAACATAGTAGCATTTGTTTACTATTATATTTTTCTTAATCATAAATAACGGTGGAAAAAATTAATAAATTATGCGGAGTGTGATGTGAGCGTTGACTACAAAACAACAACAACAAAGCATCAACTTTTCTCAATAAATGTTAAGCTCTGAATAATTTATTTTTGTTTCTATAAATTTTAATATAAATATGTATTTGTTTCAGTAGTTAAATATTTTAGGTGTGTTTGAGGTTTTGAGTTCAAGATTCACTTTTAGCAAATTTTATTATTTTTTATCCTAGCCTTATCCCTACTGGGTAGGCTTATGTAATATTCTTTGTAGACCTATATTAGAATGAGTTTACTGGTTTGAGTGGTAAGGAGTTAGTGTATTGAAGATTTTGTGTTTGAGTCCTTGTGTGAATGAGGGTGATAATTTTTGCTTCGGGTGTCTAATAGAGGTTTGGAGGAACTGAAATTCTGAAGAAGTTGAGAGTTAGTGGGAGGTTAGGATAGATATTGTTGTCAATTTTTTTTTCTAATTTCATTTCTCTCTCTTCCAAAATTTCTAACGTACGTTTTTGCTTTCCTTTACTCTTCTCTTCTTCTTTCAATTTTCCCTTTTCAATCTATATTCTCCTTTTGTTCTTCGCGTACACTTCGGGATTTTGATGTTTTTCGTGTTATCAAGTAAGTGGGGGGCTTTCACTTGTCGATAGGTTTCGTTTTCAATAAGCTACTGGGTTTCTCCTTTTTTCTTGAATTCTTAGTGTGTATTGTAGGGGGAAATAATTCTTTGTAAACGTTTTGTGTAGTAGAAGGCAATGAGACCGTGGCTTTTGCTCAATCAATCTAATCTGTACGAGTGATTTAATACTGGTAAGAGTATGCACGTTGCTTAGTTTAGTATTGATGGACTTGCAATTTGATTGCTAAAAAGGTGTTGGGTATCCTATTTTTAGGTATTGGTGGTCTCGGGAGTGGTTTCGCATCAAAACCGTACCAAGTGTGTACCCTTAACGTGAAAAAATAAGGTTCGGTGAAAGTTGAAAAAGGGCACTGTCAATGCGACACAGGCATGTGGCTGGCCGTGTGCGAGACACGGCCGTGTGAATGTCGTAGGTGTGGCTGTATGCAAGTGTAACACCCTTAACCCGTATCCGTCGTCGGATTAAGGTTACAAGGCATTACCGAAGTAAACACAGTTCAGCACAGTTATAAATCACTTTTCAGGCATCAAATTATAATTATACATTTTTTTTTAACATTTCCAAACTCATACGACCACAATCTATTTATTCACTTAAACTAGATACGCATATTTGATTCTCAATATCAACTAAATTCAAACATGTATGCTAATCATGGCTCATGCATAACAATCCATACTCTTATTTCATACTAACCAAGACTTCCATTACAATCATGCTTCGTAATTTAATTACATCATTACTCATAATCTATACAAGTTTTAGATCAAGCTTTCATACATCAAAACCAAATTTCATATGTTTCATTTAAACCATAACTAGCCATATTTTTCTACTTAAAGGACATGCTTATGTGAGATAATAGTCTTATCACCAAATAGTCAATTATAGCTTTTGCACATCTAAAATTCATGTGCATTTTACTATATCCTCAGGAATTATTCAACTATTTATACTATTTCTTGACCGAATACAAACAGTAATACATCACTTTATAATTATTCATATACCCAAATAAAACATACTTATTACAATCATTATTTTCTAATAAGTAACCGAATCCAATTAGCCATTTTACTACTATGGTTTGCCATTAACACCTATACACATAACCAAAAGAAGAATCAAACATTAAACTATATGCCATATGCATATGTACTTAATTTATCTATCATTAGTCCAGTATGTATCCATATCATTTACCAATTCCAAGCAAATTTACAAGATAAATTATACATCAACTTATAATTCAATAATGTCTCACACCAAATAGCCAATTTCATGAGATATAACAAAGTCATCACCTATCTTATAAAACATGTACCACATTTGAAAACCCATCCATCAACAACATTGTTACCCAAGCCGAATCACAAAACCATTCCATCACACAAAATATACCTTAAATCATACTTTCAAAATAAGCTAATACATGACCAAAAATCACCAACATTAACATCATAAACAAGCCATTTTTGCATGGTTATATATAAATACACAAATTTCAAAACCAATATCAAAGCTAGCCTATACATGCCACATAACCAAAACTCAAAGCATTTATTTACCGAAGCCAAAACTGGATAGTGTGATGTGGTCTTCAATTTAACATCATTTATTCACTTACGAACTTACATCATACGGACACGAACAGATCGAAACGACTATTTGACAACTTTCGACTTCTCCTGATCCAAATCTGATTTCCTCTTTTCTTGATCTCAATTTGAACTTCAAAGTGCCGAACTTTTAACAACATCCATGGCTTTCTTTTCTTTTTTTTTTTGACATTCGGCCATTAAAATATGAACATGCATGGCCATTTCATGTTTTGTTTTATTTATTACCTATTAATATACAATTTACAATTTTATCCATCCTCTATACAAAACAAAATCATTCATTTTAAACCCATAACCGTCCATCCCATTTTTCAATGGCCAAATTCCATTTTAAGGACTTTAAAATTAAGAAACCATAGCAAATAAGTACTTTAATAAATAGAAAGCCTCTTTTTACATTTTTCGCGATTAAGTCCTTTTTATCAAATTAGACAACTAATCGAAAAAATTAATTCACGAAAGTTTTTTAAACATATCAAATAATATGCTGTAAATACAAAAAAATAATATTAAAATAACTTTACGACCTCGGATTTGTGGTTCCAAAACTTCCATTTTGACTAGGGTCTAAACCGGGCTGTTACAGTGAGACATGGCCGTGTGATGGCGAAGGTGTGGCTGTGTGAGCCACACGGGTTAGGTCAGGTTGAGTGTGTAGGCCATATGGGTGTGCGGGCCCACACGGGCATGTAGTCCCAAAATTCTAAAAAAATTTTTAGGGTCGCATGGGTCATTCCAATCGACTGTCGGCGTATTGTAGGGTAGGTAAGGGCTAACCAAACCCTATTTCATGTGATCTGATACTTTGGTAGTCTAATCTGAATAGGAAACTGATATGTATGTCTGACTGTACTGTTAAGTATGTATTTATCTTTGTATGAGCATGTTAAGCATGTTTATCCTGTTATTTTTGTATCTGTATTTTGTACTTATATTTGGGGTGGGATTTGTATATGCAGAAGAAGTGATCTGTATAACGACCTTTCGGTTATATTCTGGCAGCTTGACTGCATATCATCTGTTATGTGTCGTATCGAGACTATATGGTGTATAGAGATGGGTGGGCGTTTTTAACCCCATATGGTTTGATGGGATGGATAGAGATAGTGCGTAGAGGATGGAGGTAGGATTCTGTATATTTTTCTGGATTATATGATTCTGATATCTATATCTGTTAAGGACTTAGGTCTGTATTTGTATCTGTTCTGCATATAAGAATACTGTGTATATTTTTTGCATGACTGTCTATGTTTTGTTACACACTGAGTCTACGAAACTCACATTTGTTTGTCTGTTCTGTACAAGTAACCCTCGGACATAGGTGGATTGATGCGACGGAGGCTCAGGGGTGACCACTAATTAAAACTATCTTTGAGTTTTTGATATATTTAAAATTTTGGATTTATTTGAGAGTTTGTAATTTTTGGGACTATCTAAACTGTATGGTTTTAACTGTTGGTTTTGGTTTCGATTGTTTTCCATCCTGTATTGTTTGTCAAAATGATTTATGAAAAACTATGATTTTATGCAAACAAAGGTTTTTCTGGAAACATGAACTGGGTTTCTAAGATACAATGACTTTTAAGATTTTCACTGCAAACTATGTTTTGGCGAATAAATAAACTCACCATGGTTTCGGTTATAAACCAGTAAATGAATATGTTTTGTAAATTTTTGGACACTTTATAACAAGTAACTTCATAAGGTTTTTGTCGAAATAAAAATAGTTTCAAAACCATTATTAATAACACTTTTGGATTTGGCCATAACATTTTGGCCGAGTTTGGGGTGTTACATTTAGTATCAGAGCTAGGTTACAAAACTCGGGCTGTGAATTTTGGGTTCCAAAATTGGGATTGAAAAAAAGACTAGTTTGCAAACAAAAATTTGTTTCTTTTTAAGTAAGTATGTGGTACACCAAGTCTCTGGCGTCGATTTTGTAAGTACTTTTGGACTTAGAAAAGACTATAGTTAGAACTCTTTGAAATTGTACTCAATTAGTTAGAGACTAAATTTCTGAAACATTTCTGAACTTCTGATATTTGAGGCATAAAGTATCTACTAATAAAAACTGAAACTGATGTCTAAAATTTTATAATGTAGATAAAATTCAAAATACGATAAGTGCTCGTGGAACTTGTGGTCATGGTATTCGTGTGTGCAGTGAGCACTGTAGGGGGCTCGAGCTGAGTCTTCCTCTCTAGGCAGTATACTGAATTTGGATAAGAATGAGACACCGGTTTCACCTGCTACTGAGACTGAGTCTTAAAGCTGCTCAGCTGGGGATGACGTACTGTCCCAAGCTATGTTGAAAGTGTTAAAGAAGGTCACTGGACCCCATTGTGGATCTAGGGGTCATGGGTCGGTAACTGAACAACTTTGATCCAATAGAGCTGATTTTTTTAGAGGCTTCACTAGAGTCACTCCTACTATGGTCGAGTATTGGTTGGAATCCATCGAGAGGATAACGAATGACATTGATTGCACTCCTGAGTAGAAATTGAAGGGTGCAGACCCTTTGCTTCATGACAAAGCTTATCAGTGGTGGTTGTTGGTTGAGAAGGGTACTCAATCGGATCGTCTAAACTGGATTACTTTAAGACTGGCTTTTAGGGGAAGTACATGTGTGTGAGCTATGTGGGTGCTCGTAGGCATGAGTTCATGATTATCACTCAAGGTGATAAGTCCATGGCTGAGTGTGAGGCTGAGTTTCTGAGACTGGGCCATTACACTCGAGGTATGGTGGCATCTGAGAAAATAAAAATCTATCTGTTTTGATGATGTTTGAGAAATAGTCTGAGAATATTGATTGCTCCATAAACAGAGTAAGAGTTTGCTATTTTGGTAGATAAGGTGAAGATCGCCGAAGAGGTTAAACGCATAGAGCACCAGAATAGAAATTGAGAGAGAGGAAATAATAAGAGGGATTTAGAGCCCTCTAGTTCTGTTTAGAGGCCTAAGAAACGGGCAAGACCTGATGGGCCTGTTAGAGTGGAAGTTCCTATTGCTGCTATTGGGATTCAACCTTGTGGTGACTGTGGTAGGCATCATCCAGGCGAGTGTTGGAGGAGCTTAGGAGCTTGCTTACGGTGTAGGTCTTTGGAGCATCGGATTAGAGAGTGTCCACACCGTTTCAACCAGATGCAAGCTTTAAGACCGGGTTTTTTTCAGCCTTAAAGGATAGTATAGCAACCACCTAGGGACCGTAGACCGGCTAGGGGTGGTAATGGTATAGGTCGGGAATAGAGTGCACTAGGTAGAGGTGCTAATTAGACTGAGGTAAGACAACCTGCACTAGTTTATACTGCTTGACGCCGCGAGGACAGAGACGCCCCTAATGTAATCACGGGTACGTTTTTTATTTTTATGCCTTATATATTGCTTTGATAGGCATAGGTTCTACATACTCTTATGTTGCTAGTGTTGTTTCTGAAAACTTAGAGATAATTGTTGAGTGTACTTCTGGTGAAATTACTGTACTGAGCCGTTGGGACAATCTGTTCGGGTAAATAGAATTTATAAGAATGTTCCATTAGAAGTACAAGGAGTTGTGTTTCAGGTAAATCTAATGGAGCTACCATTTGGGGAGTTAAACTGAATTCTGAGTATGGATTGGTTAGTTTAGCTTGGACTATGCAACTAAGAGGGTCGTTCTGAGGACCAAGGATGATAAAGAAGTGGTTATGATTGGTAAGCATTGAGATTACTTATCTAATGTGATATCCGTTTTAGTGGCCGAGAAATTGGTTCGGAAAGGGTGTGAGGCGTATTTGGCCTACATCAGTGTTTTAATTTCTAGAGACATTTCTGTCAGGGATATCAAAATAGTTAGGGATTTTCTGGATGTTTTTCCTAAAAAGTTATAGGGTTTACCTCCGAATCAGGAAGTTGAGTGCAGTATTGAGCTTCTACCTGGTATAGCTCCAGTGTCCTTCGCTCCGTACCATATGGCACTGAAGGAGCTTACAAGCTTAAGGCTCAACTTCAGGAGCTTTTGGATCGTGGTTTCATCTGTCCTAGTGTGTCTCCATAGGGGGCATCGATTCTATTTATAAAGAAAAATGATGGTACAATGAGGATGTGCATTGACTACCGATAATAGAATAAGCTAACTGTGAAGAATAAGTATCCACTTTTGATGATTGATGACCTGTTTGATCAGTTCTGAAGGGCTTTAGTATTCTCAAAAATAGATCTCTATTCTGGGTATCATCAGCTTAGGGTTAAGGAAGTTGATATTCATAAGATGACTTTTAAGACTCGTCATGGGTACTATGAGTTCCTAGTTATGCCCTTTGGTTTGACAAATACTTTGGCTGCATTCATAAATCTGATTAACTAAGTTTTTTAGTTGTATCTAGATCAGTTCATCGTAGTCTTTATCAATGATATTCTGGTGTACTCTAAGACTGAGGATGAGCATGATGAGCATCTTAGAGTAGTGTTTCAGATACTCCGAGAGAAACAACTCTACGCTAAGATGAGAAAATATGAATTCTGGTTACAGGAGGTAACATTTTTGGGGCACATGGTTTCTGCTAAGGGGGTCCGAGTTGATCCTAAAAAGATTAAGGTTGTGCTTGATTGGAAATAGCCTAAGAATGTATTTGAGATCCGCAGTTTTCTGGGACTTGCGGGTTATTATCGAAGGTTTGTTGAGGGGTTCTCACTGATTGTAGCTCCTCTGACTAAGCTTCTACGCAAGAATGTTCCCTTCATCTGAACTGATGTGTAACAATCGAGCTTCGAGAAGTTTAATTCTATTTTGACTTAAGCTCCTGTTCTTATAAAACTTGAATCTGGTAAAGAGTTTGTGGTTTATAGTGATGCGTCGCACATCGATTTGGGATGTGTATTGATGCAAAATGGTAAGGTTGTGGCTTATGCTTCCCGTCAGTTTAAGTTACATGAAAGCAATTATCCGACGCACAATCTCGATTTAGCTGCTGTGGTGTTTGCGTTAAAGATCTAGAGACACTATCAGTATGGTGAGAGGTGTATCATCTACACCGATCACAAGAGCCTCAAGTATCTCCTTACTAAAAAATAATTGAATCTTAGGCAATGTCAATGGATTGAGTTGCTAAAAGGTTATGACTGTACGATAGAGTATCATCCCGTTAAGGCTAATGTGGTGGCCAATGCTCTCAATCGTAGAACGATGACTAATTTGAGAGTGATGTTTGTTCATCTTATTTTGTTCAATAATGAGGGTCTATTAGTTGAGTTACAGGTTAAGCCGACTTGGATTGGGCAGATTCGGGAAAAACAGCTAAGGGTTGAGTCTTTAGTTCTGCGGTTTCGTCAGGTTGAGAGTGATAGTACTTCTGATTTTAGACTGAATAAGGATGGAGTTTTGTGTTTCTGAGGTCAGGTTTGTGTACCAAACGATTTTGATCTAAGGCGATCAATTCTGAGGGAAACGCATAGTAGTCTTTATGCTATGCATCCTAGTGGTAGTAAGATGTATCGGATCTTTGTGAATTGTACTGGTGACATGGTTTGAAATGTGAGGTGACAAATTTTGTTACTCGTTGTCTAACGTACCAGGAAGTTAAGACTGAACACTAGTTACCTTCAGGTTTGCTTCAACCCATTAAGATTCTCTTGTGAAAATAGAAATGTGTGACGATGGACTTCATTAGTGGGTTGCCTTTAACACCAACTAAGAAGGATTCTGTATAGGTCATCGTAAATTGATTAACCAAGTTCGCCTATCTTATTCCGGTTCGGATGGACTATTCCCTTCAAAAGTTAACGAAGCTCTATATCTTTAAGATTGTAAAATTGAATGGAGTACTGATTTCGATAATCTATGATAGGGATCACTTCACTTCTCGATTTTAGAAGAAACTGCATGAAGCTCTAGGTTTAAGATTGGACTTCAATACCGTATTCCATCATCAGACCGATGGTCAATCTGATAAGGTGATTTAGATACTAGAGGATATGCTTCGGAGCTGTGTCATTGATTTCTGAGGTAGTTGGGAGGATTTTCTGCCTTAGCTAAGTTCTCCTACAATAATAGTTTCCAGTCTATCATCTAGATGGAACCTTACGAGGCTTTGTATAGTCGTAAGTGTCGTACTCAGCTATGTTGGACTGAGTTGGGCGAGCGTCGGGTTTTTGGTCCTAAGTTGGTTTTCAAGAGTGAAGATAATGGTAGACTGATTCGGGATCGTCTGAAGGCGGCTTCTGATAGACAAAAGTCTTATGCAGATCTGAAAAGGGGGGATATCGAGTACTCTGTGGGTGATTTTGTATTCTTTACGGTACCTCAATAGAAGAAAGTTTTGTAGTTAGTTCGTAAGGGCAAGTTAAGCCCTAGGTTCATTGAGTTGTATTAAATTCTGAAGCATGTAGGACCGGTTTCTTATCAATTAGAGTTACCTCCAGAGTTGGATCGTATCCATGATATGTTTCACATCCCGATATTGAAGCGGTATCGGTCTGATCTATCTCACGTTGTCTCTGTTGAGGAGATCGAGGTTTAACCGGACTTGACATTTAAGGAGGAGTCAGTTCATATTTTGGATCGAGATATTAAGGTTCTGAGAAGGAAGTCCATGCCGTTGGTTAAGGTTTTGTAACGGAATCATGGCACTGAGGAAGCCACGTGGGAGCCTGAGGACTCGATGCGTCAATAGTATCCTTATTTGTTTGAGTCAGGTAAATTTTAAGGCCGAAATTTCTTTTAGGGTTAAAGTTGTAACACCTTGAATAATTTATTTTTGTTTCTCTAAATTCTGACACAAATATGTATCTGCTTCAGTGGCTAAATGTTCTGGGTATGTGTTTGAGGTCTTGAGTTTAAGTCTCACTTTTAGCAAATTATGTTTTTATTTTTATCCTAGCTTATTCCTACTGGGTAGGCTTCTGTAATGTTCTTTATAAACCCATATCAAAATCAGCCTGCTGGTTCGAATGCTAAAGAGTTAGTGTACTGGAGGTCCTATGTTCGAGTCCTTGCGTGAGCGAGGGTGATAATTTTTACTTTAGGTGTCTGATAGAGGTTTGGAGGAACCGAAATTTTGAAGAAGTTAAGAGTTAGTGGGTTAGTGGGATTTAGTGGTTAGTGGGAGGTTAGGATATATATTGTTGTTAATTTAATTTTATCTTTTTCTACTTTCATTTCTCTCTCTTCCAAAATTTCTGGCATACGTTTTTGCTTTCCTTTACTTTTCTCTTTTGCTTTTAATTTTCTCTTTTCAATCTGTACTCTTCTTTTGTTCTTCGTTGCACTTCGGGATTTCGGTGTTTTTCGTGTGATCAGGTAAGTTGGGGGCTTTCATTTTTTGATAGGTTTCGTTTTCAATAAGCTATTGGGTTTCTTCTTTTCACTTGAATTCTTAGTGTGTGTTGTAGGGGAAAATAATTCTCTGTAAATTTTTTGTGTAGGATAAGGAAGTAAGAAGGTGGTTTTCGCTCAATCGGTCTAATATGTGTGCTTGATCAGGTTTAATAGTGGTAAGTATGTGAGCATTGCTTGGTTTAGTATTGATGGATTTGCAATTTGATTGCTAAAAAAGTGTTGGGTATTCTGTTTTTAGGTGCAGGTGGTCTTGGGAGTGGTTTCGCATCAAAATCGTACCAGGTATGTACCCCTAAAGTGAAAAAACGAAGTTCAACGAAAGCCAAAAAAGGGCATTGTTGACGCCACACGGGCGTGTGCCAGGCCATGTGCGAGACACGGTTGTTTGAATGTTGTAGGTGTGGCCGTGTGCGAGACACGGCTGTGTGATGGCGAAGGTGTAGCCGTGTAGGCCACCAATTAGTTCAAGTTGGGCGTGTGGGCCACACAGGCGTGTAGGCCCACATGAGCATATGGGCCCAAAATTTTGAAAACTTTCCTAGGGTTGCATGAGTCGTTCTAATCGATTGTGTGCCTACTGTAGGGTCAGTAAGGGATAACCAAACCCTATTTCATGTGATCTGATACTCTGATAGTCTAATCTGAGTAGGAAACTGATATGGATATCTGACTGTATCGTTAAGTATGTATTTATCTTTATACAAACATGTTAAGCATGTTTATCCTGTTATTTTTGCATCTATATTCTATACTTGTGTTTGGGGTGGGATTTGTATATGCGGAGGAAGTGATCTGTACGGCGACCTTTCGCTTATATTCTAGCAACTTGACTGCATATTATCTATTATGTGTTGCTTGACACTATATGGTGTGTAGGAATGGGTGGGCGTTTTTAACCCCACATGGTGTGATGAGATGGATGAAAATGGTGTGTAGAGGATGGGGGTAGGATGCTGTATATCTGCCTGGACTATGTGATTCTAATATTTGTATCTGCTAAGGACTTCGGTCTATATTTGTATCTATTCTGCATATAAGAATACTGTGCATATTTTTGGCATGACTATCTCTGTTGTGTTACACACTGAGTTTACGAAACTCAAATCTATTTGTTTGTTCTATACAGTTAACCCTCAAACATAGGCGGATGGGTGCAACAGAGGCTCAGCGGTAACCACTAATTAAAATTGCCTTTGAGTTTTCGGTATATTTAAAATTCTGGATTTATTTGAGAGTTTGTAATTTTTAGGACTCTCTGGACTGTATGGTTTTAACTGTTGGTTTTGGTTTCGATTGTTTTCCAGCCTACGTTGTTTGCCAAAACGATTTATGAAAACGACAGTTTACGCAAACAAAGGTTTTTCTGGAAACATGAACTGGGTTTCTAAGATATAATGACTTTTAAGATTTCCATTGCAAACTATGTTTTGGCAAATGAATAAACTCACGACGGTTTCGGTTATAAACAAGTAAATGAATATGTTTTGTAAAATTTTGGACACTTTATAACAAGTAACTTTATAATATTTCTGTCAAAATAAAAACAACACCCCTAGATTCGGCCATAACGTCTAGGCCGGGTTTGGAGTGTTATAATAAATATTTAAATGGTAGAAAGAAACTTACTTATCATAATATTAATTAATTGAATTTGAAGGTAGTCGGCCACATGTAGTACAAAAATAAAATGTTACGTTTGTCAATTTATAATAATTATTGTAATTATTTTATATATTATCATTGAAGTTTGAAAATTCTATAACAGCTTAAGTTTGTTGAAGAGTCGATTTTTATATTTTATTTTTACTCTTTATAATAACTTTTTATCTATAACAACAATAATCATAAAGTATGAAATACTCTTTTTACAAAATTACTTCTATAATAACCTCTTTTAAATTTTAGCAAAATTAGATCTATTTCTAACTGATTTTTTTAAATTATTTAATTTTATATAAAAATATGTTAGTAAAATTTTATTAAATGAAAAAAGTCTTTAATAAATGGAATTAAATTTATAAATGTTATTAAAGATATAATCTAAATTTGACCAAAGAATATTATTATTAAGAGTTATAATTTTTAATTTATAAATAAAAATTAAATATAATCTAAATAAAAATGTTGTTACATGTGTCTCGAATGCTTTTATAATCTCTTTAGAACATCTAAAATTTTGACAGACAAATAAGGTTGTTATAGGGAAGGTTGATTGTATCATTCTTATTATTCATTTATGTTGGACTTTGTAATTACAAAATATTTTAATATGGGGAGGGTTTCACTTACATCAGTGTAAAACTAAAATGTTTTTACGCCATTCCTTAACTTTTTATATGATTACTATTTTAACAATCCAACCATAGTATTTCATGCTCCATTCATATAGATCATATATGTCAAGTTTGAGTTAAATTAAAATTTTAACTACTTCTTTTATGTAAAAAAACTTTCAACCATTCAATAAATATTAATAGATACACTTTTAGATCAATATAATAAAAATATCAGATCAATTTAAAATTTATATACATAATAAATACAATTATATCAATAAATTTAATAATCGAATTGTTAAAATATTAATTATATAAAAACACTCTAATTTTATTAATATTATATATTTATACCATATAATTGAAAAGCGATCTTGGTGTTATTAATTTGTTAGAGGATGTTATTAATTTATTAGCATTATTCTTATTTTTCATTTATATTACAGAACGTGGCAGATTAGCTATAGCTAAATGGAGCATAAAACATAGAGGATGGTCTGTGCTGCTAAGCATATTTGAAGTACACCACAGGGATGTATTAATTTGTTAATGGTTGATGCTGTGGGGGTTGCCTTCCCTAGAATATAATTTGGTTACACCTTTTGTCCTCCTGTAATACAAAAAGTTAATATAAAATATAAAATAGAATCACGTAAGGGTACATGCGTCTTTAAATTTATCCATTTTCATTAATTATCCCCATTTATTTAATTTAGAAATTTCACGTCATAAAATCTAATATTAATAAAGAGTTTATCCTGCAATTGTTATTTTTTTATGAAACAACACTGCACTAATAGATTATTTTCTTTATTTTGATATTGGTACATATTAATTAATATGGATGTATTTTGATATATTATTTTGAATTTATCATTTTTAAAAATATTTTCATGTATATTATATATTATATATGTAAATATCTCGATTACATACATATAAATATATTTATATAAAAATATTGACTTTAAAATTATTAATTATGTTCAATAATTTAATTAAATAATTATATTTTATTTTTAAATGTAAATATACCAAAAAGAAATAATTAAGGTAAACAATTTTAAAATAATTTAAAATATTAAAATTTAGTACCAGAGATAACCACATGTACAAGTTGATGCACATCGGTACAAATTGAAATGTACGTCAAGAAAGGAAAACAATAGAAATCACAATGAAGGCAAAAAGTTTAGCAACCAAATCTGAAAAAATGGCTACATTCCTTATTTTGCTAAAAGCTAAGATGGAATACATATATCAAAGCATCCTTAGATATAAAAATCATTAGATTTAGGGCAATTGGCTGCTTCAGTTGAAAAGAGAGTGGGAGTGAAGCGTGCAAGTGGAACACATTTGAGATCATGGGCTCTAGGAGCTGTAAGTCCAGCTCGCTCACTCATGTCAACACCACCGTCAACATTCAGCAGCTTCCAGTCAAAGCATTGAATCAAGGCTGCCAAAGTGACGGGGAGTTCCTGCATGGCTAAAGAAATACCAGGGCAACCCCTCCTTCCTGTACCAAAAGGCAACAGCTGATAATGCAAACCTTTAACATCGATATCCCCTGAATTAATATTAGTATCAGGTCGATTGCATTTCAAGAACCTCTCAGGCTGAAACTTGAGCGGATCCTCCCACACCTTAGGATCCCTGCCTATAGCCCAAATGTTTACAAACAACAAAGACTGAGCTGGGATTGTGTAGCCATTGATTTTGCAGTCCTCAACAGCTTTTCTGCTGATCATTGGGATTGGAGGGTGAAGTCGAAATGATTCCTTGATTATGGCTTGAAGGTAGGGAAGACATTGAGTGTCAGATTCTTGTACCAACCTGCTTTTCCCTACAACTTGATCCAACTCTTGTTGTGCTTTTCTTAGCTTCTCTGGGTTGTTGATTAGCTCTGCCAATGCCCATTCTATCGCTATTGCTGTTGTGTCTGTAGCGGCTGTTAAAAAATCCTACATAACCCCACAAAGGTAGTCAACATTAGTGCTTGTATACTTCTAAACCACTATTTTCGGCCCGTAAATTTCTTTTTTAGTTATTTAATTATTAAATATTTGATGAAATAGACAGTTTAAAATTTTGTATAATAATAAATTTAACACTTACTATTTATTCATTATGTCAACTAATCATAATTTTTTAAAAAAATAACTATTAATATTTACACATTATCTCAATTTTATCCTAATTAAAAATATATAAAATTCATCTCTTCGTACCAAATATTCTTTTTTTTCTACTTCCTTTAAAATTCTTTGAAATTAAATTTTATCTCTTCACCATCTCTTTTAGTAGAGGAATTAAAATAAAATTAAAAGTAAGAAAAAGAAAAAGTCAAACTCAGAATCGTGCTTAGGTATGTAGGGAAGGAAATATTAATGAAACTTAGAAGATGACTTAAAAGAAAAAGTCAAACAAATTTAATTAAACTTTTGACAAATAACACTTAATAGTGACCTTAAATTTATTTTAGAAATACAAAATTATGCCATTGCAACAACCAAAAAAGCCTACCTAAACAAAAATGAACAATTAAGTTTGTAATATATTTAGCAATGAAATGACAAACATATTATTTATAGTAATGAAAATATAATGGCAGAGCATGAATATTAAAGAAGAAAAACTTAAAAAGGTAGAAATATATATACGGACCAAGATTAAGGCCTTGATATGGTTTCTGGTTAACTGAATTTCGGAATGCTCATCTTCAAAGACATCAAGCATCATATCCAGAAAGTCCTTCACATCTTCATCATTTGGTTTCTTGTTTTTCCTTAGTTCCTCTCGATCTCTCATAATTTTTTCCAACAATGAATCATACCTGCAATGGATATCCAAAAACCTCTTTCGAAAACCCTGCACATCTATGTTTTTGAAGAACCATATGATATCAGAGACATTGAACTCCCCGAAGATCTCAGTCACTTCTCGAACTAGGGTTCGGACCCCATCGGCTTGGTCTCCTGTTCCTGAGCACCTAATGCTCATCATCATCTGAGATATGACGTTGTTAGTTAATTTCAACAGTTCTTCAGTTAGGTTCACGGTTTCAGTTGATTTAGACTTGTCCAAAAGAATGCTTATGAAATGATGTAATTCCTTGGTACGAACAGGAAGGAATTGGCCAAGGGTTCGGTTGCCTAGCAGCTCGAAAGTGCTCAGCTTTTTGATGAATTTCCAGTAAGTTCCGTAGGGTGCGAAAGCGAAGGAAGAGTTGTAAGTAAGATGGTCAATAGCAGCGGTGTGCTTGCGGGCGGAGAAGGTGAGCTCGTGATGCTTGAGAAGCTCTTTGGCAAGCTCAGGGTTAGAGACCACAACGCACTCGACGGACCCTAGGCGGAGATACATCAAGGCGCCATGGATGGATGAGAGCTTCTGAAAAGTTTGATGAATGAAGGGGCTGAGGAGATGGAGATGTCCGATGACCGGTAACGCCGTCGGACCTGGCGGGAGCTTGGAATGATTTCTAATGGAAATCACAGTTCTAACTATAAGAAATGAAACAATGAACAGTGCGGCATATGATAAGAATGGGAGCTCCATAGCCAACTGAAGAACCATTTGAAACACCAAAAGGAAAAAGAAAATGGTTTTGGATGATTAAAAGGACTGAAAACACAAAGCTATAAATCTTTCCAAACGATGAGCACTCATCAGCTTCTATTTTTTTTTTCTTTTTTCTTTTCCCACTACTACACACCACTCACTGAACCTACCTTATATAATAAATGTTAAAAGCTTTATCAGTAATTTTGGACTAATTTTCCGGTAATTGCCAAAACAATAAAATATTTATGTAACTAGGTCTATTTAATGGTGAATTTTAAAAAAAGGGTTTCTAACTGAAAGTTTTTTTAGGTGTTAGGCAAAAAAGTGCTTCGATTAGAAAGTTTTTTTTGCGGAATTAGTAAAAACACTTTTAGTAGGAAGTTATTTTTGCCAAGTCAGTAAAAGCATTATTATTTAAATAGATTTTAAACAAATTTGATTTTTGTAAGATATTTAAAATAGTTTTTATTAATTTTATTTTAATTTTGATATTAACCATATAAGCTTTTAAACATATTCTAAATTAACTATTTTATTTTTGGTATGATTTAAATAAACTTGAAAAAAATAATTTTAATTATATTATTTAATAACTTAAATATTTTTTATCATATTATCAATATTATAATTAAATTTAAAAATTTTAAAACAATATTTATAAATTATTTTAAATATGATATTTTATCATATTAAAATTAACTCTTTACACATTTAAAATTTTTTTAATTCTAACATTAAGCCAATTTTTAAATAAATTTTATTTTAATCAGTTTTAATTTTAATTTTAATCTTAACTATTATAAAATTTAAATAGTTTTGAATAAATTATTTTATTTCTAATTTAAAAGAGTTCTAATGTTTAAATTGTTATGAATATCTTATTAAGAAGATGTTCATCCAAATCAATATAAGTTTTGATGTACTTTAAATTCTAATAGTAACTAGAATTAGATCTCTACTTCATTTATACTTCTTATGCCTATAAATAGAGATTTTGGAGAAGTTTTGTAAATATTCGATTGATCAATAAAATACGCTCTCTTTTGTTCTCTTATTTTCTTTGTTCTTTACTCTCTATCTTTTTATTTTATAATACGCTATCAGCATGATCTAAATTGTTATTTTAGTACTTGTAATAGTGTTCGTGATAATAGTCAAGGTGACAGCAATGATGTTAAAGAATCTCAGATATATTTTACTATAATTTATTTATTATATCATATTTATTATAAATGGAGACTAATCAGGACAAACATGAAAAGATAAATTTTGATTTGAAATCCACGCAATGTTTGCGATGGTGATTATGAAATTAAGAATTTTTTGGGACATTTATAAGTTTGTCCTAATAAATCTATTGCATTCCCCGAAGTGAACGCAAAATAAAATATAAACCAATATCATTCCAATATTTGGTAGTACAAAATTAGTCGAAAGCTCTAGAAAAGCTAATATATTAATATCTTATGATGGTTAATCCATTGATTTTAAAATATATTTATAATGAATCTCATATTGAGATTGTGAATAAGGAAAATATTATATTTCATATGAATCAAAAGGACTATTGAGTTATTGATTACTGTTGTTATTAAATTGAATTGACTGTGACTATCTTTGTAGTATTCTTTTGTCATCATCCCCATTAAATGATTAAAAACAAAATAGTTGACTTCAAAAGATTTACTTATGAGCAATAGAATATGGTAATTCTATCTAAGGCTCGTTATGATTGGATGCACCTGAAGTTGTAATTTTTTTTTTAAACTGTGAGTATAATAAATTTTGTAATTATTATTTTTGGACATTTAAAGATTTTGGCATATCCTCAGAAGCGAATATTGCATGTAATTATTTGAAATTTATATTTATTGACTTATTGGAATTATAGACTTCACATTGATTTAAATATTTCTAGTAGTAAATGTCACAATAGTACTTATATGTGGATACAAGGTAAAAGAAATGATAGTTAAGTTTACTGATACAAATACATTTACTACTTGGCGTGACTAGTTAGACCATCCTGGATCATATATGATGCGAAAATTAATTGAGAATTCATACGGACATTCATTAAAGAACCAGAAGATTCTTTAATTTAAAAAATTCTCATTTGTTGCTTGTTCTCAATGAAATTTGATTATTAGAAACTCACTAGCTTTGCAACCTGTCATTTGCAAGATTACTTGTTTAAATAATTAATTTTAGATCATGCAATTAAGACAATTCATTTTGCTAATACTGATGAGTTTATATCTTAGTCTTTTATAGATTGTCTTTGAAAAACTTTTGTAAAAGTTTGTTATTTATGCGCATAATGGTTTAGAGAAATTATTGATTGCATGCCTCTGATTAATGTCTAAACCATTACTTATGAGAACTAAACTTCCTATTTCAACACGAGATAATGTTGATTTACGTGTTGTACGCATCAAACTAATAAGTTAGAAATACTTTCTATTACAATTGGTTTTTAGTCAAAGAGCTAAATATTTCTCATCTTTGAATTTTTGTATGTGCGTATATGTTCCAATTGCTCCACCACAATGCACAAAGATGAATGAATCCTCAAATAAATTTGGGAATATATATTAATTACAAGTCTCCTTGTATTATTAGATGTTTTGAATGTTTTGGAGATTCAATTATGATATGATTTGTGATTACTATTTTGATTCGATAGTTTTCCTGACATTAGGGGGGAGAAATAATAACTTGTAAAAAGTTAGGGGGAGAGTAATTTGAACCAGAAGTTCAACAAGGATAACTCATTACAAGTTCCAAATATGAAAATTCTCATAAAAGAAAATAATAAATCTAGATGGTCATTTAGTGAAGGCGGGTGCTCAAAAAGAGACCCAAGACATAAATAATAAGTAAAACTCTAGAAGAGATTCAGGTATCTGAAACTGAAGATTAAAATAATGAAAATAAGAGGTCTTGATAATTAATGTTAATTCGAGAAAATGTCAAACCGACAATGATTTTGCATGCATTATTATTGTTGAAATAATGAAATAAAAGAAGAATCTTGAATAAATCTATTGAGAAGTATAAATATGAAATAGATTGTTCAAACTAGAAAGACACAACTCAAGTACAATTAAATTCGTGGAGTTTTTGGACTAGTAATCCAAATATCTAAAGGTATAAAGCCAATGAGGGTACAAATGAAGTAGTTTTGCAAAAGCGGAATAAAGATATGAAGTTTTCACTAAGTCTTGACATTGATTATGAAAAGATATAATATTCTTTTGTGGTGGATGAAATAACCTTTAGATATATTATTAAACTGATAGTTCATAAAAGATTTAACTTGTGTCTAATGGTTGTTGTTACAACCTTTTATGAATTACTATATAGTAAAGTTTATATTAAAATCCTTGAAGAAATTAGAATGCTAGAAGCATATTGAAATTATCGAAATTGTTCATTTATATGAATTGAAATAATTGAACATATGTGGTAAATTTGACTTAGTCAATAGTAGTTGAAAGAGGATTATAAAATAATCCAAAATACCTATTTGTATTTTATAGAAGGATCATGATTAAAGTTATTATTGTTAAAACTACTAAAGAGATCAAAATATATTTCCCCAAAAATTTCCCTCACTTATGACTTTCAAAAGAATGTTGATATAAATGCTTAACAAATACGTTCAAATGGTTGTTTGGAAAGCTAGTATTCAAGATTGAATACATTGAATATGAGATATTATGTGATTTTTTCATAAGGGGGAGTAAATACGTGCTATACTCTTTTTCCCTTAACCGAGGTTTTGCCCCATTAGGTTTTCCTGGTAAGGTTTTTAATTAGGCAACATATTATTGTCGTGTGTAAAATGGAGTGTGATTTTTGTGCAAGTATAAATGTCGGTTCAAATAATAAAGAGGTAAGTATCATTCCCACGAGGATTGGATTGAAGCACAAAATTAGTTAAGTTATTTTAATAGGGTCAAGTTAATGCTATAGTAAAATGTTTGAAGGAAATGTTATGGTAAAAACTAAGGTAAATACGTGATAATGGGTAAATAACTGGAATTACTATGACAAAGGTGATAATAGAATGTAAATATGGTAACTATTACTTGTATAATATATAAATGAACAAATAATCAACTAAGAATGCTAAGGTGAAGATATTTCGGCAGGGAATCAAGTATAGTGTCTACGATATTTATGTGGAAGGTTAAGATTACTTAGAATCAACCTTATTGGCAATAATGCCATGACAAAATCTTGATTAACTTACTGTGCAGAAGAGTTCTAGAGCGGCCTGCCTCTTTCAGGGGTAAAAGCACAAGTTACTGCCCCTGCTCATATAAGGTCTTATTGTAGTGTAATTCCTTCTTTATGATGCAAGCATCATTCGAATGTTGCTCATGCCATCCAATATTAGTTAAGTAATCTAACCTTTCCCGCATTAACTCAACTTAATAAGAATAATATGCCATTGACTATTCCTAGGGGTTGCACTTAAACGATTGAATGGGCAGTAAAATAATCAGATTTATACCATCGAAACTTACAATAGTTAAGTATCATCAAAATAACCCCAACCCAGTAAGATTTAACTCACTGGTTAGAAAATATAATTCTAAACCATCACCATCGTTTACAACCAAATAAGTTTACAAGAGAGCAGTAAGGAAATAACAGAAGAACGTCAAGAAAGTAGCTTCCGCTGGTCCACACTTCAGCAACATAGTCCTGTGTTGATCGAGAAGATGGCTTCCTCTTCCACTTGAGATCTCTTACTCTTCTACTTCTCTGCAGATGCTTTTTGAGGTTCTCTTCATTGTCCTTTTATAGATAGAGTTCAGCCAATCAGTTTGTGTTAATCTTCTCCTATTTTCTAGGGTGATTTATCTGGTACGAGATTAAATTTCAAACTAAAACAGTTGTGCATGAAACGTTTGACTCAGTCTTCCTGGCATTGATGCGACACTCATGCTTGCATATTATCTGCACTTTGCCCCAGCAAAACTTCACTTATTTATTTCCTTTCTTCGAAAACGTGTTCCTTTCTTACCACCAAACAAAACTTCCACAAAAACCAATAAAAGCACCAAATAACTCAACATAGTCCAAGTTGAATGCAATATAACAAATAAAAATTAAAATGCAACAGTATAATCCTAAGTACAAACAATTAGCTAGGTCAAAAGGCAGAAAATATAACTCTTTCCAATAGTTATCAATTATGCATATTATAGATATTTGTATTCTTTTTCCTTCACTAGGAATTATTTTTCCCACAGAGTTTTTATCTTAGTAAGATTTTAATGAGGCACATTATCTACCAATGGACATCCAAGAGGGACTGTTATGAATATATTATTAAGTGGATGTCTATCAAGATGAAGATAAATTTTGATGTATTTTAAATTCTAATAGTCATTAGAATTAGATCTCTACTTCATTTATACTTCTTATGCCTATAAATATAGACTTTGGAGAAGCTTTATAAATATTCGGTTGATCAATAAAATACGCTCTCTCTTTTACTCTCCCATTTTCTTTGTTCTTTACTTTCAGTCTTTTTATTTTATAACATAAACTATATTTTAATTTTAACTTTTAATGTATTAAATTATTATCTAACTTATAATTTTTAATTTTTAGTTAAAAATATATTTTACAATTTTGAATAAATTATTTTATTTCTAATTTAAAAGAGTTCTAATGTTTAAACTATATTTTAATTTTACCTTTCAATGTATATTTTAATTAAAGTAAAATCAGGAGAAAAGAGTTTTTGGCTGGAAGCGCTTTTGTTGACTTGGTAGAAAGAACTTCTAGCTGGAAGCACTTTTCTACGTATCACCTAAAAAAGTTTCCAGCTGGAAGCGTTTTTAAAAAATTGGCTCATTCCTGTCATTTTTCATCCAGTTGACCTAGTCTCGTAAGTATTTTATTTTTTTGGAATTTAATGGAAAATTAGTCATAATTTTGTATGGACATTTATTAAATTAAACATTCTTCTATTAACCATCATTTATTGTATTTAGATATGTTATTTTTTTAATAATCTTATTATAGGTTCAGATCATATTTGCTCTTTTTGACATAATGCTTAGAACTATCCACCCCTCCCAAACTCATAATTAGGAGAATAATGCGTTTCAGCACTTGAACCCACGTCCTCCTATATTGTTGCCAAATGATACAAGTTAAAATTTATTATTTTTAAAATTTTATACAAGTAAATCTTGTTATTTATATGGAAAGAAAACATATAACTAAATTTAATGTCTATTATATAATTATATGTATTTTGGTTCAACAATTCATTCATTCTGTAAAGAATCAGAGTGGTACTAGTTCCAGAGAGAACTTGCAGTTTAACACCCAAACCCCGATCTAGACGTTATGGCCGATACTAGAGGAATTAAATTAATTTGTTTAAAAACCTAGAAATTTAAATCCAGCTTTAGAACTCGTGAGTTCGCAAAAATTACATATATATTTTTAGCAAACTTACATGTTATTTTGGAAATTACGTACAAAACTTATTTATTTTACAGAAAAACTCTCAATTTGATTTGTTAAAAGAAACTTTTGGTTTTAGTTTGTGTTTCGAAATATAAGTATGACAAAACTCTTATATATTGTTAGAAAATTTTATGCTCGAAAACACTTATTTTACAACAAAACCACCAAATCTCATAGCAACGGAAATTTCTTTTCTCTTTTTCTCTTTTTCCAAATTTAATTTTGAAAATCGATTTCTAATTTGATAAATCGTACGTTATCATCGTTTTACGCTAAAAATACCAAAATCCGACGAAAAGAAGCAAAAACCATAAAACAAGTCCAAAAACCAACCAAAAGATTAGAAATAAAGTAATCATAAACTGATTTATTTACTTATCCAGAAAATCTGTCCAAAAAATAATCCGAGCTCCCGTACGCCATCCGATTCTAAACTTACTAATTACCTGAAACATCTAAAATAAAACAAAGGGATGAGCTATAGAGCCCATTATATAATGAAACTCAAACATAGAATACACATATCACAATATACAAGTCAGAGTATAACAGAGAATTTCATCACGAGCAATTGAGCAAAGCTGAGAATGCATGATTATGTAAATGCGATATTTTTCAGAAATCATAGTACATATTTTTTAGAAAACTTCCTACCCAACTTTGCTACACACCAAAATAGAGTTCCCCAGAACTTGTCCAACCAAATCACACCAATAGATAATTGTGGACATTACCACTAGATTTGCAATTAAAACTTCTAAATCAGATATATGTGGTCAAACCACTTTATTGTAGCCAAGTTGTCAGAACAGAAGTATGTGGTTAAACCATCAGATAGTGCAGATTATTAAACTGCCATAATCGTCCTCCTTTCAACATCGTCCCAAACCCTATGCAACGTGTCATGGCATGAATATACAAAATCAGAATGATAAGCATGTAGGACATATTATCATACAATAACAGAAAACAGAAAGCATAGGAGTCTACGCTCTACAGAACAGATTTATCAAACTTCATTGAATCATATCAGTTTTTCCATGAAGTCACTTGTATGGTTATTTAATAGATTCAATGATATAAAAATTAACATATTCTGACATCAAATGCTCACATCAAACATAGTAACACAGAAACATACCATCAAAATTAATAGAACGCGGATCATACATGTATAAATCACACACCTTAAACACATCCCATACAAAAGCATATTAATAGATTCACTGTTTTCAAGTCTTATTTAAGTAGCATGGACCCTATGGAGAGGTTAATTATGATTCATGGATCAAATCTGACCTAAATAGAAATTTTCAGAAAATGGGCTCACACGTCGGTATAGCCCATACGACTCAAATGGCCAACCCATTAGCTCACATGGACCAATTGGCCTAGACTGTATGGCTTACATGGTCTGGGACATAGCCTGTCACACGGTTGTGTATCGTCAATATCTTCAATTTTGATTTTTAGTAGTTTTTGATTTCTCAAGTTTTCATTACACACCTCTACTAATTTTGATACAAATCTACCCCCAAGAATTCCAAAACCTAAAACATCAATTAAAACATCCATTAAAATGATTTCTTACACCCGATACATCAATTGAAATTAGTAACAACAAAGTTTGAATAAAGAAAAACGACCCTAAACTTCAAATTAAATGTTTACCCACAAGAAAACAATAGCCTATGCGCTTAATTCCCTAGAGGTTCGTCAAAAATCATATGCTCCTCTCCTATCAGAAAACTAATAATCAATACACACTTAAACCACCAACCCCAAATAGAATATTCCACCCCAAACTGAACGGGGAAAAACCAAACACTCATAACACGATAACCACATCTAATTACCGGAAAGAACACAATAGTTGACCGAGTAGATGAATGAAAATCGAAATGGACGAACACAGGAAAGAAAGAACAAAAATAGAAAAGAAAGAAAAAGAAAACAAAGAATGGAGATGGGTAGGGAAAAAAAGTCGGACATAACAACAAGAAGTGAATTTTTTTAGGGGATTTTTTTCAAAAATAAATTTATTATTAACCTATATTATTATTTTTAAACAACTAACCACTTCCCCTACTAACTCAACTACTCACTCCTATTAGATTCCCAGAGAATTTAAGATCCACTCAAACTTTGCCACTTGACGGCTTAAGCAGAAATAGCAAAAATAAATCCCTTATTGGCACATGCAGGGTTTCGAACACAGAACTAAAGGGTAAACTAAAATCTTACCACTGAACCAACAAGATCATTCTAATATCAGTTGTGTGAAAATATTACTTAAGCCAAAAGATACAAGATAGAGGGATTAGACAAAATTTTAACAAAATTCAAGGAGAAAGGATTCGAACCCAAAACCTCACATACACAACCACAACACCTATCCATTGAACTAGATTAAATCACTTGACAAAATTTCAACAACCTTAATTCAAAAATAAGATGTGACCACTCTTAATTTCACTAACCCAATTTCTACTAACCCAACTTTTGGGATGTGACATACAGGCAGTTATAGTTGCAAGAGTTAAGCTGTCATGGTAATAAAATTTTTATATAATTATAATCTAACCCAAAATCCAATCCAGTATAATAAAAGTTGACAGACGTCCCAAAGGGGGGCTTCTTCTTCCTCTCTATTTTCTTTGGACCAAAACACCATCCTCTCATTCTGGACCACCATCTTGACTTCTGTTGATACTCTGTATCAACAATTGGTATGGTGAGCGTGGAACGAACCCGCCAAAGAGTTCACAGTTCTCTGTGATGCTGAGGTCCCTATCATTGTCTCTTCAATATTGGTAAAATTTGTAACACCCTGAAATTTAGGAGGTTAGAATAATTAGATTGTATTGTATTAATCTAAAACGACATTTAATTAGGAGATCTAATTTGAAAATAGTGTATTTTAATCAAGTTAGGACCTAATTGGAAAAAAAAGGGTAAAAGTGAATTAAAATATTAATAGTGAGTCGTGATTATGAGTATTAATTATGGTATATAAAATAAAATAAGAGAGTCTTAAAAGCTATAGGTTAAATAAGTTGATAAAATAATTGATTAAAAGTATAAGCTAATAAAGAATAGGTAAGTTGAACACGGAATAGATATACACAATTAAGTGACTAAAATTAGCATGAATTGGGTCTTAGCATTAGTGGTTAAGAGCTTAAGAAATTGCCTAGAATTCAAGGTTCAAACCCCACTCTTTTCATTTTCATGAAATGGGTAGTAGTCCAATGGTTAAGCTTGTTCCTTTCCCCTAGCATACCTACGTTCAAGTCATACCAACTCTTTCCCATTTTTTGTTGATTTTGAAAGATTGGTTTAATTACCAAAATAACCCTATAAAGTTTGCTTAATCTTGCATTTAATCCTAATCATAATATGATTTTGATTATCTTTTTCAAACTTATCTAGAATTCATATATTATCCTTCTTAAAAATTCAAATAGAATTAAAGTTTCAGCACATTTATATCTTCTTACTTAACTAGAATTCAAATTACTCCTTTTCGAATCCTAATAGAATTTATGTTCCTTATTTCTATTTTTTCCCCTTTTCTTCTTCATCTTTTCCTTTAAAAATATTTTTTCTTCATTGTTGATAATAATTTTTGTTCCCGAATCAAAATTTATTCCCAATTTTAACTTGTTCCTCTACCGGTTGATTTTCCGTCAATTACATCCAGTATTTTCATCAAAATTTTGATAAGAATTCCTATTTCGATTTATTAGAACTTGTCAATTTTGGAATTTCATTATTTTCTTTAAATCTTTAAATCCGTTATCAATCTTTAACATTTTTGCCAAAAACCACCACAAACATTGAAAATTCATTTTTGATTATTGTATTTTGTCAATTGAAAGACCTTTGTAGGTGATTGGATCGAGCTTGAACGTAGGGTAGTCACCCGAGACCTTGAAAAAGTCACGTGTGTGTCTTTTACGAAAAATTGAGTCAAAATTTAAAACTGTCCAGGTATACACGGTCTACCAATTGGGCGGGTGGCCCACCCGTATGGGTCACATGGTTCTTCACACAACCATGTTCTCCTGTTTTCCTTTCTATCCCTGTTTTTTCACACGACCTGAAATCTCTCATATGGCCAAGACACATGGCCGTGTGGCTCTTACACCTTTACCCTTATATATTGCACACGACCTGGGGCTTTACACATGGGCTGGTCAAACGGCCGTGTGACCTCTAAATCTCAAAAATTATAGTTTTGCCTTATCTTTTATTATTTGTGCAAAACAATCCTTGAGTAGGTTTTTAATGACATCTAGAGAACTAGATTACGCAATTAGGTCTTGGACTAGGATTAAAATGATTGAATATATGAATAAATGAATTTATTATTTTAATTGCTTTTAATTGATTGCTTGATACATGATTGATTTTATGTTTATCAATGTTATTAAATGTCGAATGAATGTCTCGTAGCCTAAATGATTGAACTATTGATTGATGGATATAATCATGAATATCATTATTATGCAATGAAATAGAATGTTGAAAGTATTAATGATTGAATGAATGCATGCATTAAAGAATGATTGTACCAGATATGCATGTGATGGGATGATATGAAATGGGGAAGAATGACAGCTCATATTGACTGCAAAAACGAATGATTGATTGTGTACTCATAGAATAGTAGATTCCAACTGCAATCTTTTTGTGTTGCACAATCTTTTTGCCAGCTATTATCTTTGAGCATTCGTGACTCCACAGTTGTAATGCCCCAAAATATTTGTTTATGTTTCTATAATTGTTTGACACAAATATTTGTCTGCGTTAGTGGTTAAGTGTTCTAGGTGTGTGTGAGAGGTCCCAAGTTCAAGTCTTACATTGGGTGAATTTTGGTATTTTTCTGTTCCAAGCCTTACACTTGAGGAGCGGGCTTATAATTAGTTATTTGTAAAGTCATATCAGAAGAAGCTTGCTGGTTCAAGTGGTAAGGGAGTTGGTGTGTTGGAGGTCCTGAGTTTGATTCCTTGCATTGGCAAGGGCATTATTTTTCCTCAGTTCTCGGTTAGAGTTGTGTTGGAAATGGTTTCTAAGCAGTAGATCGGTAGTGGGATTAGTGGGAGATAATTAAAGGATTTAGGGGTTATCAAGTCTGATTTTTATTTTTTCTTTTTGAAAAATTTTGGTGGTTTTTTTCTTCAAATTCTGATGTTCCATTCTTTTCCCACCTCTCTGCCGGTTTCCCCTTTGCTAATTTCTTCTTCTCTGTTTCTCCTTTTTTGTCTCTGTTACTTTCCTATGCGTTACACGTTGTGTCTCGTTTCTGTTAGTGTTCTTCGTGCGTTCTGGTAAGTATGGATAGTGTGATTATTATTTTTGGTTTTAGTAAATCATTGTTGAAGGGGATTATTTTGTGTTAGGAGAGGATTAAGGGGCTAAAGTTTTTCCCAAACAATGTTGTAGTGCATGGAATCGCCATCGTTTGGTCGAAGGTAAGGGTTTTTGATGGATAAAATTTTTTTTGTCTCATTGAAGTTACGATTCAATGTCGATTTAAGTGAGTAATTGAGGTTTTAATTGATCAATTTTAGGTTTCAAAAGACTCAGGAGTATTTTTGTTGCGAAACAGTACCAGGCGTGTACTCGAAACGCAGAGAAATGAGATTTGACTAAAGCCAAAATTGTAATCTGTCGACGCCACACGGGCGTGTGGTCACCTGTATGGTAGGTTGTGTGTGACAACATGACCATGTGGTCGAAAAAGACATAGCCGTACGCAACACATGGCTGTGTAGTGGCTGGAGTGTGGCCATGTGGGTCATATAAGCTATTGTGGGTTCCTGGGCCAGGTCGTGTGATCCACACGAGCAAGGCCAATCTAAACGTATGGGCTACAGGCATGTGGGCCCAAATGGGTAAGCCATTCGGGCGTGTGGACCCATTTATTTGAATTTTTTCCTAGGGTTGCACGGGTTGTCCCAAACGACTGTGGGCTTACTGTAGGGTTGGTAAAGGCTAACTGAACCCTAACCTGTTTGATCTGATTGACTGGTATTCTATACTGAGCATGATAGTACTGTGCATGTCTGATTACTGATCTGTATGACTATCTGTGATCTGATTAATAGCATGTTGAGCATGTTAAATTGCATAACTATTTATGCCTATTATCTGGCAGTATGGCTGTATTATATCTGTTATGTTCCGCATCAATACAACATGGTGTGTAGGGCTGGGTGGGTGTTTTAAACCCCACATGGTGTGTAAGGATGGTCGGAGATGGTGTGTAGAGGATGGGCGTAGGATATTTGATTTCTGATTCTGATTTGCACATCTGTATCTGTATTTGTAATGGGCTTAAGCCCGAATTTGTATCAAACTGATTCTGATTTTTTGGTTGTGTGCATGCTTGATTCTATGGGGTTACATACGGAGTTTACATAAACTCACTCTTTTCTGTTTATTCTGTACAGGTAATCCACAGTCTTAGACGGACTCGGTGACCACCTGCTCGAACTAATTATAGTTACGATTTAACTTTTATATTCTGGTTCACTCTGGTTTTTATGTAATTCAGACTTTGCGGACTGTTTTTTTTTAATTTGGGTTAGACTGTGATTTTATGATTTTATAACTGCAAAACGCGAGATAACTTGGATTTTACTAAAAGCAAGGGTTTTCTAAAATCCTGAACAGTTTTCTAAACACAACGATTTTCAAGGCTTCTGCTACAAAAACATCTTACCTCTAAACGATTAAATAAATGAGTGCATAGAAAGTTATAATAGCGATAAGGGCTAATGAACTGATATGGTTTTAACTTAACGTCACCGTTTTCAAAATCCTATCATGTGACACCGTCAGATTCAACCATAAAGTCTATGTCAAGTTTCGGGTGTTGTATTTAGTGGTATCAGAGTTAGGTTACAAAACTCCACTATAAATTTTGGGTTCCAAAATTTTGTTTTAAAGAATTGGTTTTTAAATGATTTTAAACACTTTGATTAAGTACGTGGTACACCGAGTCTCCGGCGCCGGTCCTGTAAGTTGTCTGAAACTTAGGTAAATTATTCTGAAATGCTATAGATAGTTACTTTGAAAACACTATTAGTTAGTACTCTCTAAAACTGTAGTGAAGCATTTAGAGACTAAAACATCTGAAATACTCTGAACTTCTGAAACTTTCTGCATAAACCATTTGTTAATAAAGATTGAAATTGATGCATAAAATTCTTAATGTAGATAAAACTTCGAAACTAAAATGAGTGCACGAGGTATCCATAGACATGGTACTTGAGGCCGAGGTAGAGGCCATAGGGGGCTCGAGCTGGGTCCTCATCTCTGAGTAGCATGCCAAATCTGGACACTAGTGAGACACCTATTTCACCTACTACTGAGACGGGGTCTTAGAGTCATTCGGTTAGGGATGATGCACTATCCCAAGCCATGCTGAGGATATTAGAGAAGGTCGCTGGGCCCAATACTGGATCTGAAGGCCGAGGGTCGGTAATTGAATGAATCTGGTCTAATGGAGCTGAGTTATTTAGGGGTGTCACAGGAGTCGCCCCTAACGTGGCCAAGTACTGGTTAGAGGCCACCGAGAGAATTATGGATGATCGGGACTGTACCCCTGAGCAGAAATTAGAGGGTGCAGTTTTCTTGCTTCGCGACGAAGCATACTAGTGGTGGTTAATGGTTAATGAGGGCACTCAGCCTGATCGTCTGACTTGGGAATTCTTTAAGACTGTATTCTAGAGCAAGTATGTGGGAGCTAGCTATGTAGATACTCGCCGGCGTGAGTTTCTAAAACTCACACAAGGTGACTGATCTATGCCCGAGTATGAGGCTAAATTTCTGAGGCTGGGCCGCTATGCTCGAGGTATGGTGGCATCAGAATATGAGAGGTGATAGCTCTGTAAAGGGAGTGCGAGTTTTTTTGTCCTGGTTGAGAAGGTGAAGATCGCTGAAGATGTTAAGCGCGCGAAGTGCCAGAATAGAGATAGGGAGAGAGGTAAGAACAAGAGGGATTCAGAGCCATCGAGTTCTGTACAGAGGCCTAATAAAAAAGCTAGATCTGATAGACCAGTTAGAGTAGGAGCTCATGTTGCTTCACCTGGGTTGCAACCATGTTGCGATTGTGGCAGACACCATTCGGATGAGTGTTGGAGGAGGATTGGGGCTTATTTGAGGTGTGGATCTTCAGAGCACCGTATTAGAGACTATCCATAGTGTACAGATCAGATGCAAGCTCAAGGTTTTGTGCAGCCAGAGGGCAGTTCGGCAGCCACCTAGGGGTTGTGGTCAGGTTAGGGGTGGTAACGATGTAGGCCGAGGGCAGAGGGCACCGGGCAGAGGTGCTGGTCAGACAGAGACGAGATAGCCTGTAATGGTTTATGTCGCACAACACCGAGTGGATAGAGATGCTCTTGACATCATCACCGATACATTCTTTATTTTTGATATACCATTCACTGCTTTGATAGATATATGGTCTATTTACTCAAATATAGCCAGTGCTGTTTCTAAAAACCTAGGGATTTCCGTTGAAGGAACTTCGAGAGAGGTTACTGTATTGAGTTTATTGGGGCAATCTATTCGGGTTAGTAAACTATATAGAGATGTTCCGTTAGTGGTACAAGAGATTGTTTTCCTAGCTAATTTGATAGAGCTTCCGTTTGGAGAGTTCGATATAATCTTCAGTATGGACTGTTGGTTGAGCACCGAGTCAATCTAGATTGTACTACTAAGAAGGTCGTTCTGAGGACTATGAGTCATGAGGAGGTGGTAGTAATCGGGAAACGTTGAAATTATCTATCTAATGTGATCTCTGCTCTTGTGGCTAAAAAATTGGTTCGGAAAGGGTGTGAGGCATTTTTGGTGTTCTTCAGTGTTTTTAATTCTATGGACTATTCTATTGGGAATACCAGAACTGTAAGGGCTTTTCCAGATGTTTTTCCTGAGGAGTTACCAGGTTTACCTTCAAATCAAAAGGTTGAGTTTGGGATTGAGCTTCTTCCTAGTATGGCTCCCGTGTCCATCGCTCCCTGGCACCGAAAGAGCTTATTGATCTTAAGGCTCAATTGCAAAAGCTTTTGGATCATGATTTTATCTGTCCTAATGTGTCTTCATGGGGAGCACTAGTACTGTTTGTTAAAAACAAGGATGAGACCATGAGGATGTGCATCGACTATCAGCAGTTAAACAAGTTGACTGTGAAGAATAAGTATTCGCTTCTGAGGATCGATGACCTGTTTGATCAGTTCAGAGGGACTTCAGTATTCTCTAAGATTGACCCTCGATCTAGGTATCATCAGTTGAAGGTTAAGGAAGCTTTACGTTAAGCTAAGCAAGTGTGAGTTCTGGTTGCGTGAAGTGACTTTTCTAGGGTACGTGGTTTCTGCTGAGGGGATTCGAGTTGATCCTCAAAAGATTGAGGCTGTGCCTGAGTAGAAATAACCTAAGAACATGTCTGAGATCCGTGGCTTTCTAGGTTTCGCGGATACATCGACATTTTGTTGAAGGATTTTCTCTAATTGTAGCTCTTCTTACTAAACTTCTACGTAAGGGTCTGTCGTTTGTCTAGATGGATGTGTAGCAATCGAGCTTTGAGAAGCTCAAGTTTGTTTTGACTCAGGCTCCTATTCTGAAACAGCTTGAATCTAGTAAGGAGTTTGTGGTCAATAGTGTTACGTTGCATGTTGGTTTGAGGTGTGCTCTAATATAGTATGGTAAGGTTGTGGCTTATGCATCCCGTCAGCTTAAGACACACGAAAGGAACTAGCCGACGTATGATCTTATTTTAGCTACGGTGGTTTTTGCACTAAAAATTTAGAGACATTATCTGTATGGTTAGAGGTGTATCCTCTATACCGATCACAAAAGCCTCAAGTATCTCCTTACTTAGAAGGAATTGAACCTTAGACAGCATCGCTGATTGAATTACTTTAAGATTATGACTGCACTATAAAGTATCGCCCTAGTAAGGCCAATGTGGTGGCCGGCGCTCTAAGCCGTAGAATGATGACTGATCTAAGGGTGATGTTTGCTCACCTTATTTTGTTTGATGATGGGAGTCTGTTAGCTGAGTTACAAGTTAAGCCGACTTGGATTGATCAGATTCAAGATAAACAGTTAGTGGATGAGACTTTGGGTGTGCGGTTCTACCAAGTTGAGAGTGGCAGCACTTCAGATTTTGGATTGAATAATGATGGGGTATTATGTTTTTGAGGTTGGAATTGTATGCTGAATGACTTTGATTTGAGATAGTTGATTCTGAAGGAGGCACATAGTAGCCCTTATGCTATGCATCCTGGTGGTAACAAGATATATCGTGATCTCCGTGAGTTGTATTGGTGGCCGGGGTTGAAGCATAAGGTTACAGATTTCGTTGCTCGTCGTCTAACGTGTCAGCAGGTTAAGGCTGAGCATCAGTTACCTTTTGGTTTACTACAGTCGGTTAAGATTCCCCTTTGAAAATGGAAGTGAGTGACGATGGACTTCATTAATGGTTTACCCTTAACACCCACTAAGAAGTATTTGCTTTGGGTCATCATAGATCGATTGACCAAGACAGATTATTCTCTGCAGAAGTTAGCGAAGCTCTACATTTCTGAGATTGTGAAACTGCATGGGATGCCTGTTTCGATCATTTCTGATAGAGATTCTCGCTTCACATCTTGGTTTTGGAAGAAATTACACGAGGCTGTGGGTTCGATATTGGACTTCAGTACTGTGTTCCATCCTCAGACTGATGTTAATCTGAGAGGGTGATTCACATACTGGAGGATATGTTTCCGAGTTGCATGATTAATTTCCGAGGTAGTTGGAATAATTATCTGCCTCTAAATAAGTTTATCTACAATAACAGCTTCCAGTCTAGCATTCAAATGGCACCTTATGAGGCTCTGTATTGTCGTAAGTGTCGTACACCTCTATGTTGGACTGAGTTGGGTGAACTTCAGGTTTTGGGTCCTGAGTTGGTTTCTTAGACTGATGATAAAGTTAGACTGATTCGAGATTGTCTAAAAGCGGCTTCTGATAGGCATAAATTGTATGTAAATCTGAAGAGGCATGAGATTGAGTATTACGGAGGGGACTTTGTATTTCTTAAGGTCTCTCCGTGGAAGAAGGTTCTGAGGTTCGGTCGTAAGGGCAAGCTAAGCCCTAGGTTTATTGGACCGTACCGAATTTTGAAGCGTGTGAGACCAGTTACTTATTAGTTGAAGCTACCCACTGAACTGGACCGTATTCATGATATGTTTCACGTCTTGATTTTGAGGCGGTACCTTTCTGATCCATCCCATGTTGTCTCGGTGGAGGAGATCGAGGTTAGGCCAGACTTGACTTTTGAGGAGGAGCCGGTTCAGATTCTGGATTGTGATGTTAAGGTTCTGCAGAAAAAGTCCATTCCATTAGTGAAGGTGCTGTGGCGGAATCATAGCACTGAGGAGGCCACGTGGAAATCTGAGGACTCAATGCGTCAGCAATATCCTCATCTGTTTTGATTAGGTAAATTTTGAGGTCAAAATTTCTTTTAGGGGGTAGAGTTGTAACGCCCCAAAATATTTGTTTATGTTTCTGTAATTGTTTAACACAAATATCTGTCTGCTTCAGTGGTTAAGTGTTCTGGGTGTGCGTGAGAGGTCCCAAGTTCAAGCCTTACCTTAGGTGAATTTTGGTATTTTTTTGATCCAAGCCTTACACTTGAGGAGCGGGCTTATAATTAGTTATTTGTAAATCCATATCAGAAGGAGCTTGCTAGTTCAAGTGGTAAGGGAGATGGTGTGTTGGAGATCTGGAGTTCGATTCCCTGCGTTGGCAATGGCATTATTTTTGCTCGGTTCTCGGTTAGAGTTGTGTTGGAAATGGTTTCTGAGTAGTGGATTGGTAGTAGGATTAGTGGAAGATAATTAAGAGATTTAGGGGTTATCAAATCTGATTTTTATTTTCCCTTTTTCAAAAACTTTGTCGGTTTTCTTCCCTAAATTCTGATGTTCTATTCTTTTCCCACCTCTCTTTCGATTTCCCCTTTGCTAATTTCTTTTTCTCTATTTCTCCCTATTCGTCTCTGTTACTTTCCTGTGTGTTGCTCGTTGTGTCTCATTTCTGTCAATGTTCTTCGTGCGTTCTGGTAAGTATGGATAGCGTGATTATTATTTTTGGTTTTAGTAAATAGCTGTTGAAGGGGGTTGTTTTGTGTTTGGAGAGGATTAAAGGGCTGAAGTTTTTCCCAAACGATGTTGTCGTGTGTGAAATCGCCATTGTTCGGTAAAAGGTAAGGGTTTTTTATGGATAAAAGTTTGTTTGTCTCATTGAAGTTATGATTAAGTGTCAATTTAAGTGACTGATTGGGGTTTTAATTGATCAATTTTAGGTTTTAAAAGACTTGGGAGTATTTTTATTGTGAAACAGTACCAGGTGTGTAACCAAAACGTAGAGAAACGGGATTGGACGAAAGCCAAAATTGCAATCTGCCAATGCCACATGGGTATGTGGTTGCTCGTGTGGTAGGTCGTGTACGACAACACGACCGTGCGGTCGATGAAGACATGGCCGTGCGCAGCACATGACCGTGTGGAGGTCAGAGTGTGGCCGCGTGGGCTACACGGGCTAAACCAAATTGGGCGTGTGGGTTCCTGGGCCAGGCCATGTGATCCACACGGGTAAGGCCAATTTGGACGTATGGGCCCACATGGGCAAGCCACCTGGGCGTGTGGGCCTATTTATCTGAATTTTTTCCTAAAGTTGTAAGGGTTGTCCCAAATGACTTGGGCCTACTGTAGGGTTAGTAAGGGCTAACTGAACCCTAATATGTATGATCTGATTGACTGATATTCTAGACTGAGCATGATAGTACTGTGCATGTCTGATTTCTGATCTATATGACTATCTGTGATCTGATTAATAGCATGTTGAGCATGTTAAATTGTATAACTATTTTTATTTATATTACTGTTATTGGGGTGGGATGATGTATATTGGAGGAAGTGTTCTGAAGGGCAGTTTATGCCTACTATCTAGCAGCAAGATTGCATTATATTTGTTATGTGCCGTATCGGTGCAACATGGTGTGTAGGGCTGGGTGGGTGTTTTAAACCCCACATGGTGTGTAGGGAAGGTTGAAGATGGTGTGTAGAGGATGGGGGTAGGATATCTGGTTTCTAATTTTGATTTGCACATCTGTATCTATATCTATAATAGGCTTAAGCCAGAATCTGTATTTGACTGATTTTGATTTTCTAGTTGTGTGCATGCTTAATTTTGTGGGGTTACACACTAAGTTTACATAAACTCACTCTTTTTTGTTTATTCTGTACAAGTAATCCACAGTTTTAGGCGGATCGGTGCTGCAGAGCCCCTCAGTGACCACCTGTTCGAACTGATTATATTTACAATTTAATTTTTATATTCTAGTTTACTCTGGTTTTTATGTAATTCGAACTTTACGGATTTTTCATAATATGGGTTAGATTGCGATTTTATGATTTTATAACTGTAAAACGCGATATAACTTGGATTTTACCAAAAGCAAGGGTTTTCTAAAATCTTGAACGGTTTTCTAAACACAACGATTTTCAAAGCTTCCGCTACAAATACGTCTTACCTCTAAACGATTAAATAAATTAGAGCATTGAAAGTTATAATAGCAATAAGGGCTAATGAACTGGTATGGTTTTAACTTAACGTCACTGTTTTCAAAATCCTATCATGTGACACTGTCAGATTCGACCATAACGTCTATGTAGGGTTTAGAGTGTTACAGTAGTTAAACGAATGTTTGTTTTGTACTCACAGCCTTAACAGATTCCAATTGCGATAGTCTTACAATGTACCCACAGAACAGCAAATTCCAACTGTAATGTTATTGTTACTGGGCATCCACAATCCCTCTGATAGCTTTTAACTGTGAGCGGTTGTGGATCCTCAACCAAATAATAGCTTTTATCTGCACCCAATAAATGTCTGTGGTATTAAGTCCACAATTTGATGTGTTTGGAGGAGGAGTTTTAGGGAACTCCTTATTTTAGTGTGATTTAGTGCTTGATGGTAGGACTATAGATTGCTGAATAGAATGTTAAACGATCATTGCATGAAACATTGTGCATACTCGTGAAAAGTACATATTGAAATGATCGATCTGTTAAATGTGCATATGGTTATTGTGAAAAGGATAATGATTTGATAACTGAATTCATCTAATTGATTATGATTGAATGTTGATGTTTGCTTGCTTAAGTAGTGAAATCGAATTGCCATATTGAATTGACTGATATGTGAAATTGATTGCTATTCATAATGTTTATGATCAAATATTTATTGTTAAAGGACTCATGTTGAGCTTCCATAGCTTACTCCCCCTAATTTCCATCTTTTCAAATAACCCTACAGATTAGGTTGTAGACTCAGCATGCGGAGGGTCTTGGCTTGTTCTTGTTAATGATTTATTATTATTATTATTATTATTATTATTTATTACAATTATCATTTTATTTTATTAAAAATCATGGTATGAGACAATTAATTTTAATTACATTAATTAGGATGCATGTTATTGATAGGTATTTATATAGATGGAATGATTCATACATAATATTACTTATTGATAATGATTTTAGAATGTTGTTAATTTATTAAGTGTTTTACACAAGTTAATTTATTATTATAAGATTATTGATTTATTTTCTATTGCTAAGTTAATGTTAGTTTTAATTGATTAATATGGAATATTCACTATTATAAAACAAGTTTAGAATTGAGAATGAATTTGAAAAATAAAGACAGGATCACTTCGGTGATTAATGTGATCACTTCGGCTTAGATTTACCGTTTAAGCTAGGTTAGGGTGGTTACAAACTCTTTGGGTTCTCTATTTCTGGTTCAAAAAACAGTAGCTGAGGAGTAGTAGTGCCCAGTAGCGATAGGGAGATGTCAAGAGGAAGCGAGCGGCATCAACAAAGGATACATGCACCAATTGTAGTTTCACGGTTTTATGGTTTTCTACTTGTAATCACTTTTAAGCTCCCTCATATCTATTTATTCTATAACCTAATTTATTTATTTTCTTTTTGAAATGTAACACCTTTAACCCGTATCCGTCGCCGGAGTAGGGTTACGAGATATTATCGATCAATACACATCATTTAACATACATAACTCATACATTTATGCATTCATGCTTAAATGCCATTTAATCACAAACACATTGTCCCTTATAAGGGCCTACAAGGCCTTAAACATGCTTTAGAAGTGATTCAGGACTAAACCAATAACATATAAAAATTTTGGAAACTTAGAAAAATTTCAACCATACAGGGGTCACACGCCCGTGTGAACAGGCCGTGTGAAAACTAGAGGGTATACTGACTTATACAACATGGACAAGTCACACGCCCGTGTACTAGGCTGTGTGCCAATTAGGGGGTATACTGACTTGTACCACACGGCTAGTCACACGCCCATGTGTGAGACTGTCTGGAGCATAATGACTTCAATTTAATTTCAACACCAGGGGACACACGACCGTGTAACATGATCGTGTGTCACACAAGGCTGAGATAGAAGCCCATGTCTCTACTCGTGTGGACAAAAATAGGCCATTTGCAAGGCCAATTTGCCACCCCAACATCAATGTACCTACACAAGGCAAAATGGTACCATTTCATAATATAATTAGGAAGCCAAAATCATTAACCAAATGCACAATTCATACCATTATAATTTCATCTATTCCAATTCTCAAATCAATACCATTTACTTAGCCAAATACATGCAAAACAATATCAAACAATATGGTTCATTTATCATAATTCACATAACCATTTTAACTTCCATAATGTCTTGGTTACAACCATTCCAAAACAAACCAAAATAAGTCATCACTCATGGCTATATATACAAACCAAAACATATATATTTACAAGCCATTTCTAATAGCCAAACACACATAATTATTAACATCATTTACGAGCCAAATCTCATGGCTATAATCACCACCAAAATACCACATCTAGCCTATACATGCCATATACCATAAATGTATAATTCAAAAGTACCAACTTAGATGTTTGATAGTGCGATGATGTTCCCGACGACTCCCGGATCCGAGCTAGCCTTGATTCACTATAAAACATAGAAAAATAATACGAAGTAAGTTTCATAGCTTAGTAAGCTCGTATGTGAATAACTTAATTCATCGAATCAATGCAAATCAACCAATTACACATGATAAAACAATATACACATTAACTACAAACCTTTCTCATGTCTCAAAACACGATCAAATACCATCTCATAAAACTTTCACTATTTAATACTCGAATAGGTTCTGTACATACCTGTATCACCTCGTACTAACCTCTTCCTCAACTACATCATTCGTTCACCTGTTGAACCATTTGGAATAGAAATAGGATACTCAGGAGTCTTGTACGATAAGTACCTATACCATGGCCCGTAGCCAAATCAAGGTAACTTATCCGAAGAACTATTATCATGGCCCAAAGCATCCGATATGCATGGCCCATAGCCAAATCGGCATAACTCGCACCTGAAGTGCTAAAATCATGGCCCGAAGTGAACTCAACTTATCATTTAATCACATGACACTAGTATCCAAATCTATTCTTAAAGTTCAACCGAGATTTCTGACTTGTCAATGCTATCGTCGAATGTATCCGTAGATCGTATTTACAATTCATACGTTAATGAAAACCTCATAATCACATTTTGGGCAATATCAAATTATTTAACATACATTTATAATGAAATCATCACATACGAACTTACCTCGTATTTAGAATTGATGGATCAGGTCGACTACTCAATAACCTTACTTTTCCCCCAATCTAAATCTGAATTCTTTCTTTCTTGATCTATATGAATTCAAAGTTAACTTATTTATTCATCTACTCATTCAATTAATCCAAAAATACACATATTGGCATTTTTACACATTAGGCCCTAAACTTTCACATTTAATCAATTTAGTCCCTAATTCACAAATACACAAAATTCACACAATGCAACAAAACCCATGCTTGGTCGAATTATACATAGGTCCCTAGCAGTCAAAAATTTTCATTTATTTCACATTTCAACCATACAATTTGCACATTTCACAATTTAATCCCTTTTTGACATTTTTGTCAAAAATCACTTTACAAAACTAGTTTAACTATCAACAACTATTCAAAATCCATCATCAACCATCAAATTACTCAAGTATTCAACAATGGCAACATGTTAATCTTTAAAAATTTTGAAATCTAAGGTACGGGCTAGCTAGAATACGAAGTAACGATATCAAAAATGCAAAAATCGTTAAAGATTTTGTTGGCCGAACCCTAAATGCTCTCCCATGGCTTCTTTCTCTTTTAATTTCGGTGAAGATGGACTAAAAATGATGATATGTATGATTTTGTTTCATTTAATTTATCATTAATTAACTATTTTACTATTTTAACCTTTAATATACATCATTTAAAACACCTAAAATGTGTCCATATATGTCCACTAAGGTTTCAAATGGTTTAATTACCATTTAAGGCCATCATATTTAAAAGCCAAAGCTATTTGACACCGTTAATAAGTAGAATGCAACTTTTGTATTTTACGCGATTTAATCTTTTTTATCAAATTAACCAACCAATCGATAAAATTAGCTCACAGAATTTTCACACATATCAAATAACATGCTGTAATTACTGAAAATAATATTAAAATAATTTTTTGACATTGGTTTTGTGGTTCCGAAACCACTGTTCCGGTTTAGCCAAAACCGGGCTGTTACATGAATTTTATTTTTGATTTGCTTTGTGAATCGAGTCTGATTGATTTTTGTTTCAGATCTGTTTATTGATTTTCTAGCTCTGTAAGTTGGCTAAGGAGTAATAATTTTAGCTAAAATCTGTGACGTTTTGGAAGTAATTTCTTAAGTTAGTTAAAAGTTTTTGAAGAATGTTAATATGTTTCGAAGAAATTTAAGCTTAAAGATTGAAATAATCGTGTATTGGTTGATCATTTATATTCTGAAGTCGTATCAAGGAGCTTGGTTACTTTATAAGATTTCAGTTGATCTATGTTTATATGTTGAGATTTTATATATATATACACGCACACATATACTATGTATAAATATCCTGTATTTGGCATGTTTGTTTCTCGGAAATATCATAGTTGAATAGATACAAACTAGATAGATCCTGTTTAAATAGTATATGGATGTTTTATTAAATTGTGAGTAAGAAGCTGGGAAAATGATGGCATTGGAAATAGAATTTCATACTAGGAATCATGCCTTGCTTTTCCCATATAATATGAACATGATCTTTCCCACATCTGCTAGCTTACCTGCCAAGCAAAAGAAAAGCTATTATTTTCCTTTTTATATGAAATCATACCAGAATCAAGTGCATTACACTTGGAAAGTTGTAATAATTTAAAGAAGTATAGTAATGATCGAGAAGTGTGTGATTTTTGCTTGGAATTCTTCATTTTGAAGCCATAATTATTAATTCTTAAGTTGGTCTTTGTGAATAGTTTAAAACTCCCAAGTGCTCTCTTCCAATTTTTGCTTTTTGGAAGATCTTGATTTGCTTACACTTTTTATAACATTCATTGATGACTTTTGTCTTGGTTGTTTCCTTTAGCTGAGAAACAATAGTTGTTATAGATTTATGCATGGACGAAACTGTTGTTTTACAGTGATGTTGTCAATATTTTTAGGTACTCTTTTGTTCTCCATTTTCAATTGAAAAGGCATGCACACTGGCTCTAGCATATTAGTTTGAAGCCTCTACTCTGGTGCCTCCATATATAGAATTTTGGATAGTAGGATATACCATAACCTTTTAGTTTACAGGGTTATGTACTTTAATGGTTTACTGTTTGTTCTTGTGTTTGTTTACCTTACGGGGCTATTACAAATTCAAAAAATTATCGATGCTTAGAGAGCCACTGATGTTAATTTCAGGAATTTTCTTCTTTTTTGTTGCTTGCATTGTTTACATGCATGTTCATACATCAATCTCCAAATTTTCTGCTTCTTATTTAGCTAAAGTCTTCCAGTTAAGGGTGTTCTACAGTTTGTTCTGAGTTGATGATTTTGTACTTCTAAATATAAAAATGTTAAGGCAATAGATAGTGTGTTATTGTTGATATTGATTAGATCTAATCATCTCTTAGCTATTGGGAGCTAATAGAATAAGCATTATGCGGAAGAAGACCAAGTCAGCTTTGGTGATTGTTGTTAGAGCTAATAAAACAGGGTGTGTTACTGGCATGAAAATTATGAAATTTGTTTGGTACTGTAAACTAATGGATACAGTTGCAGATAAAATCAGGAACCTGGCCGTAGGTAGCAATGAAGTATGCCGGAAAACTTGTAATTTATGGGAATTTTGAGGCATATTTTCAATAGGCAAAGGAGGAGTGTTGAATCATAAAATTATGGTTTCATATTTTACTTCATGAGACCTTTACAATGGTATATGATATGCTCAAAATGGTTAAGTGATGAATGAGAAATTGATGCTCAAACTAAGCTACTTGAAAATATTTGTTGAGGAAAAAAAAAAGCTTAGATCCCACATCAGTTAAATACCAAGTGTGAGATGTGTATATATATAAAATTATTCATTTTATTATATATATAAATATTTGTTTATTTATATTTATATATTATTATTCGCTAATGTGTTGTGTCCAACAATTTTAAGACATAATTATTATTTGCAATTCTCTAATCCAAGGGGAAAAAAATTATTTTATTTTAAAATATAAATAAAATCCATTTTGGGATTTATTCCCGCTGATCAACGGATTTTATTTTATTTTTAATTTTTTTTCAATCGGGAAATTAAAGTTAAATAAAATCTGTTTCAGGATTTATTCCTGCTGTTCAATTGATTCTATTTCATTTTTATTTTATTTCTAAATGGGAAATAATATTTATATAAAATCCGTTTCGAGATTTATTCCCGTCGTTCAATGGATTTATTTCATTTTTATTTTATTTCAAAATGAGAATTAAAGTTAAATAAAATCCGTTTCGAGATTTATTACTTGCCATTCAACAGATTTTATTCCAATTTTTTATTTTGTTCCCAAAACAAGTATTAAAATTAAATCTATTTCGGGATTTATTCCCGCTGTTCAACAAAATTTATTCCATTTTTTATTTTGTTTCCAAAACGAGTATTAAAATAAAATAAAATCTATGTCGGGATTTATTCCCGCCTTTCAATAGATTTTATTCCATTTTTTTATTTTGTTTCCAAAACGAGTATTAAGATTAAATAAAATCTGTTTCGGGATTTATTCCTACCGTTCAATAAGTTCTATTCCATTTTTTATTTTGTTCCCAAAACGAGTATTAAAAATTAAATAAAATTTGTTTTGGAAATTATTCTCGCTATTCAACGGATTTTATTCCATTCTTAATTTTGTTGCCAAACGGGAAATTAAAATTAAATAAAACCAATTTCAAAATTTATTCCCGCCGTTTGACATATTTTATTTGATTTTAATTTTGTTTCCAAATTAGAATTAAATTGTATAATCTGTATTCAGGATTTATTCCCATCGTTTAATAGATTTTATTCGATTTTAATTTGGTTTTCAAATTAAAATTAAATTGAATAATCTGTTTCAGGATTTATTCTCGCCGTTTAACATATTTTATTCGATTTTCTCTCAAATTAGAATTAAATTGAATAATTTGTTTCAGAATAAATTCTCGCCGGTTAACAAATTTTATTCGATCTTGATTTTATTTCTAAACAAAGACTTAATCAAATAATTTGTTTTGGGATTTATTCCCGCCGGTTAACAGATTTTATTTGATCTTGATTTTGGTTTCTAAACAAAGACTTAATCAAAAATTTTGTTTTGGGATTTATTCCCGGCGCTCAACAGATTTTATTTTGATTTTTTCTCCGAACAAGATTTAATTAAATAATTCTATTTCGGGATTTAATTCTGTCATTCATCAAATTTGATTTTAATTTTGTTTCAGAATTTTAATTCTACCGTTTAATAAAGTCAAAGGGAAATATAGATTGGAAATTAAATTTTCTATTTATCATAGCCTTAATTGTGGCTTTAAATTGTGAAAGCTTAAATTGTAGCTTTAAAATTGTGACATTAAAGTAAAAGAAATTTGATTTGATTCTAATCAATTTAATTTAATTTTAATCAAATTGATTTAATTGCCTCTTTAATGCATATATTGTCTCCTTATATATGGATATTTCAAAAAATTCCTCCACTTTGAATACTTATAAAAGACTAAGACTTCTTCTGAATTATTTGCTCAATCTCACTCTCTCACACCGAGATTATTTTCTCTTCAAAATTCTTCTATTTTCCTTTCCATATTTTCAAATGTTCTGTGATAGAAAAATGTATCGTTTGTTCGTTGATCACTGCAATGGTGCTACCACTTCGATCACCGTGTTGTTTCCTGGGTGACATTCAACCAACGTTTCCCCAAGTACTGTAGGAGCGCCCGAATTTGTCTTAAGAAAACTATGTAAAACAGGCCTCAACATCTAGTAAAACTCATTTCTTCTTTTGAGTTTTAGTTTTTATTATGTTATTTATTGTTTTTTCGTATCCGATAATTTAAATATAAATTATTCAATTTATTTTATTTTATATATATAAATATTTGTTTATTTATATTTATATATTTTTGTTCGCTAACGTGTTTTGTCCAATAATCTTAAGACAAAATTATTATTTGCAATTCTCTAATCCGTCACGAACAAGACACCAAGACGAAAAAATATTTTTTTTTGAAAATATAAATAAAATCTGTTTCGGGATTTATTCTTGCCGTTCAACAGATTTTATTCCATTTTTTATTTTATTTCCAAATGAGAAATTAAAGTTAAATAAAATCCGTTTCAGGGATTATTCTTGTTGTTCAACAGATTTTATTCCTTTTTTTAATTTTATTTTCAAATAAGAATTAAAGTTAAATAAAATCCATTTCGGGATTTATTCCCGCTGTTAAACGGATTTTATTCATTTTTTATTTTGTTTCCCAAAACGAGTATTAAAATTAAATAAAATCTGTTTTGGGATTTATTCCGGTTGTTCAACAGATTTTATTCAATTTTTTTATTTTGTTTCTAAAACTAGTATTAAAATTGAATAAAATCTATTTCGGGATTTATTCCTGCCGTTCAACAGATTTTATTCCATTTTTTATTTTGTTCCCAAAACGAGTATTAAAATTAAATAAAATCTGTTTCAAGATTTATTCATCTCGTTTGACATATTCTATTCGATTTTAATTTGGTTTCCAAATTAGAATTAAATTGTATAATCTGTTTCAGGATTTATTTCCGCCATTTAACATATTTTATTTGTTTTTTTTCCCAAATTAGAATTAAATTGAATAATATATTTCGGGATTTATTCCAGCCATTTAACATATTTTATTAGATTTTATTTTGGTTTCCAAATTAGAATTAAATTGAATAATCTATTTCGGGATTTATTCTCGTCATTTATCAAAATTTAATTGATTTTGTTCCCAAATTAGAATTAAATTGAATAATTTTTTCGAGATTTATTCTTGCCAGTTAACAAATTTTATTCAATCTTGATTTTGTTTCTAAACGAAGACTTAATCAAATAGTCCTATTTCGGGATTTAATCCTAGCTCTTAATAGATTTTATTTTAATTTTTTCCAAACAAGATTTAATTAAATAATTCTATTTCAGTATTTTAATCTTACCGTTCAATAGAAATGAGTTTGATTTTATTTCAAAATTTTAATTCTACTATTTAACAAAGTCAAAGGTGTATATAAATTGGAAATTAAATTTTTATTTATTGTTGCCTTAATTGTGGCTTTAAATTGTGAAAGCTTAAATTGTAGCTTCAAAATTGTGACATTAAAGAAAAATAAATTTGATTTGATTCTAATCAATTTGCTTTAATTTTAATCAAATTGATTTAATTGCCCCTTTAATGCAGATATTGTCTCTTTATATATGGATATTTCCAAAAATTCCTCCACTTTGAATACTTATAAAAGGCTAAGACTTCTTCTGAATTATTTGCTCCTCACACCGAGATTATTTTCTCTCCAAAATTCTTCTCTTTTCCTCTCCATACTTTCCAACATTCGCTGATAGAAAAAGGCATCGTTTGTTCGTTGATCACTTCAGAGGTGCTACTGCTTTGATCATCGTGTTATTGTATCCTTCGAGACATTCGACTAGCGTTTCTTCAGAAACCATAGGAGCGGCCGAATTTGTCTTAAGGAAACTATGTAAAACAGGCCTCCACATCTTGTAAAACTCGTTTCTTCTTTTGATTTCTGGTTTTTGTTATGTTATTTATTAATTTTTCCTATCCGATAATTTAAATATAAATTATTCAATTTATTTTATTATATATATAAATATTTGTTTATATATATATATATATATTTGTTAGCTAACGTGTTTTGTCCAACAATCTTAAAACAAAATTATTATTTGCAATTCTTTAATTCGAGACGAACGAGATACCAAGGCGAAAAAATTATTTTATTTGAAAATATAAATAAAATCCATTTCGAGATTTATTCCCCCAGTTCAACGGATTTTATTTCATTTTTTATTTTATTTCCAAACGGAAAATTAAAGTTAAATAAAATCCGATTTAGGATTTATTCCCGCTGTTCAACGGATTCTATTCCATTTTTTATTTTATTTCCAAACTAGAAATTAGTGTGAAATAAAATCCATTTCGGGATTTATTTCCGCCGTTCAACGAATTTTATTCTATTTTTTATTTTATTGCCAAATGAGAATTAAAGTTAAATAAAATCCGTTTCGAAATTTATTCCTGATGTTCAACGGATTTTATTCCATTTTTTTATTTTATTTTCAAACGAGAACTAAAGTTGAATAAAATCGGTTTCAGGATTTATTCTTGTTGTTCAACGGATTTTATTTCATTTTTTATTTAGTTCCCAAAAGGAGTTTTAAAATAAAATAAAATCTATTTTGAGATTTATTCCCGCTGTTCAACGGATTTTTTTCCATTTTTAATTTTATTTCCAAATGGTAAATTAAAGTTTAGTAAAATCCGTTTTAGGATTTGTTCCCGCTATTCAATGGATTTTATTCCATTTTTGATTTTATTTCCAAATGAGAATTAAAGTTATATAAAATCCGTTTCGGGATTTATTCCTGCCATTAAACGGATTTTATTCTATTTTTTATTTTGTTCCCAAAACGAGTATTAAAAATTAAATAAAATTTCTTTTGGGATTTATTCCCGCTATTCAACAGATTTTATTACATTCTTGATTTTGTTGCCAAACGAGAAATTAAAATTAAATAAAATCTATTTCGAGATTTATTCCCACCGTTTGACATATTTTATTCGATTTTAATTTAGTTTCCAAATTAGAATTAAATTGTATAATCCGTTTCAGTAAATCCCGCCATTTAACAGATTTTATTCGATTTTGTTTTTTGTTCCCAAATTATAATTAAATTGAATAATCTGTTTCGGGATTTATTCCCGCCATTTAATAGATTTAATTCGATTTTAATTTGGTTTCCAAATTACAATTAAATTGAATAATCTATTTCAGGATTGATTCCCGCTGTTTAACATATTTTGTTCGATTTTAATTAGGTTTCCAAATTAGAATTAAATTGAATAATTTGTTTCAGGATTTATTCCTGTCGGTTAACAAATTTTATTCGATCTTGATTTTGCTTCTAAACGAAGACCTAATCAAATAATTTTGTTTTGGGATTTATTCCCGCCACTTAACAGATTTTATTTTGATTTTTTTTTCAAAGAAGATTTAATTAAATAATTCTATTTCGGGATTTAATCTTGCCATTCAATAGAATTGATTTTGATTTTGATTTTTTTTTTAGAATTTTAATTCTACCGTTTAACAAAGTCAAAGGAAAATATAAATTGGAAATTAAAATTTCTATTTATTGTGGCCTTAATTGTGGCTTTAAATTGTGAAAGCTTCAATTGTAGCTTGAAAATTGTGACATTAAAGAAAAAAAAATTGACTTGATTCTAATCAATTTGATTTTATTTTAATCAAATTGATTTAATTGGCCATTTAATGCAGATTTTGTTTGATTTTGGCCATTGTATTTTTGTTCTTCAAATTATTTTTGGGTTTTATCATCATCATTGTTGGTTGTTGGCCATAAGTGTTCTTTGCATTTTCAAGTGCTGATTTGAGTAAGTATGAGTGTTAGTTTCTTGATATTCGGTTCTTGGTTGGATCGATTTTCTTATAGGTTAAGTACTTTTGTAGTTCGAGTTTTTCAGATTGGTTGATTTGAGATATTTCGATCGATCGGTGGTGCTTCACGGAACGTCAATCAAGTGTGTTTCTAAACTATTAATGGTCAGGGATCATCTTGCTGTTTCAATTCATTAATTTCAGTCGATTTCAATATGGTTTCGTGACCACTCGTGTAGCCAAACAGGCGTATGCCGCACAGGCATGTGCCGCACATGGGCTGACCACACGGTCGTGTGTCGCGGTGGAATTGGGGTATTTTCTAGTCACACGGTCTGGGGTGTGCCACACACCTTTAATTGAGAATTTTATCATTTTTCACATGGACGCGTGCTTTGGCCACACGACTATTTTTCTCAACCACATGGGCATGTGAATTAGCCACACGACCGTGTCTACTCTACTTCTTAAATTATGTTGCATTTTGTACAATTGCACAGTGAGTTACACGGGCAGGCCGCACGACCATGTAACTCTGTCAGACGAGCGTGTGTCTCATCCATACGGCCGTGTCACTTTTTCATATGGCCGTGTAGACCCCTCACATAGTCTGGACTCCTCCAAACGGCTTGGGCACATAGCCGTGTGGCTCTGTTTTGCAGATTTTTGTTCTGTGTTGGAAAATTGACTAGTTTTAGTTCCTGTGTAATCCGACCCTCGGTTAAGCCTATGTAATTCTGTTTGGGACTTCGCTACAACTTGGATTCAAGTATGTATGTGTTCTTAGGAGGGTTAAGTTTAGTTAATCGGGAAATGTATTGATATGATATGATGAATGATCTTGAGATGTTTTCTTGTTATCTATACTTGTTAAATGTTTACAAGTGTTATTCATTCTGAAATTGTTTGACTGAGTATGTATTGCTATTGCTGTGAGTCTATTAGCGAATTGTGTTAATGGTCACTAAACTAACTATAATTACGACAAAGGCAAGCGCACCTATCGAATAATAGTATAGTTATGATGAGTCAGGAATATCGTATCCACGAGGACTAAAAGTACTAGTAATGATTGTTTCTCTATTATTTAGCCGAAAAATTAATGGGATTGTTCTTAATCTAAATTTAACTAAACTAATTACTAAGAACACGACAGGGAATGAATTAGAAAAATAATTGAATTAAACCAAAGTGATAGGTAATACCCAAGAAAGAATCCACCTAGACTCCACTTATTATTCTGAATCTGAATTAAACGATTTATTCACTTGTGCCTTGATCCGTAGAAATCCCTAAATTATGTTAATATCTCTTTCGAGAGTAAAAACAACTGACTCTAGGTTGATTAATTGAAATCTCTTTCTAATTAAAAACCCTATTGTTGGATTAACTCGATCTATGGATTCCCCTATTAGATTTGACTCTAATCTGGTAGATTTATGTCATCCTATTTCTAGGATTGCATGCAACTCCACTCAATCATGCTATATCTACTCTTAAACAGGGACTACTGCTCTACTGAAATAAGCACATGTAACATGAATCAATATCTTGAAAATACTAAAACAGGAAATAAACATACATAATTGAGAACAAGAATCAAGTATTTATCATGTAATTCAAAAATCAAATAATAAGATTCATCTTAGGTTTCATCTTCTTTAGGTATCTAGGGAATTTAGTTCATAATTTGGAATGTAATCATCTCAAAATTAAAATAATAACAAGACATAAAGAAACCTAATAAAACTTCTAAAGCAAATGAATGGAGATCTTTAATCTTGAAGGAGATCCTGCTTCTGAGTTGAATCCCATGGTGTTCTATGAGTCTTTTCTTCGTTCTTCTCTGCGTGTCCTTTTAGGTCCTCTTCTACTATGTATTTATAAACTTTAGAATGCTCAGAATTCCTAAAAATTGGCTTTTTTCATGTAAAAGAGAAACACGGTGTGAAATCAATACGAGCTGGCACATGGGAGTAGGGTCGACCCGTGTGAAACTGCCCAGGCCGTGTGGAAATGCCAAGGCTATGTGGTTCCCTAAAATAGCTCTTTTGTCCGATTTTGGCCTGTTTTTTGCTCCTTTCACTTCCCTATGATCACCTAAGTATAGAAACATGAATTTAAATGATTAGGAGCATCAAATTCACTAATTTACATAATAAATCATCCAAAACGTGTCAAGAGTGTAGTGACATCCCGAATTAAGGCCTAGTCAGAATAGTGGTTTTAAGACCATAAATTCAAGATAAAAATAATTATTTTATGATTTTTATGAGGTCTATAATATGAATGCATGCTTATGTGAAAGTTTCATGAAGAAATTCTATGCATAAAATGTCTAATTGAATTTTAGGGACCAAATTGAATAAAATGCAAAACTTGCATTCTAGAAGCTTTAAGCATGAAATTGCTTTAGATTATGAATTAGAGGGTCCTAATTAGTAATTTGACCAATTTATATAATTTTGGACAAAAATGGACATGCATAGGAAAAATTTGAAAGAAAGACTCTAAGGGCATTTTGGTCATTTGATAATTAAAAGAATAAAAAGGGAAAATCAAAGCAAAAATGTGTCCACTTCCCCAAGGGCTAGCCAAATTTATTAATAGCCATAGCTAGGGTTTTGTTCAACATTTCCAAGCTTGATTGTAAGTGCTTCCTAGCCTCTTTTTTAACGTTCTTTGTATTTTTGAAGTCTTTGAAGCATGATCTACCTATTTCTAGCTATATTTTGAGCTAGGGTTCATGTAAATTTTACCCATGTGTAACATGCATGTATTTTGATGATTAATGAAGGAATATGAATGTTTGATGCATGATAAACATCTTTTACTAGGTGATTTTTAGTGAAAACACCTAAAAAGGGGACTTGTTTGTAAAAATATAAAAGTGGGTAGTAATAATGTAAAATAAAAGAAAATGTGGGCTGATATGAGAATTGTATAGGTTCGGCTAGGCTTGGGTAACAAAGAAAATGCATGCATTTCATTTTACGAGCCTAGGGACTAAATCATAAATAAGTGAAAAGTTAGGGGTAAAAAGTTAATTTTACCAAAGCATGAATTATGGATTGATTTGAATAATTTGATTAATAAACAAGTTAAATTTGGCATTATAGATCAAGAAAAACGTGAATCGAGTCTTGATCTAGGAAAGAATAAAGTATACTACGATTAGGCTTGATTACCATAAATTTGTACCGGGGTAAGTGCATATGCAAATAATGTGGTGTTGTAGCATGTTTTTAATGTTCTGATATTATGTGATAAATGTTTTCTTGTTATTATGAGTTATATACTTATTGGTCATTATGAAAGCATAAATGATATTATGGCCATTACATACGACATCACGAGCAAGTACGACAAAGTATGCCTCGTGCAAGTGAGGAAAATCCTTTTTGAACCTTAGGAATAGTCTAGGATACAAGTGACATGTCACTAAGAATTTAGAAATCTGAACTCGCTGAGTTGGTCTGGGTTCGTGATATGTATGAGGCATCCGAGCTCATTGAGTTGGTCAGAGTTCATTATGGATGCGAGCATCCGAGCTCTTTGAGTTGGTCCGAGATCATTATGGATGCGATCCATGTAATTGGATTCCAGGAAATGGTCTTGTGTGTCCTACCGGTGGCTAGGTAATCCTTGAGTTGGTTGGATACCTGACAGCTTGTGTGAGCAGCCTGTGTAGTTACACCTTGACCAATAGCTTTTAGGAGGAAGCCCATGAGTAGCTCCATTGCGAGCGTTACATGTTATGAGGTAGCTTTGGCTACGTATGTATATGTGGCACTTATGTGCAAGTTTTTCACATATCCAATAGTATTCCGAGTGTTCAACGGGTAATGCAACGGATGTGATGAAAGTCCCGATGAGGACATGTTAAAGAGGAATGGTTATATGATATACTACGATGAGTACAGGAATGTACGCTAAACCTATGAATAATGCCTTGGTAAAGAATGATTTGTGATGAGAAAGTATATGTGTACATATGATAAGTAAGTCAAAAGGTTTAAGTGATGAATAATCTTTATGTATATGTTACTATGCTTTTACATGTTGATTGCTTACTACCATTGCATATTATTTGTGACACCCCTAATGTGACCCTAGTCGGGAAGTGGTTTCGGAACCACAAAACCGAGTCATAAAAATAATTAGCTGTCATATTTGATGCTTATTATATGTATATATGCATGTGTGAAAATTTCATATTTGAATTTTGTTTAATTGTAGGTGAATTCTAGTAAATAGGACTTATGTGAGAAAATTTAGAAATGTGCTAGGCAAATGTAAAGTGGCCTATTAATGCATGTTATAGAAATGATGGGGTTGCATGTCAAATTGCCCAAAATTTGAGCTAGTGGCGGCCATGCTATGGGTCATAGCATATTTTAAGCATGGTGTGTTAATGCTTCATGTTGGAAAGAATAAAATAAAAGAGTTAGTAATAAAATAAGGGATGAAGGGTGAAGAAAAGAAAAAAAAGTATCATCTTGTCCTTCTTAGTGTACAAGAAGAAGAAAGTTTTGGTTGCTTTAATTTTGACTTAGAAGATGGCTAGAAGGAGGAAAAACTATGATTTTAGCTAGTTAGGTAGCTGAAATTTCAAGTAACCCGTAATCCATCGAAGAAGAAGGAGAGGTTGCAACAAAAAAAAAAAAATGGAGACGACTTGCATGTTGAAGGAAACTAAGGATTTAGCTTGTTAGGAGTTGTATCCTAAGTTGGTAAGTTTTCTAAGCTCTCCTCTATCTTTATCTATGTTGTAAAGAAAAATGATGATGGGTTGTGGTTGGAAGGCATGAATGTGGGTTGTAGAAAAGAAAAGCTCTTGGATTAGTTGTAAAAATTACTACCGTCCAATTTTGTGCCTTCGTTATGCTGTCCAAAATTTGAACAAATTAATGGTTCTATTTTCATGCCAATTAGGGGTTGATAAATTGAGTTTAATAGCTAAAATATTATGTTATTCTTACTAAGTTTCAATTGTTAGTAGTGATGTAACAGTTTGACAATTAAATGCATAAATGATCTGGAAATTTGCAGCTTGAAAACAAATTGTTCCAGCATGTAAATGCTGATTTGAATGTGCTGTAATATGAGGAGAAATTGGTCTCTGCATGCTTGAAATAAAAGAGAACAATGGTTGTTAAATATTAGTTTTGTTGCTAATCGAATGGGTTTAATTCATTGTTCAAGGGCTATAAATTGGTGTTAATTAAGCTATTCGGATGGTTTAATAAAACAAATGAATGTTAAATAATGCTTGCTGTCCAGATTGAAATTATGCTAGAAGGTTGAACAATTGTTGTTCAAATGAAACTTTAGAGTGTTTAATGGACTCCATGTTGCTAAAATTTACATGAATAGAAATTTCTAAGCTTAAATTGTAAGAATTTGAGTTGTGTGGTTTAAATTATCAATCTTTCTTCCTAGCGAATATGTGTTTATAAAGTTAAGTCATTAAATAGATTTTGAAGTTAGCCCATGTATTTATTTTTGAATTTAAGAAGAATGATACATTCGACTATGCTTTGATGTGAATGAATTGTTGTTATGTGAATAAATATTTGTTTGATGATATATGTATTCGAAATGAGATAAAATGTGTATTAAGGTAAGTTTCATGGTGATTATGCTTGTGATGTTGGGTTAATATTCGGCATTGAGTAATGTGGGTAAGGTGATTAATCGGCTATGAAATTAGCTAAATTGAATAGGTATGTTTAATGATATGCTTAGTATAATGTATGATCTTATAACTCGGTTTGGTATTGAGATAAAGGTTAGATGTATGATTGGATTTTGGTATGTGTTAAATTGGTTAATCAAAGATTAAATGATATGTGATTGCCAAATGTGATTGTTAAGTGAATAATATTAGTTAAGTACTTAAGCAAATCTATTGTTTTACTTAAGCTTAAGAGCAAAGAGGATCAAAGTCGGATAGGGAAAAGAGAAAGTAAGCGAATAGCCGTGGACATCTAATCGTCGACCACTTCGAGGTAAGTTTTAAGTGATTAAACGTTGAGTAAATTCAATCATAATAGAACATAATGAGTTGATTTAATAAGATATGATGTGGCCATGATATGTTTTAAACTCAAATGGTAAGTTCATAAGTGTTTGGACTTGGAAATTTAAGAGCAAATTGTAATAATTTGCTTAGGACAGCAGCAGTAACGTGATTTTAGAAAATCACCATAAATTGTTAGTGTGGAATTATAGGCTGAATAAAATATGTAATCAAAGCTTAATTAGTCTAGTTCCTTATAAAAGAGGCCGTGTGAGCAAAGAAATTTCCTATAAAGAGATATTTAAAGTTGTGTGAGACGGTGTCAGAATGACTCCAAAATCCCCTGTTCTGTTTTTAGAAAATCGTTATAATTTGCACAAAAATGGTTATAAGGTAAAATTTATATACTTAGACTCCTTAATGAGTCTAGTTTCAAATGAAATTGAATATAACACATTTTGAATTCTGTACAATGAGAAATCTCATTCGTAGTGAGGAGTGGTCAGATTAGTCGAACAGTGAAACAGGGGAAAACTTTAAGAAAAATCTGGTATTGATTGGCCACACCTAAAATTCTGAAAATTTTATGGATGAAAGATACATGAGTCTACATTCGGGGAAAATTAACGGCAATTGATTTTGAGTTTTGTAGCTCCAGTTATAAACAATTTAGTGACTGTTGCTCAGGAAAACTGCTTGTAGTGAATATGTGATTTTGTTGTAAACTTTGATGAAACTATTTGAGTTGCTTATAAGCTATTGCTGAAATTGATGTACAAGAAAAATATGAAATATGTATGAGATATATATATGTGATAAGGCCTAATGGCCGATGTGATGAATGTGAAAGTGTGTATATATGTGATAAGGCCTAATGGCGATGTGATGAATGTGAAAGTGTGTATATGTGATAAGGCCTAATGGCGATGTGATGAATGTGAAAGTGTATATATATGTGATAAGGCCTAATGGCCGATGTGATGAATGTGAAGGTGTATATATGTGATAAGGCGAATGGCCAATGTGATGAATGTGAAAGTGTATATATGTGATAGGGCCAAGTGGCCAACGTGATGGATGTGGAAGTGTATAAATGTGATAAGTCCCGAAGGGCATTTGTGTTAGTACTATATCCAAGTTAAAACCCCGCAGCTTTATGCGAGAATATTATCACCGATTAATGACCGTGGCTTCGTGCTCGTACTATATCCGAGCTCTAATGACCCGATGACTACGTGTGGAAATTTTGTCCGGGTAAGCCCCGAACTAAAGGTTTTGCTAAAGATTCAAGTAAAGCGTAAGATTATACGACTTCACAATGTGACAATTAGTAATAAATCGTTCAATGCGTTAAGTTGGTCAGGTATGTATTTTGAGATTATATTTAAGTTTGATTTAGACTAAATCACAAGGTCGTTATGTGATGCACATGTGAGTAAAGCAATGAGACTGTTCTATGATTATTGTGCATTTGGTCAATGTGGAAAGTCAGGTAAAAAAAAAAATGTAATGTACCTATGATCATAAGAGGTCACCATCAAGTGAGAATTTATCTGCCTATTACATATGATGAGACGTGCATATTCGGAAAAGGGGATGGTATGCCCGAAGGAAGAGTGAAATAAAAATACGAACAACTATGTTATAATTTGATTGTTATCCGTTGACACGGCTTAAAACTTACTAAGCATTGTAATGTTTATTCCGTGTACTTTGTTTCCTCTGTTTTATAGATCTCATTTGGAAGCTACAGGCTCGGGGATCGTCAGCAACTAGTCACATTATCACCATCCACTGTTTGGTACTGCTACGTGTTGGAATATCTTATGGCATGTATAGAATAGACTAGTAGTGAGAGGATATTTTGGTTAATGTATAGGACTACCCTTTTGTTGTAGGTCATGTACCTTTCGGTTTTGTGTAAATTTGGATAGCCATGCGAAAATGGCTTAAGTACACTTTGATCATAGCATTATAATCGTTTTGTATGTCGTCCGTCGAGAGGTATGGAAATGTTGGTAACGGTTAGTCATGGGAATGGTTATTCATAATCACTTTTGGTATATGTATGACAAACTCTAGTTGATCCATGGAGGATCATGAAATAGGTAAAGTTTACCTTAAAAATAGATGCTGGCAGCAGCAGTGATGTGGTTGTGAAAAATCTCTAAAAATAGTAGGAATGGAATTAAATAGCGAATAAATTATGTAATCGAACCTTGATGAATCTATTTTCATAGAAAAGTAACGAAACATTCATATGAACAGTATATTATGAGATGTTAAAGTTTTCGTGAGACAGGGCCAGAACTTTTTCTGGATCCCCTGATCTGACTTTGGAAATTCATTATAAATTAACCAGAGACATTTAGAAGTCATGCCATATATGTATAGATTCCTTTTTGAGTCTAGTTTCTAAAGAAACAAACGGCATCAGTATTGAAGCCCTGTACAGGGAGATATCCAAATCGTAATGCATGAAGGTCAGTGTAGTCGCACCCTGTAACAGGGGAGGCTTTAACTAATAAACTGTACTAATTGCTCCGACCAAAAATTCTAGAAAAAAATATATAGATGGATATATGAGTCTAGTTTCGGGGAAAAATTACGAAACTGATTTTCGAGTTGTGGAACTCAAGTTATGATTTCTAAGGTGACAGTGACGCAGTTAGCCAGTCGTCTGGAAAATTTTTAAATGGACTGTGAGAGTAGATGAATTAAGTCGGTTAGCACCTCGTGTTCGACTCCGGCAATGGTCTCGGGTATGGGGTGTTACAATTATATTGGTATCAGAGCTACGGTTTAGTCGATTCTAGGACTAACGTAGCACGCGTGAGTCTATTTATACATGCCATAAAGTGATAAAATGATAGTGTGATGATTTTTGACTATTAAAATGTGGTTCTTGGTATGGTATGAATCTTGATCCCGATCGAGCTGTAGCAAGCTTCTGACTATGAGAATTTGCGATATAACTTCACTTAGATATGCCTAAATTATTAAGTTGATCAGGTACGTATCATGTACTCGTATTTGAATTTCGATTTGGATTGAATTAAGGGTATAAGTGATGCAATTTTGAAAGAGTGTTATGACTATAAATGTGATTTTTGTACGTGGCTATGGAGCTGGAAGTTGAATGGTCGATAAGCATGTTGTGTTTGTATTCAAGTAACGTAAATGATATACTAATGTGTATTGCTATATGTGTATATGTACATGAGAATTGAGAGTGATATATCCGGGCTAAATCCCGAAGAGCATTCGTGCTAGTGATGTATCCGGACTAAGTTCCGAAGAGCATTCGTGCTAGTGATGTATCCGGACTAAGTTCCAAAGAGCATTCGTGCTAGTGATGTATCCGGATTAAGTTCCGAAGAGCATTCGTGCTAGTGATGTATCCGGACTAAGTTCCGAAGAGCATTCGTGCTAGTAATGCAACCGGACTAAGTCCCGAAGAGCATTCGTGCTAGTGATGTATCCGGCTAGGTCCCAAGAGCAATCATCTTTGGTGGCGTGTATTCGGACCTTCGTGCCTAGTAGGCTTCGTGCGTAATTTGAGCAAAGTTTAAGTGTTCATTACTATCTGAATTCAAACTTAAATGAGATGATATGTTTAAAAGTGTACATACATGATGTTTATAGACTTGGTTAAGTCATTTCAATGTGTAATAACGAATGAATAAGAGCACTATGTGTGTGAATGATTAGAGGCACTGTGTGTGTGCAAATTCCTTTAATCGAGCACTATGAGTGCGAGATCGGTCAGTGGGCACTAAGTGTGTGAAGTGGAATTCATGTAAGACCTCGTCTGGGACGAAGGCATTGATTTGAGATAGTGTGTAAGACCATGTCTGGGACATGGCATTGGCTCGATATGTGAGAATATGTAAGACCATATCTAGGATATGGCATTGTAAGAGCTATATGTGCTTAATGAGTATCCTTAATGATTTCGAATGATTCAACGGGTATATTTAAGATGATAAATTAAGTAAGATCAGAATAAGTGATACAGGTATGTACGGAAGGTATGAGAAAATCAGATGAAAGTAAAAAGATGGTGGATATGTTGTTAAGAAATGAATTCAAGTTATAAATGTGTTACTGATTTAGTCTATGGAATGCTTGGTATATGAAGTCATATGTGCTATTGCTAAATGACCCTATTTTTTGTTGTTAATCATATTCAAGAAATTATTTCGATTAAGTTCGACATTTGAAAGTCTGTAAGAATTTGTGATGAATGCTGATAATTTTGGATATATGGGTTACGTGCTAACAAAAATCCCATGCCGATGTACTATACGAGGCTTTATGCCTAATCGATCGTATACGGGTAGCATTAACGGTGATTGAATGTCTGAATGAATTAAATGTTCAGGTGTGTGGAAGTTGAATTTTCTGTTGGAAATAAGTTAAGTTGAATATTGAGATACGATGGAGTTATAAAGGATATTTATTGGGGTGTTTGAGTATGTGTGTACTTTCGGTCAGGTTACAGCTTATACATGAATGAAAATGTGGGTTACAAATATGTAGGTTGATGATGTGAATTATACATGTTAATATGTGCTTAATATGTGTTTGAAATGCATTTGTGAATTAAATTAAGTGATTATTGCTTATGAAATCAAGAAAATGAGATATATGTGCATACTTGTAGAAATGTTTATGTATTTGTTTTAAGATAAGAAAATGATTTTGTAGATCGATGCGAAATCAAGAGTGAATTACAATTGCTATCGATGAGCTAATGTCTATATGGATATAATTCAATAAGAGGATGTTATCCTAAACTATGCATCGGTAGAAATTTTCGAGGACGAAAATCCCTAAAGGGGGGGAGAGTTGTGACACCCCTAATGTGACCCTAGTCGGGAAGTGGTTTCAGGACCACAAAACCGAGTCATAAAAATAATTAGCTGTCATATTTGATGCTTATTACATGTATATATGCATGTTTAAAAATTTCATATTTGAATTTTGTTTAATTGTAGGTGAATTCTAGTAAATAGGACTTATGTGAGAAAATTTAGAAATGTGCTAGGCAAATGTAAAGTGGCCTATTAATGCATATTATAGAAATGATGGGGTTGCATGTCAAATTGCCCAAAATTTGAGCTAGTGGCCGGCCATGCTATGGGTCATAGCATATTTTAAGCATGGTGTGTTAATGCTTCATGTTGGAAAGAATAAAATAAAAGAGTTAGTAATAAAATAAGGGGATGAAGGGTGAAGAAAAGAAAAAAAAAAGTATCATCTTGTCCTTCTTAGCCGTACAAGAAGAAGAAAGTTTTTGGTTGCTTTAATTTTTGACTTAGAAGACGGCTAGAAGGAGGAAAAACTATGATTTTAGCTAGTTAGGTAGCTGAAATTTCAAGTAACCCGGTAATCCATCGAAGAAGAAGGAGAGGGCTGCAACAAAAAAAAAAAAAATGGAGATAGCTTGCATGTTGAAGGAAACTAAGGATTTAGCTTGTTAGGAGTTGTATCCTAAGTTGGTAAGTTTTCTAAGCTCTCCTCTATCTTTATCTATGTTGTAAAGAAAAATAATGATGGGTTGTGGTTGGAAGGCATGAATGTGGGTTGTAGAAAAGAAAAGCTCTTGGATTAGTTGTAAAAATTACTACCGTCCAATTTTGTGCCTTCGTTATGCTGTCCAAAATTTGAACAAATTAATGGTTCTATTTTCATGCCAATTAGGGGTTGATAAATTGAGTTTAATAGCTAAAATATTATGTTATTCTTACTAAGTTTCAATTGTTAGTAGTGATGTAACAGTTTGACAATTAAATGCATAAATGATCGCTGAAATTTACAGCTTGAAAACAAATTGTTCCAGCATGTAAATGCTGATTTGAATGTGCTGTAATATGAGGAGAAATTGGTCTCTGCATGCTTGAAATAAAAGAGAACAATGGTTGTTAAATATTAGTTTTGTTGCTAATCGAATGGGTTTAATTCATTGTTCAAGGGCTATAAATTGGTGTTAATTAAGCTATTCGGATGGTTTAATAAAACAGCACTGAATGTTAAATAATGCTTGCTGTCAGATTGAAATTATGCTAGAAGGTTGAACAATTGTTGTTCAAATGAAACTTTGGAGTGTTTAATGGACTCCATGTTGCTAAAATTTACATGAATAGAAATTTCTAAGCTTAAATTGTAAGAATTTGAGTTGTGTGGTTTAAATTATCAATCTTTCTTCCTAGCCGAATATGTGTTTATAAAGTTAAGTCATAAATAGATTTTGAAGTTAGCCCATGTATTTATTTTTGAATTTAAGAAGAATGATACATTCGACTATGCTTTGATGTGAATGAATTGTTGTTATGTGAATAAATATTTGTTTGATGATATATGTATTCGGAAATGAGATAAAATGTGTATTAAGGTAAGTTTCATGGTGATTATGCTTGTGATGTTGGGTTAATATTCGCATTGAGTAATGTGGGGTAAGGTGATTAATCGGCTATGAAATTAGCTAAATTGAATAGGTATGTTTAATGATATGCTTAGTATAATGTATGATCTTATAACTCGGTTTGGTATTGAGATAAAGGTTAGATGTATGATTGGATTTTGGTATGTGTTAAATTGGTTAATCAAAGATTAAATGATATGTGATTGCCAAATGTGATTGTTAAGTGAATAATATTAGTTAAGTACTTAAGCAAATCTATTGTTTTACTTAAGCTTAAGAGCAAAGAGGATCAAAGTCGGATAGGGAAAAGAGAAGTAAGCGAATAGCCGTGGACATCTAATCGTCGACCACTTCCGAGGTAAGTTTTAAGTGATTAAACGTTGAGTAAATTCAATCATAATAGAACATAATGAGTTGATTTAATAAGATATGATGTGGCCATGATATGTTTTAAACTCAAATGGTAAGTTCATAAGTGTTTGGACTTGAAATTTAAGAGCAAATTGTAATAATTTGCTTAGGACAGCAACAGTAACGTGATTTTAGAAAATCACCATAAATTGTTAGTGTGGAATTATAGGCTGAATAAAATATGTAATCAAAGCTTAATTAGTCTAGTTCCTTATAAAAGAGGCCGTGTGAGCAAAGAAATTTCCTATAAAGAGATATTTAAAGTTGTGTGAGACGGTGTTAGAATGACTCCGAAATCCCCTGCTCTGTTTTTAGAAAATCGTTATAATTTGCACAAAAATGGTTATAAGGTAAAATTTATATACTTAGACTCCTTAATGAGTCTAGTTTCAAATGAAATTGAATATAACACATTTTGAATTCTGTACAATGAGAAATCTCATTCGTAGTGAGGAGTGGTCAGATTAGTCGAACAGTGAAACAGGGGAAAACTTTAAGAAAAATCTGGTATTGATTGGCCACACCTAAAATTCTGAAAATTTTATGGATGAAAGATACATGAGTCTACATTCGGGGAAAATTAACGGCAATTGATTTTGAGTTTTGTAGCTCCAGTTATAAACAATTTAGTGACTGTTGCTCAGGAAAACTGCTTGTAGTGAATATGTGATTTTGTTGTAAACTTTGATGAAACTATTTGAGTTGCTTATAAGCTATTGCTGAAATTGATGTACAAGAAAAATATGAAATATGTATGAGATATATATATGTGATAAGGCCTAATGGCGATGTGATGAATGTGAAAGTGTGTATATATGTGATAAGGCCTAATGGTAGATGTGATGAATGTGAAAGTGTGTATATATGTGATAAGGCCTAATGGCCGATGTGATGAATGTGAAAGTGTATATATATGTGATAAGGCCTAATGGCCGATGTGATGAATGTGAAGGTGTATATATGTGATAAGGCCTAATGGCCGATGTGATGAATGTGAAAGTGTATATATGTGATAGGGCCGAGTGGCCAACGTGATGGATGTGGAAGTGTATAAATGTGATAAGTCCCGAAGGGCATTTGTGTGAGTACTATATCCGGGTTAAAACCCCGCAGGCTTTATGCGAGAATATTATCACCGATTAATGACCGTAGGCTTTGTGCTCGTACTATATCCGAGCTCTAATGACCCGATGACTACGTGTGGAGATTTTGTCCGGTAAGCCCGAACTAAAGGTTTTGTTTGAAGATTCAAGTAAAGCGTAAGACTATGCGACTTCACGGTGACAATTAGTAATAAATACGTTCAATGCGTTAAGTTGGTCGTATGTATTTTGAGATTATATTTAAGTTTGATTTAGACTAAATCACAAGGTCGTTATGTGATGCACATGTGAGTAAAGCAATGAGATCTGTTCTATGATTATTGTGCATTTGGTCAATGTGGAAAGTCGTAAAAAAAATATGTAATGTACCTATGATCATAAGAGGTCACCATCAAGTGAGAATTTATCTGCCTATTACATATGATGAGACATGCATATTCGGAAAAGGGGATGGTATGCCCGAAGGAAGAGTGAAATAAACATACGAACAACTATGTTATAATTTGATTGTTATCCGTTGACACGGCTTAAAACTTACTAACCTTATTCCGTGTACTTTGTTTCCTCTGTTTTATAGATCTCATTTGGAAGCTACAGGCTCGGGGATCGTCAGCAACTAGTCACATTATCACCATCCACTGTTTAGTACTGCTACGTGTTGGAATATCTTATGGCATGTATAGAATAGACTAGTAGTGAGAGGATATTTTGGTTAATGTATAGGACTACCCTTTTGTTGTAGGTCATGTACCTTTCAGTTTTGTGTAAATTTGGATAGCCATGCGAAAATGGCTTAAGTACACTTTGATCATAGCATTATAATCGTTTTGTATGTCGTCCGTCGAGAGGTATGGAAATGTTGGTAACGGTTAGTCATGGGAATGGTTATTCATAATCACTTTTGGTATATGTATGACAAACTCTAGTTGATCCATGGAGGATCATGAAATAGGTAAAGTTTACCTTAAAAATAGATGCTGGCAGCAGCAGTGATGTGGTTGTCAAAAATCTCTAAAAATAGTAGGAATGGAATTAAATAGCGAATAAATTATGTAATCGAACCTTGATGAATCTATTTTCATAGGAAAGTAACGAAACATTCATATGAACAGTATATTATGAGATGTTAAAGTTTTCGTGAGATAGGGCCAGAACTTTTTCTGGATCCCCTGATCTGACTTTGGAAATTCATTATAAATTAACCAGAGACATTTAGAAGTCATGCCATATATGTATAGATTCATTTTTGAGTCTAGTTTCTATAGAAACAAATGGCATCAGTATTGAAGCCCTGTACAGGGAGATATCCAAATCGTAATACATGAAGGTCAGTGTAGTCGCACCCTGTAACAGGGGAGGATTTAACTAATAAACTGTACTAATTGGCCCAACCAAAAATTCTATAAAAAAATATATAGATGGATATATGAGTCTAGTTTCGGGGAAAAATTACGAAACTGATTTTCGAGTTGTGGAACTTATGTTATGATTTCTAAGGTGACAGTGACGCAGTTAGCCAGTCGTCTGGAAAATTTTTAAATGGACTGTGAGAGTAGATGAATTAAGTCGGTTAGCACCTCGTGTTCGACTCCGGGAACGGTCTCGGGTACGGGGTGTTACATTATTTGCATGTGGACTTACTAAGCTTTAATGCTTACCCTCTTTCCTTTTCATCCTCTGTAGTTTCGCCAAGCTAGCTCGGGGATTGGAAGCTGTTGGAGTATTCGATCATACTATCAAAAGATTATTGGGTATAGTGAAATTGTTATTTTGAGTATGGCATGTATAGGGGACTTGGTTATTTTGTGATATGTGTCATGCTATTTGGCCAAATAGTAAAGGCCTATGATGTTGATAATTCATTTTGTAATGGCCATGTGATATGGCTTATATTTGATCATTGGGTTGTAATCTAATTACCTATGCATGCATGTGTTAATGTCTTGATGATGTGATATGTTATTGCTTGGTGAATGTATGATAAAGTATGGATTAGATGCTAAAAGATAAGGGATGACTTAATGGCTTAAAATGACTATAGTCATGAATTCATAATTTGAAGTTATGGTAACAAGTTTGATAATGCATGAAATTGGTGTGGAATGCTTCTAAATGGTGTAACAAAATGAATGTGCAATAGGATGACATTATGAAGATGTGATAGTGCCATGGTGTTGAATATTTGAGTGTCTAAAAATGACATGTTGCATGCTAGGAAATATGTTTGAATGTATGAATGATTGTGGGTGACAATTGGCTTGGAAAATAGCCTTTAAATGGTCCACATGGATAAACACACGGGCATGTGTCTAGACCGTGTGTGAAACACGATCTGCCCTACGGGCGTGTTGAATGGCCGTGTGTCCCCTGCACCCTAATTTTTGCAAGCCAGTATGCTCAGTAGTAAAAACACTGGCTAAGACACAGGCGTGTGTCTTGGCCGTGTGAAAGACACGGCCTACCCACATGGGTGTGTACTTTAGCCGTGAGGAGTCTGCACCGTTTTATGAAAAATTCATTTAGTTTTAATTGACCACATGGTCTGGCCACACAGCCGTGTGACCCTAAATTGGTGCTGACATCATAGTCAGAGAATTACACGGTTGGAGGACATGGGCATGTTGAGAGCACACGGGCGTGTCCCCTGTCTCACACAGGCTTGTAGCTCTGTATTAGGACAAATTTCCCAAACTTTTCTAAAGTCTTCGATTTAGCCCCGAAACCCTTCTGATGGTTCTTTTGGGTCTCGTAGGCCCATATCAGGGACAAATTGTGTATGTATGAATGAAGTTGTTTTAAAGAAAAATTTTATAGCCCGGTTTTTGCATGAATGACTGTGTATGTGTTCGTTAACGCCTCGAATCCTATCCCGGCTTTGGGTACGGGTAAGGGGTGTTACAAATGGGATTAAAAACATGTTACTTTTATGGTTTATCAAATATCCCCACACTTAAGCGTTTGCTTGTCCTCAAGCAAAATCCTCAACTCACAATTAAAATTAATCTTTCTCAACTTATAATTCTCATCAATAATGTTTTGTCATAATTCACAAATAATCATACATTGATAATTCAACTAAAAGAGCACTAAAGATTCAAACACTCCAAATTGAACATTTTTAAAGCATGAAAACAAAGGTATTTCCTCTTATCTAAGTAGTTACCTTTAATTCAAAATCGACAAGAATTGACATCCTCACTAAAGATTCACTCAAATCACTCAAAGTGTTTAAGGTTAAAAAATTAAGCACTCAATAGTCAAACATGAAAAGTCATTACGATAGGCTTGCATGAAAATCAAATATCCACCACTATAAAATGAGATGATACACAAATCAAAAGGTCTTTAAAAGGTTGTAATGGGGTTTAGATTAAAGGTGTGGAGAAAGGCTGAAAGAGTTGATTAAAATCGAAATTGAATTGATAAATTAGCAAACTAGAAAAATAAACTAATGCTAAATAATTACATTAATTGAAATTTATTCAAGAATAACATGAGCTTCTTCTCACAATTTGAAGTTAACTGTTTAAGGTCAATTAACATAGAACTAAATAATAATGTATTATATATATGTTTGAGTACATTAAGAAATAACTCAACAAATAAAATAAAAGAGCATAGTTAGGCAACTAACCAAATCAAATCTCGATAAAAAGGGAGTCAATAAAACGGGAAAAATTCTCAACGAATAAAAAAAAAAGAGTTATTGGTTAACATTAATGGGTAAATCAAGAAATGGTGTGTTAAGCTCAAGGGGCTCACAAAGGGTTAATTATGAAGGTAGGCTTTTTATGGGATAAGTGGGTTAAAACCTAGGTGCCTTTATCATCTTAGTATATCAAATCAAAGGTGTGGTCTCGACATGCATAATCGAAGCAAGTTCTAGAATAACAAATCAATATTGATGCACTCATAACAAATAATAAAATGAGCAAGAAAAGTGTCTGCTCTAAAGGTTCAAAATCTCACAAAAAATTATGGTTTTGATGTCAAACTTGTAAATTTTAAACTTCAAGATAATACATCAATTCAGGGAAACAACCTAAAATTTTTAATTTTGAAAATAAACTTATTCTTGATTCTCTCATGTCTTAAAGTTTAAACAATAAATGCACAAATACCTATGAATTTAATCCAAAACATATCAATAAAAATCATAAAATAATAAAAAATTATTCTAATAGAAGTATGAGAAAATTGCTTAAACACAAGACATAATTCAAGAATTTTTTAATAATCATATAAATAACCTCCCCACACTTAATATGTGTTGTTCTCAAGACCCCTTTATTAAGGATTGTCCCGAGATGGACGAGAGATTTTAGAATGCAAGACAGAGTGGTTCGGCTTCAAAGGCAAGACCCCCGAAAAGTGCCGGTACTAGAGCTGGCAGCAAAAATACGACACGAGAAACGAAAGTATGATCTGAGGCTAGGGCTCTGGTTAGAGCCTATTCCATACGAGCACGTGAAGAAGCATCATTGCCTGATGTAATCACTGGTACATTTTCTGTTTATGACACTGTTGTTATTGCTTTGATAGATCCAGGATCTACATATTCGTATGCATGCATGAAATTGGCATCTAGCTTGATTTTACCCGTGGAGTCTACAAAATTTGTGATTAGAGTGTCAAACCCGTTAGGCAAGCATGTCTTAGTCGATAAAGTATGCAAGAAATGCCCTTTGATGATTAGAGTCTTTGTTTTCCGGCCGATTTGATGTTATTTCCATTTGATGAATTCGATGTTATTTTGGGTATGGATTGGTTGACACTTCATGGTGCTATAGTAGATTGTAAACAAAAAGTTATTGAATTGAAACATGAGAATAGTGAAGTCCTTCGAGTCGAATCAGATGAACTTAGTGGCTTGCCAATCATAATTTCTTTGATGACAGCTCAGAAATGTATGAGAAAACAATATGAAGCATATCTGGCTTATGTGTTGAGTACAAAGGAATCTGAGTTGAAAGTCGAATCAGTGCCTGTTGTATGTGAGTTTGCAGATGTGTTCCCGGAAGAATTGCCAGGTTTACCCCTGTTAGGGAAGTTGAATTTGGTATTGAGTTAATGCTAGGGACTGCACCTATGTCTATCGCTCCGTATAGGATGGCTCTGACAGAGTTAAGGGAGTTAAAGTCACAATTGCAAGAATTGGTTGACAAAGGCTTTGCGAGACCCAATTTTTCACCTTGGGGTGCTCCCATTTTATTTGTAAAGAAGAAGGATGGTTCCTTGAGATTATGTATTGATTACTGGCAACTTAATAAGGTAACGATTAAGAACAAATATCCATTGCCAAGAATTGATAATTTGTTCGATCAGCTAAAAGGAGCAATGATACGTGATATTCGTGACAGGTTTTAAAGATTTATGAATGAATCGTTCTTGAGACTAACTTATTATCATGATTAAGACAAGTGTACCTATCGAACAGTAGTATAGTTCAGCAAGACCGATTTGTCAAACCCAAAGGAACCACGAGTACTAGTATTTACTTCCTTTTTATTATCTAGCCTAAAAATTAAGAGGTTTGGTTATCTAAACTAATTACTAAACTAAGAATGCACAGAAAAAAAATTTTGGAAAATACTTTTGGGAAAATTTGATTGATTAAGACAATACCTAAGGAAAAATCCACCTAGACTTCACTTGTTATTTGACTCTGAATCAGATGATTTATTCATTTGACTTGATCCGTAGAAATCCCTAAGTTATAATATTATCTCTATCGAGACTAATAACGTCTAACCCTAGGTTGAATAATTGAACTCTCTTTCTAATTAACACCCTAGAATTGCATTAACTCGATCTATGGATTCCCTTATTACGTTTCACCTTAATCCGGCAAAATCTTGTCACCTTATCTCTAGGCGCGCAATCAACTCCGCTTAATTATGACAATTTTACTCTTAGACAGGGTCTATTCCTTCTCTGAATAAGAGCTTAGCTTGAATCAATATCCTGGAATATTAAAACAAGAATTAAGAACACATAATTAAGAACAAGTCAAATATTTATCATATAATTCATATAATAATAGCAAGACCCGTCTTAGGTTTCATTCCCTTTAAGTATTTAGGGGGTTTAGTTCATACTTATGAAAGAAAACATCTCAAAAGCATAAAGATAACAAAACATAAGAAAACCCAAAACTCTTGAAGGAACTTGAAGGGGAATCTTCAGTCTTGATGATCAATCCGGGTTCTGAGATGGATCAATCAGCTTTCCTTGAGTAATTCCTTGCTTCCTACTCTGTGTCCCCCTGCTAAGTGCCTCCTTCCGTGTTTAAATAGGCTTAAGAATGCCTAAGAGCCCTCAAAATTGGCCTTTTTCAAATAGGGTTATACTTTGGCTCGGCAGGGACACGCCCGTGTGCGATTACTCCAGCCCGTGGTCAAGGCTGTTGAATAGGCACGAGTGTGTAGTCTACCCGTGTAAGTCGTGCTTCAATCCTACCAAATGGACACTGCTGTGTGACACACCCGTATGAGGAAGTCCATGCTGTGTTGCTTTCCCATGTGGGTCTATTTTCTCTGTTCTCGGCCCGTTTCTCGCTCGTTTTACTCTCCTATGCTCACCTAAGTATAAAACATGAAATTAAAGGATTAGGAGCATCGAATTCACCAAATCTAAGGAGAAACCATTCATAAATAGGCTAAGCATGGGATAAAAATATGTATAAATACAGTTTATCAAATACCCCCAAACTTAAGCATTTGCTTGTCCTCAAGCAAAATCCTCAACTCACAATCAAAATAAATTCTTCTCAAATTATAATCCCTATCAATAATATCTTAGAATAATCCATAAGTACTTATACATTGAAAATTCATCTAAAAGTACATCAAAGTTTCAAACATTCCAAGTTGAGCATTTCATCACGAAAACATAGGTGCCTCCCCTCATCTAAGTGATTACCTTTGATCAAAATATCGCAGAGTTTAACATCCTCACTAAAGATTCACTCAAATCACTCAAGGTGTTTAAGGACACCAATTAAAGCACTCATTAGTCAATATGAAAAGTTATTACCATAGGCTTGCTTGAAAATCAAATCTCCACCACTATATATTGAGCTGATACATCAATCAAAAAGGTCTTTTAGAGGGTTGTAATGTGGCTTTCGTTAGGGGGTGTGGTCACAAGCTGAAAGAAGAGGTTAGAATTGAGATTGAATTGAAAAATTACCTAGCTAGAAAAAAAACTAGTCATCAATTGAATACTAGTGAGCTTCTTCTCAGAATATAGAATTAACGCTCAAGCTAAAAAATGAGGAATTACTACTAACATGTATGTAAGTATTTTTTTTTAAAAAATAAGTCAAATACATAGAAGAACAAAACATAGCTAAGCAATTTGTTTAAATCAAATCTCAACAAAAATAGGGACCAAATTAGGGGATTTCAACAATAATGGGTTATGGGTTAATATTGAGTGTAAATCAATTAATGGCTTATTAGGCTCAAAAGGGGTTCACTAAGGGTTAATTATAGAGGTAGGCTTTTGTGGAGTGAGTGGGTTAAACCTAAGTGCCTTTATCATCTTGACATATCAAATCAAATGGTGTGGTTTTGACATGCATAATTAAGCAAATTCTAGAATAACAAATCAAAACCGACGCACTCATAATGAAAGTGAGCATGAAAGGAATAAAATATGCTCTAAAATCTCAAGATCTCACAAAAATTATGGCTTTTTTGATGTTTAAACTTGTGAATTTCAACTCAAGATAAAACTTAAACTTAGGGAAACAACATAAAAGTTTTTAATTCTTCAAAAATCAACTTATCATGCTTGATTCCCTAATGTCTTAAAGTTAAACAATCAATGCATAAATTAATTAAAATTCATTCTAATAGTGATATGAGTAATTCATGTGAGAATAAGACAAAATTCAGGGATTTCTAATGATGATATAAAAGACCCCCCACACTTAAGATGTACATTGCCCTTAATGTACAAAGATAGATATATTGAAAAAGATAGATATATAATCATAAATAGGGAGAGAAGTGAAACTTCCTGAATGATGAATGGACTCCTTGAATTGGAGTTATGGAGAATAATCAGCCAAGGCAATGATGAGAGTGGAGGAGGATACTCTGGTGGTGGTAGAGGTTCATTAGTCCATAAGTCCCGCGCTAAAAGAATATTATATCTAGTGGTGGCTATGGTCGTGGTCGAGCAGGACATGACAGTCGTGGAGAACTTTTCCTAGTGGAGTTTTTGGTTCCTATGCGATGATGAGCTTTGGGGCTCTTTATAACTGTTATAGAATCAGGAACTTTTTAGGGAATATAATGAAGCATAATTACTCGTAGTAAAATAGCCAAAACTATAAATTATTCAATAAAAATTATAAAAACTAAAATTAAAATAATATTAAAGGAAAATGAAATAAAAAGTACTTAATTAAGATAAATAAAGATAAAAGTGAAAATAAAAATAAAAAAATAAAAAATAAAAATTTTTTAAACATTGTCATCGCCGGATGGTTCAAGAGGTGGTGGCGGCGATGAGATGTGGAAGTGCTGACAAATCTGATGTAGAGTCGCATCAATATGATCAAAGCGCTAAAAACATTGCTGCTCAAATCATGTAGGGCGTTCAGAGATGTCAGAACATGAAGCCGCTGCATGAATTGGACGATGGATGGTTGAGACAATGGGTCCTCATGACGTGGAGGGACATAATCAGTAATGTCTTCTAGGTCCTCCTCCTCGATGGACTGGATGAGGCGGTATTGAGGAGGGTAGGTGCCACGTTGTTTCTTGATCATCCTCATACTTAGCATGCTTGAGATGCCCTGTGGGGACATCTGGCCGATGAGAGTGAGGGAAGATGATTGTGCCACTGTGTTGAGGAGCCCAAAGTACCGAGCCAGTCAAGTCACATAGGGCCCGATAGAGATGACCCCTCTTCTATGTCGCTCCGTCTGATGGCGGATGGCGAGGGCGATGAAGTAAGCAAGGTCGAGGATGTGCCCGTTCGCCATGCTTCATAAGAAATAGGCATCGTGGGTGGTGACGACGCCAGTGCTCTCTCGTCTTTCTGTCAGAGTGTGAGCCAAGATGGTGTGTAGATACCTCAAGGATGAAGGGAGACCCGATGCCTTGGAGTGGCTAGGATCGTAGGTGGCTGAGGCAGGGACGAGGTCCCTCCAGCATTTTGAGGGGGAGTAGTGGATGTGGCAGTGGAGGGTGTCAAGTTTATTGTCGTCCATGAACTCCTCCTTGTATAGCCCTAGTGCAATCTCAAACTCGTGTACGCTCAACTGGAGTACTAAACCACCAATGCGGATCTAGACCATTCCAGGATCGTTGAAGTTGGTTATGATGGTTTGAAGATAGAATGTCGAGCAGAGTTCCAATGTGAACTCGAGATACGTTGGCTCGACGATCTCAAAGAAGAGCCCCTATGGGTCAGTCGTCAGGAGGGCTCGGAGCGCGTCAGCCAAATAAATCTGTTCAAGTGCGGCCCAGTCAATGTAGCTGCCTACAGCTAGGGGTCGGGCCCGTAATATTTGATATAATTCCTCCTAGGGTCCCAAAGGAACTTGGAGGAATGGGTGCCTAATCTCCATGGTAGGGCCCGAGGATGACGCTTCTCCTTCCCTTTTCTTCGAGGCGTAAACAACAGTCTTCTTACCACGTGAGGATGACATTGTACCTGCATTGAAAATTCGAAGTTCAACCAATACGTCCCAAAAATAGTATGAAAAAACAAAACTAATTAGGAATATTTCATGAGACTCGCGTACTAAATGAAGAGAACAAAACTAAAACAACTAAAGCAATTATATCAAGTCATTTAAAATAGGACAATGAGAATAATAGGATGGGAAAATCTAATGCATGAATGTATGTGGGTAAACATATAATCCATGGAAACAAGAAAAATGGATGAATGTAGTATGAAAAATGGCAAAATTCTATAATGACAAGCATGAGTATTTCTACTATTAATATTCACTTAAGATAGTCAAATGCACTAGAGAAAACATGAAATAGGCAAAATATTTAAAGAAAATAGAGAGAAAAGAGTAAACAAATGCAAAAGGGAGAAGCTTGAGTCGTTGGAAACAATGTTGTAGTCGGCGCACTGGCGTGACAGGTAGGGCATGTGGAGTTGCAAAGGCTAGGGTTAGGGATTTTTGGGGAGGGAGATGATGAATAGTGAGGGGTTTATATAGATTTTGGGGCACATGGCCGTAGGGCACGCCCGTGTGCCCTAATTTTTGCCCGTGTGTTTCGCGATTTTTAAATTTGGGTGCGTCTAACATTCGGCCCACACCCGTGTTCCTTGGGCGTGTAGGTACACACAGCCATGTCGCACGGCTGTGTCTTGCTTCGTTCGCTTCTCCCATGCCCGTGTATGATAGCCCATGCCCTTGTTCTTTTTGATAGTGTCGACCACGGGTGAATGACACGTGCGTGTCGCACGCCCATGTTAAATTCTCAATTTCAACCACGGTTTCAAAGCACGGGCGTGTCTCACGCCCATGTTGTTTTGGCAGTTTTGCCCACGGCCATGTCGCACGGCCGTGGCCACTTATCGCATCCCATGTTGTGGGAAAAAAATTTGCCTTGTTTTCACACAACCGTAGCGCACGGCCGTGTCTCTTCTTGTGGTGTGAGCATGGCCTACGGCATGCCTTTGTGCCTGGCCGTATGGATGGGCAAACCCTATGTTTCACGACTTAGTTAGTAGGTTAGATGTGAAAAACTAGAACTTAAATAAATCATTACTGTTAGTGCTCGGGTTACCTCCCGAGAAACGCTTATTTATAGTCTTAAGCTGGACTTACCTCTCTTCTGCATGGTCAAGATGGTGCGACGAGTTTACACTCCTCATCCTTGCTATCAACTTTATCAACATAAGGTTTAAGACGAGTATTGTTTACCTTAAATGTGTCGAATTTGGGATGAATTACCTTGACTGTACCATATGGGAAAATACTGAGTACCGTAAGAGGAATTTCTTTATTAGGTTCAGAAGTGGCAGTGCGAGGATCTGCTGCATCTAGTAGTACTTTGTCTCCAACCTTAAGTTGATTTGGTAAGGTATTGAGCTTGTCCTGGCTCGATTTCGATTTATCGAGTGTTCTCGATTTCTGTGTCCACCATTCATTTAGCTCCTCGATTTATAGCCTTCATTTTTCATAGTGTAACACCCCGTACCCGAGTCCGTCACCGGAGTCGAACACGAAGTGCTAACAGACATAAATATATTTATTTTCACGATCCATTTAAAATTTCCAGCCGGTGGCTAACTATGTCACTGTCACCTTAAAAATCATATCTTGAGTTTCACAACTCGAAAATCAGTTTTGTGATTTTTCCCTGAAACTAGACTCATATATGCATCTACAAATTTTTTTCTAGAATTTTTGGTCAGGCCAATTAGTATAGTTTATTAGTTAAAGTCTCCCATGTTACAGGGATCGACTACACTGACCTTCGCACATTACAACTTGGATATCTCCCTGTACAGGGCTTCAATACTGATGCCGTTCATTTCTATAGAAACTAGACTCAAATAGGAATCTATAAATATATGGCATGACTACTAATTATCTCTGGTTAATTTACAATGAATTTCCAAAGTCGGAACAGGGATTCCAGAAACCGTTCTGGCCCTGTCTGGCGAAAACTTCAATATCTCTTAACATACTGTTCATATGATCGTTTCATTACTTTCCTATGAAAATAGATTCATCAAGGTTCATTTACACAATTTATTCACTATTTAATTCCATTCCTACTATTTTTAGTGATTTTTCACATCCACATCACTGCAACTGTCAACCTCTGTCTTTAAGGTAGATTTTACCTACTTCATAATTTCCTTGATTCAACTAGCCCTTTTAGCATACATGGCACAAAAGATGATCACGGTTAACCATTCCAAGGGCTAATCGATTCCAAACATTTCCACATCTCTTAATGAACAACATACAAAATGATTATGATACCATGCCAAAGTGTATATAAGCCATTTTCGCATGGCTATCAAATTTATACAAAATCAAAGGGTCTATGACCAACAAGCGAAAGAGTAGTCCTATACATGCCATTTCAATGTTCAACCAAAATTTGTACCAAAGGGGCTTTGATAGTGTGGGAGACTTGACTTCCAAAATCCCGAGTCCGATGGTGACGAGCCAAAATCTATAAAGCAGAGAGCAAATAAGCGGAGTAAGCAATTTATGCTTAGTAAGTTTTGAGCAAGGATTCAACACAACAAAAGCATAGCATTCATATAGCTAAGCGGATAATTTCATATGCACACATTCTCAATATCATACTTACTTCACATTACCAACCCTTATATTCATACACAAAAGATCAACTTAGCTAAAGGCGGTGGCTCGTTTATCAAGCGAGCGAATACTTATTTGTAAGGGCTCAACTAATTCAAAGCACATACAAAACATACCTCATTCTTTGGAATTTTGCAAGCGTATTAACTGAAATTTTTACAGCAAGATTGCTCATTCCGAATCACGTACCTTGGATTTTATCCGGATATAGCGACTCGCTCAAAAGCCTTGGGACATAGCTTGGTTATAATAGCTCGCACAAATGCCTTGGGACTTAACCCGTTTGGGAACTCGGACAAATGCCTTGGATCTTAGTCCGGATATGGTCACTTAGCACAAAGCCTTGGGACTTAGCAGGACATCATTGAATGACCATGCACATTTAACACTAAATCATGATACATTCGTATTTCATTTTCATTAGCAAAACTCAAACACAAGACACTTATCACACTAGCAAATTTCGGTTCAATATCCACACACAAAGAGCATGATTTCGATTTGCTTAAAACATGATCTAATCAAATCATAATTTAAGCTCTATTACTCAAGAACTTACCTCGGATGTTGTCGAATGATTTCGATGGCTATTCGACCACTTTTTCCTTCCCTTTATCGGATTTAGATCCCCTTTGCTCTTGAGCTTAATTAAATAAATAAATCGATTTAATCATTTGAGCATCGAAAAGAGGAACACAAGGCACTTAGCCCACATTTATACATTAGACATTAAAGTCACATACATGTGAAATCATGCATCAACTCAAGATATTAACCCACACTCCCTTTTTAGCGATTGTCCTAACCAAGATAAAGGCATCAATATGCTTGCCTCTAACCGAATGCATGCACACCAATCCATCTCATGTGGCGAATATGCATGTTGATGTTGAGGCCAATTACATATTTAATACCACACATAAATGGCATACATTTTACTAACTAATGCATTACATATTGTAGCTCAATACGCATCTATCATTTACTTCATAACCAAACATCATCATGAGTAAATATATACCTTGACATAGTATATATGTCATACCAATACATCATGTGCAAACATATATACATATAGGTGCAAGGGCCGAATCTCAAGTTGATTATAACCAAATATAAACATATATCCAAAACACAAATCTTACCTACCATGCAATAAGCATAAATCATACTTATGGATATACCATGGCGAATACATCACAACACCATACCATTTCAAATTTGGTCATGGTTAAACAAAGAACTTAATGTCTCACTCAAAAATGCTAAAAAGAAAATCCAAGAGTCCTCAATCCACCATCACATGTATCATTATCAAGCTTCATATTTAGCATGCAATGGCATTAACACAAAATCCACCTTGGCCGAATATCATCCCCATGACATAGCAAAGATTTGAACCATGGGCTAATTAGAACTCAAGCTAGCAACTAAAAACATGCATGAATCTCATGGCACAACCTCAAACATACCTTAATCTAGACACAAGTATGGCCAAACCTCCTCCTAATCCTCTTCCAAACCAAGCATGAAGCAAGAACTCCTTCCTTCTTCCTTAGAATTTTCGGCTCAAAGAAATGAAAAAGGATGAACAACAATTTTTTTTTTTTTCTTCAACTCACGGCAAAAATGGGGGGTAACACTCACACATTCTTTCTTTTTTTTTTCTTTTCCATTTCTTTATTACCCATACTCATTAATTTATTTTTTTTCCTCCCATGATGCACCAACATAACATGTCTATGACATGTTTTGCCCATAATCCTTTGTCATGGCCGCCACTATCAATTAGGGGGAAATTTGACATGCAAGTCCTCCTTTTGATTACATGCACTATTAGGTCCTTATAGATTAGCCTATCACATTTCAAAAGTGTCACACAAGTCCTACTAATCGAATTCAAATGCAATCGACTAAATCGAAGCTTGAAATTTTTGCACATTCATAATTACATATTCTAGACAATAAATATTACGTTCAAACATTTGGTGACTCGGTTTAGCGGTCCCAAACCACTTCCGACTAGGGTCAATTTTGGGCTGTCACAACTCTCCCCACTTAAGAAATTTTCGTCCCGAAAATCTTACCGTAAATAGGTTTGGGTATCGCTCTTTCATAGAGTTCTCGGGTTCCCAAGTAGCTTCTTCTATCCGTATTTGAGCCATAACACTTTCACTAGCGGAACCCTCTTGTTTCGCAACTCTTTCACTTCACGTGCTAGGATACGAATCGGTTCTTCCTCATAACTCATATTGACTTGAATTTCAACCTCGATGGACTAATTACGTGTGACGGATCGGATCTATAACGTCAAGCATCGAAACATGAAAGACGTCGTAAATCTTTTCGAGTTCGGGGGCAAAATCAAACGATCATAAATGGACCAACTCGTTCGGAGATTTTACTACCAACGAATCTCGGCTCAACTTGCCCTTACTACCAAATCGAGTATCTTTTCCAAGGCGAAACTTTAAGAAACACTTTATCTCCCACTTGATATTCAATGTCTTTTCGTTTCAAATCGCATACGATTTCGACGAGTGTGGCCGCCTTCGACTTTCACGGATTACCTTCACTTTCATTCAAAGATCTTTAATCAAATCAACTCAAAAAATTTTACTTTCACCGAGCTCGGTCCAAAACAATGGTGTACGGCATTTACGACCGTATAAAGCCTCGTAAGGTGCCATCTTAATACTTGATTGAAAACTATTGTTGTGGCGAATTCAATCAAAGGTAAATACCGTTCCCATGAACCATCGAACTCGAGGATGCAAATCTCAACATATCCTCAAGTATCTCAATTATCCGCTTCGGATTGACCATCGGTTTGGGGTGAAAAGCGGTGCTAAATGCAACTTGGTGCCCAAAGCTTCTTGCAATTTCTTCCAAAATCGTGAGGTGAATCTCGGATCTCTATCCGACACGATAGAAATAGGTACCCCGTGTAATCTCACAATCTGAGAAACATACAATTTAGCTAATTTATCCATTGAAAAATCCGCGCGTACGGGGATAAAGTGAGCCGACTTAGTCAATCTATCAACAACGACCCATATCGCATCTTTCTTACTTGCCGACACTAGCAACCCAGATACAAAATCCATCGTTACTCGATCCCATTTCCATTCAGGTATCATGATCGGTTGGAGTAAACCCGTAGGCACTTGATGTTCCGCTTTCACTTGTTGACATATGAAACATCTCGAAACAAAGTCGGAGATGTCTCGTTTCATACCATGCCACCAAAACCGACGTTTCAAATCGTTGTACATCTTCGTACTCCCCGGGTGAATTGACATTCGGCTACAATGGGCTTCGTTCAGAATCATCGAAATGAGTTCCGAATTCCTTGGAACACACAAATGACTTCGAACCTCAAACAATCATCATCATCAATTTGAAACTCCGATTCCTTGTTGAACACACTCAAATTTCGTTTGCAACCAACTCATCGTCGACTTTCTGAGCTTTACGAATTTGATGAATCAATAATGGTTTGGCCTTTAATTCGGCTATTAACACATTGTCGGGTAGAATAGACAAGTGTACATTCATCGTCAGTAAAGCAAGCGGTGATTTTCACTTAAGGCGTCCGCAACCACATTAGCCTTTCCTGGGTGATAATCAATGACCAGCTCATAATCTTTCAACAACTCAAGCCAACGCCTTTGTCGTAGATTCAAGTCTCTTTGAGTCATCAAATATTTGAGACTTTTATGATCCGAAAATACATGGCACTTCTCACCAAATAAGTAATGTCGCCATATTTTCAAGGCGAATACGATGGCAGCTAATTCGAGATCATGGGTCGGATAATTTTTCTCATGTGGCTTTAATTGTCTCGACGCATAGGCCACAACTCGACCTTCTTGCATCAATACGCAACCTAACCCAAGTAGGGAGGCGTCACTATAGATGACAAACTCTTTGCACGATTAATTTTGCACTAAAATTGAAGCTTAGTCAAATAAGTTTTCGATTGATCAAAACTTTTCGACATTTTTCCGTCCATTCGAACTTAACATCTTTTTGAAGTAGCCGTCATGGGTGTGGCTATCATCGAGAATCCTTTTACAAACCGTCGGTAATGTAGGAAAGTCCCAAAAGCTCGAACCTCGTTAATATTTCTGAGGCTTCCAGTTAAGTATGGCTGAAATTTTGCTCGGGTAGACTCGAATACCCGTCAGATACCACATGACCCAAAAAGCTAACCTCTCTTAACCGAACTCACACTTGCTGAACTTAGCATATAACCGCTTATCCGTAAAATTTGCAACACTAATCTCGGTGTTCAAGATGTTGGTCTCATCTCTTGAATAGACCAAGATGTCGTCAATGAACACAACTATGAACCGGTCCAAATCGTAGAAGATCCGATTCATCAAATCCATAAATACCACAGGGGCATTAGTGAGCCCGAACGGCATCACTAAGAACTCGTAGTGACCGTACCTCGTTCTGAAAGCAGTTTTGGGTACATCCGAATCTCGAATCCGCAATTGATAATAACCCGATCTCAAATCTATCTTTGAAAACACTGAGGCTCCCTTTAGTTGATCAAACAAATCATCAATACACGGTAATGGATATTTATTCTTTATCGTCACTTTATTCAGCTGACGATAGTCAATGCACAACCTCATGGTTCCGTCCTTCTTTTTCACAAACAATCTTGGTGCACCCAAGGTGAGAAACTTGGTCGGCGAAACCTTTGTCCGTCAATTCTTGCAATCGAGCTTTCAACTCTTTTAACTCGATTGGTGCCATACGATACGGAGCTATCTAAATCGGCGTAGTCCTGTACAAGCTCAATACCAAACTCTATCTCCGAGCAGTGGCAAACCCGGTAATTCTTGGGAAAAACATCCGGTATTCACAAACCACCAAGCCTGATTCGGGTTTTATTTCTAACTCCTTATCATCAAGTACATACAAGGTATGCTTCGCACCCTTTCTTACATATTTCGGGCCAACATTGATGATATTACGCTTGGTAACCCTTTAAGTCTCAGAGACTCAACTCGGATCATCTCGTTATTTGCGCACCTCAAATCCATAGTCTTGCTTTTGCAATTCACAACCGCATCATGCACGGTCAACCAATCCAAACCAAGAATAACATCAAATTCATCAAGCGGTAGAAGCATCAAGTCCGCGGAAAAGCAGAACCTCAATTACTAGGGACATTTCTTACACACTTTGTCGACAAGCACGTAACGACCCAAGGGATTTGACACCCGAATTACGAATTCAGTAGACTCAATAGGTAAAGTCTTACTGGATGCTAAGGTTTCACATATATAAGAATGAGTAGGCTAAGGTTTCACATATATAAGAATGAGTAGAACCAGGGTCAATCAAAGCAATCACATTAGTATCAAAGAGATTGAAAGTACCCGTAATAACATCTGGCGAGGAAGCATCCTCGCGTGCGCGTATTGCATAAGCCCTACCAGGAGCGCGAGCCTCGGATCTGGTCGTAGCATCTCTAGATCCTCTCTGACCACCATTAGCATTGCCCATATTTCTAGATGGTCTACCTCGAGCAGTGGTAGCGCCCGGTTTCCCACTCTGATTTACATTCTATTCAGGCAACGTTGGGCAATCTTTAATGAAGTGGTCAAGCGATCCGCACTTATAACAGAGGCGGTCATGGAATCTACAACTTCGAATGCCATTTGCCACAATCTCGACACTCCGCTCGTCTCGACGTTCATTCCCAACACCGGCGGCCAGAAGTGCCTCGTGTACCCACAAGGGTCGATCACGATCTCGTCTAAAAAGGCCCGGTGCCTCTAGACCGCCCCACATCATCACGAAATTTCTTGATGCTGTTGAAGAGACTTTCCGAGGATCTTTACGAAACTCTCCGGTTCCCACATCAACTTTTGTTTTTCTTTTCTAAGCTCTTGACTTTACAAGCTCGCTCGACAAGTACTACGAACTCTCGTATTTCAAGAATGCCAACGAACATTTTTATATCTTCATTCAACCCATCCTCGAAGCGTTTATACATGATAGCCTCGGACGAAATACATTCCCGAGCGTATCTACTAAGTCTAACAAATTTTCGCTCGTAATCAGTAACTGACATAGAACCTTGCTTAAGCTCAAGAAATTCCTTCCGTTTTTGATCAACAAATCTCTGACTGTTTCTGAAACTCAGTTTGGAAAAACTCCCAAGTTACTTGCTCTCGGGGCACAAAAGAAGTCAGAGTACTTTACCAATAGTAGGCAGAATCGCGTAGCAAGGAGATAGTACACTTTAGGCATTCATCGGGTGTACAAGATAGCTCATCGAAAATCGGATAGTGTTGTCCAACCAAAATTCAGCTTGCTCGGCATCGTCGCTATCCGTAGCTTTAAATTCATAGCCCCATGTTTTCGGATTACATCAACTGGGGCTTATTTGACCTTATTTGGTCGGATTACGAGGCATTGTAGGTGCGGGGTTGTGTTTGTTGGGAATGGAGGTTGTGGAGCAGTAGTATTAGTTCGAATGTATTGGTTGAACCAATCATTCATCACGCTATAAAAGCTTGTCTAGCTTCATCATTCGGATTACTAGCATTAGGTTGAGAGTCCGGCGCCATGTCCCTTGCGCGGAGCAAGCGCTACACTCTCAAGATCATCACCTCTGCTTCGGTCGGGATCGGGATCCATCACTATAAATAAACACATTTGCAATTGTCGAAATCACCACACTATCAAATAATCACATAAAATGGCATGTATAGCTAGACCCAAACGCATTACGGTAGGCCTAGAATTGACTAAACCGTAGCTCTGATACCAATAAAATTGTAACACCCTGTACCCGAGTCCGTCACCGGAGTCGAACACGAAGTGCTAACAGACATAAATATATTTATTTTCACAGTCCATTTAAAAATTTCCAGCCAGTTGGCTAACTGTGTCACTGTCACCTTAAAAATCATATCTTGAGTTCCACAACTTGAAAATTAGTTTCGTGATTTTTCCCTGAAACTAGACTCATATATGCATCTACAAATTTTTTTCTAGAATTTTTGGTCGAGCCAATTAGTACAGTTTATTAGTTAAAGTCTCCCATGTTACAGGGATCGACTACACTGACCTTCACACATTACAACTTGGATATCTCCCTGTACAGGGCTTCAATACTAATGCTGTTCATTTCTATAGAAACTAGACTCAAAGAGGAATCTATAAATATATGGCATGACTACTAATTATCTCTGGTTAATTTATAATGAATTTCCAAAGTCGGAACAGGGAATCCAGAAACCGTTCTGGCCCTGTCTCGCGAAAACTTCAATATCTCTTAACATACTGTTCATATGATCGTTTCATTACTTTTCTATGAAAATAGATTCATCAAGATTCATTTACACAATTTATTCACTATTTAATTCCATTCCTACTATTTTTAGTGAGTTTTCACATCCACATCACTGCAGCTGTCAACCTCTGTCTTTAAGGTAGATTTTACCTACTTCATAATTTCCTTGATTCAACTAGCCCTTTTAGCATACATGGCACAAAAGATGATCACGGTTAACCATTCCAAGGGCTAATCGATTCCAAACATTTCCACATCTCTTAATGAACAACATACAAAATGATTATGATACCATGCCAAAGTGTATATAAGCCATTTTCGCATGGCTATCAAATTTATACAAAATCAAAGGGTCTATGACCAACAAGCGAAAGAGTAGTCCTATACATGCCATTTCAATGTTCAACCAAAATTTGTACCAAAAGGGGCTTTGATAGTGTGGGAGACTTGACTTCCAAAATCTCGAGTTCGATGGTGACGAGCCAAAATCTATAAAGCAGAGAACAAATAAGCGGAGTAAGCAATTTATGCTTAGTAAGTTTTGAGCAAGGATTCCACACAACAAAAGCATAGCATTCATATAGCTAAGCGGATAATTTCATATGCACACATTCTCAATATCATACTTACTTCACATTACCAACCCTTATATTCATACACAAAGATCAACTTAGCCAAAGGCGGTAGCTCGTTTATCAACCGGCGAATACTTATTTGTAAGGGCTCAACTAATTCAAAGCACATCTGAAACATACCTCATTGCTGGAATTTTGCAAGCGTATTAACTGAAATTTTTACAGCAAGATTGCTCATTCCCGAATCACGTACCTTGGATTTTATCCGAGATATAGCGACTCGCTCAAAAGCCTTGGGACATAGCCGGTTATAATAGCTCGCACAAATGCCTTGGGACTTAACCCGGATTTGGGAACTCGCACAAATGCCTTCGGATCTTAGTCCGGATATGGTCACTTAGCACAAAGCCTTGGGACTTAGCAGGACATCATTCGAATAACCATGCACATTTAACACTAAATCATGACACATTCGTATTTCATTTTCATTAGCAAAACTCAAACACAAGGCACTTATCACACTTGCAAATTTCGGCTCAATATCCACACACAAAGAGCATGATTTGATTTACTTAAAACATGATCTAATCAAATCATAATTTAAGCTCTATTACTCAAGAACTTACCTCGGATGTTGTCGAACGATTTCGATGGCTATTCGACCACTTTTTCCTTCCCTTTATCGGTTTAGATCCCTTTGCTCTTGAGCTTAATTAAATAAATAAATCGATTTAATCATTTGAGCATCGAAAAGAGGAACACAAGGCACTTAGCCCACATTTATACATTAGACATTAAAGTCACATACATGTGAAATCATGCATCAACTCAAGATATTAACCCACACTCCTTTTTAGCCGATTGTCCTAACCAAGATAAAGGCATCAATATGCTTGCCTCTAACCGAATGCATGCACACCAATCCATCTCATGTGGCGAATATGCATGTTGATGTTGAGGCCAATTACATATTTAATACTACACATAAATGGCATACATTTTACTAACTAATGCATTACATATTGTAGCTCAATACGCATCTATCATTTACTTCATAACAGAAACATCATCATGAGTAAATATATACCTTGAGATAGTATATATGTCATACCAATACATCATGTGCAAACATATATACATATAGGTGCAAGGGCGAATCTCAAGTTGATTATAACCAAATATAAACATATATCCAAAACACAAATCTTACACCCATGCAATAAGCATAAATCATACTTATGGATATACCATGGCCGAATACATCACAACACCATACCATTTCAAATTTGGTCATGGTTAAACAAAGAACTTAATGTCTCACTCAAAAATGCTAAAAAGAAAATCCAAGAGTCCTCAATCCACCATCACATGTATCATTATCAAGCTTCATATTTAGCATGCAATGGCATTAACAAAATCCACCTTGGCTGAATATCATCCCCATGACATAGCAAAGATTTGAACCATGGGCTAATTAGAACTCAAGCTAGCAACTAAAAACATGCATGAATCTCATGGCACAACCTCAAACATACCTTAATCTAGACACAAGTATGGCCAAACCTCCTCCTAATCCTCTTCCAAACCAAGCATGAAGCAAGAACTCCTTCCTTCTTCCTTAGAATTTTCGGCTCAAAGAAATGAAAAAGGATGAACAACAATTTTTTTTTTTTCTTCAACTCACGGCAAAAATGGGGGTAACACTCACACATTCTTTCTTTTTTTCTTTTCCATTTCTTTATTACCCATACTCATTAATTTATTTTTTCCTCCATGATGCACCAACATAACATGTCCATGACATGTTTTGCCCATAATCCTTTGTCATGGCGGCCACTATTAATTAGGGGAAATTTGACATGCAAGTCCTCCTTTTGATTACATGCACTATTAGGTCCTTATAGATTAGCCTATCACATTTCAAAAGTGTCACACAAGTCCTACTAACTGAATTCACATGCAATCGACTAAATCGAAGCTTGAAATTTTTGCACATTCATAATTACATATTCTAGACAATAAATATTACGTTCAAACATTTCGGTGACTCGGTTTAGCGGTCCCGAAACCACTTCCCGACTAGGGTCAATTTTGGGCTGTCACTCATAGATAGGTCCTTTGTTATTGTTTGAACACGACTCATATGTGTTCTTCAAAATTATTTCCTGCATAGAAAGTTTAACCACATGATCAGTACTAGTATAATGATTTATACAACCACCTTCAATTTTTTATGTGTTACTCGAATTACAAGCTTGAAGGGTGATTGTTTTGTCTCCCAAACGAAGTGTGAGTTCACTTGTACCAACATCAATAATGGTTCTAGCAGTCACTAAAAATGATCGTCCTAAAATTAAAGGTGTGTTACTATCTTCTTCCATGTCTAGAACAACAAAGTCTACTGGGTATATAAATTTATCGATCTTAACAAGAACATCTTCAATGATACCCCTAGGAAATCTAATAGTTTTATCAGCTAATTGAATGCTCATCCTAGTTTGTTTGGGTTTCCCAAGACCTAGCTGTTTAAACATTTTATAAGGCAGAACATTAATGCTTTCCCCTAAGTCAGCCAATGCATTATGAACATCTAAACTACCAATTAAACAAGGAATTGTAAAACTCCTTGGATCTTTCAATTTGTTGGGTAGCTTATTCTGTAATATGGCTGACCAAACTGCATTAAACTCCACATGCGATGCCTTATCCAACTTTCGTTTATTTGTTAAAAGGTCCTTTAAAAATTTGACTGCGTTTGGCATCTGCAAAAGAGCTTCAATAAACGGTAAGTTAATATATAACCTTTTTAATAATTTAAGGAATTTACTGAATTTTTCTTCTGTACGGTCTTTCCTTGTCGCGTTTGGGTATGGCACACGGGGTTTGTACTCTTTACTTACCTATTTTTGGTCATTATGGTCCATCTCACCTTTATCTTGACTTACCACAATGCCTTGCCTCGGTTCTGGTGCAGGCTCAACTAACCCTTCCTTGTCATGAGTGATAATCGTATTGAGTTGTTCCCTTGGGTTAGACTCCGTGTTACTCAGCAAACTACCATGTGGTCGTTCAGAAATTAGTTTGGCGAGTTGGCCTATTTGAGTTTCGAGCCCTTGGATTGACGCTTGTTGATTCATAAGGGATGTCTCGGTGTTTTGGAAATGAGTTTCTGACACCGAGATGAATTTTGTTAACATCTCCTCAAGATTCGACTTCTTTTCCTGGTAAGGTAGTTCTTGGAAACCCGAAGGATGTTGTGGCCTTTGATTTCCTTGACCGCCCCATGAGAAATTGGGATGGTTCCTCTATCCTGCATTATAAGTGTTACTATACGAGTTATTTTGGGGTCTAGATTTCTTGTTACCCATATATTGGACTTGTTCCTCCTCGATGCTAGGGTTTAAGGGTTGATATTCTGTACATGCTCCTCCTCCATTCAAATCGCACCTTATCACTGGATGAACCTGAATAGAACCACACAAACCGTCAATCTTTTTATGTAAGAGTTCTACTTGGTTAGATAGCATAGTAACCGCATCGGGGTTGAAAACACCGGATACTTTCATCGGCTTTGTCCTCATAACTTGCCACTTATAGTTATTCAGTGACATCTCCTCAATAAATTCGTAAGCCGCCTCAGGTGTCTTATTATTGATAGTTCCACCAGCGGCTGCATCAATCATCTGCCGAGTCGAAGGATTCAGGCCATTGTGAAACGTTTGAACCTGTAGCTAGAGTGGTAACCCATGGTGAGGGCATCTTCGCAAATGGTCCTTGTATCTCTCCCATGCATCGTAGAGTGTTTCTAAATCCATCTGCACAAAAGAGGAGATATCATTACGTAATTTGGCTGTTTTCGCTGGCGAAAAATATTTTAATAAAAACTTTTCAGTTATTTATTCCCAAGTAGTGATTGACCCTCGTGGTAACGAGTTTAACCACTGTTTAGCCTTATTCCTCAACGAAAAGGGAAACAACCGAAGGTGAATGGCATCATCGGAAATGCCATTGATTTTAAAAGTGTCACAAAACTCTAAGAAATTTGCCAAGTGAGCATTGGGATCCACGTCCTACAAAACATCAAACTGAACAAACTGTTGGATCATTTGAATTGTGTTAGGTTTCAGTTCAAAATTATTTGCAGCAACAGCAGGCCGAGCTATGCCCGATTCAGTTACTGTTAAAGAAGGTTTAGCATAATCATACATAGTGCGCGGAGCAGGATCTTGATTAACAGCAATCCCAGAAGGTAGCGGATTTTCTTGGTTGTCAGCCATCTCCTCGGTTGTGGTAGAAGTATCGTCCTCTTGCTCTTCCTCTATGTATCGTAAGCTTTGCCTTATTTCTCTTCGGTTTCTGTGAACTGTGCGATCGATCTCACTATCAAACAGTAATGGTCCTGACGGGTTTCTTCGGGTCATAAACTAGGAAAACCTGTCAGAAGAGAATAAATGAAGAATTAGAAAAGAAAATAAAAATTTAAAATCGCAATAAAAGTAAAATGGCTAAAGTAATAAAAATTGAGTGTTCTAATATCCTAGTTCCCCGGCAACGGCCCCAAAAACTTGATACGTGATATTCGTGATAGGTTTTAAAGATTTATGAATGAATCGTTCTTGAGACTAACTTATTATCACGATTAAGGCAAGTGTACCAATCGAACAGTAGTATAGTTCAGCAAGACCGGATTGTTGAACCCAAAGGAACCACGAGTACTAGTATTTACTTCCTTTTTATTATCTAGCCTAAAAATTAAGAGGTTTGGTTATCTAAACTAATTACTAAACTAAGAATGCACAGAAAGAAAATTTGGGAAAATACTTTTGGGAAAATTCAATTGATTAAGAGAATACCTAAGGAAAAATTCACCTAAACTTGACTTGTTATTTGACTTTAAATCAGACGATTTATTCATTTGACTTGATCTGTAGAAATCCCTAAGTTATATTATTATCTCTCTCAAGACTAATAACGTCTAACCCTAGGTTGAATAAGTGAAATCTCTTTCTAATTAACACCCTAGAATTGCATTAACTCGATTAATGGTTTCCCTTATTAGGTTTCACCCCAATCCGGCAAAATCTTGTCACCCTACCTCTAGGCGCGCAATCAACTCTGCTTAATTATGACAATTTTACTCTTAGACAGGGTCTATTCCTCTTCTAAATAAGAGCTTAGCTTGAATCAAGATCCTGGAATATTAAAACAAGAATTAAGAATAAATAACTAAGAACAAGTCAAATATTTATCATACAATTCATGTAACATCCTGATTTTTCGGATTTATTCGTGGTTTTCAATATGTTATAAAGACTTTAAATTTTTGTATTTGGATGTGAAATTAATATTTTGAGTAAGTAAATGGGCTTATGGAAGGCCCATGAGTTGGCCAAAACCCGGTTGAATTTTTAAAATTTTGGACTTTGGAGTTAGGGGTTCTGGCTAGGAGGCCTTAAGTAGTGTTGTGGGTAAATCGCATCACAAAAAGAGCCTTGGTTAAGTGGCAAGGGTGAAGCCACTAGGCTCCTAGAAAAGTGGCGTGTGGAGCTTTGGAAAGGCAAGGGATCGATTCCCTGTGTTGGCAAATGGATGCATTTATTTTTAAGTGCAGGAGGGGTAAGTGTTGGAGTTCAGGTGGATTCTGCTAGAGGAGAGTTGGATCAGTTTAAATGCTTGGATTAAGGAGTGATAAGGGGAGAGATTTAAGGGGTTGGGATGAGGCTACGAGTTGGCCGAATATTGGGAATTGAAGAGGGAAAAATCGGCAGGGGGTTTTGAGGTTAATGTTTGACACTTAGGGTGTTGAGTGGTGCCGTTTTCTTTTCTTTGAAGCACCTTAGGGTTTTCTTTTCTCTCTTCTTTCTCTCTAGCAAAACTACCACCTCCTATATTCTTCTTTTTTCTATTTTTCTTCTTCAAAACCATTCATCAATTCTGCTTATCATCAGCACCTTTGCCGAAATCACAAAAGCCGAAAACACAAGTCTATTTCTCATTGTGCCAAATTTTCTTCTTCTCTTTTCCTCCATGTTTTCTCTTCCTTTATGCTTCTCCTTCTAGCCGAAACCTTCTGACCATCTTATTCACCTTCTTTGTCGATCCCATCTTCCATTAAACCTTCATCACCAATCACCATTAAAAGGCCGAAATCACGAAAACTCACTACTTGTGCCAATTTCTCCAAAGCCAAATCCTTGATATTTTGTTCCTTGTGATCAACATTCATCTTCTCTAAACCCTTAATATCTGTATAAGAGCGTTACTCCAAGGTTATAGCCTCAAACCATCATCTTCTTTCATCACCTAAAAGCGAAATACCATAGATTTAGGGACTTATAGCGAAACTTCAGATCTTCTAGATTCGAGCTCTACCATCATTTAGAGGATAAATCTGCATCAGATCTGCGTAGAAATCAAAGAGGAACAAGTGGTAAGTGCTCATCACTTCAGATCTAGTCTTATTTTACAACTTCGAAAAAAGCCGAAGTCCTTAAAATCTAGGGAGGCTGTCGATTTGGGCATGTGGCTCTAAAGGCTTTTAACTGATGTTTTCTTTCAATGATTAGTGTCTTCTTAAGTGTTGGATTGAAGGCGTGGGAGTTGGAGCAATCGGTTGGAGATAGCTATCGATTTTGGTAAAAGGTAAGGTTTCAAAGGCTTTTAGGGATATGGTTCGATCATGGATAAGTAAGTTTTGGGGTTTAGTGATGATGGTTTGTAAATAAGAACTGTGCTAATAAATTGTAGGACATCGAAAGGGATCTCGAAAGCGATCGTCGCAAATCGGTGTGTCGAACACCCTTCCTTAGTTCAATTGGCAAAAGCGAAATGCCAAATTCCGGCATTTCATGGTCATGTGAGTATCTGAATGCTCTCAAGTCATAGAGTAATTGTTAGATCTGGCACATAAAGGTGGTAAGCACGTTCGCGTGGCGTTTTAGCGTATTTCGGAAAAAGGGCTCGATGGGCCAAAAGCTGGCCCAATGGGCTTCTGGACCAATATGGGTAAGAGAGGGCAAATTAGCACATTAGGTAGATGGTGGAATCAAATTGCGTAAAAGCGATAAAAATTACTGAATTAGCTTGTGTAGTAGCGTAGATCACGAAATTACCCTAAAGAGCAAAATTACCAAATTACCCTAAAGAGCAAAATTAAAATTACCCTAAAGAGCAAAATTACCGATATACTCCTAGGGTTTTAAAATGGCTGAACTGCATGATTGATTAATGTTGTATTTTACATGATATGCTTTTATTAATATCATTGCATGGGATTGGGGTATTCTTGGAGGAAATCTTGAAAGTGGTTCATCCACGTCTTTGGAGGCTTTGCCTCAATGATGAAATTTGAGCAACATTCTTTTAATGTGGAGTGTAGGGTTGGGTGGGTTGAGATATTCCCCACATGGAGTGTAGGGTTGATGCAGGCGATGTAGCGGTTGGTGGGTTGAGTAGTCTCCCAGATGGGCTTGCATTCATTATTCTTGTTGTTACTCATATTCTTGAATCGGGCCTATGGGCCACACTTGTTATGTAAAAAGGGCTAAGGCCTTGCTCTTGTGATACGAAAAGGGCTTCGTCCACTGTATCGTTATCTCGAGTGGGGCTTAGGCCCAATGGGCTTGAGCTGATTTGGGCTTTGGATGGGTTCTGTATACACTGAGTTTTCCCAAACTCACCCCCTTCCTCTTTCATCCTTGCAGGTGAGCCCTAGTTGGTGGACTTGGAGCTGGGCGGGATTTAGAGTGGCCATGAAGATTGATTACCGATTTTAAATAAGTTTAGCATTTATTTTGGATTATTTTTATTATGCTTAAAGTTGTAATAAGGCCGCTCTTTTTAATTAATTTTATTTTGGGAATTATTAAACTGGTTAGCACTAGGGTTCGTTTTATAAAAGCTACTTGTTTTTAAAAGATCACGATGACACGCAAAGTTTCTGCAAAGTAAATGTTTTTCCAAGAAAATAAATATATTTAAGCAAACATTTTCAAACTTAATCATTTTCTTAATATGGACATAATCAAACGGTTTTCTCAAAATTATACGAGATGTTAGAGTGTAGCAATGGCGGTGTGCATGTCTAGGATTGGATCCGAAGGGAGCTTGGTACTTAAGCAATCCGACGGACTCACCTCCTCTTCTTCCTGGTTTCCTACCTGGTGCACAGCTTCCATTCACTTTAACCTACTCTTAAAAGTGTCTTCTACAACACCAACTAAGTTTTCCAACTAAGTAATCTGAATGTTTTGAGCAGCTTGATGTGGCGCATCGATCCGGTCATAACGTCTAGGCCGGGTTTGGGGTGTTACATTTAGTGGTATCGAGCACAGTTACAACAACTCGGTACGTGGATCGGGTCCAAATTCTTTTCAAAAACTTGGGCCTAAGAAGGGTATTTTTGGAAATGGTAAGTTTTTCAAAGAATGTTCAAGTTTTCTATTGTTAAACAAGGATAAATCAATATTTTAATATTAAAAGTGTTTTTAAATCAAATCCTTTTATTTTCAAAAAAAAAAATAGGGTTTTTAATTTTACAAAAGAGGTGCTTCTTGAATCCACAGCACCAAGTCTCATGCTCGTCTTTTTTGCTTTAAATATTTATATGGGCTGGATTGAAATAATCGTAGATAATCTTGAGCCTTAGAGATAGTGCCATTGATAATTAGGGCTACAAAACTGGGACCGTAGCTAAATTGCGATTGCGCGAAGATACTCTGAAACTCTATCTGTTCATAAGACATTCTGTAATAAACAGTGAAACCAGTAAACTAATGTCATAAAATTCGTGTCGATAAATCGTTATGAGTACAAGGGCTACTCGAGGAAGAGGCCGTGGTCGAGGCCAAGGTAGCACTCAAGCTGGATCTGCGTCATCTGAACACGTGCCAGCTGGCGGGGTACGTCCACCACCGATTAATGAAATGGGCCGTATGACCGGGCTGCGGGGATGACGCTTTGTCTCGAGCCATGTTAAGGGTGTTGGAAAGGGTGGCGGAGCTAACAAGACCCATGAATAAGGGGTCCATTTACGAGCGGCTTGAGCCAACTGAGTGAGATTTCTAGGGCGTGTCTGGAGTGGCCCCAAATGTGGTAATCTTGGTTGGAAGCCATAGGCGGATCATGGATGACACGGACTGCTTGGTGAAACGAAGTTGAAAAGGGCGGTGTCGTTGTTTGCGGGATGAAGCGTGTCGGTGGTGGATTCTTTGGGAGAGAGGAACCCCAACCGAGAGGGTAACATGGGAGCTGTTTAAATAGACCTTTAAGGCAAAATATGTTGGAGCTAGCTATGTGGATGCACATAGAAAGGAGTTCTTCATCGACTCGGAAATAAGACCATTCTTTGAGTATGAGGCGGAGTTTCTCTGATTGAGTCGGTATGCTAATGGCATCGTTTCCACTTGAATCTGGCGCAGCGTTCATTTTGAAGATGGCCTCGGAGATGAGTTAAGGGTACTCATAGCTCATGAGAGAGAGCGAGATTTATTTGCCTTTGGTAGAGAAGGCTAAGATAGCCGAGGAGGTGAAACAAACCGAGCGGAGGAATCGTGATAAGGATCAAAATCGGTTCGGGAGGGATCTTTGGACCGGTGGTCTTTAAATCGAAATGTTAAGAGAGCTAGGATAGAGGAACCGGTTGAGCGATTCCGGTGAACACAGGTGACCGCAAGCATGCGGGGATTGCGCGAATGCATCAAGGAGAGTCTTGGAAGCGTTACGGGGCTTATCTTCGTTGTGGGTCTAAGGAGCATAGGATTAAGGATTGTCCTAGGAGGGCCACTCGGGCTCGGGGGGCGAACAAGGGGTCAGTCTGACCAGCTCAACTTTGTGAGGATGGACCGCCACGCCAAGAGGTCGTGGACAAGGTCGCGGTGGTAATGGTCGTGGACGTGGGGCACCCAATGGGGGTATTGGTAACGCGGATGCTCGTCGGCCCGACTTTGGTGTATCTTGCTTCGCCAGCGAGGAGGGCGACGACCGATGTCATAAGCGTACGTTTTTATATATGGTGTACCTTATCTTTGCTCGATTGATGTGGGATCAACCCATTCATATGTGGCATATAACATTTACGGGCACTTTGGGTGTGCACTCGAGGAGACTGTGTGTGGGTGTCTATGATAAGTCCTTTAGGTCATTCGGTTAAGGTAGAGAAACTCTTCAAGGAGGTGCCTCGGAAATTCAAGGCGAGATTTTACGTGGGGATTTGATGGAGTTACCGTTTGAAGAATTCGGTTTGATACTAGGGATGGATTGGTTGACCAAGCATAAGGCAACTTTGGATTGTGCGACTAAGAGGATGGTGTTAAGGATGTCAATGATGAAGAGGTAATGATTATTGGAGAACGGAGGATTACTTATCAATGTAGTATCGGTGTGGAGGGTGAGAAACCGATGCGCAAAGGGGCGAGGCATATCGGCTTTGGTAAGCCAAATCAAACTAAGGATCATTGTGAAGACCATCGAATCTGTTAGGGAATTCGGGATGTTTTAGGAAGAGCTTCCTAGATTACCCCGAATCGGGAAGTTGAGTTTGGAATCGATTTGTTGCTGGAACCGCTCAAAGATCTATTGCACCCTATAGGATGGCACCAAGGAGTTAGTGGGCTCAAGGCTCAAATTCAAGAGTTGTTAGATAGAGGATTCATTAGGCCTAGTGTGTCTCCTTGGGGAGCACCGGTCTTGTTGTGAAGAAAAGGACGGAACAATGCGCATGTGCATCGATTATCGCCAGTTGAACAAACTGACGATTACGAATAAGTATCCATTACCAAGGATTGACGATCTGTTTGATCAGCTTAGGGGAGCTTCGGTATTCTCTAAAATCGATCTTAGCTTACGGATACCATCGGTGAGGGTAAAAGAAGGGATATTCATAAGACAACATTTCGAACTCGATATGGACATTATGAGTTTACGGTCATGCCGTTTGGGTGATTTAACGCTCTGCAGACTTTTATGGATCGATGAATTGAGTATTCCAACCTTACTTGGATCGGTTTGTAGTCGTCTTTATCGATGATATCTGGTATACTCTGAAACAGAGGCGAAGCATGATGAGCATCTCCGTATTGTGCTGCAAGTGTTAAGGGAAAAGGAGCTATATGCGAAATTCAGCAAGTGTGAATTCTGGTTGAAAGAGGTAACTTTCTTAGGGCATGTGGTCTCTGCCGAGGAGATCAAGGTGGATCCTCGTAAAATTAAAGCAATTCTAGAATGGAAGCCACCTAGGTCAGTATCGGAAATTCAGAGTTTCCTAGGGTTAGCAGGTTACTACAGAAGGTTTGTGGAGGGTTTCTCGGTGATGGCAGCACCCTTGAGAAAACTCATAAGGAAAGGAGTACCATTTGTCTGGACCGAGAAATAGCAAAAATCTTTTGATCAGTTGAAAAAGGTATTGACTGAAGCGCCAGTGTTGATTCAACCGTGTGCAGGAAGGACTTTCTTGTATATAGCGATCGTCGCATGTGGGGTTAGGTTGCGTCTTGATGCAAGAGGGCAAGGTGGTCCCTTATGCATCACGACAGCTTAAGGCTCATGAGGTGAATTACCGTACGCATGATTTGGAGCTAGCGGCGGTGATTTTTGCGTTAAAATTTGGAGACACTATTTATATGGGGAAAAGTGCATCATATACACGATCATAAGAGCTTAAAGTATTTGTTGACTCGAAGGAGTTGAACCTTAGGCAACGAAGGTGGGTGGAGTTGCTTAAAGACTACGATCGTTCGATAGAGTACCACCGAGAATGGCTAATGTGGTGGCGGATCTTGTTGAGTCGAAGGGTTATTCTTGATTTGAGAGCTTTGTTCGCACGATTAAGTCATGACTGACGATGGAAGCTTGTTGTCGAAGCGCAAGTAAGGCCTACTTGGGTGGCAGATTAAGGAAAAATAGTTGAAGGGCGATTCATTAGCTCTTGGTTCCGGCAAGTTAAGAGTGGTGAGAACGAGGATTTTGGGTTGAACAGTGAAGGAGTTACGTGTTTTCGTGGAAGGTTTGTATTCCAAAGGACCACGAATTGAGGCGATTAATTCTAAAAGAGGCTCATGGTGGACTCGTGCCATGCATCTGGAGGGAATAAGTTATATCGAGACTTGCGAGAGGTGTCTTTGTGGCCTTGACTCAAGCGGAGGTGGCCGAATTTGTGGGAAATGTCGGCGTGCCCGAGGTTAAGGTGAGCACCAATTGCCTTCGGATTCTGGAACTGTGAAAATTCCACTATGGAAGTGGGAAAGAGTAACAATGGATTTTGTGAGTGGGTTACCTTTGTCACCCACCAAGAAAGATTCGGTATGGGTGGTTGTGGATAGGTTAACAAAATCGCTCATTTCATACACATTACGTCTTGACTACTCACTTTGAAGTTGGCCAAGTTATATGTGGCGGAGGTAGTGCTTGTTGCATGGGGTGCCGGTGTCAATAATTTCGATCGAGACCCTAGGTTTACATCTCGGTTTTGGCAAAAGTTGCAAGAAGCGTTGGGTACGATTGGATTTTAGCATCTTTTCACCCATAGACAGATGGACGATCGAAAGGGTTATTCGAGTTCGGAAGATATGTTGAGAGGTTGTATCATTGATTTTCGTGGAAGTTGGGAGGACTACTTGCCATTGGCGAGTTTGCTTACAATAACACTATCAAGCAAGTATTCGATGGCACCATATGAAGCGCTTTATGGCGAAGATGTCGATGCCGACGTGTTGGACGAGTTGGGTGAGCGACGAGTGCTTGGACCGAAATTGGTGGCAGACACTGAAAACAAGGTTAGGTTGATAAGGGGTCGGTTAAAGGAGGCATCGGATAGACAGAAGTCGTATGCGGATCTAAAGCGCAAGGAGATTGAGTTCGCTGTTGGGGATATGGTTTTCTTGAAGGTTTCCCCTTGGAAGAAAATTTTGAGATTTGGAAAGAAGGGTAAGTTGAGCCCACGGTTTATTGGGCCTTACCGAATTTTTAAGCGGGTTGGACCAGTGGCTTATTAGCTAGAGTTATCACCAGAACTGCATCGTATCCACGACGTTTTTCATGTATCCATGCTGAGGAGGTATCGATCTGACCCAACTCATGTCATACCGATTCTGAGTAAATCAAATACGATCGGGTTTAACCTTCGAAGAGGAACCTGCGCAAATACTTGATCGGGACGTCAAGGTGTTGAGAAGGAAATCAGTTCCACTGGTGAAGGTACTTTGGAGGAACCATGGCAAGGAAGAAGCTACTTGGGAGACTGAGGAGGCTATGCGTCAACACTACCCTCAACTGTTCTAATAAGGTAAAATTTCGAGGTCGAAATTTCTTCAAGGAGGGTAGAGTTGTAACATCCTGATTTTTCGGATTTATTCGTGGTTTTCAATATGTTATAAAGACTTTAAATTTTTGTATTTGGATGTGAAATTAATATTTTGAGTAAGTAAATGGGCTTATGGAAGGCCCATGAGTTGGCCAAAACCCGATTGAATTTTTGAAATTTTGGACTTTGGAGTTAGGGGTTCTAGCTAGGAGGCCTTAAGTAGAGTTGTGGGTAAATCGCATCACAAAAAGAGCCTTGGTTAAGTGGCAAGGGTGACACCACTAGGCTCTTAGAAAAGTGGCGTGTGGAGCTTTGGGAAGGCAAGGGATCGATTCCTTGTGTTGGCAAATGGATGCATTTATTTTTAAGTGCAGGAGGGGTAAGTGTTGGAGTTCAGGTGGATTACTCGCTGAGGAGAGTTGGATCAGTTTAAATGCTTGGATTAAGGAGTGATAAGGGGAGAGATTTAAGGGATTGGGATGAGGCTAGGAGTTGGCCGAATATTGGGAATTGAAGAGGAAAAAATTGGCAGGGGGTTTTGAGGTTAATGTTTTGGCACTTAGGGTGTTGAGTGGTGCCGTTTTCTTTTGCTGAAACACCTTAGGGTTTTTCTTTTCTCTCTTCTTTCTCTCTAGCCAAAACTACCACCTCCTATATTCTTCTTTTTTCTATTTTTCTTCTTCAAAACCATTCATCAATTCTGCTTATCATCTGCACTTTTGCCGAAATCACAAAAGCCGAAAACACAAGTCTATTTCTCATTGTGCCTAATTTTCTTTTTCTCTTTTCCTCCATGTTTTCTCTTCCTTTATGCTTCTCCTTCTAGCCGAAACCTTCTAACCATCTTATTCACCTTCTTTGTCGATCCCATCTTCCATTAAACCTTCATCACCAATCACCATTAAAAGGCCGAAATCCTGAAAACTCACTACTTGTGCCGATTTCTCCAAAGCCAAATCCTTCAATATTTTTGTTCCTTGTGATCAACATTCATCTTCTCTAAACCCTTAATATCTGTCGGCAACGTTACTCCAAGGTTATAGCCTCAAACCATCATCTTCTTTCATCACCTAAAAAGCCAAAATACCATAGATTTAGGGACTTATAGCCGAAACTTCAAATCTTCTAGATTCGAGCTCTACCATCATTTAGAGGATCAATCTACATCAGATTTGCGTAGAGATCAAAGAGGAACAAGTGGTAAGTCCTCATCACTTTAGATCTAGTCTTATTTTACAACTTCGAAAAAAGTCGAAGTCCCTAAAATCTAGGGAGGCTGTCGATTTGGGCATATGGCTCTAAAGGATTTTAACTGATGTTTTCTGTCAATGATTAGTGTCTTCTTAAGTGTTGGATTGAAGGCGTGGGAGTTGGAGCAATCGGATTCGGAGATAGCTATCGATTTTGGTAAAAAGGTAAGGTTTCAAAGGCTTTTTAGGGATATGGTTCGATCATGGATAAGTAAGTTTTGGGGGTTTAGTGATGATGGTTTGTAAATAAGAACTATGGTAATAAATTGTAGGACATCGAAAGGGATCTCAGAAGCAGTCGTCGCAAATCAGGTGTGTACCGAACACCCTTCCTTAGTTCAATTCGGCAAAAGCCGAAATGCCGAAATTCTGGCATTTCATGGTCATGTGAGTATGCGAATGCTCTCAAGTCATAGAGTAATTGTTAGATCTGGCACCGCAAGGTGGTAAGCACGTTCGCGTGATGTTTTAGCGTATTTCAGAAAAAGGGGCTCGATGGGCCAAAATTGGGCCCAATGGGCTTACGGACCAATATGGGTAAGAGAGGGGCAAATTAGCCTGTTAGGTAGATGGTGGAATCAAATTGCATAAAACTGATAAAAATTACTGAATTAGCTTGTGTAGTAGCGTGAGATCACGAAATTACCCTAAAGAGCAAAATTACAAATTACCCTAAAGAGCAAAATTACCAAATTACCCTAAAGAGCAAAATTACCGATATACTCCTAGGGTTTTAAAATGGCTGAACGCATGATTGATTAATGTTGTATTTTACATGATATGCTTTTATTAATATCATTGCATGGGATTGGGGTATTCTTGGAGGAAATCTTGAAAGTGGTTCATCCACGTCTTGGAGGCTTTGCCTCAATCGACCGAATTTGAGCGGCGTTCTTTCGCAACTGTGGAGTGTAAATTTGGGTGGGTTGAGATATTCCCCACATGGAGTGTAGGGTTGGTGCAGGCGGTGTAGCGGTTGGTGGGTTGAGTAGTCTCCCCAGATGGGCTTGCATTCATTATTACTGTTGTTACTCATGTTACTGAACTGGGCCTATGGGCCACACTGTTATGTAAAAAGGGGCTAAGGCCTTGCTACTGTATTCTGAAAAGGGCTTCGGTCCACTGTGTACTGTTATCTGAGTGGGGCTTAGGCCCAATGGGCTCGAGCTGATTTGGGCTTTGGATGGGTTCTGTATACACTGAGTTTTCCCAAACTCACCCCCTTCCTCTTTCATCCTTGCAGGTGAGCCCTAGTTGGTGGACTTGGAGTCAAGGGATTCAGAGTGGCCATGAAGATTGATTGCCGATTTTAAATAAGTTTAGCATTTATTTTGGATTATTTTTATTATGCTTAAAGTTGTAATAAGGCCGCTCTTTTTAATTAATTTTATTTTGGGAATTATTAAACTGGTTAGCACTAGGGTTTGTTTTATAAAAGTTACTTGTTTTTAAAAGATCACGATGACGCGCAAAGTTTCTGCAAAGTAAATGTTTTTCCAAGAAAATAAATATATTTAAGCAAATGTTTTCAAACTTAATCATTTTCTTAAGATGGACATAATCAAACGGTTTTCTCAAAATTATACGAGAGGTTAGAGTGTGGCAATGGCGGTGTGCATGTCTAGGATTGGATCCGAAGGGAGCTTGGTACTTAGCGGTCAAGCGGACTCACCTCCTCTTCTTCCCGGTTTCCTACCGGTGCACTGACTTCCATTCACTTTAACCTACTTTTAAAAGTGTCTTCTACAACACCAACTAAGTTTTCCAACTAAGTAATACGGAATGTTTTGAACGCTTCGATGTGGCGCATCAGATCCGGTCATAATGTCTAGGCCGGGTTTGGGGTGTTACAATTCATATAATAATAACAAGATCCGTCTTAGGTTTCATTCCCCTTAGGTATTTATGGGATTTAGTTCATACTTATGAAAGAAAACATCTCAAAAGCATAAAGATAACAAAACATAAGAAAACCCAAAACTCCTGAAGCAACTTGAAGGGAGATCTTCAGCCTTGATGATGGATTCGGCTTCTGATATGGATCAATCGACTTTCCTTGAGTAATTCCCTACTTCCTACTCTACGTCCCCCTTCTAAGTGCCTCCTCCCGTGTTTAAATAGGCTTAAGAATGCCTAAGAGCCCTCAAAATTGGCCTTTTCCAAATAGGGTTATACTTGGGCTTGGCAGGGACACGTCCGTGTGACACGCCCGTGTACGATTACTCCAGCCCGTGGTCAAGGCTGTTGAATAGGCACGGGCGTGTAGTCTACCCATGTAAGTCGTGCTTCAATCCTACCAAATGGACACGGCCGTATGACTTGCCCGTGTGAGGAAGTCCAGGCCGTGTTGATTTCCCACGTGGGTCTATTTTCTCTGTTTTTGGCCCGTTTCTCGCTCTTTTTACTCTCCTATGCTCACCTAAGTATAAAACATGATATTAAAGCATTAGGAGCATCGGATTCGCCAAATCTAAGGAGAAACCATTCATAAATGGGCTAAGCATAGGATAAAAATATGTATAAATTACAGTTTATCAAGCAACATGGTTTTCCAATATAGTCTTGAGGTCCAGTTATTACTAGCTGCAAGTTAAGGAGACAGGTGTACCTAAGACTGCTTTCAGAATAAGGTATGGTCACTGCGAATTCCTTGTTATGCCTTTTGGATTGACGAATGCTCTGGCTGTGTTTATGGATTTGATGAATAGAATATTTCGTCCATACTTGGATAAGTTTGTTGTAGTGTTCATAGATGACATTTTAATTTACTCTAGAGATAAGACAAAACAGCTGAGGATCATTTTCCAGACTTTGAGAGATAATCAATTATATGCCAAGTTCAATAAAAGTGAGTTTTGGCTTTAGGAAGTTGGATTCTTAGGCCACATTGTTTCCGGTGATGGTATTCGGGTTGATCTTAGTAAAATTTCTGCTATTGTTGAGTAGAAGCCTCCAAGGAATGTAACCAAAGTTAGGAGCTTTTTGGGCTTAGCGGGTTATTATCGAAGGTTTGTAAATAGATTTTTTATGATAGTCACTCTTATGATGAGACTGCTGTAAAAGGATGTTAAGTTTGAGTGGACAGAAAAGTGCAAACAAAGCTTTGAAAAGTTGAAAATGCTATTGACAGAGGCGCCAGTGCTAGTACAACTGGAACCAGGGAAAGAATTTTTAATCTACAGCGATGTGTCCTTGAATAGACTAGGATGTGTGCTTATGCAAGAAGAAAAAGTTGTAGCTTATGCTTCGAGATAGCTGAAACCTCACAAGAAGAATTATCCAACTCATGATTTGGAATTGGCCGCCATAGTGTTTTCCTTGAAGATTTGGTGTCATTATTTGTTTGGGAAAAAATGCCATGTCTATACCGATCATAAGAGCCTCAAGTATTTGATGACTCAAAAAGACTAAAATTTAAGACAACGGAGATGGTTGGAAATGTTGAAAGATTATGAGCTTATAATCGATTATCATCCGGGAAAGGCGAACGTAGTTGCTGACGCTTTAAGTAGGAAGTCTCTATTCTCTTTGAGGGCAATGAATACACAGATGACCTTATATGATGATGGCTCCATTTTAGCTGAATTGAGAGCTAGGCCGACTCTTCTCCGTCAGATTTGTGAAGCTCAAAAATTCGATGAGGAATTATAAGCTAAGAATGTTTAGAGTGAAGCAACCAGTGAACCTGACTTTCAGACTGACTTAGATGGATGCTTGAGATTTTGGGGAAGAATCTGTGTTCTGAAGAATGCTGAGTTGATCCAGACTATTTTACACGAGGCACATAATAGTCGTATGCCAGTTTATTCGGGAAGTACCAAGATGTACAGTGACTTGAAAAAAGATTATTGATGGAATGGCATGAAAAGAGATATCTCAGAATTTGTAACAAGATGTTTGATTTGTCAATAGGTTAAAGCTGAACATCAAGTACCCTCTGGTTTACTCCATCCTATTGTGGTCCCTGAGTGGAAATGGGACCAGATCACTATGGATTTCGTGATTGGGTTGCCAGTAACTCCAAGAAAGAGAGATGCTATTTTGGTGATAGTTGATAGATTGATTAAATCGACCCATTTTATACCAGTGCTCACAGATTATTCTCTAGATAAGTTAACCGATTTGTATATTTTAGAGATTGTTAGACTTCATGGTGTGCCATTGTGGATTATTTCGGATAGAGATCCGAGATTTATGTCACGATTTTGGAAAAATTTGCAAGCAGCTTTGGGAACAAAACTGAATTTTAGTACTGCTTTCCACCCACAAACTGATGGACAATTCGAGAGAATAATTCAGACACTTGAAGATATGCTTTGATGTTGTGTTCTTGAGTTTCAAGGTAGTTGAGAAAATTATCTACCTTTGGTTGAATTTACTTACAACAACAGTTATCAGTCTAGTTTAAGGATGGCACCTTATGAGGCATTATATGGCCGGAAGTGTCGAACTCCTTTGTATAGGACAGAGCTTAAGGAAAGTAAAATTTCGGAGTTGATTTGATCAAAGAAATTGAGGATAATTGAAAGTAGCATCAGATAGATAGAAATCGTATGCAAATTTGAAAAAAAAAAGAAATTGAGTATCAAGTGGGTGACAAAGTATTCTTGAAGGTATCACCCTGGAGAAAGGTTTTAAGATTCGGTAGAAAAGGAAAATTAAGTCCTCGTTTTATTGGGCCTTATGAGATTACCGAGAGAATAAGACCGGTTGCCTATCGTCTAGCTCTGCCATCAGAGTTGGAAAGATCCATAACGTGTTTCATTTATCCATGTTACGTCGATATAGATCGGACCCCTCGCATGTGATTACCCTGACAGAGGTTGAAATTCAACCGAACATGACTTACAGTGAGGAACCAGTTAAAATTTTGGCCAGGGAAGTTAAGCAACTGAGGAACAAAAGTATTGCCCTTGTGATGGTATTATGGCATAGACATGGGGCTGAAGAAGCCACTTGGGAACCAGAGAAGACTATGAGAAGTCAATATCCGAACCTGTTTACTGGTAAGACTTTCGAGGACAAAAGTCCCTTAGGGGGAGAAATGTAACATCCCAAAATAAGGCCTAGTCAGAATAGTGGTTTCGGGACCATAAATCTGATGTTAAAATATTGTTTTTATGATTTTTATGAGGTTCAGAATATGAATATATGCATGTGTTAAAGTTTCATGAAGAAATTCTAAGTATAAGGTGTCCAATTGGAAATTAGGGACCAAATTGAATAAGTTGCAAAATTTTATTTTAGAAGAATTTTGTATGAAATTGCTTTAGATTATTAATTAGGAGGTCTTAAATAGAAATTTTCCCAATTTCTAAGTTTTTGGACAAAAATGGGCTTGTATGGAAAAATTTGAAGGAAAGGCATTAGGGGCATTTTGGTCATTTGGTATATTAATGAAATAAAAAGGGAAAATAAGACAAAAATCAGCTAATTCTCTCCATGTTGCTGCCAAAATTTTAGGGTTCTCCATAGCTAGGGTTTTCAAGCTTTCCAAGCTTTATAGTAAGTGCTCCCAAGCCCTGTTTTTAATGTTCTTTGTATTTTTGAAATCTCGGTAACTTGCTCTCTCTATTTCTACCCATATTTCATGCTAGGGTTCATGTTTAAAAATTTACCCATGCTTTAGAAGCTTATGTTTTGATGATTTATGGAGGGATATGAGAGTTTAAAGGATGGTAAACGAATTTTACTAAGTAGATTTTCATGAAAAAGGCTTTAAGGACTATTTTGTAAAAGTTGTAGAAAATGTGAACGGAAGCAAAATGTGGGCTGTTATGAACATGAAAAATGTTCAGCTAGGCTTAGGTAACTAAGAAATCGCATACATTGTATTATCTGAGCCTAGGGACTAAATTGCAAATATATAAAAGTATAGGGGTAAAATAGTAATTTTACCCAAATATGAATTTTGGATTGTTTTGAGTAATGTATGTATTAAACGAGCTAAATTTGGTATTATATATCAAGAGAATCGAGATACGGGCCTTGATCGGGGAAAGAATAAGGTTTATAAGGTTTAGGCTCGATTTCTAATATTTTGTACCGAGGTAAGTACATATGCAAATAAATACATTAATTATTGTTATTAAATGATTTATTGATATTTGTATGCTTAATATGCTTATTTGGCTATGTTGATAATATAACATGTTTTGATGCTTTGCTATATGATTATGAGATGTTGGCCATGTGAAAGAAACCATTTATGCGAGTACGTTCGGTAAAGGTTTAGAAGTCTAAAATTCTGTTTGAACCTGAGGAATAGTTGAGGATACAAGTGACATGTCACTAGGATAGTCATGTGTGTTATGAGCTCATTTAATATGTGATACATGCTAGGGTCCGGGTGCTGGGTATCCTGAGTTGTGTTGGGATACTCTCTTAACTCTTTGAGTAGCCCCGTTGAGAGCGACATGTGATTCTATGATATACGGCACTTCGGTGCACTTTCTGTCAGGTAGCCAAGGCTACGTTCAGGCACTTCTGTGCATTTGTTCCGTGTGTCCGAATCATATTCCAAGTGTTCAACAGGTAACGTAATATGAATTCCGAAAGTAAAATTTAAATAAGCCATATGTGTACAAGATGGCACAGGTATGTACTAAAACCCTATGAGGACTTAGTATATGATGATATTTATGGAAAGATATGTGTTTGGATAAGCATGTACATATGAATATGGAAGGTAAAGTGTACATATATAACATGATGAAAAGTATCATAATGGATAAGTAATTATGCGTAGATTATCAATAATTGCAAAAATGTAGATTATTTGTATGTGTACTTACTAAGCTTTATAGCTTACCCTCCTCTCTTTTCCCTTCTCTTTAGATACGTTAAGTTAGCTCAAAGGATCGAGAGACGTCGGAGCTCAGATCACACTATTTTCAAGGATTTTGGGGATAAAAGGGTTCAATTATTTTGGTCATGGTATGTATAGGAAACTTGTCTATTTTGTTTATATGTGTCATGTTGAAGTAGCCAAGTGTAATGGCTCATTTGGGCATTGATTATTTTGTATGTGGCCATGTCATTTGGTCCATATTAATGATTGGAATGTATCCCTAAGTTTACCTTTTCATGCATTCTAAGATGTGGATGTGTTGGTTTGATGGATGACTATTTATTTGCTAGTATTTGGTTGCATGATTTAGCACTCATAACGGATTGATAATAAGGAATATGGTAAACCCTGAAATTGGTGTGGAATGACTAAGAGATAAGGTTGTCTGAATACAAATGGACTAGTATAGAAAGGGGACATAGTGATGCTATAATGTTGCATGTTTCAGTGTCCAAATATATCATGGGATATGCCATTGAACATATGGAAGTGTATGATTGTTCAAGGGTACCAATGGCTTGAATTTTAGGCCGTATGTGACACACAGTTAGCCCCATGAGCGTGTCGTTCGGCCGTGTGTCCCCTGCACCTTGAATTTTATGTTAACATGCATGGTAGTAAACACACGGGAAGAGACACGACCATGTGTCTCAACCGTGTGGAGGACATGGCCTATAGCCACGGGCGTGTGCTTGGCCGTGTGCCTCAAATTTGTATGATGATGTCATAAATAGAATGCTTCTAAAATCACACGGGCTACCACAATGGTATGTCTCAGGCCGTGTGAGGAACACGGGCCAAGGACACGGGCGTCTGCTTAGCCGTGTGAAAACCCCTGTAGGTTCGAATTGGAAAATAAATCCAATAATTCCACACGGGTGTGGGACATGGGCGTGTCCCCAAGCACACGGGCTTGTGCATTGCCTCCACACAGGTGTGTGAGGCTTTAACCTAGAAATTTTCTTAGAATTTTCGTGAGTTCTCGATTTAGTCTCGGACCGCTAATGATGTATGTTTTGGGCCTCGTAGGTCTATAATAGGGACAAATTGACTTTAAGTGATTGGTTTTAGTTTGAATGAAATTTTGTGGCCCAGTTCTGTATGTTTGGTTCTGCTTAAGTTCACTAATGCCTTGTACCCTGTCCCAGCATCGGATACGGGTAAGGGGTGTTACAGGATGGACTTAAAATGGCATTAGGAGAAAAGGTTTCGTCATAGTCTATCCATGAACTTGTCGAAAACCTTTAGTGACTAATCACCCTTTGTACGTTTGTACATCACTATCAATATCAATTTTTTTTTAAAATCCACTTGCACCCTATGGGTTTAACCCCTTCAAGTGGGTTGTAACACCCCTAACTCAAATCCGTAGCTAGAACAGGCTTATGAAGCTTTAGTGAAGGTTACAAATAAAACAGTCAGAAACTTCAAACATTTCATAACATAATAATAATGACATCAAAACCAATCAACATCATATATATTGGCCCTTATACGTGTAACACCCTAAATCCGACCTGGACGTTATGGCCGAATCTGGCAATGTCACATTGAAGTGTTTTTTCGTAAAGTGTGATATCGTTGAAAAACCCTTTCCAGATTTAACTTCGTTGTGTGATCTTATTGATGCTTTTAAAACGAGTCATTCATTTTAAACTTGCATCCCAATCAAAAGGTATTTACTTTGAAAACTTTTTGAATGTCAAGATATCGCTTTTTAGCGAAAGCTTTCTAAATCGATTGCTTTCTTATAAAAATGTTGTTTCTTTTTAAAAATCGAGTTCTTAATACTAGTAGGTATAACCAAAGCAAATTAAAATCCCAAATTAAAAATAAAATCCAAAGAGGCATTATTACATTAAAAATACCCAAAATAAAATTACTTATAATTTAAAAATTAACTACAGAAGTACGTGCGATTGTGTGGCCACCTTTGAGTCCCTCGCAGCACCAAGCTGCCAAAGACTTGGGATTACCTATATAGATAAATAGATGGGTGAGTTATGAAAACTCAATATGTAATCCCATATCAAATAAACAAACAATGAGTAAACACAGTCTTGGCCTAAGCCCAATCCGGTGATGGTTCAGTATCAGTTAGGGCCTTGGCCCAGTACAGTATCAGTATCAATTTGGGTCAGAGCCCATCTCAGTGACAGTACAGTAAAAATATGCAATAAAGAGATCCTACACAACCAGCCTCTACACTCCATCTCCGTCCAACCCTGCACTCCATGTGGGGATAAAATCAACCCACCCATCCCTACACTCCAAGAAGTACTGGTTGCGACACTAAACAGTATTTGCAGCAGAGCTGCTAGTACAGTACACTTCCTCCAATCTTAATAAACCCATCCCAATGCAACATATCATACATTATGTCATGACATGTCATAATATCATACGTGTATTCAATATGTTTAAAGTGGCATGCTCAAATATAATCATACATCTCATAAGGGCATAATAGTCATTTTATCACACAAGGGCATAATAGTCATTTTATCGGTTAGGGATCCAGGTACACTTACTGACCCAACACTAGGTCCATAGTCATCTCCGGCGACCTATGTAACCTTAACAGTCAAATAGTAAAAATGGGCCCAAGGCCCATAATGTGGGCCCATATGCCCGTGTGGCCCACATAGCCCAAAAATGGCCTTGGTCGTCTGGATTACACAGCCTGGCCCAATATTCTTCACACATATGTGTGGTTTACCTGAGTGAGGCCCACATGCTCGTGGGGCCTGCATGGCCTTGTTTGGCCCGAAATGGCCCACAACGGCCTCGGCTTATGGAATCACTCATAGATGGCCTCGATGATCATATGTCCATGTTTAGCCACATGGACTACCACACGAGCGAGCGCACGCCCGTGTAACGTAGCCGTTCACTTATTCCGGCTTTTGCTGATTTCCAAAGTTGGGACTGTGTCACCTTGTTTGCAAAAGTGCGCACCCAACTCTTGAGCACTCCAACCTATAGTCAAACATAACACAACATTAGTCCTTTCATGATAGGGTTACCGGGACCTCTCTGACTTTACTTGTTTAAAAAGGGAGATTGTCACTTGCCTTAATAGAGCTAAGATGGCTTAGTCCACTTAAACTGCTGAAAAAAGTTGATTATACGCTCTTAGGTGATTAACTGCATTATAACCGAATTCCAGTTAATATTTATTCTCATGATCAGATTAAACCAAACGATTAACCACTTACTAAAATGCAACCCAAGTGTAGGGGAAAGGAAGCAATCGGTCTACCCTCAACGATCACACGATACCACAAAGGAAAAGGCTAGCACCAATACACTCCTAGTAAATTGGCAATAAAAGAAGAAGTTAGATACAAGACTAGCCTAGCAGAGAGAGAAAAAGAAAGAGAAAGCAATCGTACACTCAAACTGATTGGTCAAATGACAATGCTGAAACCAAAAGAACAGGAGGAGGAGAGGTGGAGAATTCGGCCAAACAACAAAATGAAGAGAGAAAAAAGAATTTGGAGAAAGAGAGAGGGAAAAGGGAGTATTCAGCCAAAGCTTGAGAGAGGGAGAAGAGCAGAGAATCGGCCAAAACAAAATCGATTGGGGGAAGGGAGAGAATGAAGATTAGGCAAAAGCAAAGAAAACCGAGAGAATGGCTGCTAAAGGAGTTGGGGAAGACAAGAAAATCGTTCAGTAAAGGCACTGTAGTGAAGAACAAAACCAAAATAGAACAGCACGAAAAGTACCCGAATGGTCAATAGCAATATTCAGCTACCAAAACAAAGAGTGAAAAGAACCAGAAAGCATTTGTTAGAAATCGAAAATGAGGACAGAAAGCAACCAAAGCCGAATTCTGAGAAGCAGGAGTTCACATTCGACACTAACTCTCCCACACCTTTCAAAATTCCTTATTTTCCTCACCAAATCACTCAAACCGACCACCAATCCCTTGGTCCACTCCTTGAAACTCTCCTCCAATCTTTTAACCATCTAATTTGAACTTCGTCCCAAACCAGAGTTTTGGCTAAGCTAGAACACTCCTACGGCACTAGCAGCAAAATAAAACATCTTTGCGCATAGCAGGACTCGAACTCAAGACCTTGAGTAACAATGCCACACCACTATCCCTTAGACCAGCAAGCCCTTTCTGACATGTTTTACCCACTTTTATTTAAAAGCCTATTGCCTAGAGACAGGGGTTTATCCATTTAAAACAAAATTTTTACACAAGCCAAGGCTTGAACCCAAGACTTCTCAGACACTTCCCAGGATACTTAACCACTAAAGTAGACATGCAACTGTGTCATAGCCATACAAAAATAAATAAATACTTAGGATTTTGGGGCATTACAATATGAGCCCTCGAGGCCCTAAATACCCATTAGAAACAAGTTGGGACAAATAAAAAAATCAAAGAATTTTTTAGAAAATAGTAAAAATTTTCAAAGCTGCAAGTGTCAGACGACTGTGTGGCCAGGCCGTGTGACTCACATGGCCAAGAGACATACCCGTATCTTAGGCCATGTGGGCATTCGTAATAGGGACACATGGCTGTGTCCCAGCTTGTGCCTGTGCCTATGTAACTCACTCACTTAGGCCACACGGCCAAGCCACACTCCCGTGTGCTAGGCCGTGCACCCTTCGAAGTAACCTCACATTCCTGTGTGCTAAGCCGTGTGCTAGTGGACATTTATGGACATCTTTTAAGTGTTTTTTGTTTATTAATTAAAAGGTTAATATAGTAAATTAGTAAATAATTAAGATAAAATAAGTAAAGAAATGAAAAAGCTTTCATCTTCTATTGTTTCCACTGAAAATTCAAAGAAAGAAGAAGCCATGGAAGCCATTTCTGGTTTGGTCATTTTATTGCTTAATTGTAAGTCCATTTTTTTCCTATATTTAATGATTTCTGTGTTTTTGAGATTGTTACAACTAGGTCTAGCTAGCCCATGGACTATTTTGCAAAATTGTTAAAGGTTTAGAGTTTTCCCATTGATGAATACATAAGAATTTTGATGTTTAATGATAGATTATTAATGTTTGATGATAGTTATACAAGTTTTCTTAAGTATATTTTAGTGAAGATGCAAATTAGGGATTAAATTGTGAAATGTTGAAACTTGTGGTTAAAATGTGAAAGAAATGAAAAATATGGGTTGATATGTGCACTAGGGAAATTTGACTAGCATGGGTTGGTATTAAATTGCATGAATTTGTGATTTTATGAAATAAGGACTAAATTGTAAAAATGTGAAACATTACGAAAAATGTGTAAAAGTGCATTAATGTGAATTTTGGACTAACTTGAATAGAGAAATAATTAAATAAGGTAATTTTGATTACATAGAGATCAAGAAAAGCGAAATCTGGATCTAGATTGGGGGAAAGGCAAAGTACTCGACTAATCGATCTGTTTAGCCGTTTTTGCGTCCGAGGTAAGTTCGTGTGTAATAAGCATTGCTATATTTGTGTTTTAAATGTTTTGATATTGCATGAATTGTGAATTATGAACTTGCAGACACATTTGATGAAGATTCGACATTAGAAATCCCGATTGAACCTCAGGAATAAATGAGGGTACGAAGGACATGTCATTAGGAGTTACATTGATTTGGCTTCGGGCCATGATATTGGCACTTTAGGTTCGAGGTACATTGATTTGCCTTTGGGCCATGATATTGGAACTTTGGGTGTGAGTTACATTGATTTGGCTTCGGGCCATGATATTGGCACTTAGGGTGCGAGACTCCCGAGTATCCAACATTTATTCCAAATGGTACAACGGGTATATTGAAGATGTGAAATGATGAGAAATAGATACATATCGGTGTAACACCCCTTACCCGTATCCAAGGCCGAAACAGAGTACGAGGCATTACCAGACTTAACAATACACATAGACGAAAACCGAGCCATAAAATTTCATTTAATTCAAACTTTTCGAACACATACATAGCAAACAAAGCTAACTATATCATTACATCAAAACATAGGAAATGGCACGATTAATTAAACTTAAAAACCATAATGCATAAGGATCACATCTCATGATCATATACGATAACTCAATGCAGACTGGTACGTATGGTCAAAATCATAATAAAAAATACATATCACAAACCAACTTCCTATACATGCCACTCACTTGATATTTCTAATATTTGAATTAATTCTCCCAAAAATGATAGTTTGATAGTGTGATTTTTCCTCCGACGATCTCCAACCCTGAGCCGACCTGCCAATACTAAAGAAATGGAGAGGATGGGTAAGCTTTACGCTTGGTAAGTTCATATGAAAATAATAAGCAATTACTACCACGCTTTTCAAGATAAAACATTATAATTGTACAAATACACATGTTCAGGTTAAGCTGTGTTATCGAGTTATAGTTACTAAATCATTCATAACTGAAGCTACAAAACTCCAAATTTAGTTTCATTAATTTTCCTTGAAACTAGATTCATACATCTTTCTCCCATAAAATTTCCAGAATTTTTGGTTTAGCCAATTAGTACAGTTTATTCATTAAAGCTTTCTCTATTTTGCTGTCTAACAGTTCTGACCTCTCTTTATTAAAAATTATTTATCTCATATTTAGGGACTCGAATGATGTTCCCGTCCATTCCTCCTGAAAGTAGACTCATTGAAGATTCTATTCATGTAAATTATAACTCATAATTATTTACGTACAAACTTGTCGAAATCTCATCAGGTACAACCGTGCAGCAATTCATACAACCCAGGTAATAGTAATTTAACACTCAATTCATGTAACAAAAATTTTCCATTCAATTTTACATGACACAACAAGCATTACATTTTTTTTTTCCATATCATACATACCATCCATCAACTTCTCTAAAACATATTAAATCATACAATTTATGCCATATCAATAGAGAATTACAATTCATGCATGGTATTGCATTATTATTAACACACGAACTTACCTAGATTCAAAAACGACAATTTACCATTTTAGTCCATAACCTTGTATTTTCCCGATTTAAGCCCGAATCTCAATTTCCTTCATCTATAATATCACATTTAGCCTAATAATTAGTCACACTATTCATACGGGTCTAAAAATCATATTTTACAAATTTTCATTTTAACCCCTAAACTTTTGCATATTTGCACTTTTCCCCAAGGTTTGGAAATTGAACTTCATCCTATTTTCTTATGTTTTATGACATGCTGATCATTTTTTCCTTCAATGGAAACATCAAATTCTGACTCTAACATGTAGTTATGACTATTAGGTATTTTTACCGATTAAGCCCTTTTTCTCGTTTTCACTTAAAATCGAGTAGCACAAGTTGTCTAACATAATTAAAACCTCATATTCTATCATAAAACACCAAAATACACAAATTTCACCTATGGGTATTTTTCCAGTTATGAACCCTAGGTTGAATTATTGCTAGCATAAGCTAAATCGAGCTACCGGGATTTTAAAAACATAAAAATCATTAAAAACGGGGCTTGATATGAAGCTTAAAAGTTGAAGAAACCCTAGCTATGGAGAGAGTAAAATTCAGCAGCAACATATGGAGAAGATGACCATTTTTGTGTTATTTTCCCATTTTATTTCATTTAATATCAAAATGACCAAAATACCCTTCCTTACTAAACTTTCAAAAATTCCATCCATGTCCAAATTTTTGTCCATAAACTTAGAAATTGGTAAAATTGCTATTTAAGACCTCCTAAATAATATTTCAAAGAAATTTCATACTAGAAACTTCTAGAATGCAAGTTTTGCAACTTATTCAATTTAGTCCCTAACTTCAAATTAAGCATTTTATGCATAGAATTTCTTCATGAAATTTTCACACAATCATGCAATCATATCATAGACCTCAAAATAATTGTAAAATAATTATTTTTATCTCGAATTTGTGGTCACGAAACCACTATTTCGATTAGGCCCTAATTTGGGATATTACATATCGGTACAGGTATGTACGGAAAACTATTCGAACAATGAGTCTAAGGAAGTTGTGAGTGTATGATCAAGTAGATTTATGATAGATTGAAATTAATGTATTGTTGCACATTATGTCTCTTAATTTGAATGGTAAATGAATGGTGAGACTTGCTTATTATTTTCATAAGAGCTTACTAAGTTTTATAGCTTATTTTTTTTATTTTACCATGTTTTATAGTGATTTCAAAGCTAGCTCAGATTCAGGGATCGTCAAAGACTTCGTCACACTATTCTACTATCACTTTGGAACTTTTGAGCTTATACCTTGGTTATATGGCATGCATAGGATTTATGGCTATTTTGGTTATGAGTTGATAATGATTTTGGTCATTTGAAATGGCTTGTAAATTTTAAATGTTTTGGTTTGTATATAGCCATGAGAGTTGGATTAGTTTGGTTAATGTGATGATGTATATATGTGTATAAATGGCTTATGCTATGAGGTTTATTTTTGTTTATTAAACGCCTAGATGATATATGGTAGTGAAGGTAGAAAATTGCTTAGTGTATGTCTAATGGGGATTGGTATATTGAGTATTATATGAATGCATTAAGAGTTATGATAGACATGTGATTTTAGGTAAAGTTGTGTACAATTGAAAGTGTCAAATTAGGTGTTTTGAGATTGTGAGAATTGTATACTTTGAATTGGTATGTTTTGGTCTTGGTTGTGCTTGAATTTAATGCTCATATATGCTATGATTATGTGGCATTCGATTTGTGTAGGTGTGCTTAAATTTGGGTGGCAAAATGGCTTGGTAAATAGCCTATTTTTGTCCACATGGGTAGAGACATGAGTGTGTGTCTCAGTCGTGTGCGACACACGGTTAGGTTACATGGCCATGTGTCCCCTGGTGTTGAATTGGAAACCAAGTCAGTATGCTCCATACGACCTCACACACGGGCGTGTGACTTGGCCGTGCTGCATAAGTCAGTATACCCTATAGGTTTGGCATGGCCTAGTACATGGTCTGGTACACAGATGTGTGTGTTGGCCATGTGACCCAAGTCATAGTGTTACACAGGGTTGAACATGGGTTGTGACACGACCATGTGCTCCCTTTTCGAATGTCCACACAGCTTGTGACACGGGCGTGTGTCCCCTATTTTTTAGAAAATTTTTTATGTGTCTAAAAGTTTCTAAAGTTATTGGTTTAGTCCCGAACCACCTCAAATGCATGTTTTGGGCCTTGTAGGCTCGTATTAGAGACAATATGATTGGTTGTAAATGAATTGTACTTGAATTGACTAATTGTATGAGAAATGTATTATTATTATGTTTTAAGTTTGGTAATGCTCTGTAACCCTATTCCGGCATTGAATACGGGAGAGGGGTGTTACACATTACGAATTCTTTCAAGTTTTGTCGATAAAGTTAATCAGTACACAACAGGTTTGATTCTTTCAATAATCTTATACGGCTCGATAAATCACAGACTCAGCTTTCCTTTACGACCGAACCGAATCCTGGGCGATACTTTCAAGGATACTCTATCGTCTACTTGAAATTCTATATCTTTACGTTTAAGATATGTATACGATTTCTAATGATCTAAAGAAGCTTTCAAGCTATCTCGGATTACTTTCACTTTTTCTTTAGTCTCACAAATCAAATCAACCCTGTGAATCTTTTTCCCACTGAGCTCAGTTTTTCCGACCATACAGAGCCTTATACGGTGCCATTTTTATACTCGACTGAAAACTGTTATTATACGCGAATTTGACCAATGGTAGATATTTCTCCCAGTTGCCTTCAAAGTCTAATACACATCAATGAAGCACATCTTTGAGAATCTGAATCACACGTTTGGACTGATCATCGATCTAAGGGTGAAATGTAGTGCTAAAATGCATCCGTGTACCAAGAGCTTTCTGTAACTTTCTCCAAAATTCTGATGTAAACTATGGATCTCTATCTGAAATAATAGAGACTGGCACTCCGTGTGATTTGACAATCTCAGAGACATATAACTTAGCCAATCTATCAAGGGAGAAATCTGCACATACAAGAATAAAATGTGCAGATTTCATCGAATAGTAGACAATGACCCAAATTATATCTTTCTTTCTTGGTGATAGGGGTAACCCCGATGCGAAATCCATAGTAACTTGATCCCATTTTCACTCCAGTATCATCACTGGCTGTAATAGTCCTAAATGTACTTGATGTTCAACTTTAACTTGCTGACATATCAAACATCTCAATACAAAATCAGAAATCTCACATTTCATTCCTGGCCACCAGTACATTTGTTTCAAGTCACCATACTTCGTGTATGAATAGAAAAGCTACCACTATAAGCTTCATGTAAGATTCTCTGAATAAGCTCTAGATTCCTTGGTACACAAACTCTACATCTAAATAGTAGGCAATTATCAAATCCTATCTGAAAATCTGAATCAGAAGTCGATTCACACCGTACCCGTTTAGGTAGCAACTCACTATCATATTTCTGAGCTTTGCAGGTCTGCTATAAAAGAATCAGTTTAGCTTTTAACTTGGCTAAGATCGAGACATCATCAGATAATGTCAATCATGTATTCATTGTTGGTAAAGCAAACAAGGACTTTTTACTCAAAGCATCAGCAACTATTTTTGCTTTTTCTGGATGATAATTAATGATCATCTCGTAATCTTTAAACAGTTCGAGCCATCTGCGCTGTCTCAGGTTCAAATATTTCTACAACATTAGATACTTTAAACTCTTGTGATTGATAAATATGTGAAATTTTTTGCCAAACAAATGGTGTCTCAAAATTTTCAATGCAAACAAGATAGTTGCCAACTCTAGGTCATATGTGGGATAGTTATTTTTGTGTGACTTTAATTTTTGAAAGCATAAACTATTACTTTGCCTTCCTACATCAGAACACAACCTAAACAATTCAAAGATGTGTCACTAAAAATTACAAATTCTTTACCCGATTCAGGCTAAACCAAAACTGGTGCTTTGTAACGACAGAAATGTGCAAGTGTACACAATCGCAACAAATAATAAAGTGACAAGTAAATGTCAAGTTATCGTACCCATAGGGATTGTGAAAAGAATTATTTATGAATGCTATTTAAAAAACTTTGCTGAGGAAAAATATTTTGTTTGAAGAGGGTGATTAAAAACTAAGATTTTAAACTAGTAAACTAAAATAAATAAATCTCAAATTCACGATTTCAAAATACGATTTTAATCAAGATGACATAATTGTGTTAGATTAATTACATTTCTTATCTTAGAATTATTAAACTCATGTTTATATTGTTACAAATAAATTCACGGCAACTCGGTAATTTGCTAACTTATGAACATACTCACCTACCAAAATCCATTCATCTCTTGGACATATCTCTATGTCAATTCAATCGATTAAACAAATCTTAATAGGCAAATATGTTATAGCACATACATACTTATTAAATTGAAATAATCTCTTAAACATATCCCTATGTCAATTCAAACAATTAACTAGATTTAATAAGCACATAAAAGACTGTGTGAGGTAACAAAGTATCCTTACCTTGAAACAATTTAATCACAATAATCTTACAAGATATGCAAGGCAATTGTATCGTCAGATACCATTGCTAATTTAACCCTCAGCTACCTTAGAAGATTAAACATGCACTGATTAAGTATTGTGTCTATTAATTACAATTTTAATCCGTTTAAATAATTAATTCATTAGTTACCTAACAATTGTAATGCAAGAATAACTTAGTCATGATTTTACTTAATCAAGCATCTTACCGAGGCCTATAACAACATAAACACAATTTTAACAATTTAAAAAGATGAAATGCAATCAATCTAACACGAAATTCAAGCTAAATTGATTAAATTAACCATTCCAACAACATAAATATTCATAGATATGCTCATCATAACAACAACAAAAATTAAAGAGATAGGGAATAAGAATCAAATCCAATGTTTTTCCATGGCTTAACTAGCTTGCTCCATTCTTCATTCTCTGTTGTCCTTGTTGATCAAAGCTACTACGAACACTTCAATGTTGCTCCAAAATGGCTGATGAACACCCTTTTTCCAAGGGAGGAAATCGGCAAGAGAGCAAGAGAATTTAAAATGGCAAAGAAGAGAGAAAATGGAGAGAAGAGAGTAAAGATGTGAATGAATTGTGGCGTGTTGAATGATCAGCCAAAAGGGGGTTTTTAAAGTTGAATATGGCTGATAAAATTAGCTAAAATTTGTAGCCAAAGAGAAATCACTTGGCCAGCCACACATGTGGCAAGTTTGATGGTTTCAACTTTGCTAAATTTGGCTTGGGGCATATCTAAAAAGCGACAAATTGTGGAGGGGTTAGAATGCAACTTGAACAAGTCTTCGAGGGCCTCTTTCCAAGCTCAAATAATCACCTAATAAGCTCATTTGGGTCAGCTCTTAGGACGGTTTTAGGCTGTCCATTTCTTGGGCAGTTCGATTCACTCAGTTCGATTCAACTGGACCACTTTTTCATAATTAATTAATAATAATTTATTAACCCAAATTAAATTGGATATAAATTAAAATTAATTATATTATGACTTAATAAATATAATTTTGAACCGTCTTAGGCTGAAATTTAGTTCGCCTCGATACTTCAAATTACTTCTCAATTTGTGCCTCTAGTAGTATCAGCCGAACCATTTGTCGCCCTTTGTGCAAATCTGTCGAAAATAACCAAAATTCATCAAAAATAATTTAAAGTGAACTAAAATTCAACATGTTCATATTTTAAGTGCACTTTAATTATTTTATAAAAAGTAATTATTTTTTGACAAGAATTTTATCGAAATTGTATGATTTTAAGTTAAAAAGGGTGTGTAAAAATGCGTAAATTTCCGTGATTCCATGCTTCTGTCAATAGTGCTTTCAAATTATTAAAACTTTGCTCACATTTATCAGACCATTCAAACTTCACATCTTTCTGTAATAGTCACGTCATCGGTGTAGCTATCATTGAGAACCCTTTCATGAATCTTTAGTAATAGCCAGCTAATCCTAGAGAATTTCTAACTTCAGATAAGTTTTTGGTGGTTTCCAGCCAACAATTGTGAAAATTTTACTTGGATCAACTCTGATGCCTTCAGCCAACATAATATATCCTAAAAAACTGACTCCTCGGAGCCAAAACGCACATTTGCTAAATTTAGCTAATAGTTGTTGATCTCGCAGAGTTTGCAAAATAATTCTCAAATGCTTAGCATGCTCAGATTCATCTCGGGAATATATCAAAATATCATCAATAAATATAACAACAAATCTGTCTAGATACGGTCTGAAGATTTTGTTCATCAAATCCATAAATATTGTAAGTGCATTAGTAAAACCAAATGGCATTGCAAGAAATTCATAGTGTCCTTAACTAGTTCTAAATGCAATTTTTAGCATATTCAAATCTTTCACTCTTAGCTGATAGTAGCCAGAATGAAGATCAATCTTTGAGAATACTGTGGCACCTTTCAACTGATCGAACAAATTGTCAATTCCAGGTAGTGGATATTTGTTCTTGATTGTAACTTTATTAAGCTGACGGTAATCTATACACAATCTCATCGATTCGTCCTTTTTCTAACAAATAGAAATGATGCACCCGAAGGTGAAAAACTAGGTCGAGCAAAACCCTTATCTGTCAACTCTTGCAGTTGTGCTTTCAACCCTTTTAACTCAGTAAGAGCCATTCTGTAAGGTGCTATCGATATCAGTGATGTTCTCGGTACAAGTTCTATAGCAAACTCAACCTCTCTGACCGGTGGTAATCCAGGTAACTCCTCTGGAAACACATCAGGATACTCACAAATCACTGGCATTGACTCAAGCTTTGGCTCAAACACTTTAGTATCTAGTACATATGTAAGGTAAGGATTGTAACCTTTTCTCACATATTTCTGCGTCGACATAGCTAATATGACCATAGGCAACCCACTCGGACTATCTGGTTCAATACGAAGTGTTTCTCTGTTCTGACATTTCAATGGAATAAGCTTTTGTATACAATTTACAACAGTGTCATGTAGAGTTAGCCAATCCATGCCCAAAATCACATCAGATTCATCAAATGGTAATAACATTAAATTAGTCGGGAAACTGTAACCCCGTTTCATCAAAGGATAGTTCTTACAAACTTTACCAACTAGTACATATTGACCTAGGGGGTTCTATACTCTAACCACGAATTCAATGGATTAAACAGGTAAATTTTTACTAGATACAAAATTCATGCTAACATATGAATGGGTTGATCCTGGATCAATCAAAGCAGTAGCATCAGTATTATAAATAGAGAAAGTACCGGTAGTAACATCTGGTGCAGAAGCATCCTTGCGAGTGTGAATAGCATAAGCCCTAGCTGGTGCTCGTGCCTTGAATTTCAGAATAGAATCTTTAGTAACACCACTGATACTACTAACATTTTTGGGATTACAAGGTGGTCTACCTCTCTCAGCTATGTTGCTCGGTCTCATAGTTTGAACTTTCTCTTTCTCGAATTTTTCTAGGAAATCTCTAAGATAGTGGTCTAAGGAACCACACTTGAAACTTGCTCCACTCTTTACTAGACACTCACCATAATGTGGTCTATTATGGGGCTTACACTCGGGTCTGACATCTCTGACATTACCCACAGTTGCTACAGATGTAGCCTGTGATTTAGGGCTGGAGTGTCGGGTACCTCTGTCTCTACTAGAATATCCAGCAGAAGCAGTAGAATAGGTGTGATGTTCTTTTGATTTCTTTGATATTGACTGGTAAGACTTCCCAGTTGATCTCTTTCTCGAGTCTCTAGCTTCAAAATAAACACATCTTTCTCTTTACTCAGTTCTCCGTCCTAATGTGCCAGATCAACCAGTACAACACACTCTTTCAGTTGAAGAATTCCAACTAGAAGCTTTATGTCTTCGTTTAACCCTTCTTCAAATCTTTTACACATGGCAGTCTTAGTCAGAATACACTCCCGAGCATATTTGTTCAGTCTAACAAATTCCCCCTCATATTCTAACATAGTCAAATGACCCTGTTTCAGCTCCAGAAATTCTTTACGTTTCTGATCCAGCAACCTTTGACTAATATATTTCTTTCGGAACTTAGTTTGGAAAAATTCCCAGGTCATCCGGCTCTCGCGGTACAACAGAAATCAATGTTTCCACCAATGGTAAGCCGAATCTTTCAATAATGATACCGCGCATTTAACGCATTCGGCCGGTGAACAGGATAGCTCATAAAAAACCTGATTGTTTCTTTAACCAGAATTCAGCTATCTTGGGATCATCTTCAGTAGTAGCTCAGAATTCTTCAACCCCATACTTATGAATCTTATCAACAGGTGGCTTACTAATTCAGATTGGTTCCAAACCTTGAGGAATAATGGGAAACGGTTGGGGAGCAGGAGGGGGTAGAGGTTGTTGAGCAGCCGAGTTCGTCCGTACCAACTCGATGAACCATTTATTCATCATCTGGAAGAAGGCTTTCTTAGCCTCTCTTCCTCGGCCCTTAGATACAGGCCTCGTACTGCTCGAAGCTACTTCGTGAACAAAGGCTTGCGCATTACTCTCTACTTCATCAGAATCAGCTCGATTGGATGTCATTGCTATATGAACACATGTTTTAAAAAGGTTAGGAGATATCACACTATCACAGGTTATATAATGGCATGTATAGCTAGACTCGTACACGCTATGTTCAGTCCAAGAATCGACTAAACCATAGCTCCGATACCAATAAATGTAGCATCCCTAACCCGAATCCATCGTCAGAACAGGGTTACAGAGCATTACTAGTGATTACAAATAAAATAGGCAGAAACTTCAAACATTTCATAAGATAATAATAATTACATCAAAACCAATCAACATCATATATATTGTCCCTTATACGAGTACTCGAGGCTGTAATAGCCCGATTTAGATCCTATTCAGAACGGTGGTTTCGGGACTACGAATCCAAGTTAGAAAAATATTTTAAAATTATATTTTGTGTTTATTATGTGTGAATTTAAATCTGTGAAATTTTCTTGATTTAATTTTATCGTTTGAATGCCCGATTAAATAAAATGACTTAATCGCGTAAAGTAAAAATTTGATAGTTAATTGAAAGAGGACCAAATTGTTGTTGTTCTTTTAATATGGAGGTTTTATGTTGTAATCATGCCATTGATTAAATGAATGGATGGCATTAGGCATATATTATATAGATTTTATATTATTTAAGGTTAAACTTGTAAATTGAATATTAAGTTAATATATGCTTTATTATAACATAAAGATTAAAATAAGCTTTCATATTATCATGCTCTTGCCGAAATAACAAAATAAGGAAGAAAAGGAAAAGAAAGCTAGGGTTTGGCCTTGTTCAAGCTTGATTAAGGTATGTGTTTAGCTCGATTTTTGATAATTTTTATGTTTTTGAGATCGTTGCTAAGTTATCTACAAAACCCATGCTTGAATTTTTTATTTTGATGAATATTTTGAGTTATGCCATTGTTGAAAGCTTGTGATTTTTGTTGTTTGATGATGAATTATGAAAGATATGTTTTGGGTTAACATGTTTTGTATTGGAGTTTTTGACGATTTTGAGTAATTAGGACTAAATTGCAAAAATAATAAATTGAGGGACTAAAATGTGATATAAATGAAATATAAGGACTTATATGAACACTAGGAACATTTGGCCTAACAGGAGTATATTGAAATTTTGCATATTTTGTGTTTTGTACAATAGGGACTAAATTGTAAAAAGTGCAAAATGTTAGGGTAAAATGGTAATTTGCCCATTTATGTGTTTTTGGACTAAATTGAATGAAAATATGTTTGAATGAGTTTAATTTGAATATTTTTAGATCAAGAACCAAAGAAATCAGATTTGGATCCGGGGAAAACTAAAGTTGTCGACTAGTCGTCCCGTTCCGTTTTTCATCATCTGAGGTAAGTTTATAAGCAAATAGACATACTTAATTTTAATTAAATGTGAATAGTATATGCTGAAATGCACTATGTAAATATATTATGTAATAGCCAAATGTGAATAAGTTTGGAAGAAATGTTCATGAATTTGTTTCGATTGGGTTACGACGTTTGAAAGCCCCGTATGAACCCTAGTAATAGTTAGGATACATATGTCATGACATAGGATTCCGATATGTGATGTGCGAGAAAGACCATGGCATCGATATATCTGTGCGAGTAGGACCACGTTTTATACGTTAGCATCGATATGTGACTTCGATATATGTGTATGAGTAAGACCACATTTTATACGTTAGCATTGATATGTGACTTTGATATATGTGTGCGAGTAAGACCACGTTTTATATATTGGCATCAATATGTGACTCCAATATATGTGTGCGAGTACGACCCTGTCTGGGATAGTGGCATCGATATGTGATTACATGTAAGACCACGTCTAGGACGTTGGCATTGTACGATATATGTGATTATCCAAGTGTCCTATACAATTCTGAATGGTTCATCAGACAATGATAAGTAGTAATCGAATGTGTAAAATAAGCTAAAATGATCAGGTATGAATTAGTTTATTACCTACTTGAAATAAAGTAAGTAAGTTACTTGATATTTTTTGCAAATCATGTATGAAGTTAAGGAAGAATGAATGTGAATATGGTAAGTCTATTCAGCCTTGTGAGTAAACAATATGAATATTATTAAATTGATTCTTGAATATGTGTATATGTGATCATGTATATTCGACCATGTAATTAGTATATGTATATGATGTTGTATTTTGATTCATGAGCTTGTGTATGTGTGTATAAGTAACCTTAGTTATATAATGACATTTTGGCTTTGGAAGTTAAATGATATTTTGTTAATATACGTAAATAAGCATTCGGCCAAGGTAACATTTATGTATGAAAGTATATATATTATTTATGAAATTGTAAGTTTATGATAAAAAATGATAATGATATTATAATTTGATTTAGTTTAATTGAGTTGATTATATCATTGGGTTGTTTATTTGCTTATGACTTACTAAGCTATAAAAGCTTACTCTTTATGTGTGTTTGATTCTGTTTTATAGATTTTGGATCAAGTTATGAGCTCGGGGATTGTCAAATTTCATCACACTATCTACTGTTTCGGTACTTAATAAGTTGAACTCGAATTATGCCATGTATAGGCTTGCCCTGGAGTTAGTTTATTTTGAAAGTGTATGTATATAAGCCATGCAAAAATGGCTTAACTTATTTTCTTGAAATCAGTTATGTTTCGATTATGGTTTGAGTTCATTTTTGGTTATAATGTTATGTGCCATTTATGAAAGGAATTTATGATATGTGTTTTGTGCATTAAAGTTGACTAATGAATTTGGATATGATATGAATGAATTGGTCATAATATATACATAGGTATGTTTGGCTGATTTGGATGTGGTTCATTCTAAGATAAAGTACATATATGTGAATTTTGTTGTTACGCTTAGTTAAGGTGTTATAAATGATTTGGTGATAAAGGATATTTGTAATATTTGAACATGGTTAGAGTTACTCTATTATGTTTTTCATATGATTTGTATGATTTGTGCGTTGGATTAATTTCTATATTTAGTTAATGATTTATCTCTGAAAGGTGTATTTTATATCATGAATTGGTACTAAAGAGTATTCGACTATAATCTAATGTGATTGGGATTTATTTTGATATATGTATATATATAACTGAATGGGTTTTAGTTGTTTTAATTCGGTTGTAATAGCAATGTATGAGTATATATATATGTGTGCAAAAGTCATGGTTATTAATGTAATGTATTGGCTAAGTAGAGACAAGTTGGTTATGTTATTTAGATTTAATAATATACTACACTTATGGTTCAGCAATTGTGATTAAAGTAGGTCATTATATGTTTACTAGTATACTCGTGTTATAATTGTGGTATTAGATATTTGTGGTAAGTAATATAATATAGGTTGGGCAATATTTGATGGATGAAATGGTCTTCATGATATATGTTATTTTTATGAAGCATAATGATGTATGATTTTATTAATTAAAATTGGTGTATATAAATTGTAAGTTGATAGATTAATTCATATATAAACCATTCGTATACTTTAAATGTTAAGTTTGCATATAAGATTTGAATATGCAATGAAATATTGTAATGCCCCAAATTTAGGCCTAGAAGTATTAGGTTTTGAGCAGGGGTGCAGTTAGGAGACTGCACATAAATATTTAATTGTGCAAGAAAGTGGCACAATTGAGTGTTTGGCTTAGTGGTTGTGTGCTCTAGAAGTGTCTGGGAAGTCATGGGTTAAAGTCTAGGCTTCAACAAAATTTTGGTTTTTAAGGATAAAACCCCTATCCTTGCTCAGTAGGGTTATAAATAAAATTTGGTAAAGTATGATATAAAAAGCCTGCTAGCCTAGTGGTAAGTGGTGTGTGAAGTGTGCAAGGGGTCTGAGGTTCGAATCCCTCCTTGTGCAAATGGGGAGTATTTTTATAGTTGGTTATGGGAGGTAGTAGAGTTTGACTGAAACACTGCAGAGTGGAGTGGAGTTTGAATTGGTCATGGAGGGATTGTAGGAGGGAGTTGAGGAGAGATTTGAGGAGAGATTTTAGGAGGAAATTGTGGGGATTGAGGGGTAAGTAGATGTTGTGCCGAATGGGGACTCTAGACTCCCTTTGAGTGTTTAGTTGTGAAGCGAGTGGGGAGGTGTTCAGGGTGTTGAAGGCTGAACAAATTTGTGATGTGTTTTTGGTCAAATTCAGTAAAAGGCTTTGAGGTGCCGATTGGTGTTAGCTAGCTATAGGTCGATTTCATTTTCAATACCTGGGGTTGGCAACTTTACTTCTTCTGTTTTGTTTTGGCTCTAATCGAAGACTCCTGAAAACCTCTCAGCCTCTTGTTCATTTTCTTTGGCTAAATACCTAAGTGACATTTTACTCTTCATCTTTTCTTCTTCTTTGTCCCCTCTTCTCAAAAGCCGAATACTCCTTTTATTTCAATTTCATTCCTCCTTTCATTGTTCTTTGTCAAGTCGAATCATTCCCCTTTTTTCTTTATTGGCCGAATACCATAAGTATTGTTCACTTCTTCTTCTCCATTCTCCAAACCAAATCCCCTCTGTCTTTGGGTAGCCGAAATTGTAAAAGCCAAATTTTTTTCTCCCTTCTCTTCCTATCTTTCTTTTGGCCGAATCTTGCTGAAGTGCTGCCGAAGTTCCTTAACTTTTGGGTAAATGTTCTACGATGTGTTTACCCTAGTCGAATCTCATTTGGTTTCTTCTCAAAGGTTCAGCATTTGGTATCTCTTAGGCCGAATGATTGCTTTCTCTCTTTCCTGCCTTGGGGTGGTAATCATCTAACACCTTTTTAATTCCTTTTTCGTGCGATTGTTGCTAGGGACTTGACTTCTGTAATCAAGGTGCTAAGCGATTACTTTGTCCCTACAAGTGGTCCCTTCTTTATTGGTAAGTACTTTAAATCCTACACACAGTTATGTGGGATTATGAAGTTTGATGAATTGGTTAACTATTTCATGTGAAGGTTGAAGCTTTGGGAAGATACGTGGATTTTAGGAGCGAGAGGGGCCCTACAATAGTTTGTTTGGTAAGTAGCGATGATTCGGTTAAAGTTTCTGCGATGCTTTGGTTTTTTTATTAACCGTAAATATGACTAATGGTGAGGGGTTGTGGTTGATTATAGGTTCTTGATTCAGAAGTGGTTCGGTTGCAACTCCATAACAGGTGTGTATGCACACACTGAATAGACTGTAGAACAGCAAAAGCCGAAAAGCTAAAAGAATGGCTTTTGGCCACATAGGTGTGCGAACACACATGTGGTAAGCCAAGCCCACGAATCATGGGCATAAGACTGTAGAGGCCACCATGAGCGTTCTGATGGGTTTGGGCTGTTTTTGGCCTCCATAGGCCGAAATGGGCCGTGTGGTCCCAATGGGCTTATGGGCTCCACACGGATAAATTCCACAATATATGGTAATTACTAAATTGGGCTGTGTAGTTTGTGTGGGCATGGTAGTTTTTGGGCTTGATGTGCCACAGGAGCGTGTAGGCCTACTAGGGCCGCAAAATGGGCCTTAAGCTTATTTACACTATTATGACCATTAGAGTTGCTCGAGTCACTCAAGGTGAATGTAGACCTTCTGGTGGGTTGATAAGGGTACCTAGACCCCAAAGTAGGTAAAATGACTGAAATACTCTTGTAGGATAAAATCACTATTTTACGCCTCGAGGGTAAATGACTGATTTGTGCTATGATATAACTGTTCTTTCTGAGTATGACATTCTACATACATGTATGATTTATGACATATCATTCTGCATGGGTTGGGATACTGTTATGGAGGAAGTGTACTGTTACTGGTGGCTTTGCCACATATACTGTTACTGGTAGCAATGCTGAGATATTTATGGCTTTATACCACTATTGATGGCTTTGTATCCAATTGATGGCTTTGTGCCACTATTGATGGTTTTGAACCACTACTGATGGCTTTGTGCCACTATTGATGGTTTTGTGCCGCTATTGATGGTTTTGTGCTGCTACTGATGGCTTCGTGCCACTACTCACGGCTTTGTGCCATATCACGTCTTGGCGCTTTTCTTTGCATTCATCATTCTTGGCGGTTTTGCGCGATATTATTCTTGGCGGCTTTCTTTGTGAGATTGGTGTGTTGGCTGGGTGGGTCGACTTTGTCCCCACATAGTGTGTTGGTGGTACGGAGTGGTGTGTTGGCTGGATTGGGATGGGTTGCGTTATTACACTGTATTGTTACTGCATTGGGCTAAGGCCCACTTTGTACTATTTTTGTTATGGGCTTAAGCCCAGACTATTTGTTACTATTTGTTTATTATTGGGATTACACACTGAGTTTTCGTAGACTCGCCCATTTTTTTAACCGTTCAGGTAATCCTTAGGAGGATCGGTGCTGCGAGGGACTCAGAGATGGCCACAATACTGCTCCTGTTTTCTTTTATTTTTCGTTTATTTGCTATTAGATTTCATTTTGGTTTTTAAATTATGTAATAAGGCCTCTCTAATTTTCTAGCTTTTAATTTGGGATTTTTTGTTAATTATGATTTATATCTGTTAGAAGTAGAACGCTGTTTACCAAAACGATAACTGTTTTCAAAACGCTACGCTTTCACAACACTTTTGAAATACTTCCACAACAAATAGAGTTTTGAAAGAAAGGACTATTTGAAATGAAAAACAAATAGCTTGAATGATTTGAGTCTTAACAAAGAGGCTTAAAGTATCCAAATAGGTTTTCATTAGTAAGAGCAAGTTCTTGAAAAGCACTCCAATGTGTCACCGTCAGATTCGGCCATAACGTCTAGGCCAGGTTTGGGGTGTTACAAATATATATATATATATATATTGGATTATAAATTAAGCATTTAATTTCTATGATTATTTGTTTGTATTGAGTTAATAGATGTTCGAATGGTTAGATATATGGTAACTCAAAACATGTTAGTTTGGTTTTAACAAAAAAATATATTAGATGATTAACCTTGTAATAAACGTCTGTTATGAATTGTATTAAGATCGATAATGCCTTGTAACCCCATTCCGGAGATGGATACGGGTTATGGGTGTTACAGAGGCCCTAAATACGCATTAGAAATAAGTTGCGACTAAATCAGAAGCTTAGAGAATTTTTCAGAAAAAAGTAAAAATTTTCAAAGTTGCAGGGGTCACACGGCCAAGAGACACGCTCGTGTCTTAGGCTATGTGGGCATTCAAAATAGGGACTAATGGCAGTGTCCTAACCCATGGCCATGTCTATGTAACTCACTGACTTAGGCCACACGACCAAGCCACATGTCTGTGTTCTAGGCCGTGTACCCTTCGAAGTAACCTCACACAACAGTGTGCCAGGCTGTGTGCTAGGTCGTGTAATAGCCTGACTTGTAACCCTTTGAAAGCTACAGGGGACACACAGCCGTGTCAGTTGGCCGTGTGACATGCACGGCTGAGACACACGCCCGTGTCTCTGCCCTTGTAGATGAAAGTAAGCCATTTTACAAGCTATATTTCCACCTAATTTGACATGTACCTACACTCAACAATGCACATATACACAAGATATAAATAGGCATCCAAACAAGCATAATCAAGCCTTATACAAATAGTATGATCACATGCAACCAATATCCCTTAGGCACCTCAAATGACAACTTATAAACATGACCAACCATATAATCACTATAACCAATTGATCAACTAACATATATGCATTGTAACAGCCTAGTTTAGACCCTAGTTAGAATACTAGTTGTATTCATTGTTAACATATTGATTTGTTCACATGATGAAATTGAACATGTTGAACATTTGAGAATAGTGTTACAGACTTTACGAGATAAGCAAATGTGTGCGAAGTTTAGCAAATGTGAATTCTGGTTAGCGAAGTTAGTTTTCTGGCAGATATTGTATCAGCATCTGGCATTCGAGCTGATCCGAGCAAAATTTTAGCTATTTTGGATTGGAAGCCTTTGAGAAATGTTTCTGAAGTTCGTAGTTTTCTGGGACTTGCCAGTTATTATAGATGGTTTGTACAAGTCTTTTCTATGATTGCAACTCCACTAACAAAACTGCTTTAGAAAGATGTGAAGTTTGAATAGTCCGAAAAGTGTCAGAAAAGCTTTGATCAATTGAAAGCCTTATTGACTGAAGCTCTAGTGTTAATACAACCCGAATCGGGTAAAGAATTTGTGATCTATAGTGATGCTTCGCTGAACAGTCTAGGATGTGTTTTGATACAGGAAGGTAAAGTCATTGCTTATGCTTCAAGTCAGTTAAAACTGCATGAAAAGAACTATCTGACGCACGATCTGAAATTAGCTGCGATTGTGTTTGCTTTGAAAATTTGGCAACACTATCTATTTGGTGAGAAATGTCATGTATATTCTGATCATAAGAGTTTGAAATATCTGATGACTCAGAAAGATCTGAATTTGTGACAAATAAGGTGGTTAGAATTGCTAAAAGACTATGGGTTGGTGATTGATTATCACTCGAGAAAAGCAAATGTTGTTGCTTATGCTTTGAGTCAAAAATCACTATTTGCTCTGTGTGCAGTGAATGCTCATTTGGTTGTGTCCGATGATGGTTCGGTTTTAGCCAAATTAAAAGTAAGACCGTTATTCATTCAATAGATTATCAAAACTCAGAAGGTTGATAATGAGATTTTAGTAAAACGAGACCAGTGTGATCTTGATTCTGAATTTCGAGTTGATAATGACGATTGTTTGAGATTCCAAGATAGGATTTGTGTTCTGAGAAATTTAGAGTTAATTCAGATGATTTGAATGAAGCTCATAATAGTCGGTTATGTGTACATCCGGGTAGTATGAAAATGTATAATGATTTGAAACAGCATTACTATTGGTCTAGAATGAAAACAAATATCTCATATTTTGTTTCGAAATGTTTAATATGTCAGCAAGTTAAAGCTGAACATCATGTGCCATCTAGTTTGTTACAACCAATTATGATTCCTGAGTGGAAATGGGACAAAGTTACAATGGATTTTGTATTGGGTTTACCTTTGACACCGAGTAAGAAAGATGCAATCTTCGTTGTTGTTGATAAATTGACTAAATCGGCTCATTTCATTTCGATTAGTTCAAATTATTCACTTGACAAACTTGCTGAATTGTATATTTCTCAGATTGTGAGATTGCATAGAGTACCTATTTTTGTTGTTTCGGATAGAGATCTGAGGTTCACATCACGGTTTTGGAAGAAACTGCAAGATGCATTAGGTACAAAATTACACTTTAGCACTGCCTTTCACCCACAGACGGATGGTCAATCGGAGCGAATTATTCAGATACTCGAGGATATGTTGAGATGTTGCATTCTTGAGTTTGAAAGTACGTGGGAACGATGTTTGCCACTGATTGAATTTGCATATAATAATAGCTTTCAATCGAGTATCAAAATGGCTCATTACGAGGCTTTGTACGGTCGTAAATGTCAAACACCTTTGTATTAGATTGAGCTAAATGAGAAAAGGATATACGGGATTGATTTGGTAAAAGAGACTAAGCAAAAAGTGAAAGTAATTCGTGATAGTCTAAAAGCAGAGTCAGATCTTCAAAAAAGATTGAGTTTGAGATTGGCGACAAAGTGTTATTGAAAGTCTCACCGTGGAAGAAAGTACTCCGATTTGGCAAAAAAGGCAAATTGAGTCCGAGATTCATTGAACCGTATGGGATTATTGAGCGTATTGGGTCGGTTGCTTATAGATTGTTGTTGCCACCTGATTTAGAAAATATTCACAGCATATTTCACGTATCGATGCTACAAAGATACAAATCAGATCCTTCGTATGTCATTTCCCCGATTGAGGTTGAAATTCAACTTGATATGTCTTATGATGAAAAACTGAAACAGATTTTAGCTCGTGAGATCAAAGAGCTGAGAAATAAAAGAATAGCGTTAGTGAAAGTGTTGTGGCATCGGGACGGGGTTGAAGAAGCCACGTGGGAACCTGAGGATGCTATGAGAAAACAATATCCAAACCTATTCACTGGTAAGATTTTTAGGGACGAAAATCCCTAAGGGGGGAGAGTTGTATTAGCCCAGTTTAGACCCTAGTAAGAATAGTGGTTTTTGGACCACAAATCCGAGTTAGAAAAATTATTTTAATATTATTTTCTGTGCTTATAATATGTGAATGGATATCTGTGAAAGATTTGTGGGAAAATTTTATTGTTTGTGTGCCGATTTGATAAAAAGGACTTAATCGCGTAAAATGTAAAAGTGGCCTTCTATGTTATGAAGGTGTCTATTTGTCGTGGCTTACTAAAGCAAAGGTCCTTATGTTGTTATTAACCCATTGATAGTGTTAATGGACAACAATGGGTATTATGTCATGAATTTTTGGTGGTTTTAATTAAGGTTAAAGTTGTTATTTGGTATTTAAGTTATAATTAAATAAAACAAACATGAAAAAAATATCATTATCACCATTCATGGCTGAAAATTGAATAAAATAATAGGGTTTGGAGGATTTGAACATTTGACACTTACAAGGCTTAATTGGTATGCGATTTTTGCTCAGTTTTTGATAATTTCTACATTTTTGTGATCGTTGCTCTGTATTCTATCATGCCCATGTATGAATTTTGGAAATTGTTGATGATTTTGAGTTGAGCCATTGTTGATAATGCGAGTTTTATGAAGTTTGATAATAGTAAATGGAAGATATGTGTTAGATTACTATGTTTTGTATTGGGATTTTTTATGGATTTGAGTATTTTGGACTAAATTATGAAAAAAAGATATTGAGGGACTAAAATGTGAAATAAATGACAAATATGGGCTGATAGGGACCATAGGAAAATTTGTCTAAGGCATGGTTTTGATGAATTTTGTATATTTGGTGTTTTGTGTAATAAGGACTTAAATGTCAAAATGTGTAATTTTAGGGGCTAATGTGCAAAAATGCCCAAAGATGTGCTTGTGTACTAAATTGAATGATTTTTTGAATAAAAGGGTTAATTTTGAATACATATAGATCAAGAAAAGAGGAATTCAGATTTAGATTGAGGGAAGTCGAAGATTATCGAGTAAACGATCCGAATCGCCAATTTTGAGTACAAGGTAAGTTCGTACGTGATAAAGGATGTTATAGTTATGTTTTAATACTTTGATAATTCATAAATTGTATAGATATTTGATTACGATTTGAGCATGATGATTATTGATTATGTTTGGCACTAAGTGTGAGATTCGAAATAGCTTTGGCTACAAATGGCACTAAGTGTGCTTGTTGGAATAGCTTCGGCTATATGAGGCACTAAGTGTGCAATACTGAGATAGCTTTGGTTTATTGAAATGGCACTAAGTGTGTGAGATTGTTACGGTTTCAGTAAATTACTGATGCACTAAGTGTGCGAATTCTTAAAGCATGGAAAGACTTCCGAATGAACTAATGTATTTGAACGAGAGGTGAGAAAGAAATGAAATTATACAGGAAGGTTCAGGTATGTTTGGTACCTATGTGGTAGATGATACTATGTGTATGAAGCTTGAAAAATTTGTATGAATATGTTATATGTGGTAGATGATACTATGTGTATGAAGCTTGAGGAATTCGTATGAATATGTTATATGAGATAGAATAGAATTGAAACTACTAATTGTTTATTAGTTGATGTTTCGTATATTATAAATTGTTGTTTATTTATGGTACAAACTTACTAAGGTTTAAAGCTTACTGTGTGAAATGTTCTCTGTTTTACAGTGTTATAAGGCTAGCTCGGATCTAGGGATCGTCAGCAACATCAATCACACTATCGAACATCTACTTTGGTACCATTTTGATAGTTGTATATATGGTTTATGGCATGTATAGGCTAGTATCATCTTGGTATGTTTTGTGTTGTGATTAGCCATGAGATTTGACTTGTAAATATTGATATGTGAGACCTCTTAATTTGGCCTAAATGGATTGTTTGATAAGTAAGATATGTGATGGTTTATTATGGGATATTGAAGTAATGAGTTTGTGTATTTGGAACTTTGGTAAGTTGTGATGATGTTGGCATATTGAATTTGTTGAGGTTATATAGTTTGATATGTGATTGAATTAGCATGTTTTGGTTGGCTTTAAATGTATGCAAATGATGCTAAAATGTTGTGGTTTTTGGATTACTTGAGATAGGTGAGAAATGTGGCATAATACCAAGCCTAATTTCATCCCACACGGTTGAACACACGGGCATGTGTCTCGACCGTGTGTTTGTTGTAATTTAGCCATTCAAGTCTGTCTCGAGCACGGCCTAGACAGGCGTCTCTAGTGGCCATGTGAGGAACACAGCCTTGATACATGGGCATGTATGGCCATTTTAAAGGGTACACGGGCTAGACACACGGGCATATGGTCGGCCATGTGACCCAAGTCAGTTTTGACCACAGCCAAGGCACACGGTCGTGTCTTGTGGTCGTGTTGTTAAGTCAGTATGTATGCCCTATTTTGCCACGGTTTAAACACACGGGCGTGTCTAAAGTTGTGTGAGGCACACAGCTTGTTCACACGGGCGTGTGACCTGTGAAAGTTTGAAAATTTTGTTAAGTTTTTGAGAAAATTTGTATGTGCTCAGTTTAATCCTGATCCCTTTCTAAAGCATCTTTAAGGTCTCGTTGACCTATGTAAGGGACTTTGTAATGATGTATGACGTTGATGCTATAGTGATTGAGAAATGAATGCGTGATGTTTAAATTTGTCTGGTAACGCCTTTAACCCTAGTTTGGCGATGGATGTGGGTTAGGGGTGTTACATGCATAATTGTATCAACACTTACCATGTAAATTACTTACCAAAACACATCCATTTGGTACCAAAAATTCCATTCTAAAACTAGTACCAAATGACCATATAAATCACATCCACCAAAACACCAATTTACCACAATTACATCCTATCACAAAGCACATATTCAATATGCATATTCATTTGACAATTTTCATCTTCCATAATTCAACCATACCAATTTATTCATCAACTATTAGAGAGAAAATATTTATATACCATATACTAGACTTAAAACTATCATTAAAGTGCCAAAACACTAGCTAAACAAATGGCTAAGTTATCAAAAAAACACATATAGGCATGTATATACCAAGCTCTCTCTAGATCCAATCCTAAACATGTATATACCTATTGCCACACTTTATGTTTTGTGACTTGTTCATTTTTATTCATGATTTCCATCTCTTGCTTTATTATGAAAAAATAAAAATTCCTATTTAAGCTTAATCTTAAAATGCCTTAAGAACAGAAATAAAATAAAGTCAAGATCCCCCTTTTTATTTATTTGCAGATCCTTCTGAATTTGACACATCTTTTGCTCTATCATTATTGCCTTTGCATGAATCACTTCATTCCTTCTTCGATAGAGAACTGCATGGTTCAAATATGAAATCTAGAAACTCAAGCACAAAAATAAATGGGTCATTGTATATTTTTGTAAAATCGCTTCTCATTGAGTCATCCCTTATTTTTGAGTATCTCCAGTAAGCTTGTACCACCCCCAAACCCGGCCTGGAGTTATGGCCGAATCTAGCGATGTCACATTGAATGTGTTTTTCAAAAAGTGTCATATCGTTGAAAAACCCATTCTCACTTTAACCTCTTTCTGTGATCTTAAAGACGATTTTTAGACGTGTCGTTCATTTTCAAAATGTGAGTCATTTGTTAAAAAGTTAATCATATTAAAATGCCATTATTTTGAAAACGTTATTTCTTGCAGAAGCTCTTAAAATAGATTGCGTATTCGTGGTATCTTTGAAATACGTTTATCTTTTTGAAAACCCGCATCTTTTCCTACTAGTAGCAGTTATAAGTCAAAAAAAATAAAAATCCAAGAGGCCTTATTACATTAAAAATACCCAAAATGAAATTACTTAAAATTAAAGATCAAATATGGAAGTATATGTGGTTGTGTGGCCACCCTTGAGTCCCTCGCAGCAACAACTCACCAAAGATTGGGGATTACCCGTACAAAAAAATAGAAGGGTGAGTTTACGAAAACTCAGTGTGTAATCCCATATCAAACAACAAACAGTGAGCAAATACAGTCTGGGGCTAAGCCCATTTCAGTAATGGTTCAGTTTTAGTTAGGGCCTTAGCCCGTTATAATATCAGTATCAGTTTGGGCCTGATCCCATCTCAGTGATAGTAATGGTACAGATATGCAATCAAGAAGTCCTACCCAACTAGCCTCTACATTCTAACTCCGTCCAACCCTACACTCCATATGGGGATATAATCAACCCACCCATTCCTACACTGTAACACCCCTCGCCTGTATTCGACACCGGGACAGGGCTCAAGGTGCTTCCTGACTTTTACTAACACTTCTATACTAAACAGGGCTATGAAATCTCAAATAATTAAAAGCTCAATCAATCACACAAAAATCGGGCCATAAAATTTTGTTCAATTTAAAAACTTTTCTTTTCACATGCAATCTGTCCCATATACGGGCTTACAACGCCCAAACCATACATCCGGGGTGGTTCAGGACCCAACCGAGAACTCATGAAAAACTTAGAAAAATCTCTTGCGTTAAGGCTTTACACGCCCGTATGCTTAGGCTGTGTGGCTAGAAATAGGCTATTTACCAAGCCTTTTGTCACTCTCACACTACATGCATAGATACATACTTATCCAATAACATACAACATGGCATAAATGAGCTCTTAAACATCTACAAACATGTTATGCTCAAGTCATTTTCTTATGCAATAAATATTATAGAATTTGCCCCCATCATTACCACATACTAGTCATAACTATCATTACATCACGAACCACATGTCCATCACTAAGCATACATAATCATTTCCACAAACCATTCATGAGGCATTATTAACTATTTACCAATCACCAAATCTTGCACCAGTTACTAACTCATCAATGAATCTCATTTCAATCTCTAGGCATACATACTATAAGCCACATCACAAGATATAGTATCATACATATATATGAATAAACATTTAAGCCCACAACATCATTAGCCAACATAGGCCAATTCACATGGCTACAACACTTTATCAATACAAGCCAAAACCTTTGGCTAAATCATAATATCACATACTCAACATTAAAACCCTATACATGCCGTAGACTCGAAACACTAGGATTTACTTACACCAATAGCGTTAACTTGACAGTGTGATAATATATCTGACGGCCTCCAACCTGAGCTAACCTGGCAACCCTAGAGAATATGGGAAAGAAAAGGGGAGTAAGCTTTATGCTTAGTAAGTTCACAAGAAAACAATAAGCAACTCATTAACAAGTTTTATCAATGTTTACAACATAATCACAAATTCACTACAAGTTGTCTTCCTGAGCAACAGTCACTAAATTATTTATAACTGGAGCTACGAAACTCCAAATCAATTGCCATTAATTTTTCTTGAAAATAGACTCATATATATTTCATCCATAAAATTTTAAAAAATTTTTGGTTTGGCCAATCAATACCAGATTTTTCTTAAAGTTTCCCTTATTTCACTATTTGACTAATCTGACCACTCTTCACTACGAATTAAATTTCTCATTGTGCAGAATTCAAAATATGTTCTCGTTGATTTCATTTGAAACTAGACTCATAAAGGAGTCTAAGAATATAAATTTTATCTTATAAACATTTTTTTACAAATTATAATGATTTTCTAAAAATAGAACAAGGGACCCCGAAGTCATTTGACTCTATCCCACGCCACTTCAAATATCTCATTATCAGAAATTCTTTTGCTTACATGGTTTCTTTTATAAGAAACTATACTCATTAATATTTAATTACATAATTTCTTCAGCTTCTAAATCAACTCCCACAATTTATGGTGATTTTCCAAAATCACGTTACTGCTGCTGTCCCAAACAGATTTATTACAAATTTACTCTTTCACACATTCTTTGCATTCACATTATTTAAACATGTATATCACCAATCAATTTCATCACAATTCTATAATTTCACTTAAGCATAATCTCAATACAATACATCATGCTCAATGATTCACACACAATCGTTCAAATTAGCAATTATAAGATGGTTCCACACATAGCCTACCCTTATCGATAATTTACGATGGTTATACCCTTACTCACATATATGACATAGGCATTTTCATCTATGCTTCTCATTTCACATTCATGATTCAGTTCCAATCGATCTAACATGCATAAGTATATATCACATACCTGGCCAACTTAATGTATTGAACGAATTCAATTGCCGATTTAACACAAGGTCTCGTAGTCTTAGACTTTTATCAAATCACCGGCATTTAGCGTGCTAGGTTTTAAACCGAATTCATCACCAAGACGAAGCTCGCTAGACTTTAAGTCGAACTCATTCACCGGCATTTACCTGCTAGGCTTGAAGCCCGATATCATTTCACCGAAATTATAGCCTGCTAGGCCCGAAGCCCGATAATATTATTCACCAGCTTAAAGCTTGCTAGGTTCAAAGCCCGAATATCACCATTATAAAGTCGTCTCATAAACAATTCATATATTATAGCATGTATACCTGTTCACTTTGCTCTATTTAATCATTCAATCACAATTTATAATTGCCCTTTGAATCATTTGATATTTTGCACACTAAGTGTCATTCTCAATATCTCGCACACTAAGTGCTATTCTCAATATTTCGTACACTGAGTACCATATTTGATTGCCCCGCACACTAAGTGCCACATTTTGTCGATATGTCGTTAGACATTAAAATATTCACGTATATACAATTTTTGCGATATTAAAGCATTAGAAACATAAATTTAACAATCCTTATTGCATACGAACTTACCTCATTCGCGGTAACGACAAATTAGATCGACGAATCCGATACTTCGTTTTTCCCTCGATATAGACTTGTACGAGGCTTAACTTGATCTAATCAATCAAATTCAACTATTACAATTCATATTCTATTCATTTTAACTCAATTTCATATTTTGGTAAAATTACTATTTTACCTCTAAAGTTTCACTTCTATTCAATTTAGTCCCTGAGCTAAAAAAATGCAAATTAACCATTTTTAACCATAATTAAGCTTAACCGAATATTCATGGTATTAAAACAGCCCATAAATTATGTTATGGCAAAATTACATTTTTGCCCCTAATATTTCAACTTCTTTACAATTTAGTCCATAAGCTCGAAAAATTAAATTCATTCAATTTTGGCCAAACCCATGCCTAGCCAAATTTACTACAACTTCATAACAGCCCATATTTTCATTTATTCACACTTTCAACCATATAATTTCAATAATTCACAATTTAATCCAAAATTGACATTTTTACCAAAATTCACTTTACAAAACATGTATATCCAACAACAATAATTTGTTTTCCATCATCAACTATCAAAATACTCATGCATTCAACAATGGCAACATTCAAATACTTTAACAGTTTTGAAATCAGAGATACGGGCTAGCTAGAATACAAAGTAACGATCTCAAAAACATAAAAATTATCAAAAACCGAACACAAAACATACCTAAATCACTTCATGCAAGTGCCGAAAATAAGGAAGCTTCAATGGCTTTCTTTTTCTCCTCCATATTCGGCAAGAAATAAAATTTGCATGGCCATTTTATGTTTTATTTTTATTTAATACATTTTAATATTCCATTTACCTTTTTGTCCTTTATAATAATACATAATTTCATATATGCCAAACCACCAATCTCCACTATCATAAAGTAATGGTTTAATTGATAAATAGGGACTTCTACTTTAGTAAAACATGGAAAATAAACACTTAAACAATTAGAATGCAACTTTTGCATTTTACGCGATTTAGTCTTTTTTGCTTAATTAACTACCGAAATGATAAAATTTTTCAACGAAACTTTAATACCATCTTTTTGCCACTCCATAAATATTTATAAAAATATTTACAACTCGGTTTATAGAAATGAGGTCCCGATACCTCATTTCCTAAACCCACTTGACCTATAAATCACTTATAAAACAAATATCACAATATCAAAAACATTTTTTTAAAATCACAATTAACTCGTAAATATTAAATATAATATTTACAAACCTACTCGTCGGATTTAGGGGGCCCGAAACCACTGTTTCGATTAATCCTAAAAACGGGCTGTTACATACACTCCAAGTAGCAATGGTTGCGACACTAAACAGTATTTCCAGCAGAGCTACCAGTACAGTACACCTCCTCCAATCATATTAAACCTATCCCCATGCAACGCATCATGCAGCATATCATGTCATATCATAATATTACACATGTACTCAATGCAGTTAAAATAGCATGCCAAAATATAGTCATACATGAATATAGATCCATACATCACATAGGGGAAAAATAGTAATTTTATCAAATCAAGGGACTAGGTAAACTTACCGACCCATCAATAGGTCCACAGTCGTCTCGGGCGACCCGTGCAACCTTAACAGTAAAACAGTGAAAATGGGCCCAAGGTCCATATTGCGGGCCTATGTGGGCCCACATGCCAGTGTGGCCCACATAGCCCAGAAATGGCCTTGGCCGTGTGGATTACAACTTGGCCCAAATATTTCCACACGTCCGTGTGGTTCAACCATGTGGGGCCCATATGCTTATGGGGCCCATATGGCCCAATTCGGCCCAATATGGCTCAATATAGCCTCATCCCATGAAATCGCTCATGGTCGGCCTCAATGATCATACGCCTCTGTTTAGTCACACGGACTACCACACGAGTGAGTGCACGTCCGTTTAGCGTCGTCGTTCACTTATTCCGGCTTTTGCAGATTTCTAAAGTTGGAATTATGTTTACACACCTTGTTTGCGAAAGTGCGCAAATAGCCCACGAGCACTCCAAACCTATATTCAATCACAACATTCAGTTAATTGCCTACCAATCGAATTAAAAGAACCCTGGCCAAACACTTATCTAAATGATTAATTATCACCTACCCTTATCGACTGATTGAGGCTTGCACACTTAAACTGTTGACCAAGACTGATCACTAGCCCCTTAGTGATTATCTGCATTCCAACCGAATCCTATTAACATATACTCACAAGAACAGTTTGAACCAAATGAGAATTTGTAACACCCCGTTCCCGATATCATCGCCGGAGTCGGACACGAGGGGTTCTCAGACCAATTCTCATGTGTCACACAGACTATTTTTAACATTTCCAGACAAGCTGGCAGACTGCATCACTGTCACCTTAAAAATCATATCTCGAGTTCCAGAACTCAAAAACCCGTTCCGTAAATTTTTCCTGAATTTAGACTCATATATCCATCCGTGGATTTATTTCTAGAATTTTTGGTCAGGCCAATTGGTACAGTTTATTAGTTAAAGTCACCCCTGTTTCAGGGTTTGACTACACTGACCTTTGCGCATTACGACCTGGATATCTTCTTGTACAGAGCTTCAATGCTCATGTCGTTTGTTTCTAATGAAACTAGACTCAAAGGGGAATCTATACATATAAGGCATGACTTCTAATTGTTTCTGGATAATTTATGGTAAATTTTCAAATTCGAAAAAGAGGATCCAGAAACCATTCTGGCCCTGTCTCACGAAATCTTGAATATCTCTTAAAATCCGACTTATATGACCGTTTCGTTTCTTTCATATGAAAGTAGGTTCATCAAGGTTCAATTACATAATTTATTCACTATTTAATTCCATTCCTACTATTTTTTGTGATTTTTTTCAATCTCACATCACTGCTGCTGTCAGCATCTGTTACTAAAGCAAACATTGATTATTTCATAATTCTTCCATGGCCAAACTATAATTCATCATACATGACACAAATTATGGCCACCTTATCAAAATTAAGGTTTCTAAGACTCGTGACTATAGGTTTTAGAACCCCACTCAACCGACCACATAGGCCATTTTCACATGGCTTAAAGTTTACAACCCCAAAATTCAACAAAACAAATAGCCTATACATGCCAAATGTTCTCCTAGATCGACTAAGAAAACAATACCAAAAGATTGCTCGCCGGTGTGATGACTTCGTTGACGGTTCCGAGCACACAAAAGGAGAAGGGTCCAAGAGACCTAAAATGGGTGACAAGAAAACACCGAGTGAGTTTATAACTCAGTAAGTCATAAGCACTTCATAATTATCCATAAGCAAAATTCATCACAAAGTGAATCAATGAAACGAGGCTAAGTGTTTCATCCATACCGAACTATACCATAGTTCCTTAGACCTTTCGGTTCAATCTCATACATTTACATTTCATATACTAATCAATAGGATATTTAAGGCATTTTTATACTTCAACTCATTTTCACCACAATCATACAATTTCCATCATCACATAGATTTAAAGCTTACCAAGCCCAACCCCGAGCATGAACATAGTGCCTATTCGCCATGAGCTCAAGGTACTTACCCGATCCGCTGTCCGTGATCAACTCGATAATGTTGCACACTCAGTGCCAATAGTGATGCAAAAGCATATAGTGAGTCCGCACACTTAGTGCTATATAATCAGCTCGCACACTTAGTGCTATATAATCAAATTCGCAAACTTCTTCGCTATACAAATTTTAAACCCGCACACTTAGTGCCAATCTTGTCACCGTGTCCATTTATACCGCACACTTAGTGCTTGAGACCAAACACTTTACGCATTTTACTACCTTTATACATTCAACAATGTCATCATTCCATACACATACATTTCCATTTACACATCAACTCATTAAACACAATTGCATATATATTATGATCATTTAAATCAATACCAAATATATGCTTAATGACTTACCTCGGATGTTGTCGAACGTCTTCAACGGCTATTCAATTACTTTTTCCTTTCCTTTATCGGATCTAGTTCCCCTTTGCTCTTGAGCTTAATATTAACAAATAAATTGATTTAATCATTTTGAATATCAAAGGGGAAATTCAAGGTACTTAGCCCTTATATATTAGGCATTAGAGTCATATATGTATGCAATCATGAATCAAATTCCACATATTAGCCAATATTCTCCTTTAGCCGATTTTCTAAGTCAAGATTAAGCCACCAATATGCTCACTTATAGCCGAATACACGAAATCACCCATCTATGTATTCAATCATGTGGCCGAATGTGCATGTTCCAATATAACACCATTTCCATTTCGTTTAACACTTAACATTTACCACATATCAATTTGGAGACTCTACTAACCCATCATACATCCGGCAATAGTCTATAGCTCTCTCGGCCACTCCTTTCACAACATAATAAAACTTAATTTCAAAATCATTAGTGAGCATTTTATTTAGGCATGTACATCTACAACCAATTCATCATATAAACATCTTTGAATTCACTCAAACATTCTCAATACAACACATTGCCCATTAGCAATTAGTTCATCAAACCAACATTTGACCCTATTTCCTTTAACACCATTGCATTCGGCAATGACCACATCATTTAACCAACTAAATAATAAACCACAACATTTGAATTCATCTTATTCTTCTCCCATTTGACCGAATGAATATCAAATGCAACTCAACTAACAACAACATTTTTTTTCTTTCTAAAATGTATATACACTCTTACGACCGCTTCCAATTTGTACCTTTCAACCATGAATCCTACTCATCCAAGCATCAATTAAGCTACTTAACAAGTAATTAACATCCCAAAGAAACTTATCAAAATGACACTAATTTAGCACTTGCCGAATGGATATTGAGCTATGGACTCATGGAATTAAACCATGGGTCAAATAAGCTATGTACTTATCCATTTAGTCTCATAGTCAATTGAAAAGAAAAATCACCATGCATACCTTAAACTAGGATAGCCATGGCCGAATACCTTGGTTTCTCCTCTTCAAATTTCCCATTTTTTTTTCTTCTTTAAGAATCGGCTAAGCTAGGAAGAAGATGAACCAAACTTTTTTTTTGTTTTCTTTGCTCAATTCACGGCAATGGGGGGGGGGGCAACCACACACTCACATTTTCTTTTTTTGTTTCTCTTCCTACTAACCATAATATTTTATCAATTTTGACATCAACCATTAACAAAACATGTTTATGACATGTTTTCTTTTGCCCATCATCCTTGTCATGGCCGGCCACTAGGCTATCTTTAGGGAAATTTGACATGCAAATCCCTCATTTTCACAACATGTATTATTAGGCCACTTTGCATTTGCCTAGCACATTTCTAAATTTTCTCACATAAATCCTATTTGATAAAATTCACTTACAATTAACAAAATCCAAACATGAAATTTTCACACATGCATATGTACATATAATGAGCATCAATTATGACGGTTAATTATTTTTATGACTCGGTTTAGTGGTCCCGAAACCACTTTCCGACTAGGGTCAATTTAGGGCTGTCACAACTCTCCCCCTCTTTAGAAATTTTCGTCCCCGAAAATCTTACCGGTAAATAGGTTTGGGTATCGCTCTTTCATAGAGTTCTCGGGTTCCCAAGTAGCTTCTTCTATCCCGTGTTTGAGCCATAACACTTTCACTAGCGGAACCCTTTTGTTTCGCAACTCTTTCACTTCACGTGCTAGGATACGAATCGGTTCTTCTTCATAGCTCATATTGGCTTGAATTTCAACTTCTGATGGAGTGATTACGTGCGACGGGTTGGACCTATACCGTCGAAGCATCGAGACATGGAAAATGTTGTGAATCTTTTCAAGTTCAGGGGGTAAAATTAATCGGTACGCTACTGGCCCAACTCGTTCGGACACTTCATACGGACCGATGAACCTCGGACTCAATTTGCCCTTACGGCCAAATCTAAGCACCTTCTTCCAGGGTGAGACCTTGAGAAATACCTTGTCTCCAACCTGATATTCAATGTCTTTTCTTTTCAAATACGCATACGACTTTTGGCGATCCGAAGCAGCTTTCAAACTTTCACGGATTACTCGAACTTTTTGCTCGGCATCCTTAACCAAATCAACCCCGAAGATTTTACTTTCACTAAGTTCAGTCCAAAATAATGGGGTACGGCATTTACGACCGTATAAAGCCTCGTAAGGCGCCATCTTAATACTTGATTGAAAACTATTGTTGTAAGTGAATTCAATCAAAGGTAAATACCGTTCCCATGAACCACTAAACTCAAGGATGCAACATCTCAACATATCCTCGAGGATCTGAATTATCCGTTCGGATTGACCATCGGTTTGGGGATGAAAAGTCTTGAAATGCGACTTGGTACCCAAAGCCTCTTGCAATTTCTTCCAAAATCGCGATGTAAATCTTGGGTCTCTATCCGACACGATAGAAATAGGTACCCCATGCAATCGAACAACTTGGGAGACGTATAATTCTGCCAATTTATCAAGCGAAAAATCTGTGCGGACAGAATAAAATGAGCGATTTGGTCGATCTATCAACAATGACCCGAGCCAAGTCTTTCTTACTCGAGTCAACGGTAACCCAGACACAAAGTCCATTGTTACTCGATCCCATTTCCATTCGGGTATCATGATTGGCTGAAGTAATCTCGATGGCACTTGATGTTCCGCTTTCACTTGTTGACATATCAAACACTTTGAAACAAATTCTGAAATGTCCCGTTTCATACCGGGCCACCAAAATTGGCATTTCAGGTCATTGTACATTTTAGTACTACCCGGGTGGACTGACATTCGACTACTGTGAGCCTCGTTCAAAATCATCGAAACAAGTTTCGAATTCCTTGGAATACATAATCGACCCTTGAACGTCAAGCAATCATTGTCGTCAATCTGAAATTTCGATTCCTCATTCGAAACACATTCAGCTCGTTTAGCGACCAATTCAGCGTCGACCTTCTGAGATTCAAGTATTTGATGAATCAATAACGGTTTGGCCTCTAATTCAACTACTAGCACCTCATCAGGTGAAACGGATAGGCGAGCATCCATCGCTCTCAAAGCAAACAATGCTTTACAACTTAAAGCATCGGCCACCACGTTGGCCTTTCCCGGGTGATAATCAATGACAAGTTCATAGTCTTTCAACAACTCAAGCCAAAGTCTTTGTCGCAAATTTAGATCTCTTTGAGTCATCAAATATTTAAGACTTTTGTGGTCCGAATAAATATGACACCTTTCTCCAAACAAGTAATGTCGCCATATTTTCAAGGCGAACACTATGGCTGCTAGTTCAAGGTCATGGGTCGGATAGTTTCTCTCATGCGGCTTTAGTTGTCTCGACACGTAAGCCACAACTCGACCCTCTTGCATCAATACACAACCTAGCCCAAGCAAGGATGCGTCACTGTAAATGATGAACTCTTTACCGGACTCCGGCTGTACTAGCACTGGGGCCTCGATTAAACAGGTTTTCAGTCGATCGAAACTTTCTTGACAGCGTTTCGACCACTCGAACTTAACATCTTTTTGAAGTAGTTTTGTCAACGGTGCAGCTATCATCGAAAAACCCTTTACAAACCGTCGATAGTATCCGGCGAGCCCCAAAAAGCTCCTAACTTCGATAATATTCCTTGGAGGTTTTCAATCGACTATGGCCGAAATTTTGTTTGGGTCCACTCTGACACCCGATGCGGACACCACGTGCCCCAAAAAGCTAGCCTCTCTCAGCCAAAATTCACATTTACTAAACTTTGCATATAACTGCTTATCTCGTAAAATTTGCAACACTAGTCTCAGGTGTTTAGCGTGTTCAGTTTCATCTCTCGAATAGACCAAAATGTCATCGATAAACACAACTACGAACCGATCCAAGTATGGCCTGAAAATTCGATTCATTAAATCCATAAATACCGCAGGGGCATTAGTGAGCCCAAACGGCATCACTAAGAATTCGTAATGACCGTACCTCGTTCTGAAAGTAGTTTTGGGTACATCCGAATCTCGAATTCGCAACTGGTAATAACCCGATCTCAAATCTATCTTTGAAAACACTGAGGCTCCTTTCAGTTGATCAAACAAATCCTCAATACGCGGTAACGGATATTTATTCTTTATTGTCACTTTATTGAGTTGACGATAGTCGATGCACAACCTCATGGTTCCGTCCTTCTTTTTCACAAACAATACAGGTGCGCCCCAAGGTGAGAAACTTGGTCGGGCGAAACCTCTATCCGTCAACTCTTGCAACTGAGCTTTCAATTCCTTTAATTTCGTTGGTGCCATACGATACGGAGCTATCGAAATCGGTGTAGTCCCAGGTACAAGCTCGATGCCGAACTCTACCTCCCGGACGGGTGGTAAACCCGGTAATTCTTCGGGAAAAACGTCCGGGTATTCACAAACCACCGGCACAGACTCGGGTTTCTTTTCTAACTCTTTGTCATCAAGTACATACGCAAGGTATGCTTCGCACCCCTTTCTCACATGTCTTTGAGCGGGCATTGAAGATATTATCGCTGGCACTCCGTTTAAATCAGTAGACTCAACTCGGACTATCTCATTATTCGCACTCCTCAAATCAATGGTTTTCTTTTTGCAGTTCACCACTGCCTCATGTACGGTGAGCCAATCCATTCCAAGAATAACATCAAATTCGTCAAACGGAAAAAGCATCAGATCGGCCGGAAAACAAGATTCTTGAATTATTAGGGGGCATCTCTTGCACACTTTATCAACAAGTACGTATTGACCCAAAGGGTTTGACACCCGAATTACGAACTCAGTAGACTCAACAGGTAGAGTCTTACTGGATGCTAAGGTTTCACATACATATGAATGAGTAGAGCCGTGGTCAATCAATGCAATCACACTAGTATCAAAGAGAGTGAAAGTACCGGTGATAACGTCGGGGAGGATGCCTCCTCTCGTCTTGTGAATGGTGTATGCTCTAGCAGAGTACGGTCTCAAATAACAACCGTGTCGAGGCCCTCTCGACTACCACCCCTACCTCCTAAAATTCTCCGGGGTCTACCTCTAGCTGTCACTCCACTAGGTCTTGCACCTTGCATCTTATTCTTCTCATCAAGCTCCGTGCAATCTCTAATGAAGTGGTCCTTCGAACCGCATCCGTAACAGGCCCTGTTAGTAGACTTACCCCAACATTCACCTAGGTGTCGTCTTCCACATTGGGGGCATTCCGGTTTCTCTTGACGATTATTGCCCACACTAGCTACCGAAGTAGCTCGGGAGTCCGTCAATGGTCGGGCTCTGATGGAAATTCCCGCAGTCGCCCTCGACTTACTAGTGTCCTCCCTGAACTTCTTTACAGCCGAGAACGGAGCTTTACTCGTCGATCTTTTACGATAATCTCTTGCTTCAAATTCAGCCTTCTTCTTCTCCTTTCCAAGTTCTTCCGCCTTGCAGGCTCGTTCGACTAGTGTTACGAACTCCTTTATCTTCAAAATACCCACTAGTAGCTTTAAATCTTTATTCAATCCTTCTTCAAATCTTTTGCACATAGCAACCTCATCAGCCACACACTCCCGAGCATACCGACTAAGTCTTACGAACTCATGTTCGTATTTAGATACTGTCATACGGCCTTGCTTGAGTTCCAAGAATTCCTTACGCTTCTGATCGATGAACCGTTGACTAATATATTTCTTCCAAATTACATTTGAAAGAAATCCCAAGTAACTTGTTCCTTTGGGACTATGGAAATTAAGGTCCTCCACCAATAGTAGGTGAGTCTCGCAGCAAGGATATAGCACACTTAAGACATTCTTGGTGTGCATGACAGTTCATCAAACACTCGAATGGTGTTATCAAGCGAACTCGGCCCTTTCGGCATCATCAAGAACTATGGCCTTGAACTCCTCGGCCCCGCTTCCTAATCAAGTCCACGGTGGTTTACTCAACCTCACAAGATCGATGAATCAAGGCATTGCGGGCTCTTGGGGTGGAGTATTTAAATTCGGGAATGGTTGGATAGCCGGATTGGTTCGGGCATATTATGCGACCCACTCATTCATCATGGTGAAGAAGGCTTGTTTCGCCTTCATCTTGATTATTCGCGGATGACCGAGGCTCAACAGGTGGTGTCCCTTGCACGGAGCAGCCGCTACACTTTCAACGTCATCCGCCAAGGGTCTCTCTACCCCGGGTTCCATTTGCTAATCAAAACAAAAATTTCAACCGCATTTAAGTCATCACATTATTAAGCACTAACATTTTGGCATGTATAGCCGGACTCACACGCTATGGTAGTCCTAGAACCGAATAAACCATAGCTCGATACCAATAAAATTGTAACACCCGTTCCCGATACCGTCACGAGTCGATACACGAGGGTTCTCGGACCAACTCTCATGTGTCACATGACTATTTTTAACATTTCCAGACAAGCTGGCAGACTGCATCACTGTCACCTTAAAAATCATATCTCGAGTTCCAAAACTCGAAAACCCATTCCGTAAATTTTCCCTGAATTTAGACTCATATATCCATCCGTGGATTTATTTCTAGAATTTTTGGTCAGGAAAATTGGTACAGTTTATTAGTTAAAGTCACCCCTGTTTCAGGGTTCGACTACACTGACCTTTGCGCATTACAACCTGGATATCTTCTCGTACAGAGCTTCAATGCTCATGCTGTTTGTTTCTAATGAAAATAGACTCAAAGGGGAATCTATACATATAAGGCATGACTTCTAATTGTTTCTGGATAATTTATGGTAAATTTTAAAAGTCGAAACAGAGGATCCAGAAACCATTCTGGCCCTGTCTCACGAAATCTTGAATATTTCTTAAAATCCGACTCATATGACCGTTTCGTTTCTTTCATATGAAAGTAGGTTCATCAAGGTTCAATTAAATAATTTATTCACTATTTAATTCCATTCCTACTATTTTTTGTGATTTTTTTCAATCTCACATCACTGCTGCTGTCAGATCTCATTACTAAAGCAAACATTGATTATTTCATAATTCTTCCATGGCCAAACTATAATTCATCATACATGACACAAATTATGGCCACCTTATCAAAATTAAGGTTTCTAAGACTCGTGACTATAGGTTTTAGAACCCCACTCAACCGACCACATAGGCCATTTTCACATGGCTTAAAGTTTACAACCCCAAAATTCAACAAAACAAATAGCCTATACATGCCAAATGTTCTCCTAGATCGACTAAGAAAACAATACCAAAAGATTGCTCATGGTGTGATGACTTCGTTGACGGTTCCGAGCACACAAAAGGAGAAGAGTCCAAGAGACCTAAAATGGGTGACAAGAAAACACCGAGTGAGTTTATAACTCAGTAAGTCATAAGCACTTCATAATTATCCATAAGCAAAATTCATCACAAAGTGAATCAATGAAACGAGGCTAAGTGTTTCATCCATACCGAACTATACCATAGTTCCTTAGACCTTTCGGTTCAATCTCATACATTCACATTTCATATACTAAACAATAGGATATTTAAGGCATTTTTATACTTCAACTCATTTTCACCACAATCATACAATTTCCATCATCACATAGATTTAAAGCTTACCAAGCCCAACCCCGAGCATGAACATAGTGCCTATTCGCCATGAGCTCAAGGTACTTACCCGATCCGCTGTCCGTGATCAACTCGATAATGTTGCACACTCAGTGCCAATAGTGATGCAAAAGCATATAGTGAGTCCGCACACTTAGTGCTATATAATCAGCTCGCACACTTAGTGCTATATAATCAAATTCGCACATTTAGTGCTATACAAATTTTAAACCCGCACACTTAGTGCCAATCTTGTCACCGTGTCCATTTATACCCGCACACTTAGTGCTGAGACCAAACACTTTACGCATTTTACTACCTTTATACATTCAACAATGTCATCATTCCATACACATACATTTCCATTTACACATCAACTCATTAAACACAATTGCATATATATTATGATCATTTAAATCAATACCAAATATATGCTTAATGACTTACCTCGGATGTTGTCGAACGTCTTCAACGGCTATTCAATTACTTTTTCCTTTCCTTTATCGGATCTAGTTCCCCTTTGCTCTTGAGCTTAATATTAACAAATAAATTGATTTAATCATTTTGAATATCAAAGGGGAAATTCAAGGTACTTAGCCCTTACATATTAGGCATTAGAGTCATATATGTATGCAATCATGAATCAAATTCCACATATTAGCCAATATTCTCCTTTAGCCGATTTTCTAAGTCAAGATTAAGCCACCAATATGCTCACTTATAGCTGAAGACACGAAATCACCCATCTATGTATTCAATCATGTGGCCGAATGTGCATGTTCCAATATAACACCATTTCCATTTCGTTTAACACTTAACATTTACCACATATCAATTTGGAGACTCTACTAACCCATCATACATCCGCAATAGTCTATAGCTCTCTCGCCACTCCTTTCACAACATAATAAAACTTAAATTCAAAATCATTAGTGAGCATTTTATTTAGGCATGTACATCTACAACCGAATTCATCATATAAACATCTTTGAATTCACTCAAACATTCTCAATACAACACATTGCCCATTAGCAATTAGTTCATCAAACCAACATTTGACCCTATTTCCTTTAACACCATTGCATTCGGCAATGACCACATCATTTAACCAACTAAATAATAAACCACAACATTTGAATTCATCTTATTCTTCTTGCATTTGACCGAATGAATATCAAATGCAACTCAACTAACAACAACATTTTTTTTCTTTCTAAAATGTATATACACTCTTACGACCGCTTCCAATTTGTACCTTTCAACCATGAATCCTACTCATCCAAGCATCAATTAAGCTACTTAACAAGTAATTAACATCCCAAAGAAACTTATCAAAATGACACTAATTTAGCACTTGCCGAATGGATATTGAGCTATGGACTCATGAAATTAAACCATAGGTCAAATAAGCTATGTACTTATCCATTTAGTCTCATAGTCAATTAAAAAGAAAAATCACCATGCATACCTTAAACTAGGATAGCCATGGCCGAATACCTTGGTTTCTCCTCTTCAAATTTCCCTTTTTTTTTTTCTTCTTTAAGAATTGGCTAAGCTAGGAAGAAGATGAACCAAACTTTTTTTTTGTTTTCTTTGCTCAATTCACGGCAATGGGGGGCAACCACACACTCACATTTTCTTTTTTTGTTTCTCTTCCTACTAACCTTAATATTTTATCAATTTTGACATCAACCATTAACAAAACATGTTTATGACATGTTTTCTTTTGCCCATCATCCTTGTAATGGCCGGCCACTAGGCTATCTTTAGGGAAATTTGACATGCAAATCCCTCATTTTCACAACATGCATTATTAGGCCACTTTGCATTTGCCTAGCACATTTCTAAAGTTTCTCACATAAGTCCTATTTGATAAAATTCACTTACAATTAACAAAATCCAAACATGAAATTTTCACACATGCATATGTACATATAATGAGCATCAATTATGACGGATAATTATTTTTATGACTCGGTTTAGTGGTCCCGAAACCACTTTCCGACTAGGGTCAATTTAGGGCTGTCACAGAATTCACTTACCGAAAGTGTAAAACCAAGCGTAGGGGAAAGGAATAATCAGCCTATAATAAAAAGAAGGCCAACATAGTGACACTTAGTCACTCAAAGCTGTGCTAGATCAAATGCACACGGCTAGGACATGCCTGTGTCGTAGCTCGTGTGTAAAAACCTTGACATTCTGTTTCTGACTTCAGCAACCAATTAGGGGCACACGGCCAAGGCACACACCCATGTCCAAAGGCCGTGTCCTCCATACTGCTGAGAGACATGGCCGTGTCTCTGCCCGTGTGTTTACTACCATGCATGCTGACTTGCAAATTTGAGGTGCAAGGGACACACTGTCAATCAACACAGCCATGAGGATGACCATGTGTCACATACGGCCTAGACACACACTGTGTGGATGATATAAGGCTATCTACCAAGCTTTATGCCACCCTGAAGCACAATCTAACACTATCCATCATACCAAAGTCTAGCATAACATGGCCTATACACATTTCACATGTAACACCCCTATCCCGTAACCGTCACCGGAATAGGTAAGGGGCATTACCGGACTTGTATCTCGTGCCAGATCAGTAAAATTTTAAACATTTTCTTGAAGTAAAGATCATTCAATTGTATAATTGCTAGACACAACCAGGGATAAAATTAAAAAAAAACTGATAAAAGTAAACATTCAAAAGATGTCATATTCGCATAGCTTATATACATTAACCAAAATATCCTCCCACTACTAGTCTATTCTATACATGCCATAAGATAATCCAAAACATAGCAGTACCAAACAATGGATAGTGATAGTGTGACTAGTTGCTGACGATCCCCGAGCCTATAGCTTCCAAATGAGATCTATAAAACAGAGGAAACAAAGTAAACGGAGTAAGCATTACAATGCTTAGTAAGTTTTAAGCAGTGTCAATAGATAACAATCAAATTATAACATAGTTGTTTGTATTTTTATTTCACTCTTCCTTCGGGCATACCATCCCTTTACCGAATATGCACATCTCATCATATATAATTGGCAGATAAATTCTCACTTGATAGTGATCTCTTATAAACATAGGTACATTACATATTTTCACCTAACTTTCCACATTGACCAAATGCACAATAATCATAGAACAGTCTTATTGCTTTACTCACATATGCATCACATAACGACCTTGTGATTTAGTCCAAATCAAGCTTAAATATAATCTCAAAATACATACCTGACCAACTTAACGCATTGAACGTATTTATTACCAATTGTTACTGTGAAGTCGTATAATCTTTTGCTTTACTCGAATCTTCAGTGAAACCTTTAGCTCGAATAGTCCCCACACGTAGTTATCGGGTCTTACCCGGATAAAATCTCCACACGTAGTCATCGGGTCTTACCCGGAAATAATCTCCACACGTAGTCATCGGGTCTTACCCGGACATAATCTCCACACGTAGTCATCGGGTCTTACCCGAACATAATCTCCACACGTAGTCATCGGGTCTTACCCGGAATATATTTCCAAGTTTCATGTACATTTAATCACATGTTACAACATTCACATCGACTGTCATATTTGTAATTCATTTGCCTCATCAAATATCTAATAATACACACCTTTCACATTTGGTCATTCGGCCACAATATACACACATCTCCTACATATTTCACATTAGCCATCCGGCTTTACCAAATATACATATCTCATACATATTTCACATTAGCCATTCGGATTTACCACATATATATATCTCATACATATTTCATGTTAGCCATTCGGCTTTACCACATATACATATCTCATATATACCATATATATATATCTCATACATATTTCATATTAGCCATTCGGCTTTACCATATATACATATCTCATACATATTTCACATTAGCCATTCGGCTTTACCACATATATATATCTATTTATCTTGTACATCAATTTCAGCAATAGCTTATAAGCAACTCAAATAGTTTCATCAATGTTTACAACAAAATCACATATTCACTACAAGCTGTTTTCCTGAGCAATAGTCACTAAATTATTTATAACTGGAGCTACAAAACTCAAAATCAATTGCCGTTAATTTTCCCTGAATATAGACTCATATATCTTCCATCCATAAAATTTTCAGAATTTTAGGTTTGGCCAATCAATACCAGATTTTTCTTAAATTTTCCCCTGTTTCACTATTTGACTAATCTGACCACTCTTCACTACGAATCAAATTTCTCATTGTACAGAATTAAAAATATGTTCTATTTGATTTCATTTGAAACTATACTCATTAAGGAGTCTAAGAATATAAATTTTATCTTATAACCATTTTTGTACAAATTATAATGATTTTCTAAAAACAGAACAGGGATTTCGAGTCATTCGACACTGTCTCACACAACTTTAAATATCTCTTTATAGGAAATTTCTTTGCTTACACGGTCTCTTTTATAAGAAACTAGACTAATTAAGCTTTGATTACATTTTTATTCAGCCTATAATTCCAGACCAAAATTTATAGTGATTTTCTAAAATCACGTTACTGTTGCTGTCCTAAGCAAATTATTACAATTTGCTCTTAAATTTCCAAGTCCAAACACTTATGAACTTACCATTTGAGTTTAAGACATATCATGGCCACATCATATCTTATTAAATCAACTCATTATGTCCTATTATGATTGAATTTACTCAATGTTTAATCACTTAAAACTTACCTCGGAAGTTGTCGAACGATTCTGATCGACTATTCGGTTAGGTAGCTTTTCTCTTATCCGAATTAGACTCCTAAGCTCTTGAGCTTGAATAAACAAATTTAATCTATTACAAACCAATTATACAAACTCATGGCGAATACAACAAGAAGACTAACTAGATTCTACTAGCCACTCATTGCTCTATTATTAACCTTACTTAATTATAAACACATTCGGCAACTACCTCAACCTTATTTAATACAATTAACACCGAACTCCTCAAGTAAAAAGTACCATTGCCGTATATCATTTAGTTCACAAGGTCCTAATTTCAAAAATTTGACAAGCTCATACCCATTTCCTACTAATTCCATCATTTTAACTCAGGTACGGCAAAGCTAAATTCCATTCTTCCATTAGTTTGCATTTAACTAAATCATGCCTTAATGTTAAGCACATTCAACAATGGTGCAAACATCAATTAACAAACAAACATTTTCATTCATTTAGACAACATTATTTTGCATTCAATTAACTTATTAATGCAGCACATATTAATTACCAATTACATTCTTCAGCAGCTTAATTTGGCATCAATTCCGACATCATTAATTAACATTATTGCAACCATTTCTCCTGTTGTAATTAATTGTCCAACAACAGCCCAAACAACATAATTATACAACTATTGAACACCATTTAACCATCACATTAACTGACACTTAGACATAAATTCTGCAGCATTTACTTTGCTTTTATTCTCATCCAACAGCTTCCTAAATGGCTGCTTTAACCCCTTAACAATCAGGTTTAGACACCATAAATTGCAACTAAATAAACATCATTAATTTGGCACATCAAATGGCACTCGGTCATACATCTGCAGCATTAAATTAGTCTTCTATTACCTTCCAATGCATTAATGGCAGCATTAAAACTCCCATTCATAGGTTTCGGACATAATTAATACATCATTATTTATTCATTCCCATCCATACCATCGAACCACACAAGAAAGGAAAAGAAAAAAAAACTTTATCGCAGACATACCATCTGCATGCAACACGCTTCATCATTCATCTTATACTAGCCTTACCAGTTTCGACATTTTAATAGAGCAAGTTAAGAAAAGGAAAGGAAAAGATGTGAGAAACTCACATAAATTTTTTCCAGTTAATCCTAGCTTCTAATATGCTCCTACATCTTCTTGCTACAGCCCTCTTCCTCTCCTTTAGCAGATCATTTGAAGAATATGCTCCTAGACAAGATAAAACCAAAATTTATCTCCACATGCAATCGGTTTTAAGGTCTCTCCCTCCCTTCGAAAGCACTAGCAAGAACAAGGGAAGACAAATAGAAGGAATGAATCCCCTCGCTATATTTTTTTTTTCCATCCCATCCCTCGTAAGGGAAAGTAAAATAACTAAAAATAACTCATGGTAATAGCCATCAGCAAACTAACACTATCACCCATCTACTTTCATCATTGCCGTCCACTAAAATAAAAGGGGTCTAATTGACATGCAAGCCCCACATTTTAGCCATGTTAACAATTGGCCACTTTAAGAAAAAGACTTCTAAAATTTTCCTTTATACAATCAAATCCCAACTAAATAATTTAGCATCCAATTAACTAAATTAGACCACCCAACTTTCACAATAGGTAATTCACATAACAAAAACACTGAAATTAATATTTTACAAAATTTTTTACTAGGTTTTGTGGTCCCGAAACCACTTCCCGACTAGGGTCAATTTAGGACTGTCACATCACATATGTTTAAGCAACCATTTTATGCACTTTGCTATCCATACGCTGAAATTCACATTTTCAACCATACCAACAATTTCACATTCATGAAAGAATTTCTTGCACTCATATAACAACTTTCAATCTTAGCCATTTTTATGGCCTTATACAAAATGAGTCAAATACTAAAGTAAGCGAATACATTTGGCTACAAAACAATGTGACACTGAAACAAAACTAAAAGATCCTATACATGCCATAACCAAAATAAAAGAACTAACTATACCAAGTGCTTCAAATGATAGTGTGACTGGCTTCTCCGACGTAATGCGATGATCCATGAGCTACTTTGGCAGCACTATAAGAAAATGGAAAGGAAATGGGGTAAGCATAAAGGTTAGTAAGTTGCATGTAAATAAACATCAAATAATTATCATAGAACAATTACTCATAACATTTCATAGCTTGTTCATGAATACAATAATTAGATATAAGCACAACTTACTCATCACCATCTAATACAATTTATATAGCATGTATTGAGCCCTTATCTCATACATTTCAAGTAGGTACCTGTACTACTCACCACATGGCCATAACTTCTCCTGTTTTGATATAAATCAAAAATCTTCCGTTGAACTATTTGGAATACTATAGGATATTGAATAACCCAAAAAATGGGATAAGACACCGATGCCATGTCCCAGACATGGTTTGACACTAGCTAACATATTAAAGTCGATGACACATCCCAGAGAGGTCTTACACTGACTTTCACACATCAAGGCTGATGCCATGTCCTAGACAGGTCTTACATTGGCTCTCATCTATCGGTGTCGATGCCATGTCCCAGACAGGTCTTACACTGACACATAACAAGCTGATGCCATGTCCCAGACAAGTCTTACACTATCTTGTATATCTCGAGGCCAATGCATGTCCCAGACATGTCTTACACTAGCTCTCGTCTCAATGCCTATGCATGTCCCAAACATTCTCACACTGGCTCAAATATCTCGAGACCGATGCATGTCCTAGACATGTCTTAAAATGGCTCTCATAATGTGGCTGATGCATGTCTCAGACATGTCTTACACTAGCACACATATCACCCAATGTCATGGTTTGAATATCCAAGTCTATTCCAAATGTTCACCCGGAAGTCTTTATTACATTAATTCACATTCTCATCACAACACAACAATTCATGCCAAACTAATTATATAATAAATGATAATATTTAATTGCATTATTTACGTACAACTTACCTTGGTTTACAAAATGTGAGCAACTAGTCGCCTTGATCCATAAGCTTGGCCTTCCTCCGGTCCAAGTCTGATTTTCGTATTTCTTGATCTAAAATGGCAACATGTAGTCATTTAATCATCAATTAAATCTAAATTCTCAGAAATTTATAATTTGGGCAAAATGACCATTCTACCCTAGACTTTGACAAAATTACCATTTTACCCCTCGGCTCGGAAATCGATTTTTATCGAATTTCCTAATTAGCCAAGTCTAGCTAAACCCTTCTTAATCTTATAGCAATCTAAAATTCTCATTATTTCACAACATTACTATCTATTGCATAAACTTTACAAAATGGTCCTATTAGGGTTTTCATTAGAAGTCATTTCAAAAAAGTTATTTATTTCACAACCATGACTCATATTCTTCAATAAAATTTTGGTCAAAAACTTATATGCTTTCATGGAAAAACCCTGGACTCTCAATCATTTTGCAAAATAGTCCCCTCAATAGCTAGATGAAGCTTTAGGGGTTCCAAAAACACAAAAATCATGAAGAAAGACCACCAAGAAGACTTACTTGCAAGAGTTTAAGGTTGCTGAAAATTTCAAGCTTCCATGGCTATTTTTCTTGAAGAACAATCAGTTTTGAAAGAAGGAGAGAGATGAGAAAAATGACAACTTATCCTATTTGTTTTATTTTATTTAATTTAATCACCTAATTTCACCAATCATTGACTTTTCTACTCCTTTGTCTCCCATGACCGGCCACCTCTCTCAAAATGGTCTACTTACCCTTTAAAGACCTCCATACTATGATTCATAATCAATTTACACCTTTAGCTAATAAAATAGGACTTTTGTACCTTATGCGATTTAGTCCTTTTTCACAATTAAGCATGCAATTGCTATAATTAATTCACCAAAATTTTCATACATGTACATAATCATACTATGACACCAAAATAATAATAAAAATAATTTCTCGGCCTTGGATTCGTGGTTTTGAAACCACTATTCTGGGCTCAAAATCAGGCTGTTACAATTCTCCCCCTTAGGGATTTTCGTCCCCGAAAATCTTACCGGTGAATAGATTTTGGTATTTGTCTCTCAAGGTCTCCTTAGGTTCCCACGTGGCTTCCTCGACTCCATGTCTATGCCACAAAATTTTCATGAGTGTTATACTTTTATTCCTCAACTATTTAACCTCCCGAATCAAAATCTTAACTGGCTCTTCACCATAAGTCATATATGTCTTAATATCAACCTCAGTTGGCGTGATTACATGCAAAGGATCTGACCTATATCAACGTAACATGGACACATGAAACATGTCATGAATCTTTTCTAACTCTAAGGGCAAAGCCAATCGATAGGCAATAGGTCCTACTCTTTCAGTAATCTCATAAGGTCTGAAACGAGGACCCAGCTTCCCTTTTCTACTGAATCTGAAGACCTTCCTCCACAAAGATACTTTCAAGCACACCTTATCACTGACTTGAAACTCGATCTCTTTTCGTTTCAAATCTTCATAGGATTTTTGTCTATCCGAAGCAGCTCTCAAGAAATCATGAATCACCTTAACCTTCTCTTCGGCCTCTTTGACCAAATCAACCCCGTGAATCTGATTCTCTTTAAGTTCCGTCCAATATAAGGGTGTTCAGCACTTTCTCCCATACAGAGCTTCATAAGGCGTCATTTTCAAACTCGACTGATAGCTATTGTTGTAACAAATTCAAATAGCGGTAAGTACACTTCCCAACTTCCTTGAAACTCGAGAACACAACTCCGCAACATGTCTTCTAAGATCTGAATCACTCTTTCTGACTAACCATTGGTTTGCGAGTGAAATGCCGTGCTAAAATTTAGTATTGTTCCCAATGCCTCTTGTAACTTCTTCAAAAATCATGAGGTAAACCTCGGGTCTCTATCCGAAATAATCAAAAAAGGAACTCCATGAAGTCTCACGATCTTGGAAACATACAATTCAGCCAATTTCTCAATGGAATAGTCAGTACGCACTGGTATAAAGTGTGCCGACTTGGTAAGCCTATCAACAACAACCCAAATGGAATCCTTTTTCCTTGGCGTCAAAGGAAACTCTGACACAAAACCCATGGTTACATAGTCCCACTTCAACTCGGGAACCATTACGGGTTGAAGCAAACTGAAGGTACCTATTGTTCAGCATTCACTTGCTGACAAACTAGACACTTGGAAATGAACTCAGAAATGTCTCTTTTCATTCCTGACCACCAATACATTTTCTTTAGATCATTATACATTTTCACACTACTCGGATGGGTAGATAAGCAACCACTATGTGCTTCTCACAAAATCTTCTGAATAAGCTCATCGTCTTTAGGTACACAAATCCTATCTCGGTACATCATACAACTGACGGTACCAATACGAAATTCTGATTCATTTTCCTTTTCACATTGAGCCATCTTAGCTTGCAAATCCTTATCAGCTTTCTGAGCTTCACAAATCTTTTGAAGGAACATCGGTCTAGCTTTTATCTCGACTAGAATCGAACCATCATCATCATAGTCAATTGAGTATTCATAGCCCTTAAAGTGAATAAGGGTTTCCTACTCAATGCATCAGCGACTACATTTGCCTTTTCGGGGTGGTAGTCAATCACCAATTCGTAATCCTTTATCAACTCCAACCATCTTCGCTGTCATAGATTCAGCTCCTTTTGAGTCATCCAATACTTTAAACTTTTATGGTTAGTAAATACCCGACATCTCTCGACATACAAATGGTGTCTCCAAATTTTCAATGCGAACACAATGACGACCAACTCTAAATCGTGCGTCAGGTAGTTTTTCTCGTGTGGCTTTAGCTGTTTTAAGGCATAGGCTATTACCTTGCCTTCTTGCATGAGTACACATCCTAATCCATTCAAGGATGCATCACTATACACCACAAATTCTTTTTCAGGTTTCGGTTGCACTGAAACTAAGGCCTTAGTCAACAAGGTCTTTAATGTCTCAAAACTCTGTTGGCACTTATCATTCCACTCGAACTTGACTTCTTTTTGTAGTAGCCTAGCCATTGGAGTAGCTGTCATCGAGAAACCTTTAACAAATTTTTTGTAATACCCAACTAAGCCCAGAAAACTTCTAATCTCTGACACATTCCTTGGCAGTTTCCACTCTACAATGGCCGATATCTTACTAGGGTCAACTCTAATCCCATCATCTGACACGATATGTCCTCGAAATATGACTTCTTGGATCCAAAACTCACTTTTACTAAACTTGCATACAACTGTTTATCTCTTAAAGTTTGCAAAATAGTTCTCAAGTGCTCCGCATGATCACTCTCATCATGAGAATAAATTAATATATCATCAATAAAGACAACCACGAACTTATCCAAATACGGCTTGAAACTGCAGTTCATCAAGTGCATAAACACCGCAGGGGTATTTGTTAAACCGAAGGGCATCACAAGGAACTCATAGTGCCCATACCTCGTCCTAAATGTTGTTTTCGGTACATCTTGCTCCTTTACTTTGAACTGGTAATAACCGGACCTTAAGTCTATCTTGGAAAACATGGTGGCTCCTTTCAATTCGTCAAATAAGTCATCTATCCTTGGAAAGGGAGACTTGTTCTTTACAGTCACCTTGTTAAGCTATCTATAGTCTATATATAACCTCAGCGACCCATCTTTCGTGTTCACAAAAAGTACAAGAGCACCCCACGGAGAATAGCTCGGTCTCGCAAAGCCCTTATCCATTAGTTCTTGTAGCTGTACTTTCAACTCCTTTAACTCCGTCGGAGCCATCCTATACAGAGAAATTGAGATGGCTACCGTACCGGGGACTAACTAAGTTCCAAATTCAACTTCCCTTACAGGAGGTGATCCGGGTAATTCCTCCGGAAACACATCTATGAACTCACATACCACCGGTACTGACTCGATCTTCAATTTAGATGCTTGAGTAATCAATACAAAAGTGAGGTAAGCTTCATACCCTTTTCTCAAATATCTCTTTGTAGTCATAGACGATATCACTACAGGCAAATTGTCTAATTCACCCATTTCAACCCGAAGCACATCCCCGCTCTCACATTTCAACTCAATCACTTTTCGTCCATAATCCACTATAACACCATGAGAAGTTAACCAGTCCATCCCAAGAATCACATCAAATTCATTAAATGACAATAACATCAAGTTAGCTAGAAAACAATGACCTCTAATTGTCAAAGGACAATTTCTACATACTTCGTCAACGAGCACATGTCTGCTTAATGGGTTGGACACTTTTATCACAAATTCTGTGACAGCCTTAAAACGACCCTAGTCGGAATGTGGTTTCGAGACCACAAAACTGAGGCATAAAAATAATTTAAAATTGATTTTGATGCCTATAATATGTGTTAATTCATGTGTGACATTTTTGATGTTTTGATTTCGAGTTATAAATGTGAATTTTACTAGAAAGGACCTAGTAGTAAACTTTGAAAGTAGGATGGGGAAATGTGTGATGACTAGTTGATCATGCATGCAAAAATAAGGGGTTTGCATGTCAAATTTCCCCAAAGATGGCATAGTGGCCGGCCATGACAAGGGATTATGGGCAAGGAAAACATGTTATGACATGTTTTGTTAATGCATGATGTAATAAATGATAAAAAAAATTAAGGATGTAGGAAGAGAAACAAAAAATCAAAAATTTGTTCATCCTTTCCCCATTGTTGCCGTATGTGGAAGAGAAAAAAAAGAGAGAAATTTTGTTCATCCTTCCATTCTTTCTTTGGCCGAAAATTGTAAAGAGGAAGAAGAATTTTTTTTGCTCCATGCTTGGTTTGGAAGAGAACTAGAAGGAGATTTGGTCATACTTGTATCAAGATTAAGGTATGTTTGAGGTTGTGTCATGAGATTCATGCATGTTTTAGTTGCTAGCTTGATGTTCATGTTAGCCCATGGTTCAAATCCTTGTTATGTCATGGAAATGGTATTCAGCCAAGGTTGATATTGTGTTAAAGCCATTGCATGCTAAATGTGAAGCTTGTTAATGATGCATGTAATGATGGATTGACTACTCTTGCAATTTCTTTGTAGCAATCTTGAGTAAGACATTGAGTTCTTCGTTTAACCATGGCCGAAGTTGAAAGGGGTATGATTATGATGTATTCGGCCATGGTGCATTCATAAGCATGATTTATGCTTATTACATGATAGGTAAAAATTTGTGTCTTGGATGGTTATGAACACCTTGAGATTCGGCCTTGCACCTATATGTGTATATATGTTTGCACATGATGTATTGATATGACATATATACTATCTCAAGGTATATAATTGCATATGATGATGTTTCGGCTATGAAATAAATGATAGAAGAGTATTGAGCTACAATATGCAATGCATTAGCTAGTAAAACGTATGCTGTTTTTTTTTTGTGGTGTTAAGTGTATAATTGGCCTCAACATGTGCATGCATTCGGTTAGAGGCAAGCATATTGATGCCTATTCTTGGCTTGGAAAATTCGGCTAAGGAGGGTACTAACTAATACGTTGAATTCGATTCGTGATTTCGTACACATGTGACTCTAATGTCTAATATATATAAGGGCTAAGTACCTTGAGCTTCACTTTGATGATTGAATGAATTGTATTGAATTGCTTGTTATGATTAAAAATTGTGCATGACCATTGTGTATTTGAGCTAAAGGATGGCCATATGACCATTTAAACTCCTTGTCATATTCGACCATAAGCTATTATAATGAGATTATAATAAGTTAAATTTGTGTGAATTAAGCTCAAGAGCAAAGGGGAGCTAAATCCGATAAAGGGAAGGAAAAAGTGGTCGAATAGTCATCGGAATCGTTCGACGACACCCGAGGTAAGTTTTCGAGTATCGAAACTTAGATTTTGATTCGATTGGATGATGTTATAAACAAATCAAAATCGTGCCCTTTGTATGTGGCCATTGAGCCGAAAATGACATTTCTTGTTAAGTGATTCGTGCATGAAATTTTGTTATGAAATTGAAACAAAGATGTGTATGAATGTTCGGGTAATATCCGGGCTAAGCCCGAAGGCAATTGTGCAAGTTGTGATATCCAGGCTAAGCCCGAAGGCAATTGTGCGAGTTGTGATATCCGGGCTAAGCCTGAAGGCAATTGTGCGAGTTGTGATATCCGGGTTAAGTCCCGAAGGCATTGTGCGGGCTACCATAACCGGGCTATGTCCCGAAGGTGTTTGAACGAGTAGCTATATCCGGTTAAACTCTGAAGGTACGTGATTTGAGAATAATGAACTTGCTGTAAAAATTTTCAGTTAATACGCTTGTGAAATCCCTAACGACAAGGTACGTTTCGTGTGTGCTTTGCACACTATGAGCCAGTGTATATGAGTATTCGCTCCGATGATGAATGAGCTACCGGCCTTGACTAAGCCGTTATTTGTGTATGAATATAAGAGTTGGTATTGTGAAGTAAGCATGTCATGGAGAAATTGTGCATATGAATTATTGTTTAGCTGCTCGAATGCTATGTTTTGGTTGTGTGTAAATTTATGGCTCAAACTTACTAAGCATAAATTGCTTACTCCGTTTCTTTGCTCTCTGTTTTATAGATTTTGGCTCGTTAGCGATCGGATTCGGGATCATCGAAGTCGAAGTCGACCACACTATCAAGTCCTTTTGGTACCTTTTGTTGAACTTTGGATATGGCATGTATAGGACCACCCTTGTCGTTTCGAATACTTTTGTGATGTATATGTGTACGGCCATGCGAAAATGGCTCGTAAAAGTGAAGTGTGGCATTAGACCATTTGTGTTCATGTAATTATATATGGTCTCATGTTGTGATTATGGACTTGAATGGGAATGATGGGCACTTAATCAGCCATTGGAATGGCTAAATATGATCATATGTGGACCTATGTATGACAAAACTATAGTTGGCCCATGGAAACTACAAAATGGGTAAAGGTTACCTTGAAAACAGATGCTGACAGCAGCAGTGGGGTGGATTTGAAAAATCACCAAAATTTTTATGAATGGAGTTAAATAGTGAATAAATTATTTAATCGAACCTTGACGAGTCTATTTTCATATGAAAGTAACTAAACGATCATATGAACAGTATACTAAGAGATATTGAAGTTTTCGTGAGACAGGGCCAGAACGGTTTTTGGATCCCCTGTCTCGAATTTGAAAATTTACCATAAATTATCCAGAAAGAATTGGAAGTCACACCTTATATGTGTAGATTCCCCTTTGAGTCTAGTTTCATTAGAAATAAACAACATGAGCATTGAAGCTCTGTACGGAAAGATATCCAGGTCATAATGCGCAAAGGTCAGTGTAGTCGATTCCTGAAACAGCTGTGACTTTAACTAATAAACTGTACTAATTGGCCCGACCAAAAATTCTAGAAATAAATTCATGGATGGATATATGAGTCTAGATTCGGGGAAAATTTACAGAATCAGTTTCTGAGTTTTGAAACTCGAGATATGTTTTTTAAGGCGACAGTGATGCAGCTCTCCAGCTTGTCTGGAAATGTCAAATTGGTCGGTGCAATAAGTGGATTTGGCTCGTTAACCCCTCGTGTCCGACACCGGCGACGGTCTCGGGTACGGGGTGTTACAATTTTATTGGTATCAGAGCTATGGTTTAGTTGATTCTAGGACTACCGTAATACGTTTGGGTCTAGCTATACATGCCATCTTGTGATAAATTGATAGTGTGGTGATTTCTGACATTTGAATTTGTGTTTGATTATAGTAATGGATCCCGATCCCAACCGAGCAATAGCTGATGATGTGGAGAGTGTGGCGCTGCTCCCGCAAGGGGACAGCGCCGGGACTCTCAACCTATTGCCAACAATCCGAACGATGAGGCTAGGCAAGCTTTTTATAGCGTGATGAATGATTGGTTCAACCAATACATTCGAACTAATACTGTTGTTCCACAACCTCCATTCCCGACTAATGCAACCCCAGCCTACAATACCTCCGAATCGACCAAATAAGGTCAAGTAAGCCCCCAGTCGACAGAATTCGAAAACATAGGGCTACTGAATTTAAAGCTACGGATGGCGACGATGTCGAGCAAGCTGAATTTTGGTTGGACAACACTATCCGGGTGCTCGATGAGCTATCTTGTACACCCGATGAATGCTTAAAGTGTACTATCTCCTTGCTACGCGATTCCGCCTATTATTGGTGGAGTACTCGACTTCACAGTGCCTAGAGAGCAAGTAACTTGGGAGTTCTTCCAAACCGAGTTCAAAGAAGTATATCGATCGAGATTCATCGACCAAAAACGAAAGGAATTTCTTGATCTTAAGCAAGGCTCTATGTCAGTTACTGACTACGAGCGAAAATTTGTTAAACTTAGTAGATACGCTCGGGAATGTGTTTCGTCCGAAGATATTATGTGTAAACGCTTTGAGGATGGGCTGAATGAAGATATAAGGATGTTCGTTGGCATTCTCGAAATACGAGAGTTCGTAGTACTTGTCGAGCGAGCTTGTAAAGCTGAAGAGCTTAGAAAGGAGAAACAAAAAGTTGATGTGGGAACAGGAGAATTTCGAAAAAGGTCCTCGGGAAAGTCTCTTCAACAGGCATCGAAGAGATTTCAAGAAGATGTGAGCCGGTCTAGAGGCGCTTCGGGCCTTTTTAGACGAGATCGTGATCGACCCCCTGTGGGTATACGAGGCACTTCGGTCTCCGGTGTTGGGAATGATCGTCGAAATCGAATGGAGTGTTAGTATTGTGGTAAATGGCACTCGGGGAGTTGTAGATCCCATGACCGCTCCTGTTACAAGTGCGGGTCAGCCGACCACTTTATTAAAGATTGCCCGAGATTATCTGAACAAAACGCAAATCAAAGTGGGAACCCAGGTGCTACCACAACTCGAGGTAGGCCGTCTAGAAACACAGGAAATGCTGGCGGTGGTCAGAGAGGATCTAGAGATGCCACCATTAGATCTGAGGCTCGTGCTCCTGCTAGGACTTATGCCATACGCGCACGCGAGGATGCTTCCTCGCCAGATGTTATTACCGGTACTTTTACTCTCCTTGATACTAATGTGATTGCTTTGATTGACCCTGGTTCTACTCATTCATATATATGCGAAACCTTAGCATCCAGTAAGACTTTACCTATTGAGTCTACTGAGTTTGTAATTCGGGTGTCAAATCCCTTGGGTCATTACGTGCTCGTCAACAAAGTGTGTAAGAAAAGTCCCCTAGTATTTCAAGGTTCCTATTTTCCGGCGGACTTGATGCTTTTGCCGTTCGACGAATTCGATGTTATTCTTGGTTTGGATTGGTTGACCATGCACGATGCGGTTGTAAATTGCAAAAGCAAGACTATTGATCAGAGGTGCGTGAATAACGAGATAATTCGGGTTGAGTCTGAGGACTCAAAGGGTTGCCACCGTAATATCGCAATGTTGGCCCGAAATACGTAAGAAAGGGTGCGAAGCATACCTTGCGTATGTACTTGATGACAAGGAGTTAGAAAAGAAACCCGAATCTGTGCCGGTGGTTTGTGAGTACCCGGATGTTTTCCCTGAAGAATTGCCGGGTTTACCACTTGTTCGGGAAATAGAGTTTGGCATCAAATTGGTACCTGGTACCACTCCAATTTCGATAGCTCCGTATCGTATGGCACCAACGGAATTAAAGGAATTGAAAGCTCAGTTGCAAGGGCTGGTGGATAGAGGTTTTGCTCGCCCGAGTTTTACACCTTGGGGTGCGCCAGTGTTGTTTGTGAAAAAGAAGGACGGAACTATGAGGCTGTGCATCGACTATCGTCAGCTTAATAAAGTGACAATAAAGAACAAATATCCGTTACCGCGTATCGATGATTTGTTCGATCAACTGAAGGGAGCCTCAATGTTTTCAAAAATAGATTTGAGATCGGGCTATTATCAGTTGCGAATCCGAGATTCGGACATACCCAAAACTGCCTTCAGAACGAGATATGGTCACTACGAGTTCTTAGTGATGCCGTTTGGGCTCACTAATGCCCCTGCGGTATTTATGGATTTGATGAATCGGATCTTCAGACCATACTTGGATCGGTTCGTAGTTGTGTTCATTGACGACATCTTGGTCTATTCAAGAGATGAGACCGAACATGCGGAGCACCTGAGATTAGTGTTGCAAATATTACGAGATAAGCAGTTATATGCTAAGTTCAGCAAGTGTGAGTTCTGGTTAAGAGAGGTTAGCTTCTTGGGTCATGTGGTATCTGCATCGGGTATTTGAGTCGACCCGAGTAAAATTTCAGCCATACTTAACTGGAAGCCTCCAAGAAATATTACTGAGGTTCGGAGCTTTTTGGGACTTACCGGTTACTACCGACGGTTTGTAAAAGGATTCTCGATGATAGCCACACCCATGACGAAACTGCTTCAGAAAGAGGTCAAGTTTGAATGGACGAAAAAGTGTCAAAAAGTTTCGATCAATTGAAAACTCATTTGACGGAAGCTCCAGTATTAGTGCAGCCCGAATCTGGCAAAGAGTTTGTCATCTATAGTGACGCCTCCCTACTTGGGTTAGGTTGCGTATTGATGCAAGAAGGTCGAGTTGTGGCCTATGCGTCGAGACAATTAAAGCCACATGAGAAAAATTATCCGACCCATGATCTCGAATTGGCTGCCATCGTATTCGCCTTAAAAATATGGCGACATTATTTGTTTGGTGAGAAGTGCCATGTATTTTCGGATCACAAAAGTCTCAAGTATTTGATGACGCAGCGAGACTTGAATCTGTGACAAAGATGTTGGCTCGAGTTATTAAAAGACTACAAGCTTGTCATTGATTATCACTCGGGGAAGGCTAATGTGGTTGCGGACGCCTTAAGCCGGAAATCACTGTTTGCCTTACGAGCGATGAATGTACACTTGTCTATTCTACCCGACAATGTGTTAGTAGCTGAATCGAAAGCCAAACCATTATTGATACATCAAATTTGTGAAGCTCAGAAAGTCGACGATGAGTTGGTTGCAAAACAGACTGGGTGTGTTCCGAACAAGGAATCGGAGTTTCAAATTGATGATGATGATTGTTTGAGGTTCAGAAGTCGCTTGTGTGTCTCGAGAAATTCGGAGCTTATTTCGATGATTCTGAACGAAGCTCATAGTAGCCGAATGGCAATTCACCCGGGAAGTACGAAGATGTACAACGACTTGAAATGTCAGTTTTGGCGGCATGGTATGAAACGAGACATCTCTGACTTTGTTTCGAGATGTTTAATATGTCAACAAGTGAAAGCGGAACATCAAGTGCCTTGAGATTACTTCACCGATCACGATACCCGAGTGGAAATGGGATCGAGTCACAATGGACTTTGTATCCGGACCGCCATTGTCAGCGAGTAAGAAGGATGCGATTTGGGTCGTTGTAGATAGATTGACTAAGTCGGCTCACTTTATCCCCGTACGCACGGATTCTTCAATGGACAAACTAGCCGAATTGTACGTTTCCCAGATTGTGAGATTACACGGGGTGCCTATTTCTATCGTGTCGGATAGAGATCCGAGGTTTACCTCGCGATTTTGGAAGAAGTTGCAAGAAGCATTGGGTACCAAGTTGCACCTCAGTACCGCCTTTCACCCCCAAACCGATGGTCAATCCGAGCGGATAATTCAGATACTTGAGGATATGTTGAAATGTTGCATCCTCGAGTTCAGGGGAACGGTATTTGCCTTTGATTGAATTTGCTTACAACAATAGTTTTCAATCAAGTGTTAAGATGGCACCTTACGAGGCCTTGTACGGGCGTAAATGCCGTACACCATTGTTTTGGACTGAGCTCAGTGAAAGCAAAATTTTCAAGGTGGAGTTGATTAAAGATGCTGAACAGAAAGTGAAAGTAATCCGTGAAAGTCCGAAGATAGCCTCCGATCGTCAGAAGTCGTACGCAGATCTGAAACGAAAAGACATCGAGTATCAGGTGGGAGATAAAGTGTTTCTTAAAGTTTCGCCTTGGAAAAAGGTACTCAGATTTGGCCGTAAGGGTAAGTTGAGCCCGAGATTCATTGGGGCGTACGAAATCTCCGAACGAGTTGGCCCAATTGCGTATCGTTTGATTTTGCCCCCTGAACTTGAAAAGATTCACGACGTCTTTCATGTTTCGATGCTTCGACGTTATAGATCTTATCCGTCGCACGTGATTAGTCCATCAGAGGTTGAAATTCAAGCCAATATGAGTTATGAGGAAGAACCGATTCGTATCCTAGCACGTGAAGTGAAAGAATTGCGAAACAAGCGGGTTCCGCTAGTGAAAGTGTTATGGCTCAAACACGGGATAGAAGAAGCTACTTGGGAACCCGAGAACTCTATGAAAGAGCGATACCCAAATCTATTTACCGGTAAGATTTTCGGGGACGAAAATTTCTTAAGTGGGGGAGAGTTGTGACAGCCTTAAAACGACCCTAGTCGGAATGTGGTTTCGGGACCACAAAATCGAGGCATAAAAATAATTTAAAATTTATTTTGATGCCTATAATATGTGTTAATTCATGTGTGACATTTTTGATGTTTTGATTTCCAGTTATAAATGTGAATTTTACTAGAAAGGACCTAGTAGTAAACTTTGAAAGTAGGATGGGGAAATGTGTGATGACTAGTTGATCATGCATGCAAAAATAAGGGATTTGCATGTCAAATTTCTCCAAAGATGGCATAGTGGCCGGCCATGACAAGGGATTATGGGCAAGGAAAACATGTTATGACATGTTTTGTTAATGCATGATGTAATAAATGATAAAAAAATTAAGGATGTAGGAAGAGAAACAAAAAAATCAAAAATTTGTTCATCCTTTCCCCATTGTACCGTATGTGGAAGAGAAAAAAAAGAGAAATTTTGTTCATCCTTCCATTCTTTCTTTGGCCGAAAATTGTAAAGAGGAAGAAGAATTTTTTTGCTCCATGCTTGGTTTGGAAGAGAACTAGAAGGAGATTTGGTCATACTTGTATCAAGATTAAGGTATGTTTGAGGTTGTGTCATGAGATTCATGCATGTTTTAGTTGCTAGCTTGATGTTCATGTTAGCCCATGGTTCAAATCCTTGTTATGTCATGGAAATGGTATTCGGCCAAGGTTGATATTGTGTTAAAGCCATTGCATGCTAAATGTGAAGCTTGTTAATGATGCATGTAATGATGGATTGGCTACTCTTGAAATTTCTTTGTAGCAATCTTGAGTAAGATATTGAGTTCTTCGTTTAACCATGGCCGAAGTTGAAAAGGGTATGATTGTGATGTATTCGGCCATGGTGCATTCATAAGCATGATTTATGCTTATTACATGATAGGTAAAAATTTGTGTCTTGGATGGTTATGAACACCTTGAGATTTGGCCTTGCACCTATATGTGTATATATGTTTGCACATGATGTATTGATATGACATATATACTATCTCAAGGTATATAATTGCATATGATGATGTTTCGGCTATGAAATAAATGATAGAAGAGTATTGAGCTACAATATGCAATGCATTAGCTAGTAAAACGTATGCTGTTTTTTTTTTTGTGGTGTTAAGTGTATAATTGGCCTCAACATGTGCATGCATTCAGTTAGAGGCAAGCATATTGATGCCTATTCTTGGCTTGGAAAATTCAGCTAAGGAGGGTACTAACTAATGCGTTGAATTCGATTCGTGATTTCGTACACATGTGACTCTAATGTCTAATATATATAAGGGCTAAGTACCTTGAGCTTCACTTTGATGATTGAATGAATTGTATTGAATTGCTTGTTATGATTAAAAATTGTGCATGACCATTGTGTATTTGAGCTAAAGGATGGCCTTATGACCATTTAAACTCCTTGTCATATTCGGCCATAAGCTATTATAATGAGATTATAATAAGTTAAATTTGTGTGAATTAAGCTCAAGAGCAAAGGGGAGCTAAATCCGATAAAGGGAAGGAAAAAGTGGTCGAATAGTCATCGGAATCGTTTGACGGCACCCGAGGTAAGTTTTCGAGTATCAAAACTTAGATTTTGATTCGATTGGATGATGTTATAAACAAATCGAAATCATGCCCTTTGTATGTGGCCATTGAGCCGAAAATGACATTTCTTGTTAAGTGATTCGTGCATGAAATTTTGTTATGAGATTGAAACAAAGATGTGTATGAATGTTCGGGTAATATCCGGGCTAAGCCCGAAGGCAATTGTGCGAGTTGTGATATCTGGGTTAAGTCCCGAAGGCATTGTGCGGGCTACCATAACCGGGCTATGTCCCGAAGGTGTTTGAACGAGTAGCTATATCCGGTTAAACTCCGAAGGTACGTGATTTGAGAATAATGAACTTGCTGTAAAAATTTTCAGTTAATACGCTTGTGAAATCCCCAACGACAAGGTACGTTTCGTGTGTGCTTTGCACACTATGAGCCAGTGTATATGAGTATTCGCTCCGATGATGAATGAGCTACCGGCCTTGACTAAGCCGTTATTTGTGTATGAATATAAGAGTTGGTATTGTGAAGTAAGCATGTCATGGAGAAATTGTGCATATGAATTATTGTTTAGCTACTCGAATGCTATGTTTTGGTTGTGTGTAAATTTATGGCTCCAACTTACTAAGCATAAATTGCTTACTCCGTTTCTTTGCTCTCTGTTTTATAGATTTTGGCTCGTTAGCGATCGGATTCGGGATCATCGAAGTCGAAGTCAACCACACTATCGAAGTCCTTTTTGGTACCTTTTTGTTGAACTTTGGATATGGCATGTATAGGACCACCCTTGTCGTTTCGAATACTTTTGTGATGTATATGTGTACGGCCATGCGAAAATGGCTCGTAAAAGTGAAGTGTGGCATTAGACCATTTGTGTTCATGTAATTATATATGGCCTCATGTTGTGATTATAGACTGGAATGGGAATGATGGGCACTTAATCAGCCATTGGAATGGCTAAATATGATCATATGTGGACCTATGTATGACAAAACTATAGTTGGCCCATGGAAACTACAAAATGGGTAAAGGTTACCTTGAAAACAGATGCTGACAGCAGCAGTGGGGTGGATTTGAAAAATCACCAAAATTTGTAGGAATGGTTTTAAATAGTTAATAAATTATGTAATCGAACCTTGACGAGTCTATTTTCATATGAAAGTAACGAAACGATCATATGAACAGTATACTAAGAGATATTGAAGTTTTCGTGAGACAGGACCAGAACAGTTTCTGGATCCCCTGTCTCGACTTTTAAAATTTACCATAAATTATCCAGAAAGAATTGGAAGTGACACCTTATATTTGTAGATTTCCCTTTGAGTCTAGTTTCATTAGAAACAAACGACATGAGGATTGAAGCTCTGTACGGGAAGATATCCAGGTCGTAATACAAAAAGGTCAGTGTAGTCGAATCCTAAAACAGGGTTGACTTTAACTAATAAATTATACCAATTTGCCCGACCAAAAATTCTAGAAATAAATCCATCGATGGATATATGAGTCTAGATTCAGGGAAAATTTACGGAATCAGTTTCCAAGTTTTGAAACTCGAGATATGTTTTTTAAGGCGACAATGATTTGAGCTCTCCAAATTGTGTCGGAAATGTCAAATTGGTCGGTGCAATAAGTGGATTTGGCTCGTTAACCCCTCGTGTCCGACACCGGCGACGGTCTCGGGTACGGGGTGTTACAAATTCAGTGGACTCGACTAGCATATTCATACGGGGTATCAATTTCATACCAATATAATAATGGTAGACCCCGGGTCAATCAAAGCAACTACAGATATATCATGGATAGAAAAGGTACCCGTAATCACATAAGGAGACTTTGCCTCTTCATGGGCACGTATAGCATAAGTCCTTGCAGGCGCTCTACCCTCGGACCTCATAGCAGCGTCTTTAGGTACACCTCTGCTACTAGCCCTATTTTCGAAGTTCTTATGTGGTCTACACCTTGAAGGAGCATTACCCGATATCACACTTTTGTCCTTATCTTTCTCGACCATCTCGAGAAAACTACAAATAAAATGGTCAAATAACCCATATTTGAAACAACCTCTTTCATTACTTCAGCACTCATCGAAATGATGTCTATCGCACTGTGAACATTCTAATCGATTTGGTTGAGCACTACCAACACTTGTGATAGAAGTGGTTTGAGCTTTAGACACTGCATGCTGCTTGCTCTTGTTTCTGCTCAAAAATCCTACTGACGTATTTGATCGAGCAAGAAACTCTCTCGATCTCTTAGATGAGGTCTGGTGTGATTTCCCCATCTATCTTTTCTTTGAGTCACGAGAATCGATGTAAGCTTTCCTCTTCTTTTTGGCCAATTCTTCGACCTTGCAAGCTCTCTCGACAAGTATCACAAACTCCCTTAACTCTAAGATGCCAACCAATAGATGGATGTCTTCCTTCAAACCATCTTTAAACCTCTTGCACATGGTGGCTTATGTAGATACGCACTCCCGCGTATATTTGTTGAGCCTCACAAACTAACCCTCGTACTCCGTCACTGTCATACAACCTTGCTTCAGTTCAAGAAATTCTTTCCTCTTTTGATCAATAAAACTTTGGCTAATATACTTTTTACGGAACTCTTCCTAGAAGAATTCCCAAGTTACTCTCTCTCAGTACCACTAACATGAGAGTATTCCACCATTAGTAGGCTGAGTCTCATAGGAGTGACACTACACACTTCATGCACTCCTCAAGTGTGTATTATAGCTCATTAAAGACTCTAATAGTATTCTCCAACCAAAACTTTGCTCTCTCTAGGTCATCATCTATGTTTGCCCGAAATTCCTCGGCCCCGTGCTTTCTAATTCTATCCACTGGAGGTTTCTCTCTTCTAGCCATTTATGCTCCTTGAGGAGCTATATGAATGGGTTGAGGAATTGGGGGAGGTGAAGTATTTGGATTCACACAAGTAAACTTCGAGTACCAGGTGCCCATCATATGGAGGTAGGCTTCTCTAGCCCCTACGCCCTAACTCATTGTCACAGGCCCACTATCTACTGACACGTCCAATCAGTGGGAGCTGACACATTGCTTTCCATATCATCCGTCTAGCAACGTCAAGATCCATTTACTATATATAAAAACACAATTTATTTCGTCAGGAATCGTCACACTATCAATATACAACTATGGCATGTATAGCTAGACTCATTCTCACGCTAGGTTAGTCCTAAAATTGACTAAACCATGGCTCTGATACCACTAAATGTAACACCCCTTACCCGAGTCTTAGGTCAGAACTGGGCACAAGGTATTACTTGACTTACTTGACTTAAACTCTTGCATACAATCATTTCAGGTCATAAAAACTCGATCGGATTTAAAACTTTTCAATCTTAAACTAGAAATTCTTAATATAAACCTACGAGGGCCAAAACACACTTTGAAAACAATTTGGGGTTAATCCAGACACCTCTGAAAACTTTGAAAAAAAGGGTCATTTGAAAGAGGCCTGTGTGAAAGGGCAACAAGCTCGTGTGGACACTTTGACTTGGCCGTACTAAAGGCCCGTATGGACCACACGACCTAAGTACAAGGGGACACATTCGTGCCACAAACTCGTGTGAATTTAATTTCTAATTTGAATCTAAAGGGGTTTTCACACGACCGGGCACACGCCCGTGTCTATAGCCCGTGCCCCTTACACGGCCATGACACGCTCGTGTCGTAGCTCGTGTGTGAAAACCTTGACATTTTGTTTCTGACATTAGCAACCAATTAGGGGCACACGGTCAAGGCACACGCCCGTGGCCAAAGGTCGTGTCCTCCATACGGCTGAGACACACAGCCGTGTCTTTACCACCATGCATGCTAACTTGCAAATTCGAGGTGCAGGGGACACACGGTTGATCAACACGCCCATAGGACTGACCGCGTGTCGCATACAACCTAGACACACACCCGTGTGTCTACCTGTGTGGACGATATAAGGCTATCTACCAAGCCTTGTGCCATCCTGAAGCACAATTTAACACCATCCATCAGACCAAAGTCTAGCATAACATGATTTCTCAACCAATCAACCATAACTAAGGCCTATACACATTTCATATATGCTTAAGCAACCATTTTATGCACTTTGCTATCCATAAGTTGAAATTCACTTGTTCAACCATACCAACAATTTCACATTCATGAAAGACTTTCTTGCATTCATATAACAACTTTCAATCTTAACCATTTCCATGGACTTATACAAAATGAGTCAATTACTAAAGTAAACCAACATATTTGGCCCCAAAACAATGTGACACTGAAACGAAATGAAAAAGATCCTATACATGCCATAATCAAAACAAAAGAACTAACTATACCAAGTGCTTCAAATGATAGTGTGACTGGCTTTTCCGATGTAATGCGATGATCGAAAAGCTATTTTGGCGGCACTATAAGAAAATGGAAAGGAAATGGGGTAAGCATAAAGCTTAGTAAGTTGCATGTAAATAAACATCAACTAATTATCATACAACAATTACTCATAACATTTCATAGCTTGTTCATGAATACAATAATTAAATATAAGCACAACTTACTTATCACCATCTAATACAATTTATATAGCTTGTATTGAACCCACATCTTATACATTTCAAGTCTATACCTATACCACTCACCACATGGTCATAACTTTTCTCGTTTTGATATAAAATATAAATCTTCCGTTGAACTATTTGGAATACTATAGGATACTCAATAACCCCAAACATGGGATAAGACGCCGATGCCATGTCCCGGGCATGGTCTTACACTGGCTAACACATCAAAGTCGATGCCATGTCCAAGATAGGTCTTACACTGGCTTTCATATATCGAGGTTGATGCCATGTCCTAGGCAGGTCTTACATTGGCTCTCATCTATCGGTGTCGATGCCATGTCCAAGACAAGTCTTACACTGACACATAACAACTTGATGCCATGTCCTAGCCAGGTCTACACTAGCTTGTATATCTTGGGGTCAATGCATGTCCCAGACATGTCTTACACTAGCTCCCGTCTCATAATGTGCTTGATAAACCATAATTTGTACATATTATTATCACATGCTTAACACATTTTTTTGGATGAATAATCCTTAGATTTGGTGAATTCGATAGTCTTAATCCTTTAATTTCATATTTTATACTTAGGAGAGCATAGGAGGGAAAAAAGAGCTAGAAACGGGCCGAAAACGGAGAAAATGGACCTACATGGGAAATCAACATGGCCTGGACTTCCTCACACGGGTAAGCCACACAGCCGTGTCCATTTGGTAGGATCGAAGCACGACTTACATGGGTAGACTACACGCCGGTGCCTATTTAACAGCCTTGACCACAGTCTGGGGCAATCGCACCCGGGCGTGTCCCTGTTGAGCCCAAGTATAGTTCTATTCAGAAAAGGCCACTTTTGAGGTCTCTTAGGCATTCTAGAGCCTATTTAAACACCTGAGGAGGCACTTAAAAGGACACACTGAGTAGAAAGCAAGGAATTACTCGAAGAAAGTCGATTGATCCATCTCAAAAGCTGGATTATTCATCAAGACTGAAGATCTCCCTTCAATTTTCATTCAGGAGTTTTGGGTTTTCTTTATGTTTTGTATTCATTATTCTTCTGAGATGTTTTCTTTTATAATTATGAACTAAACCCCCTAAATACCTAAGGGAATGAAACCTAAGACAGATCTTGTTATTATTATCTGAATTATATGATAAATATTTAACTTGTTCTTAATTATGTGTTCTTAAGTCTTGTCTTAATATTCCAAGAATATTGATTTGAGTTAATGCGCTTATTCAGAGGAGAAAAAGTCCCTGTCTAAGAGTAAATTTTTAATAATTAAGCAGAGTTGATTGCACGCCTAGAGATAGGGTGACAAGATTTTGCCGGATTAGGGTGAAACCTAATAAGGGGATCTATAGGTCGAGTTAATGCAACACTAGGATGTTAATTAGAAAGAGATTTCAATTAATCAACCTAGGATTAGACGTTATTAATCTCGAGAGAGATAATAATATAACTTAGGGATTTCTATGGATCAAGTCTAATGAATAAATCGTCTGATTCAGAGTCAAATAACAAGTGAAGCCTAGGTGGATTTTTCCTTGGGTATTCTCTTAATCAATCGAATTTTCTAAAAGTATTTTCCCCAACTTTCTTTCTCTGCACCTTTAGTTTAGTTAATTAGTTTAGATAAACAAATCTCTTAATTTTTAGGCTAGCTAATAAAAAGAAAGTAATTACTAGTACTCTTAGTTCCTTTGAGTTCGACAATTCGGTCTTGCTAAAGCTATACTACTGTTCGATAGGTACACTTGCCTTCATCATGATAATAGTTGGTTTCAAATCATTTATAAATTATTTAAAACTTAATGAAAATATCACGAATCAAGTTTTTGCCAGCATTGCCGGGGAACTAAGATATTCGAAACACTCAATTTTTATTACTTTAGCCATTTTACTTTATTTACAATTTAAATTTTTATTTTCCTTTTTAATTTTTCTTTTATTCGCTCCTGACAGGTTTTTATAGTGTGTGACTAGAAGAAACCTATCGGGGCCATTACTGTTTGATAGTGAGATCGATCGTACAGTTCACAGAAACTGAAGAGAAATAAGGCGAAGCTTAAGATACATAGAGGAAAACGAAAGGCGATACTTCAACCACAATCGAGGAGATGGCTGAAAACCAGGAAAATCCGCTACCTCCTGTGATTGCCGCTGATCCAGTAAATCAGAATCCTGCTCTACGCACTATGTATGTTTATGCTAAACCTACTTTCACAGGAACTAAGTCAAGTATAGTTAGGTCTGCTGTTGCTGCAAATAATTTTGAACTGAAACTTAACACAATTCAAATGATACAACAATTTGTTCAGTTTGAAGGTTTGCAGGATGAGGATCCAAACAACCACTTGACAAATTTTCTAGAGTTTTGTGATACATTTAAAATCAATGGCATTTCTGATGATGTCATTCACCTTCAGTTATTCCGTTTTTCATTGAGGAACAAAGCTAAACAGTGGTTGAACTTGTTACCACGAGGGTCAATCAATACTTGGGAACAAATGACCAAAAAATTTTTATTAAAATATTTTTGGCCGGCTAAAACAGCCAAATTACGTAATGATATCTCTTCTTTTGTGTAGATGGATTTAGAAACACTCTATGATGCATGGGAGAGATACAAGGACGTTTTAAGAAGATGCCCTCACCATGGGTACCACTTTGGCTACAGGTTCAAACGTTTCACAATGGCCTGAATCCTTCGACTAGATAGATGATTGACGCAGCTGCTGGAGGAACTATCAATAATAAGACACCTGAGGAGGCTTATGAATTTATAGAAGAGATGTCACTGAATAATTACCAGTGGCAAGTCATGAGGAAAAAGCCAACGAAAACAGCCGGTGTTTTTAACGTCGATGCAGTCACCATGCTCTCTAACCAGGTAGAACTTTTGAATAGAAAAATTGACGGTTTTCTTGGTTCTTCACAGTTTCACCCAGTAATGCAATGCAATGCAAGTGGAGGAGAATTGAGCAATTCAGAATACCCACCTTATAGCCACAACATGGAAAATGAGCAATTAAATTATATGGGTAATAATCCTCGACCTCAAAATAATCCTTATAGTAACACTTACAATACAGGATGGAGAAACCACTCAAATTTCACATGGGGAGGCCAAGGGAATCTGAGACCACCACGACCTCTAGGTTTCCAACAACAACCTTACCAGCAAGAGAAAAAGCTGAAACTCATTTTCAGAATACTGAGACAGCACTTAAAAATCAACAAGCGTCAATTCAAGGGCTCGAAACTCAGATAGGCTAGCTTGCTAAATTGATATTTGAACAACCACAAGGTAGCCTTCCGAGTAACATTGAATCTAACCCAAGGGAGTAACTCAATGCGATTGCCATTCAAGATGAGGAAGGGTTAGTTACATTTGAACCAGAACTGAGGCAAGAAACTGTGGTAAGTAAAGGTAAAGGTGAGGTAGACCATAGCAAGCAGAAACCGATAAGTAAAGAGTACAAACCACGAGTGTCATACCCAAATGCGACAAGGAAAGACCACACAGATGAACAATTTGGTAAATTCTTTAAACTATTAAAGAAATTACACATTAACTTACCGTTTATTGAAGCACTTTCGCAGATGCCAAACGCAATCAAATTTTTAAAGGAGCTTTTAGCAAATAAGTGGAAGTTGGATGAAGCGTCGCATGTGGAGCTGAACGCAGTTTGCTCAGCTATTCTACAAAATAAGCTACCCAAAAAATTAAAAGATCCAGAGAGTTTTACAATTCTTTGTTTAATTGGTAGCTTAGATGTTAATAATGCTTTGGCTGATTTAGGGGCTACTATCAATGTCATGCCTTACAAAATGTTTAAGCAACTAGGTCTTGGGAAACCCAATCAAACTAGGATGAGTATTCAATTAGCCAACAAAACAATTAGATTTCCTAGGGGTATTATTGAAGATGTAGTTGTTAAAATTGACAAATTTATATTCCCAGTTGATTTCGTTGCTCTAGACGTAGAGGAGGACAGTAACGTTCCTTTAATTTTAGGGAGGCCCTTTTTAACAGCTGCTAGAACAATAATTGATCTTGGCACAGGTGAACTCACACTTCGTGTGGGAGACGAAACAATCACCCTTCAAGCTCGTAATTTGAGTAACACATCAAAAATTAAAGGTGGTTGTATAAATTATACTATTAAAACTGATCATGTGGTGAAACCTTCCTAGCAGGAAACACGTTCAAAGAACACACCTGAGCCATGTTCGAGTAATGACAAAGGACCTATCTATGAAGAATAAAGGCTACAACTCGAGGAACTAGATGAATGGTGGACAAATAAACTGAGGACGCACGATAAACGAAAACCACACCATGACGAGCTCAATATCTCACCAAATCAACTTAAGGTTGGAGACAAAGTACTACTAGATACAGCAGACCCTCGTATTGCCACTTCTAAACCTAAGGAGCAATCCCTCTTATGGTACACAACATTTTCCCATATGGTACAGTCGAGGTAATTCATCCTAAATTCGGCACTTTTAAGGTAAACAATACTCGTCTTAAACCTTATTTTGATAAAATTGATAGCAGGGATGAGGAGTGTGAAGTCCTCGCACCACCATGACCATGCAACAGAAAGGTAAGTCGAGCTTAGACTATAAATAAACGCTTCTCGAGAGGCAACCTGAGCACTAACGACGTTAAATTCTTTAAAATTTTAGTTCTTAACATCTAATCACTAACTGAGTCATTGAAACACAGGTTTTCTAATCCACATGGCCAGGCACACGGGTGTGCCTAAGGCCGAGCTCACACCACGAGAGGTAGCACGGCTGTGTAATACGACCGTGTGAAAAGAAAGAAATTTTTTTCCCAAACACGGGATTCAATAAGTTGCCATGACCATGCAACTTGGCCGTGGGCAAGACTACCAAATTAACACGGGCATGCAACACACCCGTGCCCACCACCCGTGGTCGACACTGTCAAAAGAACACGGGCGTGTCCGAAACCCACAGGCGTTAGAGATGCGAACCACATCGCACACGGCCATGCGATACGACCATGTGACCACACGGCCTAGACACAGGGGTGTGTCTTCATACTGTGTAATGATTACTCATTTCACTATAAACACGGGAAAAATACGAGCCACACAGGCGTGTGACACAGCCGTGTAAGACCCGTGTGGGACCACACGGCCGTACATTTTTCTTTTTTTAAAAAATTCATATTATTTTTTTATTTCAATTTATTTGAAAACTCATTTTTATTTTATAAACTCGGTTTCTCTTTATGATTATAATCGAATTATTCCCTTAATTCCCTTTCACAAGTGGTGCATTCTCAGTTATCCCTCAGAATCATGCCTTTTCTTCAGTTTTATCTTCAATTCTCGCTCTCCAATTCAAGGATTTCGTCCAAAACTTCAGGAAGTTTCACTTCTCTCCCTATATTATGATCTTATATCTTTATTTTTCAGTATATCTACCTTTGTACATTGAGGGCAATGTACATCTTAAGTGTGGAGGGATTACTTATATCATGATCAGAAAAATTCCTAAATTTTTATTCTCATGTGATTTTCTCATATCATTATTAGAATGAATTTTGATTAATTTATGATTTTTATTGATATGTCTTGAATTAAAACATAGGCATTCATGCATTGATTGTTTAAACTTTAAGGAATTAGAGAATCAAGCATGATAAGTTGATTTTTGAGAATTAAAAATTTTTAGGTTATTTCCCCAAGTTTAGGTATTATCTTGAATTAAAATTCACAGGTTTAAACATCAAAAAGCCATAATTTCTGTGAGAGCTTGAGCCTTTAGAGCATCTATTTCTTTCATGCTCACTTTTATTGTTTCTTTGAGTGCATCAATATTGAATCATTATTCTAGAAGTTGCTTGATTATGCATGTCAAGACCACACCATTTGATTTGATATGCCAAAATGATAAAGGCCCTTAGGTTTAACCCACTCACTCCATAAAAGCCTACCTTCATAATTAACCTTTAGTGAACCCCCTTGAGCCTAACAACCCATTCATTGATCCACCCTCCATATTAACCCATAACCAATTATTGTTGAAATCCCCTATATTAATTTGATCCCTATTTTTGTCGAGATTTGATTTGAATAATTTTCTTAAGTATGTTTTATGTTTGATAGATAGATTTTATTATTTGACTTATTCTTTTAAAAATAATAATAATAATACATACATACATACATACATACATTTATAGCGATTTTTGTTTTTTAGCTTAAGTGTTTAATACCATATTCTGAGAAGAAGCTCATATGTATTCAATTGATGATTAGTTATTTTTCTGGTTAGGTAATTTTTCAATTCAATCTCGATTCTAACCTTTTCTTTCAGCTTGTGACCACACCCCCTAACCAAAGCCACATTACAACCCTCTAAAGACCTTTTGATTGGCGTTTCATCTCAATTTATAGTGGTGGAGATTAGATTTTCATGCAAGCCTATGATAATAACTTTTTATATTGACTGTTGAGTGCTTTATTTGATGTCCTTAAAACCTTGAGTGATTGAGTGTATCTTTAGTGAGGATGCTAAACCCTGTGATATTTTGATCAAAGCTGATTACTCAGATGAGAGGGGACACCTATGGTTTCTTGATAAAATGCTCAACTTGGAATGTTTGAAACTTTGATGTACTTTTAGTTGAAATTCAAATCTATGATTACTTATAGATTATTTTGAGATATTATTGATAGGGATTATAAATTGAGAAAAATTTATTTTGATTGTGAGTTGAGGATTTTGCTTAAGGATAAGCAAATGCTTAAGTGTGGGCGTATTTGATAAACCATAATTTGTACATATTATTATCCCATGCTTAACACATTTTTTTGGATGAATTATCCTTAGATTTAGTGTATTCAATGCTCCTAATCCTTTAATTTCATATTTTATACTTAGGAGAGCATAGGAGGGCAAAAAGAGTGAGAAACAGGCCAAGAACGGAGAAAATGGACCCACTTGGGAAATCAACACGACTTGGACTTCCTTAAATGGGTAAGCCACACGGCCGTGTCCATTTGGCAAGATCGAAGCACGACTTACATGGGTAGACTACACATCGGTGCTTGTTTAACAGCCTTGACAACGGTTTGGAGCAATCGCACATGGGTGTGTCACACGGGCCTGTCCCTGTCGAGCCCAAGTATAGTTCTATTCGAAAAATGCCACTTTTGAGGGCTCTTAGGCATTTTAGAGCCTATTTAAACACCTGAGGAGGCACTTAGGAGGACACACGGAGTAGGAAGCAAGGAATTACTCGAAGAAAGTCGATTGATCTATCTCAGAAGCCGGATTATTCATCAATACTGAAGATCTCCCTTCAATTTCCATTCAAGAGTTTTGGGTTTTCTTTATGTTTTGTATTCATTATTCCTCTGAGATGTTTTCTTTTATAATTATGAACTAAACCCCCAAAATATGTAAGGGGAATGAAACCTAAGACAGATCTTGTTATTATCATCTGAATTATATGATAAATATTTGACTTGATCTTAATTATGTGTTCTTAAGTCTTGTCTTAATATTCCAGGAATAGTGATTCGAGTTATTGCACTTATTTAGAGGAGAAAATGTCCTTGTCTAAGAGTAAACTTGTCATAATTAAGCAAAGTTTATTGCACGCCTAGAGATAGGGTGACAAAATTTTGTCGGATTAGGGTGAAACCTAATAAGAGGATCCATAAATCAAGTTATTATAACACTAGGACGTTAATTAGAAAGAGATTTCAATTAATCAACCTAGGGTTAGACATTATTAGTCTCAAGAGAGTTAATAATATAACTTATGGATTTCTACGGATCATGTCAAATGAATAAATCGTCTGATTTAGAGTCAAATAACAAGTGAAGTCTAGGTGGATTTTTCCTTGGGTATTGTCTTAATCAATCGAGTTTTCTAAAAGTATTTTTCCCAACTTTCTTTCTCTGCACCCTTAGTTTAGTTAATTAGTTTAGATAAACAAATTCCTTAATTTTTAGGCTAGATAATAAAAAGAAAGTAATTACTAGTACTCTTGGTTCTTTTGGGTTCGACAATCCGGTATTGCTAAAGCTATACTATTGTTCGATAGGTACACTTGCCTTCATCGTGATAATAGTTGGTTTCAAGAATGATCATTTATAAATTATTTAAAACTTATCGCAAATATCTCATAATGTGGCCGATGCATGTCCCAGACATGTCTTACACTAGCAACATATCACCCAATGTCATGGTATGAATATCAAAGTCAATTCCAAATGTTCACCCGGAAGTCTTTATTACATTAATTCACATTCTCATCAGAACTCAAAAATTCATGCCAAGCTAATTATATAATACATGGTAACATTTAATTGCATTATTTACGTACAATTTATCTTGGTTTATAAAATGTGAGCAACTATTCGGCTTAATCCACAAGCTTGGCCTTCCCCTGGTCTAAGTCTGGTTTTTGTATTTCTTGATCTAAAATGGCAACATTTATTCATTTAATCATCAATTAAATCTAAACACTCAATAATTTATAATTTGGGTAAAATGACCATTTTGCCCCTAAACTTCCACAAAATGACCATTTTACCCCTAGGCCCGAAAATTGATTTTTATCAAATTTCCTTATTAGCCAAGCTTAACCGAACCTTTCTTACTCTTATAGCAACCCAAAATTCCCATTATTCTCAACATTACTATCTATTTTATAAACTTTACAAAATGGTCCTATTAGGGTTTTCATGAGAAGTCATTTCACAAAAGTTGTTTATTTCACAACTATGACTCATATTCTTCCATAAAATTTCGGTCAAAAACTTATATTATTTCATGGAAAAACCCTAGACTCTCAATCATTTTGCAAAATAGTCCTCTCAATAGCTAGATTAAGCTTTAGGGGTTCCAAAAACCCAAAAATCATAAAGAAAGACCACCAAGAAGACTTACCTGCAAGAGTTTAAGGTTGCTGAAATTTTCAAGCTTCCATGGCTATTTTTCTTGAAGAATAATCAGTTTTGAAACAAGGAGAGAGATGAGAAAAATGACAACTTATCCTGTCTGTTTTATTTTATTTAATTTAATCACCTAATTTCACCAAACATTGACTTTTCTACTCCTTTGTCTCCCATGGCCGGTCACCTCTCTCAAAAGGGACTATTTTCCCTTTAAAGACCTCCACACTATGATTCATAATCAATTTACACATTTAGCTAATAAAACAGGACTTTTGCACTTTATGCGATTTAGTCTTATTTCACAATTAAGCATGAAATCGCTAAAATTAATTCACCAAAATTTTCATAAACTTACATAATCATACTATGACACCAAAATAATAATAAAAATAATTTCTCGACCTCAGATTTGTGGTTCCAAAACCACTATTTTCGTTAGGCTCAAAATCAGGTTGTTACATGTACAAGCCAAGGCTTGAACCCAAGACTTCTCAGACTCTTCCCAGGACACTTAACCACTAAAGCAAACATGCATTTGTGTAACACAAACATACAAAAATAAATACTTAGGATTTTTGGGGCATTACAACTCTACCCCTAAAAGGAAATTTCAGCCTCAAAATTTTACCTGATCAGAATAGATGAGGGTATTACTGTCACATCGCCTCTTTAGATTCCTACGTGGCCTCGTCAGAGCTGTGATTACGCCAAAGAACCTTAACCAGTGGGATAGACTTCCTCCTTAAGAACTTTACATCACGATCTAATATCTGAATCGACTCTTCTTCAAAAGTCAGATCTGGCCTAACCTCAACCTTCTCAACTAAACTAACATGCGTAGGATCCGAGCTGTAGCGCCTCAGCATGGAGACATAGAACACATCATGAATCCGGTCTAACTCTGGAAGTAACTCTAACTGATAGGCAATCAGTCCCACACGTTTGACTATGCGGTAAGGCCCAATAAACCTAGGGCTCAACTTGCCCTTATGTCCAAACCTCAATACTTTCTTCCATGGTGAGACCTTGAGAAAAACGAAGTCCCCCATAGAATTCTAAATCTCTTTACACTTCAGATCCACATAAGATTTCTGTCTGCCTGATGCCGCCTTCAGTTGATCCCAAATTAGTCTAACTTTATCCTTGGTATCAGAAACTAATTCAAGACCTAGAACATGTCGCTCGCCTAACTCGGTCCAACACGAAGGAGTTCAACACCTATGACCATATAATGCCTCGTAAGGTGCCATCTGTATGTTAGACTGATAGCTATTGTTATAAGAAAACTCTGCTAGTGGCAAGTAATCCTCCCAATTGCCTCAGAAATCAATCACACAACTCCTTACATGTCCTCTAGTATCTAAATCACCCTCTCTAACTGACCATCTGTTAGAAGATGGAATGCAGTACTGAAGTCCAACCTTGTACATGTAACTTCTTCCAGAATTGAGACGTGAAGTGAGGATCCCTATAAGATATTATGGAAATTGGTACCCCATGCAGTCTCACTATCTCAGACACATACAATTTGGCCAACTTCTGCAAAGAGTAATCAGTACGAACTAGTATGAAATGGGTAGATTTGGGCAATCAATCCACGACAACCCATACTAAATCCTTCTTAGTAGGCGTTAAGGGCAGCCCACTAACGAAGTCCATGGTCACTCTCTCCCACTTCCAAACTGGACTTTTAACTGGCTGAAGCAACCCTCAAGGTAATTGATGTTCAGCCTTAACTTGCTGGAAAGTCAGACATTTACCCACAAAGTCGGTAACTTCATGCTTAAGACTCGGCCACCAATATACTCACAAAGATCTCGGTACATCTTATTTCCACCAGGATGTATAGCATAAGGGCTACTATGTGCCTCTCGTAGTATAGACTGCCTCAAATCAGTATCCTTAGGTACACAGATTCTCCCACAAAAACAAAGCACCCCTTCACTATTTAGCCCAAAATCCATAGTATCACCACTCTCAACCGGTCAAAAACAAAAACCCAGTGACTTATCCTTTAACTGTTTACCCTTAATCTAATCCATCCATGTCGGTTGAACTTGGAGCTCGACCAACAAGCTACCATCATCAAATAAACTAAAGCGAGCAAACATCACCCGTAGATCAATCATAGCTCTATGACTCAGTGCGTCTGTCACCACATTGGCCTTCCTAGGATGGTATTTGATTATACAATCATAGTCTTTAAGCAACTCCATCTGTCTACGCTTCTTAAGATTTAACTCCTTCTGAGTGAGGAGACACTTGAGGCTCTTGTGATCGATGTAAATGATACACTTCTCACCGTACAAATAATACCTCCAAATTTTCAGTGCGAATACCACTGCAGCCAATTCCAAGTCGTGTGTCTGATAATTTACCTCATGAGTTTGAAGCTGATGAGATGCATATGCTACCACCTTACCCTCTTGCATCAATACACATCCCAACTCGACATGTGATACATCGCTGTATACAATGAACTCTTTCCCTAACTCTGGCTGTATCAAGACAAGGGCCTCAGTCAGAACTTTCTTGAGCTTCTCAAAACTCTCTTGCTGTGCATTAGTCCAGTTAAACGGTACCCCCTTACGCAACAACTTAGTAAAAGGTGCTGCAGTTAATAAAAACCCCTCAACAAATCACCGATAATACCCTGCCAGTCCCAGAAAACTGCAGATCTCAGACACAGTCTTAGGTGGCTTTCAATCCAAAACTGCCTTAATTTTTCGAGGGTCAACCTTAATCTCTTCAGCAGATACCACATGACCCAGAAATGTTACCTCTCGTAACTAGAACTCACATTTAGTGAACTTGGTGAACAGTTGTTTCTCCCTTAGAATCTGCAGAACCACTCGGAGATGTTCATCATGTTCATCTTCAGTCCTCGAATACACCAAGATGTCATTAATAAAAACCACTACGAACTGATCCAGATAGGGCTAGAACACTCAGTTCATCAGATTCGAAAAAAGTCGCTGGTGTATTCGTCAATCCAAATGGCATCACTAGGAACTCATAATGACCATAATGAGTCCTAAACGCTGTCTTGTATACATCAATCTCTTTGTCCCTCAATTGATGGTACCCAGATTAGAGATCAATCTTACAGAAAACTGAAGCTCCTTGAAACTGGTCGAATAGATCATCTATCCTCGGTAAGGGGTACTTATTCTTAATGATCAATTTATTCAATTATATGCATGGATCCATCCTTCTTTTTCACAAACAAAACTGGTGCTACCCACAGAGACACACTAGGGCAGATGAACCCACGATCTAACAACTCTTAAATTTGAGGTTTAAGCCCCACAAGCTCATTCGGTGCCATTTTATAAAGGGAAATGGACACCGGAGCTATACCAGGCAGGAGCTCAATCCCAAACTCAACTTCACGGTTTGGAGGTAACCCAGGTAGCTCATCAGGAAAAACATCCGAAAAATCTTTAATTGTTCTGATATCTTTAACAGAAGAAACCCCAGAATTTGAAACACTAATGTAGGCTAGATACACCTCACAACCCTTATGAACCAATTTCTTGGCCCTTAATGTGGAAATCACATTTGACAAGTAATTTCGACGTTCCTCAACTACAACTACCTCATCATCCTTCACAGTTCTCAGTACCATCTGTTTAGTAGCACAATCTAAGCTCACTCGATGTTTAACTAGCCAGTCCATTCCCAGTATTAAATCAAATTCTCTAAAAAAGAGTTCTATCAAATCGGCCAGAAAGATAACCACTTGAAATTTCAAAGGAACTTCTCTGAATAGTTTATTTACCCTCACTGACTGCCCTAAAGAACTCAGCACAGTAACCTCACTTGTGGTGTTCTCAACCAAGATATCCAAAGTCTCATGCACAGTACAAGCTATATAGGAATGAGTAGATCCTATATCTATCAGTTCTGTACAAGGTACATTATAGATAAAGAACGTACCTGTGATAGCATTCAGAGCATCTCCATTCTCTCGGTGATGTGCAGCATAAACCAGAGCTGGCTGCCTCACCTTAGTATGACCAGCACCTCTGCCCAGTGCCCTCTGATCACGACTTAAACCATTACCCCCTCTAGCCTAACCACGGCCTCTCGATGGCTGCTAAACACCCATCAGTGGTTGTATAGTACCCAAACCTATAGCTTGCACCTGATCGAGCTTCTGTGGACACTCTCTAATACGGTGCTCCAATGATCCGCATCTCAAACATGGTCCAATCCTTTTCCAGCACTCGCCTTGATGGCGTCTCCTACAATCAACACAGGGCTGCGACCCAGTAGCAGTAATAGGGGCCCTAGCTCTGGCCAGCCCATCAACTCTAGGCTTTTTCTTAGGCTTCAGAAAAGAACTCGAGGGCTCCAAATCCTTCTTATTCCTGCCTCTCTCTTTCTCACAGTTCTATCACTTAACACGCTTTATTTACTCAGCGATCTTCGCCTTATCAACTAATGCAGCAAAATCTCACTCCCTCTATCGAGCTATCAGAACCTATAAACTATCCCTGAGGTCGTCCTTGAAATGAACACACTGCTCGTATTCAGTTGCCACCATCCCAGGCGCATAGTGTCTTAGTCGTAAAAATTCAGCCTCAGATTCAGCCACTAATTTATTCCCCTGCATTAGATTCAGAAATTCCCTCCTCCGGGCATCCACATAACTAGCACCCAGATACTTTCCCTGAAAAGTAGTCATGAATAATTCCCAAGTCAATCTGTAACAGCCCGATTTAGACCCCAATCAAAACGGTGGTTTTGGGACCACGAATCTGAGTTAAAAAATATTTTAAAAATATTTTCTGTGTTTGTTTTGTGTGAATTTATATCTGTGAAATTTTCGCAATTTAATTTTGTCGTTTAGGTGTCTGATTAAATAAAAGGACTTAATCGCGTAAAATAAAAATTTGGTGGTTAATTCAAAAAGGGCTGAATTGTACTTGGCTTTTTAAGTGGAAGCCTTTAAGTTGCAAATTTCCCATTACTAAGTGAAGTGGATAGTAGTGGCCATGGCATAATGGTTTTTTACTATGATAAATAAGGTTAAAAATGTAAAACATGTAATAATAATAAGTTAGTATATATGTTATATTATATGATAACTTAAATAATCTTTTATGTCTTTATCACTTAGCCGAATATAAACAAAAGAAAAAGAAAGAACAAGAGTTAGGGTTCGACCAATCTTAAAGCTTAATTAAGGTGTGAATTTAGTTCTGTTTTTCATAATTTCTACGTTTTTGAGATCGCTGCCTAGTAATCTTCAAGACCCATGCTTTAATTTTTTTATTTTGATGAATATTTTGAGTTGTGCCATTGTTGATAGCTTGTGATTTTTTTATTTGATGATGAAATATGAAAGATATGTTTTAGATTAACATGTTTTGTATTGGAGTTTTTGATGATTTTGAGTAATTAGGACTTAATTGCAAAAATAATAACATAAGGGACTAAAATGTAAAATTAATGAAATATATCGGCTTGTATAGGTATGGGTACCATTCAGCCTAACATGGGTACTTTGAAATTTTGTGTATTTTGTGTTTTGTGTAATAGGGACCAAATTGTAAAAATTGTAAATGTCAGGGGTAAAATGGTAATTTTTCCATTTATGTGTAGTTGGACTAAATTGAATGAAAATATTTTTGAATGAGCTTAATTTGATTATGTTTAGATCAATAACCATAGAAATTGGATTTGGATCGGGGGAAAACAAAAGTTGTCGACTAGTCGATCCGTACTGGTTTTTCGTTGTCCGAGGTAAGTTTATAAGCAAATAGACATACTTAATTCTAATTAAATGTAATATATATATATATATATATATATATATATATATATATATATGCTGAAATGAATTGTATGATTTATTACATGTTAAAGCCGAATGCCAATAAGCTTGGTTACCATGTTTCCAAATTCGTTTTGACCGGGTTACGACATCCAAAAGCCCCGTATGAACCTTAGGAATAGTTAGGATACATATGTCATGACATATGGATTTTGATATATATGTGCGAGTAAGACCATGGCATCAATATATGATTCCGATATGTGTTTACGAGTAAGACCCTGTCTAGGACAGTGGCATCAATAAGAGATTACATGTAAGACTAGGTCAGAGACATTTTCATTGTACGATATATGTGTGATTATCCGAGTGTCCTACCCAATTTCGAATGGTTCATTGGGCATGGATAAATTGTGAATAAATACGAAAAATGAGCTGAAAGTTTAGGTATGTAATAATATGTTATCTATGGAAACAAGGTAAGTAAGCTAATTTATGTATGTTACAAGAGGTGTATGAATTTAATAAGGAATATGTATGAATATGATATGTGATCTTGGCTTGGAAGGTGAGTAACTTAAGTTTTATTAAAGAGATTTTTAACTATGTGTATATACATATGTGTGATTGTTTAGAATCAGCTACATAGGAAATATATGTGTAAGATGTCATATTATGGTTCTTGAGTTGATTCGAATGTATAAATATATGTTTGAATGTGTATTGAAATTGTAGCTTGAAAGTTGAATAACTTTTGATTAAATAGTTTAGGTGAACATTCGGCCTAGGTAATTATAATGCATAGATTGTATTATTTTATCTCCTTTGAAGATTTAAGATTTAAGATTAAGTATTGATAATGATATTATAATTCAGCAAGCTTAATCAATTTGAATATGTTATCAAGATGTTTATTTGCTTATGACTTACTAAGCTATGGTAGCTTACTCTATGTATTATGTTACTCTGTTTTATAGATTTTGAAGTCAAGCTACAAGCTCGGGGACTGTCAGCCAAGCTCATCACACTATCTACTGTTTTGGTACCTTATTAGCTAAACTTAAATTATGGCATGTATAGGCTGGGATTTACCTTTGAAATGCTGAATGTTGGTTATGTATATAAGCCATGCAAAAATGGCTAAACTTTTATTTTTGAATTTGATCATGGTGAGTATGAGTTATGTTTATTTTAGTTTTATAGTTATGTACTGCCAAGGTATAATATTCGTGATAGGTACTAAATGCTTTGAAAATGATTTTCTTAAAATGATTAAGTTTGGTCTTATGTATTCTCGGCTATATTGTTAAACGAGATTGGTTGGTGGTAAACTACTAATGGAAGCTTAGATGTGCATGTGGTGTTAGGTAGTAAATTCGGCTATAAAAGAATAAAAGCATTATATGTATTTATTGAAATTGATAATTGGTATTAGAGATATGAAATGCGAAATAGTTAACTGTGATGGATAAATGTTTATTAGTTTGCTTGATTTGGTTGTAAAGTGATATATGTTACATGTGTTTCATGAATATTTGGTCGACTATTTAATATGCATTCAATGCTAAGTGTGATTGTTATTTTAGGATAAGTTAAGTATTATGTACATATGCATTATTAACATGTTCGACCATGATATAATGTACTAAATATACATATGTGATTATATATTAATTTATGTAATAGGATTGTACATTTAAACGTGTTTACCAAGAGTTTGCTTTTAAAGTTAGGTCATGTATGACATTATGGGAACAATAATTTGAGATGTCCGAATGATGTCTTTTACTTAGTTATTTAATATGAAATTTTAAGTAGACTTGTTTGCATATATGATAAGTGTACTTCTTGTTGGTATGTGCATGAAATGGTTAAAATTTACTAAGGCCAACTGCGTGTAATTTAATGACCGAAGTAGTTATGTACAAACTTTCATAACTAATATTTTAAATGATTTATATGGGAATGTATGAACAATATATATCACTTGGTTGTATCAGTTTTAGTAAGGTGTAAAGAATGCAATTTCGAATTAATTATTACTTAAGTCATATATGTGGTAATTAAGATGTGGATTATGATTCATTAAATTGTAAGAATGTGTGTATGATTTTGGTTGCTGTGTGTATAATAACTTGAGTGGGAATGGAAGCATAATAAACCATGTTGGTAATGGATATTACTGTACATTTAAATGCATTATATACTATTAATAACAAGTTGAGATTTGTTGTGAGCTGTATGTGGAAAGTGTAATTTGTTGTATGTTCTGAAATGTGAATTGATTGTATTTTATTTTTAAATGAGTCAGACTTGATTAATTATATATATATAGATGAATGTTTTAAAATTGTGTTTTTGATCGGTAATGTCTCGTATCCATAATCCGACCATGGATATGGGTTAGGGGTGTTACATTTTATTGGTATCAGAACTACGATTTAGTCGGTTCTTGGACTAACATAGCGTGTGTGAGTCTAGCTATACATGCCATAATTATATACTACGATAGTGTGATGACTTCTGACATTTGAAAATTTGTTTTCATATAGTAAATGGATCTCGACAGAGCTGTAGCTGATGATATCGAAAGCGTAGCACCTCCTCCTGCGCAAGGGACAGTGCCGGTTGATTCTCAACCGATTCTGAGTAATCAAGAAAGCGAGCCTAAACAAGCCTTCTATCAAATGATGAATGACTGCTTTACTTAATATATTCAGACTAACCCGGCTGCACAACAACCTCCACCCCCGATTGATCCATCTTCTATGCCTGTGGTACCTCAAGTAAGTGATCCGTTGAGATTGTATAAGCCACCTATTGATAAAATCAGAAAACATGGGGCTAAAGAGTTTAAAGCTACGGATGATGATGATGCTAAGTGGGCTAAGTTCTAGCTTGATAATACTATCCATGTGTTTGATGAGTTGTCCTGTACCCCAGATGAATGTTTGAAGTGTGCCATATCTTTGCTTCGAGACACAACATATCACTGGTGGAATACCCAGTATTAGTGGTTCCGAGAGAGCGGGTGACCTGGGAATTCTTTTAGACTGAGTTTCGTAAGAAATGTATTAGCCAGAGATTTATTGATCAGAAGCGTAAAGAATTTCTGGAGCTAAAACAGGATCGGAGGACCGTGATAGAGTATGAGCGAAAATTTGTGAGACTCAGTCTGTATGCCTGAGAGTGTGTTTCTACCGAAGCCATAATGTGTAAAAGATTTGAAGATAGACTGAACAAAGACCTTAAATTGTTAGTTGGCATACTTGAGATAAAAGAGTTTATAGTACTTGTTGAGCGAGCCTGTAAAGCTGATGAGCTTGGAAAAGAGAAAAAGAAAGCTGATTTTGAAGCTAGAGACTCGCGTAAGAGATCATTCAGTAGGTCAATCAAGTCGGTAACAAAGAAGTTCCAAGATGATTTCAGTCGTTCAAAAGCCATTTCAGGTTATTCTCGACGAGACCAGAACAGACCACCAGTGAGTTCGAGAGCTACCTCAGTAGCCAGTGTGGGTAATGTCAGATCAAATCAACCTGAGTGTAAACATTATGGTAAACAACATCTCGGTAGTTGCAGATTGCATGATAGAGCCTGTTTTAAATGTGTATCAACAGACCATTATATTCGAGATTGCCTAGGGTTAGCTGAAGAAAATCCAGTACAGAACACGAGATCGGGTAATACTATGGGGTGGGGTAAACCACCGAGAAATGCGGGTAATGTGAATGGCAGTCAGAGAGGAAATAAAGATACAACAATCAGATCTGAGGCTCGTGCACCTGCTAGAGCCTATGCCATTAGAGCGCGAGAGGAGGCTTCATCTCCAGATGTTATTACTGGTACATTCACTCTTTATGATGCGATTGTAATTGCATTGATTGATCCTGGTTCTACTCATTCTTATGTGTATGAGACTTTAGTATTCAGCAAGACTCTACTGGCTGAGTCTACTGAGTTTGTGATTAAAGTGTCAAACCCCTTGGGCCGATGTGTTATGGTTGATAAACTATATAAGAATTGTCCCTTGATTGTTCGAGATTTATGCTTTCCAGTTGATTTAATGTTGCTGCCGTTTGATGAGTTCGACATAGTTCTAGGTATGGACTGGTTAACATTACATGATGTTGTTGTAAACTGTAAGAGAATGACCATTGATCTACAGAGTTAGAATAATGAGATTGTTCAGATTGAATCTAGTGATTTGAAGGAGTTACCAGCAGTGATTTCTTTGATGGTAGCTCAGAAATATGTGAGAAAAGGTTGCGAGGATTACTTTGCATATGTGTTGGACAGTAAATTGGTTGAAAGGAATATTGAATCAATACCTGTTGCATGTGAGTATCCAGATGTGTTTCCTGAAGAATTACCGAATTTGCCACCTATTCGGGAGGTAGAGTTTGGTATTGAGTTAATGCTTGGGATGACTCTGATATCCATAACTCCGTACAGAATGGCACCTACAGAATTAAAAGAACTGAAAGCTCAGTTGCAAGAATTGACAGATAAGGGTTTTGCGCGATCGAGTTTTTCTCTGTGGGGTGCACCTGTGCTGTTTGTGAAAAAGAAAGATGGAACTATGAGAATGTGCATCAATTATAGGCAGCTTCATAAGACTATGAGTTTGTAATTAATTATCAATCAGGAAAGGCTAATGTTGTTGCTGATGCTTTATTCCGAAAATCGCTGTTTGCTTTACGTGTAATGAATGTGTATATGGTCATATCTGATGATGGATCGTTAATAGCTGAATTGAAAGCAAGACTGGTATTTAATCAAAAAATTTGTGATGCCCAGAATATTGATAATGAGTTGATCACAAAACGAGCTCAGTGTGAGATGGATACTGATTCAGAATTCAGAGTTGATGCTAATGACTGTTTGAGATTCAAAGACCGAATATGCGCTCCAAGGAATTCAGAGTTGATTCAGATGATTTTGAATGAAGCTCATAGCAGTCAGTTATTTGTTCATCCAGGTAGGACAAAAATGTATAATGATCTAAAATAGCTTTATTGGTGGCATGGTATGAAACGAGACATTTCAGATTTGTTGCAAAATGTTTAGTTTGTCAGCAAGTAAAAACCGAGCATCAAGTACCTTCTGGATTGCTTCAGCCGATTATAATACCAGAGTGGAAATGAGACAGAGTCATGATGGATTTTGTATCTGGTTTACCATTGTCACCAAGTAAGAAAGATACAATCTAGGTTGTTGTGGATAGATTGACTAAATTGGCTCATTTTGTTCCTACACGTACAAACTACTCACTGGATAAGCTAGCCGAATTGTATGTTTCTTAGATTGTGAGATTACATGGTGTGTCTATATATATTGTTTCAGATAGAGATCCGAAGTTTACATCGCGATTTAAAAAGAAACTGCAAGATGCATTAGGTACGAAATTACATTTCAGTACTACTTTCCATCCGCAAACAGATGGCCAATCTGAGCGAATCATTCAGATACTTGAGGATATGTTGAGATGTTGCATTCTCCGACCGTTTCCGATTTCCGAGCTGGCTTGTCAACACTACAAGGAATGAAAAGGAGGGAGTAAGCATAAATGCTTAGTAAGCTCACATGCAAATAGCAAGTAACATAACCATATAAGCAAACATAAAACATCATTTGCGTAATCATCACCAAGACATTCATATCACCTTTTCATTTATCATCTTACCATATTGTTGTTATATCGAGTTTTCAACCCGAGGGTTAAGTACATACCTGTTCAAATTATCCATTTCACAACACTTACCAATACGTCCCTTTCATCTTGAGTATTCCTCCATTTGAGTAGAACTTTACCCGTTGAACACATCGTAATATAATTGGATACATGGAAAGTTTGCACATAAGTGCCACATATGTAGCCAAGCTACCATGTAACCCGCCCATAAGTGAACTCGGACTCAACTCAACGAGCTCGGCGTTCGCATCCATAAGTGAACTCGGACTCAACTCAACGAGTTCGGATGCCTAGTTACATCTCACGAACTCGGACTCAACTCAACGAGTTCGGACGCAGCATCCATAAGTGAACTCGGACTCAACTCAACGAGTTCGGATGCCCAAATATCCCAGTGACATGTCACTTGTATCCTAATCCATTCACGAGGTTCAACGGACCTTTTTCCCAATCATGTGTCTCAACCATCTTCTACGGAATGCCGATACCGATACTCGGTAGTATTTCACATTTTCCAAGTATATCACATAATTTGACATATTATCAAACAATTATCACAAGTATAATATTTCATAATAATTATCATATCATTAAAAAACATTAAAACATTTAAAATAATAACTATGTTACCAACATTTACATATGAACTTACCTCGTATGCGAAAATGGCTATTTTTACCATTTCGTCCACAACTTGGTATTTTCCCATTTTAGCCCGAATTTCAGTTTTCCTTGCTCTATCATTTAAAATATAGTCTAATTAGGACTCACATTATTCAAATTGACCCAAAATCATATTTTGGAAAAATTACAATTTTGCCCCTAAACTTTTGCATATTTATACTTTTGCCCCAAAGCTCGTAAATTAAAATTCAGCCTATTTTCTTATGTTTTATGACATGCTGATCATTTTTCCTTCTATGGCAACATCAAATTCTCACTCTAACATGTACTTATGACTATTAGGTATTTTTACCGATTAAGCCCTTTTGCTCGTTTTCACTTAAAACCGAGTAGCACAAGTTGTCTAACATAATTTAAAACCTCATATTCTATCATAAAACACCAAAATACACAAATTTCACCTATGGGTATTTTTCCAAATATAAACCCTAGGTTAAATTATTGCTAGCATAAGCTAAATCGAGCTAGGGACTCCAAAAGCGTAAAAATCATTAAAACGAGGCTAGAACGGACTTACAATCGAGCTTGGAAGCTTGAAAACCCTAGCCATGGTTTCTCCTTGCTATATTCGGCCATGGGGTTGAAGATGAGCAAAATTGGCTTTTAATTTTGTATTTTAATTCATTTTACCCCTAAATGACCAAAATGCCCTTACTACTAAACTTTCCAAAAATTCCATCCATGTCCAATTTTTGTCCACAGACTTAGAAATTGGTAAAATTACTCTTTAAGGACCTCTAATTAATAATCTAATTCAATTTTATGCAAAATACTTCTAGAACACAAGTTTTGCAATTTATTCAATTTAGTCCCAAATTTCAAATTAGGCACTTTATGCATAAAATTTCTTCACGAAATTTTCACACAATCATGCAATCATATCATAGACCTTAAAATAATCATAAAATAATTATTTCTATATCGGATTTTGTGGTCACGAAACCACTATTCCGACTAGGCCCAAAATCAGGATATTACAGTCGTTGCTAGGGACTAAGATATTAGGAACACATAATTTTTATTACTTTAGCCATTTATTTAATTTAATTTTAATTTTGTTTATATCACTAAATTTTCTTTTATTTACTTCTGGCAGGTTTTTATAGTTTATGACTAGAAGAAACCCGTCAAGACCTTTTCTTTTTTATAGTGAGATCGAAAGCACAGCTCACAGAAATCGAAGAGAAATAAGGTAAGGCCTACGATACATAGAGGATGGGCAAGAAGACAATATTCAACCCACAACCGAGGAGATGACTGATAATCATAATAATTAGTTACCTCCTGTGGCTATTGCAGACCCAGTAAATCAGAATCCTGCTCCTCGTACTATGTATGATTATGCTAAACCTAGTTTAACAGAAGCTGAATCGAGTATAGTTAGACCTGTTATTGCTGCAAATAATTTTGAACTAAAACCTAACACGATTCAAATGATACAACAGTTTGTTCAGTTTGATGGTTTGCAGGTTGAGGATCCAAACACTCATTTAGCAAACTTTCTGGAATTTTACGACACCTTTAAGATCAATGGCATTTCTGATAATGCCATTTGCCTTTGGCTGTTTCCCTTTTCATTAAGAAATAAGGCTAAACAGTGGTTAAACTCGTTACCACGAGGGTCAATCACTACTTGGGAGCAGATGACAGAAAAAATTTTACTTAAATATTTTTTGCCGGCTAAAATGGCTAAACTAAGGAATAATATCTCTTCTTTTGTGTAGATGGATTTAGAAACTCTTTATGATGCATGGGAGAGATACAAGGACTTATTAAGAAGGTGCCCTCACCATGGGTTACCTCTATGGTTACAGGTTCAGACTTTTTACAATAGAGTGAACCCCTCAACAAGGCAACTGATCAACGCAGCCGCCGGTGGAACATTGAACAACAAAACACCTGAAGAGGCTTATGAATTTATTGAAGAAATGTCACTGAATAACAATTAGTGGCAAGTCATGAGAACAAAGCCGACAAAAGCAGCTGGTGTTTTCCACCTCGACGCGGTTACTATGCTATCTAACCAGGTAGAACTTTTAAATAAAAAGATTGACGGTTTGTATGGTTCTACTCAGGTACATCCAGTGATAAGGTGCGATTCAAATGGAGGAGGAGTACACACAGAATATCAATCCTTCAACCTAGCACCAAGGAGGAACAAATTCAATATATAGGTAATAATAATTCTAGACCTCAAAATAACCCATACAGTAACACTTATAATGCAGGTTGGAGGAGCCATCCCAACTTCTCGTAAGGTGGTCAAAGAAATCAAAGGCCACAACATCCCTCAGGTTTTCAACAACCACCTTACCAGTAAGAAAAGAAGCCGAACCTTGAGAAGATGCTAACAAAATTTATCTCAGTGTCAGAAACTCATTTTTAGAATACCGAAATAGCACTTAAGAATCAATAAGCGTCGATCCAAGGGCTCGAAACTCAGATAAACCAGCTTGTTAAATTGATTTCTGAATGACCACAAAGTAGCTTACCGAGTAATACTAAATCTAACCCAAGGGAACAACTTAATGCGATTACTGTTCGAGATGAGGAAAGGTTAGTTGAACCTGAACCAGAACCGAGGCAAGGAATTGGGGTAAGTAAAGGTAAAAGTGAGGTGGACCACAGTGAGCAAAAATCGATAAGTAGAGAATACAAACCTCGTTTGCCATACCCTAGTGCGGCAATATAAGACCACACAGAAGAACAATTTGGTAAATTCCTTAAATTATTAAAGAAAATAAATATTAACTTACCGTTTATTGAAGCTTTTTTGCAGATGCCAAACGCAATTAAATTTTTAAAGGAGCTTTTAGCAAATAAGTGGAAGTTGAATGAGGCGTCGTATGTAGAGTTGAACGCAGTTTACTCAGCCATTCTATAGAATAAGCTACCCAACAAGTTGAAAGATCCAGGGAGTTTTACAATTCCTTGCTTAATTGGTAGTTTAAATGTTACAAATGCTTTGGCTGATTTAGGGGCAAGTATTAATCTCATGCCCTATAAATTGTTTAAACAACCCAGTCTTGGGAAACCCAAACAAACTAGGATAAGCGTTCAATTGGCAGATAAAACAATCAGATTTCCTAGGGGTATTATTGAAGACGTGCTTGTTAAAATTGATAAATTTATATTCCCAATTGATTTTATTGGTCTAGACATAGAAGAGGATAGTGACGTGCCGTTAATTTTGGGAAGGCCCTTTTCAACAACTGCTAGAACTATCATTGATGTTGACACAGGGGAATTGATACTTCGTGTGGGCGATGACACGATTACTCTTCAAGCTCGTGATTCCACTAAAATATCTAGTAATCGATATGATTGTTTAAGTTCGATTAATTTAAATAACGTTACAACTCAAACTTCTTTGCAAGAGTCCCTTAGTAAGAACGTGATGGACCCTCATTCTAATCCATGCCACAAAAATAAGGCGACTCACGAAGAATGAAGGCTTCAGATAGATGAACTAGATGAATGGCGAACACATGTCCCAGAGAAACCAAAAGCACATGAAAAATCCAAGCGACACCACGGTGAGCATAGGATGAAACAACACAAATTAAAGTTCGGGATAAAGTATTATTCAATTGAAAGGACCCCCGAATTGCTACCTCAGAGCTTAATACAAATGGAGCGACTCCTTTCACGGTACTGGACATCTTCCCACATGGTACAGTCGAAGTAACACATACTATATTTGAAACTTTCACGGTAATAATTCTCGACTCAGACTGCATTTTGATAAAATTGATATCAGATGTGAGGAGTTTCAACTCCTTAATCCACTATAATCATGCGAATGAGAGGTAAGTGAGCTTAGACTCTAAATAAGCGCTTCTTGGGAGGCAACCCAAACACTAACATCACTCACTAATTTATTTTAGCTATTTTTAGTGTTTTTGTGCAGGTACAGTGGCCCACATGGCCTGGACACACTAGCATGTCCTAGACCGTGTGGAAATAGGGCTAAAAATTCCCCAAGTATCGAACAACACGGCAGTGCGACACGGCCATGTAACGCACCCGGCCTGGACACACGGGCGTGTCCTAGGCCGTGTGAAAACTGGAGCTAATTTTTCAAATTTTAATTAAGTCAGGGAGCCACACGGGCAAGGCACAAGACCGTGTGTTCAGACACACGGGCGTGTGCAGTACCACATGGGCGTGGGAGAAGCGAAGAACCTAGCAACGAGTGTGCGACGAGACCGTGTGGACCACACGGCCTAGACACAGCGCCGTGTGACAATTACTCATTCAAATTTAGCGATAAACATGGGCTAGACGCGAGTCGCACGGGCATGTGACACGGCCGTGCCATTTTTTAAACCCCCCTAAACCCTAATTATTTTCTTCTTCTTCTTCCCTAAATTCCTCCAACCCTAGTTACCGAAACCCCTTCTCCAGCCACCTTCAGCAACCGACCACACCACAACACCCTCCCCCTCATTTCTTTCCTTCCTTCCCCTTCTTTTCATCTTCTTCCCCTACCTCAACCCCAACCCCCACTCCCTCCCCACCCTCACCATTTTTCGCGTCGCACGGCCTACTACCCACGCTTGTGGCTCCCTTCTAACATCGACTGTGTCCCGCCCCTGCTCTCCACCGTCGGCCCAAGCAGCTCCATCAACTACTGGCAGCACCACTGTGGTACCCTCTTTTCCTTTTACCTCCATTTTTATTCACTTATTTGTTCTTTATTTCTTAGTTTTTTGATTATTTCTTAACTGTTAACCCATTATAATTTTAGGTAATTTTCCTTTATTTATCTTAGTAGTCTTCATCATATTGATTATTATTTTTACTTTTTCTTTTTTGTTTCTCTGACTCTTTCAATTTGACTCTTTTGTTTAGCAAATTTTATTACTTAAGTTAGTATTCATATTTTCATAGATTTACATTCATCTGTTTAGTCAAATGTTAGTCATGAGTATTTTTTGTCTTATTCCTGAATCTTATGTCTATATCCCTATTATACTAGTCTTTTCTTTAATTAATATTAGGGTATATGCTTTCTAGGACTATAGTTTTATTTTTCCTTTGATTCTAAATCTTTTGTCTTGTGGTTAAATCTTAGGTGCCATTTGATTTCAGTTACTTTTAGGAACACAATGAACAAACTCACGAGGTAAAAAGACTGCAGTTCCCACTTCGAAAAAGTGGAAGGGTCCTAGCGCAACCTCATCGAGTGCCTCGATCAAAGCTCATCATCCACTGCTTTGATTCTCCTCCAGCCCACAGGACGACCTGTTTCAGCTACTACGTGTATGACCATTGGGAGTGGGCGATGTATTGACTGGGCTGCTTTGGAGTAGGTCCAACTCGCTTACCTTGTTCGCTTCCATCTCGATACTGCGCCATAGGATCGGTTCTTTGCGATCATCAAGCCCACCTATTCGAAGCTGATATTGGAGTTCTGCACTACATTCCACCAACAACACGTGATGAACACACATGACGAGGCTAGTACTATCGTTTTCCAACTTGGAGGACTTGTTAGGCATATGAGTGTACTTGAATTTGGGGCTGCTTTGGGCTTCTACACGGAGGAGTTCATGGCTTCAGAAAATTTCCTACAGCTTCATTGACACATTTATCATTCCCTTTCATGCTGTTGGATCGAGCTCACAGGTGGCCAGATTATATATAACGCAAGTCGCTCGAAGGCAACTTCTCTCCCTCCAGCACTTCGCTACATTCACGCCATCTTGGCTTATACTTTGACTGGGAGGAGAGAGAGCACCGGAGTGGTTAACACAACAGAAGTGTACTTCCTATGGAGCATGGCGACTGGCCATGTATTTAACTTGGCATACTTTATCGCCCTCGCCTTTTGCCATCAGACAGATTGCCATAGGAGGGGCCTTATCTGCCTTGGCCCTTATGTGACTCGTCTCGCTCCACATTTCTGTAACACCCCGTACCCGAGTCCATTACCGGAGTCGAACACAAGGTGCGTACAGACTTAACTTTAAATATTTTCACAGTCCATTTAAGAATTTTCAGACAGCCAGCTAACTGTGTCACTGTCACCTTAAAAATCATATCTTGAGTTACACAACTCGAAAATCAGTTTCGTAATTTTTCCCTGAAACTAGACTCATATATGAATCTAAAAATTTTTTTCTAGAATTTTTGGTCAGGCAAATTAGTACAGTTTATTAGTTAAAGTCCCCCATGTTACAGGGATCGACTACACTGACCTTTGCGCATTTCGACTTGGATATCTCCCAGTACAGGGCTTAAATACTGATGCCGTTTGTTTCTACAGAAACTAGACTCGAAAAGGAATTTGTACATATATGGCATGACTTCTAGTTATCTCTGGTCAATTTATAATGAATTTCCAAATTTGGAATAGGGACTCCAGAAAATGTTCTGGCCCTGTCTCATGAAAACTTAAACATCTCTTAACATACTGTTCATATGATCATTTCGTTAATTTCCTATGAAAATAGACTCGTCAAGGTTCGTTTACATAATTTATTCACTATTTAATTCCATTCCTACTATTTTTAGTGATTTTTCACATCCATGTCACTGCAGCTGTCAGCATCTGTCTTAAGGGTAAACTTTACCTATTCCATGATCCTCCATGGATCAACTAAGGTTTATCATACATATACCAAAAGTGATCATGCATAACCATTCCCATGGCTAACCGTTACCAACATTTCCATGCCTCTCGACGGCAACTTACAAAATGATTATAATGCTATGATCAAAGTATACTTAAGCCATTTTCACATGGCTATCCAAATTTACACAAACCAAAAGGTACATGACCTACAACAAAAGGGTAGTCCTATACATTAACCAAAATATCCTCTCACTACTAGTCTATTCTATACATGCCATAAGATATTCCAAAACGTAGCAGTACCAAACAGTGGATGGTGATAGTGTGACTAGTTGTTGACGATCCCGAGCCTGTAGCCGCGCAATAAGACCTATAAGACAGAGGAAACAGAATAAGCGGAGTAAACATTACAATGCTTAGTAAGTTTTAAGCGGTGTCAACAGATAACAATCAAATTATAACATAGTTGTTCGTAATTTCATTTCACTCTTCCTTCGGGGATACCATCCCTTTACCAAATATGCACATCTCATCATATACAATAGGCAGATAAACTCTCACATAAAAGTGAGCTCATGTGACATAGATATATCGTATGATTTCACATAACCTCTCACACTAATCCGATGTCACATAATCATAGGAATAGTCCCATAGATTGCTCTCGTATGCATCATATATAAACTTGGAGTACATACCTGTTTAACCTTTCGCATTGAATATATTTATAAGCAATTCTTATTACGAAGTCTTACCCGGACATAATCTCCACACGTAGTCATCGGGTCTTACCTGGACATAATCTCCACACGTAGTCATCGGGTCTCACCCGGACATAATCTCCACACGTAGTCATCGGGTCTCACCCGGAATATATTTCCAAGTTTCATGTACATTTAATCGCATGTTACAACATTCACATTAGCCATTCGGCTTTACCACATATTCATATCTCATACATATTTCACATTCGCCATTCGGCTTTAAGACATATACACATCTCATATATATTTCACATTAGCCATTCGGCTTTACCACATATACATATCACACATATATTTCACATTAGCCATTCGGCTTTACCACATATACATATCACACATGTATTTCACATTAGCCATTCGGCTTTACCACATATACATATCACATATATATTTCACATTAGCCATTCGGCTTTACCACACATACATATCACACATGTATTTCACATTAGCCATTCGGCTTTACCACATATACATATCTCATATATATTTCACATTAGCCATTCGGCTTTACCACATATACATATCACATATATATTTCACATTAGCCATTCGGCTTTACCACACATACATATCACACATGTATTTCACATTAGCCATTCAGCTTTATGACATATAAACACTTTCACATTCATCACATCGGCCATTAGGCCTTATCACATATATACACTACGAGCTGTTTTTCCTGAGAAATTGTCACTAAATTATTTATAACCGGAGCTACAAGGCTCCGAATCACTTGCCGTAAATTTTCCCTGAACATAGACTCGTGTATCTTCCATCCATAAATTTTTCAGAATTTTAGGTTTGGCCAATCAATACCAGATTTTTCTTAAAGTTTCCCCTGTTTCACTGTTTGACTAAACTGACCAGTCTTCACTATGAATCGAAATTCTCATTGTGCAGAATTCAAAGTATGTTCCATTTGATTTCACTTGAAACTAGACTCATTAAGGAGTCTAAGCATATAAATTTTATCTTGTAACCATTTTTGTACAAATTATAGTGATTTTCTTAAAACAGAACAGGGATTTCGAGTCATTCTGACCCTGTCCCACACAACTTTAAATATCTCTTTATAGGAAATTTCTTTGCTTCCACGGTCTCTTTTATAGGAAACTAGACCAACTAAGCTTTGATTACATATTTTATTCAGCCTATAATTCCACACCAACAATTTATAGTGATTTTCTAAAATCACATTACTGCTGCTGTCCAAGCAAGTTATTACAATTTGCTCTTAAATTTCCAAGTCCAAACACATATGAACTTACCATTTGGGTTTAAGACATATCATGGCCACATCATATCTTATTAAATCAACTCATTATGTCCTATTATGGTTGAATTTACTCAACGTTTAATCGCTTAAAACTTACCTCGGAAGATTCGTTTACCTTCTCTTCTCTCCTATTCGACTTTGATCCTCTTTGCTCTTAAGCTTAAGTAAAACAATAGATTTGCTTAAGTACTTAACTAATATTATTCACTTAACAATCACATTTGGAAATCACTTATCATTTAATCTATATCTAAAACAATAGATTTCAATATGTATCATATTTAATAAAACATGCCATGACTCAATTTCATGCTTCTTATACATGAATTTAATCATATTGCCGAATGTCCTCGTGTGTACATGGTACATACATAAGGCACATATATATATATGTTCGTACCTATATATGACTATCATCATTTAACCACTTACTCCTAATTATGCACAACCGCATACACACATGCATACATGTATAATACATGCCTTAATATTATATACTTTTATTTTCAAATTTCAGCATAGTTCCAAAACATATAACTAATTCATTGTCATCTTATCAAAATTTACCACAATACCAATTTCCATTTATCTTCAATGTTGTACACACGAATACTTACGCTCTCATATGCATACAATCCATTTAAGATCATTATATGCCCCATTAAGCCCTAACCATTCAAGCTTAAACTTTCCTACACTCTTATCCAATGTCATACGTAATGCGAATGTCCAATTTAACCAAACTTCAAAATTTAACCTTCATCACTTTAATTGACCATTACCTACTCTTCACAACTTTAAATACTGAAGTAATTAACACCCATACTTTTATACCGAATTAACTAACACTTATAGTCCTTAGCCAAATGTTATTAAACTTTTGTCATCATAGTATTTCTACTTATCACTTTACACAATATTATCAAGATGAGCTAATTACACTTATATAAATACTATCAAAGCAGAAACCTATGCATAACCCTACTCACATTATTCAATTTATACCCTTAAAATTCATATACAATGCCAAACCTCTAATTCATTCACTTCTATAACCCAAACGGCAATAGCTTACATTTTGACATTTAAATACCAAGCATTTGTTCAAGTAAATATGATTACTAGCAACTAAGTATTAACTAACTCAAACTTCATTAAAACATGAGAACAGCAATCTATCCTCTTCAATTTCTCCCATGGTCGAATGCTCAAATCCTTTCCAAAAATCAAAATTTTAATATGGGTTGAATAAAGAGCTTGGTAGCTAACTTAAAATTAACAAGAATTTTAAGGATTGATTAGAAGTCTTACCTTGATTCAAGCCTAAAGTGACCGAATGGAGCTTCCCCCCCCCCTTTCCTCTCTTACAATTCGATCATGAATAACAAGGATGAAGCTTTTTTTTTTTTTCTTCACCCAACTTCTCACTTATTTCTTCATTCAATAATATTATAAAAATTATAAAGCCATTTAGTTGCCTTAAAACTAGTAAATAATACATATATATTGTCATAACCATCAACATGGCGGCCACTATCATGAAAATGGGGACTTTGACATGCAAGTCCCCATATTTAATCCATGCAACAATTTGGCCATTTTAAAAATTAACCAACACATTTTCAATGTTTCTCACATAAGCCCTTTTTGATTAAATTCGCATTCAATTGACAAAATCAAAGCATCAAAATTTCACACACAAATTGTAACATAATATAGACATGAAATTTAACAATCAATTTCTTGTGTGACTCGGTTTTGGGGTCTCGAAACCACTTCCGACTAGAGTCAAATTAGGGATGTCACAACTCTCCCCCTCTTTAGGGATTTTCATCCCTGAAAATCTTACTAGCGACTAGGTTAGGATAACGTCCTCTTATTGCATCATGTCCATATAAACATTAACACATCGATAGCAATTGTAATTCATTATTGATTTCACATCGATCTATAAAATCATTTTCTTATCTTAAAACAAATACATAAACATTTCTACAAGTATGCACATATATCTCATTTTCTTGATTTCATAAGCAATAATCACTTAATTTAATTCACAAATGCATTTCAAACACATATTAAGCACATATTAACATGTATAATTCACATCATCAACCCACATATTTGTAACCCACATTTTCATTCATGTATAAGTCGTAACTCGACGAACGTATACATATATTCAAACATCCCAAAAAAATATCCTTTATAACTCCATCGTATCTCAATATTCAACTTAATTTATTTCCAACAGAAAATTCAACTTCCACACACGAACATTTAATTCATTCAGACATTCAATCACCGTTAATGCTACCCGTATACAATCGATTAGGCATAAAGCCTCGTATAGTACATCGGCATGGGATTTATGTTAGCACGTAACCCATATATCCAAAATTATCAGCATTCATCGAAATTCTTACAGACTTTCAAATGTCGAACTTAATCGAAATAATTTCATGAATATGATTAACAAAAAAAAAAATAGGGTCATTTAGCAATAGCACATATGACTTCATATACCAAGCATTCCATAGACTAAATCCGTAACACATTTATAACTTGAACTCATTTCTTAACAACATATCCACCATCTTTTTACTTTCATCTGATTTTCTCATACCTTCCGTACATAACTGTATCACTTATTCTGATCTTACTTAATTTATCACCTTAAATATACCCGTTGAATCATTCGAAATCATTACGGATACTCATTAAGCACATATAGCTCTTACAATGCCATATCCTAGATATGGTCTTACATATGCTCACATATCGAGCCGATGCCATGTCCCAGACATGGTCTTACACACTATCTCAAATCAATGCCTTCGTCCCGCATTTAGGTCTTACATAATTCCATTCGCACACTTAGTGCCCATCGACCGATCTCGCACTCATAGTGCTCGATTAAAGGAATTCGCACACACACAGTGCCTCTAATCATTCACACACATAGTGCTCTTATTCATTCGTTATTACACATTGAAATGACTTAACCAAGTCTATAAACATCATGTATGTACACTTTTAAACATATCATCTCATTTAAATTTGAATTCGTATAGTAATGAATACTTAAACTTTGCTCAAATTACCGGCAGGAAGCCTACTAGGCACGAAGGCCCGAATACACGTCACCAGCATGATTGCTCTTCGGGACCTAGCCCGGATACATCACTAGCACGATTCGGGACTTAGTCCGGTTGCATTACTAGCACGAATGCTCTTCGGAACTTAGTCCGGATACATCCCTAGCACGAATGCTCTCCGGAACTTAGTCCGGATACATCACTAGCACGAATGCTCTTCAGAACTTAGTTCGGATACATCACTAGCACGAATGCTCTTCGGAACTTAGTCCGGATACATCACTAGCACGAATGCTCTTCGAAACTTAGTCCGGATACATCACTAGCACGAATGCTCTTCGGGATTTAGCCTGGATATATCACTCTCAATTCTCATGTACATATACATATATAGCAATACACATTAGTATATCATTTACGTTACTTGAATACAAACACAACATGCTTATCGACCATTCAACTTCCGGTTCCATAGCCACATACAAAATCACATTTATAGTCATAACACTCTTTCAAAATTGCATCACTTATACCCTTAATTCAATCCAAATCGAAATTCAAATACGAGTACATGATACGTGCACTGATCAACTTAATAATTTAGGCATATCTAAGTGAAGTTATATCGCAAATTCTCATAGTCGGAAGCTTGCTACATTTCGATCGGGATCAAGATTCATTACCATACAAAGAACCACATTTTAATAGTCAAAAATCATCACACTATCATTTTATCACTTTATGGCATGTATAAATAGACTCACGCGTGCTACGTTAGTCCTAGAATCGACTAAACCGTAGCTCGATACCAATAAAATTGTAACACCCGTGCAGAGTCCGTTCTGGAGTCGAACACAAAATGCGTCTGACTTAACTTTAAATATTTTCACAGTCCATTTAAGAATTTTCAGACAGCCGGCTAACTGTGTCACTGTCACCTTAAAAATCATATATTGAGTTACACAACTCGAAAATCAGTTTCATGATTTTTCCCTGAAACTAGACTCATATATGAATCTACAAATTTTTTTCTAGAATTTTTGGTCAGGCAAATTAGTACAGTTTATTAGTTAAAGTCCCCCATGTTACAGGGATCGACTACACTGACCTTTGCGCATTTCGACTTGGATATCTCCCTGTACAGGGCTTGAATACTGATGTCGTTTGTTTCTACAGAAACTAGACTCGAAAAGGAATCTGTACATATATGGCATGACTTCTAATTATCTCTGGTCAATTTATAATGAATTTCCAAATTTGGAACAGGGACTCCAGAAAATGTTCTGGCCCTGTCTCATGAAAACTTAAACATCTCTTAACATACTATTCATATGATCGTTTCGTTAATTTCCTATGAAAATAGACTCGTCAAGGTTCGTTTACATAATTTATTCACTATTTAATTCCATTCCTACTATTTTTAGTGATTTTTCACATCCATGTCACTGCAGCTGTTAGCATCTGTCTTAAGGGTAAACTTTACCTATTCCATGATCCTCCATGGATCAACTAAGGTTTATCATACATATACCAAAAGTGATTATGCATAACCATTCCCATGGCTAACCGTTACCAACATTTCCATGCCTCTCGACGGGCAACTTACAAAACGATTATAATGCTATGATCAAAGTATACTTAAGCCATTTTCACATGGCTATCCAAATTTACACAAACCGAAAGGTACATGACCTACAACAAAAGGGTAGTCCTATACATTAACCAAAATATCCTCTCACTACTAGTCTATTCTATACATGCTATAAGATATTCCAAAACGTAGCAGTACCAAACAGTGGATGGTGATAGTGTGACTAGTTCTTGACGATCCCGAGCCCAGTAGCTTCGCAATAAGACCTATAAGGCAGAGGAAGCAGAATAAGCGGAGTAAGCATTACAATGCTTAGTAAGTTTTAAGCAGTGTCAACAGATAACAATCAAATTATAACATAGTTGTTCGTAATTTCATTTCACTCTTCCTTCGGGGATACCATCCCTTTACCAAATATGCACATCTCATCATATACAATAGGCAGATAAACTCTCACATAAAAGTGAGCTCATGTGACATAGATATATCGTATGATTTCACATAACCTCTCACACTAATCCGATGTCACATAATCATAGGAATAGTCCCATAGATTGCTCTTGTATGCATCATATATAAACTTGGAGTACATACCTGTTTAACCTTTCGCATTGAATATATTTATAAGCAATTCTTATTACGAAGTCTTACCCGGACATAATCTCCACACGTAGTCATCGGGTCTTACCCGGACATAATCTCCACACGTAGTCATCGGGTCTCACCCGGACATAATCTCCACACGTAGTCATCGGGCCTCACCCGGAATATATTTCCAAGTTTCATGTACATTTAATCGCATGTTACAACATTCACATTAGCCATTCGGCTTTACCACATATTCATATCTCATACATATTTCACATTCGCCATTCGGCTTTAAGACATATACACATCTCATAATATTTCACATTAGCCATTCGGCTTTACCACATATACATATCACATATATATTTCACATTAGCCATTCGGCTTTACCACATATACATATCACATATATATTTCACATTAGCCATTCGGCTTTACCACACATACATATCACACATGTATTTCACATTAGCCATTCGGCTTTACCACATATACATATCACACATGTATTTCACATTAGCCATTCGGCTTTACCACATATACATATCACATATATATTTCACATTAGCCATTGGCTTTACCACACATACATATCACACATGTATTTCACATTAGCCATTCGGCTTTACCACATATACATATCACACATGTATTTCACATTAGCCATTCGGCTTTACCACATATACATATCACATATATATTTCACATTAGCCATTCGGCTTTACCACACATACATATCACACATGTATTTCACATTAGCCATTCGGCTTTATGACATATAAACACTTTCACATTCATCACATCGGCCATTAGGCCTTATCACATATATACACTACGAGCTGTTTTTCCTGAGCAATTGTCACTAAATTATTTATAACCGGAGCTACAAGGCTCCGAATCACTTGCCGTAAATTTTCCCTGAACATAGACTCGTGTATCTTCCATCCATAAATTTTTCAGAATTTTAGGTTTGGCCAATCAATACCAGATTTTTCTTAAAGTTTCCCCTGTTTCACTGTTTGACTAAACTGACCAGTCTTCACTATGAATCGAAATTCTCATTGTGCAGAATTCAAAGTATGTTCCATTTGATTTCACTTGAAACTAGACTCATTAAGGAGTCTAAGCATATAAATTTTATCTTGTAACCATTTTTGTACAAATTATAGTGATTTTCTTAAAACAGAACAGGGATTTCGAGTCATTCTGACCCTGTCCCACACAACTTTAAATATCTCTTTATAGGAAATTTCTTTGCTTCCACGGTCTCTTTTATAGGAAACTAGACCAACTAAGCTTTGATTACATATTTTATTCAGCCTATAATTCCACACCAACAATTTATAGTGATTTTCTAAAATCACATTACTGCTGCTGTCCAAGCAAGTTATTACAATTTGCTCTTAAATTTCCAAGTCCAAACACATATGAACTTACCATTTGGGTTTAAGACATATCATGGCCACATCATATCTTATTAAATCAACTCATTATGTCCTATTATGGTTGAATTTACTCAACGTTTAATCGCTTAAAACTTACCTCGGAAGATTCGTTTACCTTCTCTTCTCTCCTATTCGACTTTGATCCTCTTTGCTCTTAAGCTTAAGTAAAACAATAGATTTGCTTAAGTACTTAACTAATATTATTCACTTAACAATCACATTTGGAAATCACTTATCATTTAATCTATATCTAAAACAATAGATTTCAATATGTATCATATTTAATAAAACATGCCATGACTCAATTTCATGCTTCTTATACATGAATTTAATCATATTGCCGAATGTCCTCGTGTGTACATGGTACATACATAAGGCACATATATATATATGTTCGTACCTATATATGACTATCATCATTTAACCACTTACTCCTAATTATGCACAACCGCATACACACATGCATACATGTATAATACATGCCTTAATATTATATACTTTTATTTTCAAATTTCAGCATAGTTCCAAAACATATAAGCGATTCCATTGTCATCTTATCAAAATTTACCACAATACCAATTTCCATTTATCTTCAATGCTGTACACACGAATACTTACGCTCTCATATGCATACAATCCATTTAAGATCATTATATGCCCCATTAAGCCCTAACCATTCAAGCTTAAACTTTCCTACACTCTTATCCAATGTCATACGTAATGCCGAATGTCCAATTTAACCAAACTTCAAAATTTAACCTTCATCACTTTAATTGACCATTACCTACTCTTCACAACTTTAAATCTGAAGTAATTAACACCCATACTTTTATACCGAATTAACTAACACTTATAGTCCTTAGCCAAATGTTATTAAACTTTTGTCATCATAGTATTTCTACTTATCACTTTACACAATATTATCAAGATGAGCTAATTACACTTATATAAATACTATCAAAGCAGAAACCTATGCATAACCCTACTCACATTATTCAATTTATACCCTTAAAATTCATATACAATGCCAAACCTCTAATTCATTCACTTCTATAACCCAAACGGCAATAGCTTACATTTTGACATTTAAATACCAAGCATTTGTTCAAGTAAATATGATTACTAGCAACTAAGTATTAACTAACTCAAACTTCATTAAAACATGAGAACAGCAATCTATCCTCTTCAATTTCTCCCATGGTCGAATGCTCAAATCCTTTCCAAAAATCAAAATTTTAATATGGGTTGAATAAAGAGCTTGGTAGCTAACTTAAAATTAACAAGAATTTTAAGGATTGATTAGAAGTCTTACCTTGATTCAAGCCTAAAGTGACCGAATGGAGCTTCCCCCCCCCCCTTTCCTCTCTTACAATTCGGTCATGAATAACAAGGATGAGGCTTTTTTTTTTTTTTTCTTCACCCAACTTCTCACTTATTTCTTCATTCAATAATATTATAAAAATTATAAAGCCATTTAGTTGCCTTAAAACTAGTAAATAATACATATATATTGTCATAACCATCAACATGGCGGCCACTATCATGAAAATGGGGACTTTGACATGCAAGTCCCCATATTTAATCCATGCAACAATTTGGCCATTTTAAAATTAACCAACACATTTTCAATGTTTCTCACATAAGCCCTTTTTGATTAAATTCGCATTCAATTGACAAAATCAAAGCATCAAAATTTCACACACAAATTGTAACATAATATAGACATGAAATTTAACAGTCAATTTCTTGTGTGACTCGGTTTTGGGGTCTCGAAACCACTTCCCGACTAGAGTCAAATTAGGGATGTCACAATTTCGGCCTCTTTAACACTCCAGAGATGTCATCGGCACTCATATTAGTTGGCCAGATGTCTCCGTAGGGAATTTCTAGTATGATCTATATACGGATGATAGAGGGACGCCGAGGAGTTGACCCACCTCAGTATAGACCCATCCAGTCTGCTGACCAAGATGAGCTAGAGGACATTACTGACGATGTCCCTCCCCCTCACGGGACCCTTCCCCACCACCACCACCGCGTGTAACACCCCTCGCCTGTATCCCTCGCCGGAACTGGGTTCGAGGTGTTACCTGACTTAAACTCAGTCAATCACACAAAAAACGTGCTGAAAAATTTCAATAAATTTAAATCTTTTCTTTTCACATGCAATCTGTCCCATATATGGGCTTACGAGGCCCAAAATATCACTAGCCAACATAGGCCAATTCACATGGCCAAAACACTTTATCAATACAAGCCACCACCTTTGGCTAACTTATAGTATCACATACTCAACATTAAAACCCTATACATGCCATAGACTCGAAATACTAGGATTTACTTACACCAATAGTGTGAGCTCGACAGTGTGATAATATCTCCGGCGAACTCCAACCGGAGCAAGTAACTGGAGCCAACAATCTATAAAACGGAGTAAGCTTTCATAAGCTTAGTAAGTTTTAAGCAATGCAAACAAATAAACGCAATTATACTTCAATTATTCAATTTCTCAAGAGGCCATATTCTAGGTATATTGCCATCTGGCCGAATACACACAAACACATAATGCACGTTCAGCAGTCTTATCACACTTAATCTTAATTCATATAACATAATTAAATAAAAAACTTTCACATACTTTCACACCCTGACCCGGTGTATCATGATCATAGATATAGTTATAACATTTATTCACGTATGTATCACATTACACACTTATGCACTGCAGATCAAACTCACATATGAGCACATAATGCGTACTTGGCCCACTTAACGTATTGAAGTATTCATTTGTCAACCTAACACGAGGTACCTTAGCCTTAGTCTTTTCTCAGTTTATCGGTATTTCGCCTGTTAGGCTCGAGGCCCGATATCATTTCACCGGCACTATAGCCTGCTAGGCATGAAAGCCTGAATAGTATCTCACCGGCATTATAGCCTGCTAGGCTCAAAGGCCCGAATAGTATTTCACCGACATCATAGCCTGCTAGGCACGAAGGCCCGAACACACATCACCAGCACGAATCTTACTAGGCACGAAGGCCCGAATACACATCACCGGCACGAAGCCTACTAGGCACGAAGGCCCGAATACACATCACTGGCACGAAGCCTGCTAAGCACGAAGGCCCGAATACACATCACCGGCACAAAACCTGCTAGGCACGAAGGCCTAAATACACATCACCGGCATGAAGCCTGCTAGGCACGAAGGCCCGATTACACATCACCGGCACGAAGCCTGCTAGATTTGACCCGGATATAATTCCAACATATAGCCTGCGGGTTGTTAAGCCTGGATACATATCAAATATCATGCATATTTAATCATATATTAACACATCTCATTCAACATATCACATTAGTAGTCATCTGCTACATTCTGATATAAGCTCCATATGAACACCATCATTTACATTTCGGTTCAAAAGTCATACATAAATATCACATATCCATTTCACCATTGAAACTTAACCCATAGTGACCATTCGACTATAAGTCATATACATAAATTATTTATCGCACAACTTAATTCAAGTAGAACCAAAAGGTCACAATTCATCTAATATATACATATTGCTAACTGATTCGCACACAACCTTTCAAATTAGCAATTATAAGATGGTTCCGCACATAGCCCATCCTTATCGATAATTAACGATGGTTTTACCCTTACTCACATGTTTTACATAGGCATTTTTACCTATGCTTCTCAATTCACATTCATGATTCAATTCCAATCGATTTAACATGCATAAGTACATATCGTATACCTGACCAACTTAATGTATTGAACGAAATCGATTGTCGATTTAACACAAGGTCTCATAGTTTTACATAAACATGAAACCATTTCTGATATGTTCGATTCACATCAATCATCAAATTCATTTAATTCACATGTACTTAATTAGGTTGTTCGTACCTGAATAATTTACTTTACGGAACGAATCCACATATCGTATTAGCCTATAGTCTTATAGCACCACAATTTTAATAGTTACCTCATCGAAGTTCACATTTAATCACTTCAGTGCCAAGCCATATTTGGCTACTACAAAGGACTAATAATAATAATTTATACACATCATGGTTTCATTTAGATATTTAATAATCACAAATCGTGATATCTCTACCAACACATATACGGCATAGTTCATTCATTGTAACACTCATTTAGTGCATCGAATTTCCAAATCCAATTCAACTTAAGCATAATAGCCATAATCGGCTTATAGCCTTAAACCATTACATATTCGGCACATTAACTAAATAAAATTTACATTCTCTCTGCCATATTAATTTAACTCTTAGGCATATAAAAAGGAATCAAGCTTAAACACTTAAGGACTTACCTCGAATGTTGCCAAACGATTACAACGGCTATTCGATTACTTTCTCTTTTCCCTTATCCGAATTTGCTCCTCTATGCTCTTGAGCTTAAATTCAACAATTTTAAACTTAGTCATTATTCGACTATTCAAGCATCACTTTCAGAATATATAATATATATATATTCGACTTTCACATCTGAGATCATAGTAAGCTTATAAGAAATCAATAAGCAACTCATTAACAAATTTTTGTCAATGTTTACCACATAATCATAATTTCACCGCAAGTCGTCATCCCGAGCAATAGTCACTAAATCATTTATAACTGGAGCTACGAAACTCCAAATCAATTGCCGTTAATTTTCCCTGAAAATAGACTCATATATATTCTATCTATAAACTTTTCATAATTTTTGGTTTGGCCAATCAATACCAGATTTTTCTTAAAGTTTCCTTTGTTTCACTGTTTAACTAATCTGACCACTCTTCACTACGAATTAAATTTCTCATTGTACAGAATCCAAAATATGTTCTCGTTTATTTCATCTAAAACTAGACTCATCAAGGAGTCTAATTATATAAACTTCATCTTATAACCATTTTTTTTAAAATTTATAATAATTTTGTAAAAACAGAACATAGGATCTAGAAGTCATTTTGACCCTGTCCCACATCATTTCAAATATCTCATAATCGGAAATTCTTTTGCTTACACGGTTTCTTTTATAAGAAACTAGACTCATTAAGATTTAATTACATAATTTATTCAGCTTCTAACTCATTTCCGTCAATTTATTGTGATTTTCTAAAATCACGTTACTGCTGCTGTCCCAAGCAGATTTATTACAAAATCACTCTTTCACTCATACCTTGCATGCATGTTATTTAAACATGCATATCACAAATCAATCATCACATACCTATGATTTCACTTAAGCATAATCTCTATTTCATCATTTTAAAGCACAAAAATTACTCAATGTTATCCAAGTTCACATTCGGCCATAATACACACAACATGTTAGCTGATTTTCCCCCTTATCATCTAAGGCACATGCATGCTCATTTGTTTGGCTCAACTTCACCTATCTTCCATTATTCATCAAAAGAAAATGAAACAACAACAATTTCCTTCATTTCAATTCATGACCGAATGCTCACAACACAACCAAAAATCAAAAGTATGCTTCATGGGTTAAGGTAGAATCAAGAAGAACCCATGAGCATCAAAATAGAAGCAAACTACCTTGAACTTACCTTCAATTTTCCTCCCCCTAGTGACCTAATGCTCAAAGGTTTCCTCTCCTATTTGCTCTCTCAACTTCGGCTATGAAGAACAAAGATGGGCAAACTTTATCCCTTCCATCCTTTTATTATTTTATTACCCAACATTTTATTACACAAAATGACATATAATATTTGTGCCATACTCATGCCATAATTTCAATAAAAAAAATTGCACAAATGCTTATCATGTCCATCATGGCCGGCCACTATGTTTTAAGGTGGGAAATTTGACATGCAAATCCACCTATTTCATACTATAAGTTATTTGGCCACTACAAATTAGCCTATAGCATTTTCAAAAATTTTCACATGAGTCCTATTTCCTAATTTCACTCACAAATGGCAAAATCAAAGCATGAAATTTTCACACATGCACTTTCACATGAAATAAACACAAAATATAACATTTGATTATTTTTGGGACTCGGTTTTGTGGTCCCGAAACCACTTTCCGATTAGGGCCATATTAGGGCTGTCACAACTCCCCCCCTTAGGAATTTTCGTCCCCAAAAATCTTACCAGAAGTGATAGTTTCCACTATAAAAACGTTTTCACAATATTCTCGGAATCACAATTTTCCATTCTTCACATGTATCTCTTTTTACCAAAAATCCGGAACTTTGGTCTACACCAACAGATCACATTATAGATACTTCGGTCACTTCATCAAATAAAACCTTGCACATGCAAGCCCCATCTTACCGATCTTTTCTCGTCAGATGATAAATCATAATCCAATAATATTTCTCCCTTAGAAAATAATAAAAATTTTGATTCAATTTGGATAGAAATTCTATCTCACAACCACTTCTATAATACCACTGATTTCTTTTATTCCATATACTTGTATAATCTATTACAACTCAGATAAACAAATATTTCACAATCGGAGTTCATATAAAAATCCTTTACATAACTTTTAACCCATCTGTATACTTATTCCATATCAGAACAATAATAACATTAACAGAAATCTTTTATGTCCAGGTATCCAAAATCAAATAACGGTTACTCTGAACTCATTTTGAACTATCACATCTCATATACTTTTATAAGATGGAATACCATTCAATAGAAATAGAAGAATAACATCGTATGAATTTATCCTCGAATTTATTCCGATCATACTACAATGAAATCTTATAATAATAACACTGATAAGGGGGTGAGGTTGTTAAGCCTCGAAAGGAACTTTCATATTTGTATACACAAATAACTTTATCACTCATCATCATAATATTACGCACATTGATTCAATCATTTCAAATTTCCAACTCGTTACAGATACATTTTCACATACCTCAGTAATACACGCAACTTTATTTCATGTGAATATTAGCAAAACATAAGTGAATTTATCACAATTCAAACTTTCATTTCTCTTACTAAAATTACCAATAATTTCTTATCAAGTTTCCGCATTTAGTCTTGATCACTTGTCAATATTTATCAAATCGGAAAACGTCTTACGGTTTTGAGTACATCGCTTACTTGATGCCATAGTCCAACTATGGTCTTATACTAGCTTTTCTCTGCCCGTGCTGATACCTATTCTTGATAGGTCCTACACTAGCACTCACTAGGTTGTGCCGATGCCTATCCCAGATAAGCCTTACGCTTAGCGCGAGTCGAGCCGATTCCACGTCCCCGGCGGGTCTTACACTAGCTCATCTGTCTCATGTATTACCATGGCCCAACCATGGTCTTTTCCGTCAATTCATTAGTGAACGATTGTACTCATTCCCTGCGTTCCACCCAATTTGATCTTTCATTACCTTTTACTTATACAATCTTATACATATCTTTACACTGATGCACACATATCATAAACTTCTTTTCATACCTTTCAATTCCGTCGTATCACAAATATATTACAATCAGTTCAATAGCATTTTCGGATCAATTAATAATAGCTCTGTTGGAACACATCATTACCTAAGCAAAACAATTTATAAGAGCTGGGAGATATCACACTATCAAGCTTTACTTACTGCATGTATAGCTAGACTCTTATACTTGCTATGTTAGTCTTAGAACTGACTAAACTTGGCTCTGATACCACTAAATGTAACACCCCTCGCCCGTATCCCTCGCTGGAACAGGGTTCGAGGTGTTACGCGACTTAAACTCAGTCAATCACACAAAAAACGTGCTGAACAATTTCAATCAATTTATATATTTTCTTTTCACATGCAATCTGTCACATATATGGGCTTACGAGGCCCAAAACATCACTAGCCAACATAGGCCAATTCACATGGCCAAAACACTTTATCAATACAAGCCACCACCTTTGGCTAACTTATAGTATCACATACTCAACATTAAAACCCTATACATGCCATAGACTCGAAATACTAGGATTTACTTACACCAATAGTGTGAGCTCGACAGTGTGATAATATCTCCGGCAAACTCCAACCCGAGTAAGTAACTGGAGCCAACAATCTATAAAACAGAGGAATGTAACAACGGAGTAAGCTTTCATAAGCTTAGTAAGTTTTAAGTAATGCAAACAAATAAACGCAATTATACTTCAATTATTCAATTTCTCAAGAGGCCATATTCTAGGTATATTGCCATCTGGCCGAATACACATAAACACATAATGCACGTTTAGCATTCTTATCACACTTAATCTGAATTCATATAACATAATTAAATCAAATACTTTCACATACTTTCACACCCTGGCCCGGTGTATCATGATCATAGATATAGTTATAACATTTACTCACGTATGTATCACATTACACACTGATGATTCATTGCAGATCAAACTCACATATGAGCACATAATGCGTACCTGACCCACTTAACGTATTGAAGTATTCATTTTTCAACCTAACACGAGGTACCTTAGCCTTAGGCTTTTCTCAATTTACCGGTATTTCGCCTGCTAGGCTCGAGGCCTGATATCATTTCACCGGCACTATAGCCTGCTAGGCTCGAAAGCCCGAATAGTATCTCACCGGCATTATACCCTGCTAGGCTCATGTGACATCCCAAAATTGACCATAGTCGGGATGTGGTTTTGGGACCGCCAAACCGAGTCACCGACATGTTCGAACGTAATATTTATTGTCTAGAATATGTGAAAATGCATGTGTGAATTTTGAATTCTTTGATTTAGTTAATTTGATTGTGAATTGAAAGAAAAAGGACTCATGTGAAAGGATTTAAATAGATGTGGCTAATTTTAAGAGATTAATAAAAGGATGAAGTAAAATAAATGGACTTGCATGTCAAATAGCCCATTCCTAAGGGTAGTGGCCGGCCATGTCAAGAGTGATGGGCAAGGAAAACATGTTTCAAACATGTTTAGCTAATGGATTATGCTTGAAAGAATAAAGAAATGAAATTGAAAAAAAATAGGGATATGATGAAAACAAAAGAAAAAAAAAGTGTTCATTCTCTCATTTTCTCCTTGCTTGGCGAATATACTAAGAAGAAAGGGGAAAAAGCGTGAGAAAATCAGCCATGGGAGCTTACTAGAGTAAGGTGTTTTGATACAAGAAGGTATGTTTTATGCCACTCTTGAAAATGCATGCATGATTTGGAGGATTGGTTCAAAATTTTCCTTGAATCTCAAATCGAAACTAAGTTGTTAGGCGAGTTAAATTTCGCCATGCATGTTGTTTTCCTTGGTGAGTGTTTTGATGTTGTTGTGATGAAAGCATGGAGATGAGTGAGTTCGAATGTTTAACAAAAGGAAATTTTGTGCCATTGAGTTCTTGTTGTTATGTGTGTGTGTGTGCATGAGTATTCGGCCATGCTATAGAATTTATGTTGCAAAATGATTAATGCTTAATGAGATGTATAATAGTACTTGTGAATGAGCTTGAGAGTATTTAAACAATTAGACATGAAAAGGGTGGTAATGAGGCTGAAAAATTGTTGGATGGTTAATTGGGTAAGGAATGAAGCATTCGGCCATATGGGGTATAAATGGGCATAGGTGTTAAATACCTTGTATTGGAAACTTTGATAAATAAGTAGCAATAAATTAAGATGAGATTGAGTAAATTTTCAGCTTAGTTGTGTTAAGTATTCGGCAATAACCATAATAATGCATGTGAATGCCGTATGTTTGTGTTTGATGGAGAGGTAAATTGTTTGATTTAGCTCAAGAGCAAAGGGAACTAGATTGGACAAAGGAAAGGAGAAAGCAAACGAGTAGCCGATTTGGAACCGTTCTACCCCAAACAAAGTAAGTCATTAAGCACATATGTTTGATATTGCTTAAATGATTGGAAAATCTATGCAATTGTGTTTAATGGAATGCTATATATGTATAAATGAAATTGTATGTGTATGGAGTGAGGATAATTGTTGAATGTAAAAGAAATAGTGGAATGTGTAGAAAGTTTGCTTTCGGCACTATGTGTCTTGGCAATACGTGTGTATGGTGACGAGATTGGCACTAAGTGTGCGTCTGGAAATATATGGCACTAAGTGTGCGTGCTGGAAATATATGGCACTAAGTGTGCATGCTGGAAAAATATGACACTATGTGTGCAAGCTGGAAAAATACTGACCTTTGGGTGTGCGAGCTCAAAGGGTATGGCACTATGTGTGCGGGCTTAAATTATGCGTGGCACTAGGTGTGCGAAATCGAGTAGTAAGCACTGTGTGTGCGTACTCTATATATATGGAGGTGTGTCTCCATCAAATTGAGTATGGACAGCGGATCGGGTAAGTACCTCGAGCTCATGACGAATAGAGAATACGTTCATGCTTGGGGTTGAATTTGGTAAGCCTTAAATCTATGTGATGATTGAAATTGTATGGTTGTGGTGGAAAATGAGTTAATGTGTAAAATGCTTCGATTATCTTGTTGTGTAGAATATGAAATGTGGATGTATGACTTGGTGCGAGATTGGACCGAAAGGTCCGAGGTATTATGGTATAGATTCGATATGGATGAGTACCTAGCCTCGTTTGTTGTTCATGTTGTAGTAACTTTATCGATGGATTGATGAATGCTTATGACTTCTCGAGTTGTAAACTCACTCGGTGTTTTTCTTGTCACCCATTTTAGGTCTCTCGGACTCGTATTGTTTGCGTGATCGGGATCGTCGTTGAAGTCATCACACCGGCTGAAATCTTGTGGTATTGTCTTCGTTGTTGAAGAACATTTGGCATGTATAGGCTATTATATTTTGTCGAACGTGGGTTGTAAACTTTAAGCCATGTGAAAATGGCCTATGTGGTCGTCGAGTGGGATGCTAGAACCTATAGCCACGAGTCTTAGAAACTCTAATTTTGATAAGGTGGCCATAATTTGTGTCATGTATGATGGATGATTAAGGCCAAGGAAAGATTCATGAAATTGGCATAGTTCATCGCAGTAACTGTTGCGAACAGCAGCAGTGAGATGATATTGAAAATCACTAAAAATAGTAGAAGTAGAATTAAGTAGTGAGTAAATTATGAAATTGAACCTTGATGAATCTATTTTATATGGATGAAACGAAACGACCATATGAGCAGTATACTGAGAAATATTAAAGTTCTCGTGAGACAGGGCCAGAACGGTTTCTGGGTCCCCTGTCGCGACTTAGAAAATTTACCATAAATTATCCAGAAAGAATTAGGAGTCATGGCTTATATGTACAGATTCCATTTTGAGTCTAGTTTCATTAGAAATAAACGGCACCAGTATTAAAGCCCTGTACAGAGAGATATTCAAGTTGTAACGCGGGAAGGTCAGAGCAGTCGATCCCTGTAACATGGGTGACTTTAACTAATAAACTGTACCAATTGGCCCGACCAAAAATTCTAGAAATAAATCCATGGATGGGTATGTGAGTCTAAATTCAGGGAAAATTTACGAAACCAGTTCTGAGTTTTTAAACTCAAGATATGATTTTTAAGGCGATGAAGGACGCAGCTTTTCCACCGACCGAAATGTCAAATTGGTTGGTACCTTGAGAGGATTTGGCCGTTAACCCCTCGTGTCCGACACCGGCGACGGTCACGAGTTCGGGGTGTTACAGCTCAAAGGCCCGAATAGTATTTCACTGGCATCATAGCCTGCTAGGCACGAAGGCCCGAGTACACATCACCAAAGACGAAGCTCGCTAGGCACGAAGTCGAATACACATCACCAAAGACGAAGCTCGCTAGGCACGAAGGCGAATACACATCACCGCACGAAGCACGCTAGGCACGGCGTCGAATACACATCACCCGCGAAGCCTGCTAGGCACGAAGGCGAATACACATCACCGCACGAAGCTCGCTGAGGCACGGCGTCGAATACACATCACCGGCACGAAGCCTGCTAAGCACGAAGGCCCGAATACACATCACTGGCACGAAGCCTGCTGGATTTAACCCGGATCTAATTCCAGCATATAGCCTGCGGGTCTTTAAGCCCGGATACATATCAAATATCATGCATATTTAATCTTATATTAACACATCTCATTCAACATATCACATTAGTAGTCATTTGCTACATTCGGATATAAGCTCCATATGAACATCATCATTTACATTTCGGTTCAAAAGTCATACATAAATATCACATATCCATTTCACCATTTAAACTTAACCCATAGTGACCATTCGACTATAAGTCATATACATAAATTATTTATCGCACAACCTAATTCAAGTAGAACCAAAAGGTTACAATTCATCTAATATATACATATTGCTCACTGATTCGCACACAACCTTTCAAATTAGCAATTATAAGATGGTTCCGCACATAGCCCATCCTTATCGATAATTAAAGATGGTTTTACCCTTACTCACATGTATGACATAGGCATTTTTACCTATGCTTCTCAATTCACATTCATGATTCAATTCCAATCGATTTAACATGCATAAGTACATATCGTATACCTGACCAACTTAATGTATTGAACGAAATCGATTGTCGATTTAACACAAGGTCTCATAGTTGAACATAAACATGAAACCATTTCTGATATGTTCGATTCACATCAATCATCAAATTCATTTAATTCACATGTACTTAATTTGGTTGTTCGTACCTGAATAATTTACTTTACGGGACGAATCCACATATCGTATTAGCCTATAGTCTTATAGCACCACAATTATAATAGTTACCTCATCGAAGTTCACATTTAATCACTTCAGTGCCAAGCCATATTCGGCTACTACAAAGGACTAATAATAATAATTTTATACACATCATGGTTTCGTTTAGATATTTAATAATCACAAATCGTGATATCTCTACCAACACATATACGGCATAGTTCATTCATTGTAACACTCATTTAGTGCATCGAATTTCCAAATCCAATTCAACTTAAGCATAATAGCCATAATCGGCTTATAGCCTTAAATCATTACATATTCGGCGCATTAACTAAATAAAATTTACATTCTCTCTGCCATATTAATTTAACTCTTAGGCATATAAAAAGGAATCAAGCTTAAACACTTAAGGACTTACCTCGAATGTTGCCGAACGATTACAACAGCTATTCAATTACTTTCTCTTTTCCCTTTTCCGAATTTGCTCCTCTATGCTCTTGAGCTTAAATTCAACAATTTTAAACTTAGTCATTATTCGACTATTCAAGCATCACTTTCATAATATATAATATATATATATATATTCGACTTTTACACATACAGATCATAGTAAAGTTATAAGAAATCAATAAGCAACTCATTAACAAATTTTTGCCAATGTTTACCACATAAACATAATTTCACTGCAAGCTGTCTTCCTGAGAAACATTCACTAAATCATTTATAACTGAAGCTACAAAACTCCAACTCAATTTCTCTTAATTTTTCCTGAAAATAGACTCATATATCTTCTATCTATAAAATTTTCAGAATTTTTAGTCTGTCCAATCAATACCAGATTTTTCTTAAAGTTTCCTTTGTTTCACTGTTTGACTAATCTGACCATTCTTCACTACGAATCAAATTTCTCATTGTACAGAATTCAAAATATGTTCTCGTTTATTTCATTTGAAACTAGACTCATCAAGAAGTCTAATAATTTAAAATTCATCTTATAACCATTTTTTTACAATTTATAATGATTTTGTAAAAACAAAACAGAGGATCTAGAATTCATTTTGACCCTGTCCCACATCACTTCAAATATATCATAATAGGAAATTCTTTTGCTTACACGGTTTCTTTTATAAGAAACTAGACTCATTAAGATTTAATTACATATTTTATTCAGCTTTTAACTCATTTCCCTCAATTTATGGTGATTTTCCAAAATCACATTACTACTACTGTCCCAAGCAGATTTATTACAAAATCACTCTTTCACTCATACCTTGCATGCATGTTATTTAAACATGCATATCACAAATCAATCATCACATACCTATGATTTCACTTAAGCATAATCCATATTTCATCATTTTAAAGCACAAACATTACTCAATGTTATCCAAGTTCACATTCAGCCATAATACACACAACATGTTAGCCGATTTTCCCCCTTATCATCTAAGGCACATGCATGCTCATTTGTTTGGCTCAACTTCACTTATCTTCCATTATTCATCAAAAGAACATGAAACAACAACCATTTCCTTCATTTCCATTCATGATCGAATGCTCACAACACAACCAAAAATCAAAAGTATGCTTCATGGGTTAAGGTAGAATCAAGAAGAACCCATGAACATCAAAATAGAAGCAAACTACCATGAACTTACCTTCAATTTTCCTCCCCCTAGTGACCGAATGCTCAAAGGTTTCCTCTCCTATTTGCTCTCTCAATTTCGGGTATGAAGAACAAAGATGGACAAACTTTGTCCCTTCCATCCTTTTATTATTTTATTACCCAACATTTTATGAAACAAAATGACATATAATATTTGTGCCATACTCATGCCATAATTTCAATAAAAAAAATTGTACAAATGCTTATCATGTCCATCATGGCTGGCCACTATGTTTTAAGGTGGGAAATTTGACATGCAAATCCACCTATTTCATACTATAAGTTATTTGGCCACTACAAATTAGTCTACAGCATTTTCAAAAATTTTCACATGAGTCCTATTTCATAATTTCACTCACAAATGGCAAAATCAAAGCATGAAATTTTCACACATGCACTTTCACATGAAATAAACGCAGAATATAACATTTGATTATTTTTGGGACTTGGTTTTGTGGTCCCGAAACCACTTTCCGACTAGGGCCATATTAGGGATGTCACACCGCGTCACCAACCTCCTGCTGCCACTTTGACAGACTTATCCAAGCGATTCACTCGCTTTGAGTAGCAGTGCTTCAAGCAACTCGATAGCATCAACTCCACTCTCCGATAGATTTGCCACCACCTCCATATCTCTTCTCTAGTGCCACCGACTCACGACTTTGATGATGAGGTGTTTTGAGTCCCTTTTACTATTGTTTATTTATTTATTTTTAAGTATTATTTAAATTTTATTGTCTTTTATTTTTTTGAAGACTTCTGTTTTATATTTTCAACTCTGCTTATCGTCATGATTATTATCTAATTATCCCTTAATTCTTTTTCACAGTGGTGTTTATTTTCTCATTAATACCTCATAATCATGCCTTTCCTTCGGCTTTATCTTCAATTCTCGCTTTCGCTAATCCAAGGAATTCATCCACAATTTCAGGGCAGTTTCACTTCTCTCCCTCTCTTTTGACATTATCTTTATATTGCTATTATATATCTTTGTTCATTTAGTACAATGTACATCTTAAGTGTGGGGAGGTTATTTATGCGATTATTAGAAAATCCTGGAATTTTTATCTTGTTATCGAATAATTTTCTCATATCATTATTGGAGTAAATTTTGATTGATTTATCATTGTTACTGATATGTTCTAAATTAAATCATAGGTAACTGTTCATTGATTGTTTAAACTTTAAGACATTAGAGAGTTGAGTATGATAAGTTGAAACTTTTGAGAATTAAAATTACTAGGTTGTTTCCCTGAATTGAGGTATTATCTTGAAGTTTTGAATTTACAGGTTTGACATCAAATATCCATAATTTTCATGAGATTTTGAGCCTTTTAAGAGCATATATCTTTCTTGCTCACTGATTTTATTGGTTATGAGTGTGTCAACATTGAATTGTTATTCTAGAACTTGCATCGATTATACATGTTGAGACCACACCTTTGATTTGATATACTAAAATGATAAAGGCACTTAGGTTTTAACCCATTTACCCCATAAAAAGCCTACCCACATAATTGACCCCTAGTGAACCCCTTTGGGCCTTAACTATTTGTTCTTAATTTTCCCCTTAATAATAACCCATAACTTAACCCTTTTTGATTCATTAAGAATTTTTCCCATTTTTATTAACTCCCTTTTTATCGAGATTTAAATTGATTTATTACCTAGCTAGGTTCGTTCTTTTTAGTCCCTAAATTATTTCTTATTATGTACTTTCCACATTTGTTCTTATTCTTAAAAAATACATACATATATATTAGTAGTAATTCTTTATTTTTGAGCTTAAGTATTTAATTCCATATTCTGAAAAGAAGCTCACGTTTATTCAATTGATGATTAGTTATTTTTCTAGTTAGGTAATTTATCAAGTTAATCTCGATTCTAACCGTTTCTTTATTCAGCCTTTATCCACACCTTTAACCCAAAGGCCCGTTACAACCCTTTAAAGACCTTTTGATTTGTGTATCATCTCTTTTATAGTGGTGGAAATTTGATTTTCATTCAAGCCTATGGTAATAATTTTTCATGTTTGACTAATGAGTGCTTTATCATTGAACCTTAAACACATTGAGTGATTTGAGTGAACCTTTTAGTGAGGATGTCAAACATTGTCAATTTTGAATCAAAGATAATTACTTAGATAAAGGGGGATGTCTATAATTTTATGATTAAAATGCTTGACTTTGACTATTTGAAACTTTAATATCTTTTAATTAAATTTTCAATGCATGACTGCTTGTGGATTATTTTGAAACATTATTGATGAGAATTATAAGTTGAGAAAAATTTATTTTGATTGCAAGTTGAGGATTTTGCTTGAGGACAAACAAATGCTTAAGTGTGGGGATATTTGATAAACTGTAATATATAAATATTTTTACCCCATGCTTGGCATATTTATGAATGATTTCTCCTTGGTTTTAGTGAATTTGATGATCCTAATCCTTTAATATCATGTTTTATACTCAGGAGAGCCTAGGATAGAAAAAAGAGCAAAAAGGGGCCAAAAACAGACAAATTAGGCTTAAAATAGTGTTTCACACAGCCTAGGCACTTCCATATGTGTAATCCACATGCCCGTGTAAAGCACACAGGCAGACCACACTCCCGTGTGTAATGGTCGTGTCGACATTATTCCAAGTCAGAATTGTACATGGTTTGAAGCACTTACACCAGGCGCGGCACACGGTCGTGTCCCTGTCGAGCCTAAGTCTAATTCTACTAAAAAAAGGGCACTTTTGAGGGTTCTAAAGCATTCTAAAGCCTATATAAACACCCAAAAGGAGGATTAAGGGGGACACACAGAGTTGGAGGCAGAAAGTACTCAAGAAAAGCCATCAGAATCACTTTGGAGCCAGGATCTACAGCATGACTGAAGATTTCCATCCAATTTCCTTGAAGTTCTTTGGGTGCTTTATGTTTTGTTGTTTTCCAAACTTTGAGATGTTTTCCATTATCATTATGAAATAAACTCCCTAAATACCTAAGGGAGATGAAACCTATGAAAGATCTTATTATTATTTGAATTATATGATAATGACTTATGATTATTCTTAATTGTGAATTCTAAATACTTGTTTTAATATTCTAGGGTATTAATTCAGGTTTTGATGTGCTTATTCAGTGGAGAAAAAGTCCCTGTTTAAGAGTATATCATTCATAATTAAGCGGAGTTGAATGCAATCCTAGAGATAGGACGATATAAATCTGCCAGATTAGAGTCAAATCTAATAAGGGAATCCATAGATCGAGTTAATGCGACAATAGGGGTTTTAATTAGAAAGAGATTTCAATTAATCAACCTAAAGTCAGTTGTTCTTAGTCTCGAGAGAGATATTAACATAAATTAGGGATTCCTACAGATTAAGTTAAGTGAATAAATTGTCTAATTTAGAAGTAATAAGTGAAGTCTAGGTGGATTCTTCCTTGGGTATTGTCTTCTCCATTGGTTTTTCCTAAAGCATTTTCCAAACTTCATGTTTGTCGTAGTCTTAGTTAATTTAGATAATTAGTTTTAGTTTAAAAATGCACTTTAATTCTTAGGCTAGATAATAGAAAGAGAGTAACTACTAGTACTCTTAGTCCTAGTGGATACGATATTCTGGTCTCACCACGACTATACTACTGTTCGATAGGTGCGCTTTCCTTAGTCGATTTTTTAGTTAGTTTTACGACCATCAATAACTAATGTTTGAAATGATTGATGTGGGAATGTATGAACAATATATATCACTTGGTTGTATATGTTTGTAGTAAGGTGTAAAGCATGCAATTTCAAATTAATTATTACTTAAGCCGTATATGTGGTAATTAAGATGTGCATTATGATTCATTAAATTGTAAAAATGTGTGCATAATTTTGGTGGCTGTGTGTATAGTAAAATGAGTGGGAATGGAAGCATGATAAACCATGTTGGTAATAAATATTACTGTACAATTAAATGCATTATATACTATTGATAACAAGTTGAGATTTCTTGTGACCTGTATGTGCAAAGTGTAATTTGTTCTATGTTCTGAAATGTGAATTGATTATATTTTATTTTTAAATTAGTCGGACTTGATTAATTATATATATAGATGAATGTTTTAAAATTCGGAGGGGATTCAGAGTGGCCGTGGTGATCGCTTTCGAACTTTGCAATAAGTAACCGGTTTTTTTATAAGTTTTATCTTAATTATTATTATTTGGTGTTGGGTTGTAATAAGGCCATTTTAATTATTTTGCTGGGATTATTTTATTTTATACTCTATATTTTACTGATAATAATCCAAAATGGGTTAGACTTAGGGCGCATTTCCAAAATGATACTTGTTTTCAAAATAACGTAACGATACAATTAATCGATTTATCAAAAATATCTACTTAAATGAATTCCAACTCGATTCTTTTCCAAAACCTAACCTCGCACCAAATTGTGGCAATGGTTGTGGGCATGTCTAGGATTGGATCCAATCAAGAGCTTGGTACTTAACCAACCTTCATGGCTCACGTCCTCTGTTTCGGATACCTGCCTGGTGCACAGCTTCCATTCACTTTATTAACTTAGCAAAGACTATCTTTTAAAACACTAAGAAGGATGTTGAAAGAGGCATGGGTTTCTTAAAAACTTCAATGTGACACGTCATATCTGGCCATAACGTCTGGGCTGGGTTTAGGGTGTTACATTTAGTGGTATCAGAGCCAAGTTGCAACAACTCGGCTGTGGGTTTTAAACGGGTTTAAAATTAAGAATTTCAAAACAAAGGTATTTTACATCAATTTTTAAGAATTTCTAAAAAGAAACCCTTTTTTGACTTATTTTCTTTGACCAAATACATGTTTTTAAGTTTTAAATGGTTTGGAGAAAGAAGTGGCACCCTGAATCCCTGGTACCAAGTCTGTAAGTGTACTTTCTTTTACACGGTGTGATATTGATATGATGCTATAGATAGAACTGAAATCCTACTATGATACTTTAGATAGGGTAGAGCTGTAAAACAGTAGGATTGAGACTGTAGCTAGGCTACGACGTTGCGAAAACAATCCTTGAACTGCTATATTTCCATAAGACATTTCATAATAAACAACTGAAATATTAAACTAATGTCATAAAATTCGTAATCAGACAATTCGATATGAGTACAAGAGGAACTCGTGGACGAGGCCGCAGACGTAGTCGCGGAAGGGTGCAAGCTGAATCTTCATCCTCAAGGCATAGGCCAGTTGAAGAGGCATCTGTGCCACAGGCAACTGAGACTGGGTCACATGATCGGGTTGCAGGGGACGATGCATTGTCCCAAGCAATGTTAAGGGTTTTGGAAAGGGTTGCTGGAGCTAGCACTGGGACAGTGAATAGGGGATCCATCTCTGAGCGACTCTGGGCTAATGGAGCAGAGGGTTTTAGAGGCGTATCTAGAGTAGCCCCAAACGTGGCTGAATATTGGCTAGAGGCAACAGAGTGGATTGTGGATGACCTAGATTGCTCTGTGGAGCAAAAGCTGAAGGGGGTCGTGTCGTTGCTATGAGATGAGGCATACCAGTGGTGGATCACCGTAAGGGAGAGTACCCCATTCGAACGAGTAACCTGGGAACTGTTCAAGACTGCTTTTAAAGGGAGGTATGTTGGAGCTAGTTTTGTGGATGCCCATCGAAAAGAATTTTTGAATCTGGCTCAGGGTAATAAGACTGTTGCGGAGTATGAGGCGAAATTCTTGAGGCTGAGTCAATATGCTAGCAGGATAGTTGCGACTGAATATGAGTGCAGTGTTTGATTCGAGGATGGCCTCCACAATGAGCTTAGGGTGCTGATAGCTCCACAGAGGGAGCGTGATTTCGCTGCATTGGTAGAGAAGGTTAAGGTAGCCGAGGAAGTAAAACGAACTGAACGGCAGAATCGTGAGAGGGATCGACCTAGATTCAGGAGGGATTCCGGATCCTTGGGTGCTGCATATAGAAATGTTAAAAGAGCTAGAATTGAGGAACAAGTTCGAGCAGTTTCGGAGAATAGCTTTAGACCGCAGGCTTATAGGGACTGTGGCAGAGTGCATATGAGGGAGTGCTGGAAACGAACTGGAGCATGTTTTAGATGTGGGTCAAAGGAACATAAGTTCAGAGAGTGTCCTCGGAGAGCAGCTCAGGATCAAGTTGTGGAGCAAAGAGGTGTCCAACCGCTGCGAGGAAGACCACCACCACAGAGAGGCCGTGGGCAAGGTAGAGGTGGTAATGGTAATGGACGAGGACGTGGGGCACCTGGCAGGGGTGCTGGACATGCTGAAGCTCGACAGCTGCCGTTGGTTTATGCTGTATGGCATCGTGAGGAGGGTGATGCTCCTGATGTTATAATCGGTACGCTCTTCATTCATAGCACGCCTTACACTGCTTTGATTGATGTTGGTTTCACTCATTCGTATGCTGCCTGTAATGTAGCTGAGGCGTTGGGTGTGCTTCCTGAAGAGACTGTGAGTGGGGTATCTGTGATAAGTCCTTTGGGACACTTGGGTAAGGTAGATAAACTCTTTAGGGAGGTGCCTTTAGAGACACAAGATAGGATATTTGTAGAAGATTTGATAGAGCTGCCATTTGGGGAATTTGATCTTATTTTGGGAATGGACTGGCTAACTAAGCATAGGGCGACGTTGGATTGTGCTATTAAGAGAATGATAGTAAGAACTGCCGAGGATGAAGAGATAATGGTCATAGAGGAGCGAAGGAACTATTTGTCCAATGTTGTCTCGGCTTTAAGGGCTAAAAAGTTGATTCGGAAAGGTTGTGAGGTGTTTTTAGCATTTGTGAGTAAGCTGAACCTTAGGGGATGACTGTGGAGTCAGTCAAGACCATCAAAGAATTTCAAGATGTTTTTCCTGAGGAGCTTCCTAGACTACCTCTGGACAGAGAAGTCGAGTTCGGAATTGACTTGTTACCTGGAATAGCTCCAGTGTCCATTGTACCTTACCGGATGGCACCAAAGGAGTTGGTAGAACTGAAAGCTCAGATTCAAAAACTGTTGGATAGAGGGTTTATAAGACCAAGTGTTTCTCCGTAAGACGCACCAGTGTTGTTCGTAAAGAAGAAAGATGGGACCATGCGGATGTGTATTGATTATCGGCAGTTGAACAAACTGACGATCAAGAACAAGTATCCTTTGCCAAGAATCGACGATCTGTTCGACCAACTGAGAGAAGCTTCAGTATTTTCTAAGATCGACCTTCGATCAGTATATCATCAGTTGAGAGTAAAAGAAGATATTCATAAGACGGCATTCAGAACTCGATATGGTTATTACGAGTTTCTGGTTATGCCCTTTGGTTTGACTAATGCACCGGTAGCATTCATGGATTTGATGAATCGGGTATTTTAGCCGTACTTGGATCAGTTTGTAGTCATTTTTATCGATGATATCTTGGTGTACACCGAAACGGAAGAGAAGCATGATGAGCATCTTCGTATTGCGCTGCAAGTGCTGAGGGAAAAGCAACTCTATGCAAAGTTCAGTAAGTGTGAGTTTTGGTTGAGTGAAGTAACTTTCTCGGGGCACGTTGTGTCTGTTGAGGGGATCAAGGTAAACCTTCGGAAGATTGAGGCGATTCTAGAGTGGAAGCCACTGAGGTTAGTAACAGAAATCTAAAGTTTTCTGGGGTTGGCAGGTTATTATCAAAGATTTGTGGAAGGATTTTCTGTGTTGGCAGTGCCGTTAACGAAACTTATAAGGAAGGGAACACCGTTTGTTTGGATAAATAATTAGCAAGAGGCTTTTGAGAAGTTAAAGAAGGTTCTGACTGAGGTACCAGTGTTGATTTAGCCAGAGTTTGGTAAGGATTTCACTGTGTACAGTGATGCGTCACATGTAGGTTTGGGCTGTGTGTTGATGCAAGAGGGTAAAGTGGTCGCTTATGCTTCATGACAGCTTAAGCCTCATGAGGTAAACTATCCTACTCATGACTTGGAGTTGGCAGCAGTGATCTTTGCGCTTAAGATATGGAGGCACTGCTTGTATAGGGAGAGATGCATTATCTATACGGATCATAAGAGTCTTAAGTACTTGCTGATTCATAGACAGTGAAGGTGGATAGAGTTGTTAAAGGACTATGACTGTTGAATACCATCCAGGTAAGGCAAATGTTGTGGCTGATACGTTGAGTCGAAGGACTGTGGCAAAATTGAAGGCAATGTTTGCTCGTTTAAGCTTGTATGACGGTGGAAGCTTATTGGCAGAGTTACAAGTGAGACCGACTTGGGTGAAGCAGATTAAAAGGCAGCAGTTGGTGGATGAGTCGTTGGTTTCTCGGTTTCAGCAAACTAAGAATGGGGAGAATTCAGACTTTGGATTAAATGGTGATGGTGTTCTTTGTTTTCGAGAAAGAATTTGTATGCCGAAGGACTCTGATTTGAGATTGATGATTTTGAGAAAGGCTCATGGTGGACCTTGTGCTATGCATCCAAGAGGGAGTAAGTTGTATCGAGACTTGCGAGAGCTATATTAGTGGCCTGGGCTTAAGCGAGAAGTGATTGAATTTGTGGGAAAATGTTTGACGTGTCAACAAGTAAAGGCCGAGCATCAACTGCCTTCAGGATTGTTACAGCCAGTGAAGATACCACTTTGGAAATGGGAAAGGGTAACCATGGATTTTGTGAGTGGTCTACCATTGACACCTTTCGAGAAGGACTCAATTTGGGTGATTGTGGATAGGTTGACGAAATTTGCCCATTTCATACCTGTCCGAACCGATTACTCATTTCAGAGGTTGGCCAAGTTGTATGTGGCAGAGATAGTGTGGTTCCATGGGGTGCCAGTATCTTTAATTTCTAACCGAGACCCAAGGTTTACATCTCGGTTTTGGCAGAAGTTGCATGAGGTGTTGGGAACGCGATTGGATTTTAGTACGGCTTTTCACCTTCAGTCGGATGGGCAGTCAAAGAGGGTCATTCAGATTCTAGAAGATATGTTGAGGGGTTGTGTTATCGACTTTAAGGGCAGTTGGGAGGATTACTTACCGTTGGCGGAGTTTGCGTATAACAACAGTTACCAAGCAAGTATTCAGATGGCTCCTTAAGAGGCACTGTATGGGCGAAGGTGTCGTTCGCCTACTTGTTGGGTAGAGTTTGGGGAAAGGCAAGTACTTGGACTGGAGTTAGTAGCTGATACTGAAGACAAAGTTAAGGTGATCAGGAATCGGTTAAAGGAGGCAGCGGATCGACAAAAGTCTTATACTGATCTGAAGCGTAAAGATATTGAGTATGTTGTAAGGGACATGGTCTTTTTGAAGGTTTCACCTTGGAAGAAGATATTGAGGTTTGGTAAGAAAGGCAAGTTGAGTCTACAGTTCATCGGGCCTTATCGGATCCTTAAGCGGATAGGGTCGATGGCTTATCAGCTAGAGTTACCTCTAGAGATAGATCGTATTCACGACGTCTTTCATTTGTCCATGCTAAGACGATATCATTCTGACCCTACTCATATCGTGCCAGTTGCAGAAATTGAGGTACAGGCGGATTTGACCTTTGAAGAAGAACTTGTGCAGATACTTGATTGTGACGTCAAGGTGTTGAGAAGAAAGTCAGTCTCGTTGGTGAAGGTACTCTGGAGAAACCATGGCAAAGAAGAAGCTACTTAGGAGTCAGAGGAGGCGATGCGTCAACAATACCCTCAACTATTTGGATCAGGTAAAATTTCGAGGCTGAAATTTCTTTAAGGAGGGTAGAGTTGTAACACCCTGATTTTTGGGATTTTCGTAATTTTAGAGACTTTGGTAAATTTTTTTTAAAATTTGGTATTTGGTTGTGAAATTCATAATTGGAGTGTGTAAATGGGCCTATGGAAGGCCCATGTATTGGCCAAAACCCGGTAGAATTTTTTAATTTTGGACTTAAGGAGTTAGGGGCATTGGATAGGTGGCTTTATTAAAAGATGTGGGTAAAATGTAACACAAGAGAGCCCCTGGCAAAGTGGTTAAGTGACGCCACTAAGGAGCTAAAAAAGTGGCTTGTAAGTGGTTGGGGGAAGGCCAAGGTTCGATTCACTAAGCTGGCAATTATGTTGTTACTTTTATGTCTTGAGCATGCAGGAGTTTGAAGCCGAATGGAACTCTATTGGAGAGAGTTTGAATCAGTCAAATGCATGAATTTAGGAGTGATAAGGGGAGAGATTTTGAGGATTTGAATGGAGGCTTAGTGTTGGCCGAATAGTGGGAATTTAGGGAGGAGAAATCGGCTTAGGGGTTTTAGGTTAGTATTTCGGCATTAAGGGCTTTAGTTGTGCTGTTTTCTTTTGTTTAAACATCATAGGGTTATTTCTTTTCTTCCTTTTCTTCTCTAGCCGAAATCATCACTCCTTTTATCCATTTTTTTCTTTCTCTTCTTTTGCCAAAACCAAACTACTACTCCCTTTCGTTTCATCACCCTTTCCGAATAGCCACAAGAGCCAAAACTTTTGAAGTTGGTTGTGCCGATTTCATTTAGACCAGCATCCTTCTTTTCTCTTCATTTTTGTGACCGATCCCTTCATCCGCTAAACTCTAAAAGTCCCTGACGGCAACACCAATACAAAGCCACCATGCCATTTCTTTTTCTTGGTCTTAAAAGCCGAAATACCTTAGTTTTAGGGGCATAGCCGAACCTGTAGACCTCTAGGATTCGAAGGCTGCTAGCTGGTTGAGGGCTAAGTCTACTTTGGGTTTAAACAGTGCAGAATGGAAGACTGTGGTAAGTACTCGTTTTCCAAATCGATTCAGTAGTGTGAATGTTAAGAAAAGCTGAAACCCCCTATAGTTTAGAGAGGTTATCGATTTAAGGTATAAGCCTCACTGGGCCTTTTCATTCGACTTTTATGGTTTGTGTAGTGAAATAGACAACTTTGGAGGAGCAGTAAGGCTTGGAGTATCGGTTTGGATAAACTTGGATCGAATTATCGGACCTTGTGAAGGTAAGTGATCTATGGCTATTAGGGGTTCTTTGGCCGACTATGGTAAGGTGGATTTTGGGTTTGATAAGCATGAATTGTAAACTAAGAATGGTGGTGATTAATTGCAGGTTGTCGTGGGAGACTTTGTTAGCAAACGTCACAAAACAGGTGTGTAATAACCCTCGTAGTAGCTTAGAGTAATATTCGCTGAAAAGTCAAAATGCTAAAATTCCGGTATTTTAGGAACTTGAGATTTTGCGTTGGTTATAGATGCGATAAATATGATAAGATCGGTGTTTGGATCGATAAAACATGTAAGAGCGCATTTTTCTGCACGATGGTAAGTTGGGCCTCAATAGGCTGGAATTGGGCCCAATGGGCTTTCGGGCCCATTTGGGTAAAATTGATAGAAAATCAAATTTGGAAAAGTTGCATGTTAACACAGTTAGTACTTTTGTAAAATTTGGGTTAAGTGGGCTTAGTGGGCTAAATCGGCATTCGTAGGGCCCATTAGGGGTTTTGGGCCCAAAAGCTCGGATTTGATAAAGTGGGTTAAAGATCATTGTTTAAACACTCGAAATTATTGATAATTCTTAATGAACATGGAAAACCCTGATATTTGGTAAAATTACGAAATTCCCCTTATAATATGAAAAATGACTATTTTACCCTTAGGTAAAAATAACCATTATACCCTATAGGGTTTAATTATGAATATGATGCATGAGATATTGTTATACATGATATGACATGATATGCACATGATATGTTATGAGATGCACATGATATGCTATGATATACTCATTATATGCATGGGTTGGGTTTTATATAAATAGAGGAAGTGCGAAAAGGGCTTTGCTCCAGTTTACCAAAAAGGGCTTTGCCTCAGTTATTAAAAGAGGCTAGGCCTCCAGTTATATGATAAAGCAGCTATCTTGCCAAAGGAGAGTTTGGTTGGTGGGTTGAGTTATTCCCCATGGAGAGCTTGGTTGGTATGGGTGGAGAGTAGCGGATGGTGGGTTGAGTATTCTCCCCAAATGGGCTTGCATACATTCATTGGTATTTCATGTGATATGGAAATGGGCCTATGGCCATACTATTTACAGTAAAGGCTTCGGCCCAGTGATATGATTTATGAAACGGCTTCGGCCCAGTAATCGTTAAACGAAAGGCTTTAGCCCAGTATATGTCGAGACCGAATTAGGGCTTAGGCACGATATCTTGATATTAGTTTGGGCTCGAAAGGGCTTGTTGCACGATGAGTTTCCAAACTCACCTTTCCTTAACCTTGCGGTGAGCCTTGATGTGGAGACTTGGAGCCAGAGGGGATTCAGAGTGGCCGTGGTGATCGCTTTCGAACTTTGCAATAAGTAACCGGTTTTTTTTTATAAGTTTTATCTTTATTATTATTATTATTTGGTTTTGGGTTGTAATAAGGCAATTTTAATTATTTTTCTGGGATTATTTTATTTTATACTCTATATTTTACTAATAACAATCCAAAATGGGTTAGACTTAGGGCACGTTTTTAAAATGATACTTGTTTTCAAAATAGCGCAACGATACAATTAATCGGTTTATCAAAAATATCTACTTAAATGAATTCCAACTCGATTTTTTTCCAAAACCTAACCTTGCACCAAAGTGTGGCAATGGTTGTGGGCATGTCTAGGATTCAATCCAATCAAGAGCTTGGTATTTAAGCAGCCTTCATGGCTCACCTTCTCTATTTTGGATACCTGCCTAGTGCATAGGTTTCATTCACTTTATTAACTTAGCAAAGACTATCTTTTAAAATACTAAGAAGGATGTTGAAAGAGGCATGGGTTTTCCTAAAAACTTCAATGTGACACGTCGAATCCGGCCATAACGTCTGGGTCGGGTTTGGGGTGTTACATTTAGTGGTATCAAAGTCAAGTTGCAACAACTCGGCTGTGGGTTTTAAACGGGTTAAAAATCAATAATTTCAAAACAAAGGTATTTTAAATCAATTTTTAAGAATTTCTAAAAAGAAACCCTTTTTTTGACTTATTTTCTGTGACCAAATACATGTTTTGAAGTTTTAAATGGTTTGGAGAAAGAAGTGGCACACTGAATCCCCAGCACCAAGTTTGTAAGTGTACTTTCTTTTACACGGTGTGATATTGATATGATGCTATAGATATAACTGAGACCCTACTATGATACTTTAGATAGGGTAGAACTGTAAAATAGTAGGATTGAGACTGTAGCTAGGCTACGACGTTGCGAAAACAATCCCTGACCTGCTATATTTCCATAAGACATCTCATAATAAATGACTGAAATATTAAACTAATGTCATAAAGTTCGTAATCAGATAATTCGATATGAGTACAAGAGGAACTCGTGGACGAGGCCGCGGAAGGATGCAAGCTGAATCTTCATCCTCATGGCATAGGCCAACTGAGGAGGCATCCGTGCCACAGGCAACTGAGACTGGGTCACATGATCGGGCAACGGGGGACGATGCTTTGTCCCAAGCGATGTTAAGGGTTTTGGAAAGGGTTGTTGGAGCTAGCACTGGGACAGTGACTAGGCGATCCATCTCTGAGGGACTCCGGGCTAACGGAGCAGAGGTTTTTAGGGGGGTATCTAGAGTAGCCCCAAAGGTGGCTAAATATTGGCTAGAGGCAACAGAGCGGATTATGGATGACCTAGATTGCTCTGTGGAGCAAAAGCTGAAGGGGGTCGTGTCGTTGCTACGGGATGAGGCATACCAGTGGGGGATCACTGTAAGGGAGAGTACCCCGATCGAATGAGTAACCTAGGGACTGTTCAAGACTGCTTTTAAGGGGAGGTAATTTGGAGCTAGTTATGTGGATGCCCGTCGAAAAGAATTTTTGAATCTGGCTCAGGGCAATTACACTGTTGCTGAGTATGAGGCGGAATTCTTGTGGCTGAGTCGATATGCTTGTGGGATAGTTGCGACTGAATATGAGCGCAGTGTTCGATTCGAGGATGGCCTCCGCGATGAGCTTAGGGTGCTGATAGCTCCACAGAGGGAGCGTGATTTAGCTGCGTTGGTAGAGAAGGTTAAGGTAGCCGAGGAAGTAAAACGAACTGAACGGAAAAATCGTGAAAGGGGTCGACCCAGATTCAGGAGGGATCTCGGACCCTCAGGTACTACATATAGAAATATTAAAAGAGCTAGAATAGAGGAACTGGTTCGTGCAGTTTCGGTGAATACCTTTAGACCGCAGGCTTGCAGGGACTGTGGCAGAGTGCATATGGGGGAGTGCTGGAAACGAACTGGAGCATGTTTTCGATGTGGGTCAAAGGAACATAAGTTCAGAGAGTGTCCTTGGAGAGCAGCTCAGGATCAAGTTGCGAAGTAAAGAGGTGTCCAACCGCTGTGAGGAGGACCACCACCACAGAGAGGCCGTGGGCAAGGTAGAGGTGGTAATGGTAATGGATGAGGACGTGGGGCACCTGGCAAGGGTGCTGGACATGCTGAACCTCGACAGCCAGCATTGGTTTATGCTGCACGATGTCGTGAGGAGGGTGATGCTCCTGATATTATAACTGGTACGTTCTTCATTCATAGCACGCCTTACACTGCTTTGATTGATGTTGGTTCCACTCATTCATAGCACCCCTTCACTAACCACAATCAACTCCTAGATCTGCACCAATTGTAACTATTAAAACTAGAATAATAGGTGACTCGTATCCAAGACAAGTCCCCTTACCTTACTATGGCTATTCGGCCAACCGTAGCCAATGGATGAGGAATACTTACCAAAACTGCAAACACCTAAAGAGCAATTCGGTAGAGAGCTAAGATCTGAGATCCGATACTAATTCCCTACCAAAGTTGATTGAAAGAGTGAGGGACAATAATCGATACCTAGCAAAGAAAATCGATTGGAAGAGCAACACTTACACTAGATTCGGTCAAAGAGTATTCAGCCCTTGGGAGATTTGGCTTTTCGGCTTTTCAAACTTAGTATGGTGAATAAGGTTTATTTGGTATAGATTAAAGAAGAAGAGTAGAAGAAGAAATCAGCTAAGTGAAACAAAGAAAATTGTGTAGAGAAGAATAGAAATCGGCAGGAAGAAAAGAAAGAAAAAGAAAAGGGTTTTCGGCTTTTTGGATCTTGAAAAGAAAAGGGTTTTTAGCTTTTGGAGAAAGGGTTTCTGGCAACAAGGTGAAGAAGAATTTTGGTAGTAGCCTGGCAACCCTGTATTCGGCCCCTATTTATAGCCCTTATAGCTAAATTTTCCTTGCCCAATTCCCAATTTGGCTCCATCACTTCTCCCTTTTCATCTCCTCATTTTTCTCTCTAATAACCCCTTGATCCTTTCCTTAATTTTCTCTTCTGAACACTCCCCTTAGAGTCTATCTTCACGCCACTTCCATCCTTCTAGAAGGCCAAAATTAAACTTTTAAAACACAAAACTAGGATTCGAACCTCGGACCTCATTGCTAGCTACTAATGCCACCTCCCTGCACTCTAAGTGGCGTCACTTAGCCACTCTTCCACAAGGCTTTTTGATGCTATTTTCCCCCTATTTTTATTTAAAAGCCTACCTACTTTGCCAACCCTGATTCTTTTAATAATTAAAATATAATTTCTTTTATTCCTAGGTTCAAACTCAAACCTTAATTAAAACCTACTATAATTATCACATGGCTAGGAACATAAAACAAAATTTTTATCAAAACCGAAAACAAAGAAAGTTCGGGATTTCGGGATTTTTGGGTTTCGAGATTTTTGGGGCGTTACAATGGTTATAACCGTATATAACTTAAACAATGGTTATATTTCATAATAAATACCTCAAATTAAAAGGAAAACAACAATTCGATCCTTTCACATTCAACCATTAATTTTTCATTTTATGCGATTAAGTCCTTTTTATTAAATTAGCACTCAAATGACCAAATTAAAATACGAAAATTTCACAGATATAAATTCACATATATTTAACACAGAAAATAATAATAAAACATTTTTTTGACTCAGATTCGTGGTCCCGCAACCACAGTTTCAAATAGGGTCTAAATCGCGCTTTTACAAATCAGTATTTGCAGCAAAGCTACCAGTACAGTACACTTCCTCCAATCATATTAAACACATCCCCATACAATACATCATGAAACATGTCATGTCATATCGTAATATTACACATGTATTCAATGCAATTAAAATAGCATGCCAAATTATAGTCATACATGAATATAGATCCATACATCGCATAGGGGCAAAACAGTCATTTTATCAAATCGAGGGTCTAGGTAAACCTACCGACCCAACAATAGGTCCATAGTCATCTCGGACAACCCGTGCAACTTTAACAGTCAAACAGTGAAAATGGGCCCACAGCCCATATTGCAGGCCCATGTGGGCGCACATGCTCGTGTGGCCTACATAGCCCAAAAATGGTCTTGGCTGTGCGGATTACATAGCCTGGCCCAAATATTTCCACACGTCCATGTGGTTCACCCATGTGAGGCCCACATGCCCGTGGGGCCACACGACCTAATTCGGCCCAATATGGCCTAATAGAACGTCATCCCATGAAATCGCTCATGGCCGGCCTCAATGATCATACACCCATATTTAGTCACGCGGACTACCACACGAGCGAGTACACGCCCGTGTAGCCTTTTCGTTCACTTATTCCAACTTTTTTCAATTTCTAAAGTTGGGATTGTGTTTACACACCTTGTTTGTGAAAGTGCGCAAATAGCCCACGAGCACTTCAAACCTATATTCAATCACAACATTCGGTTAATCGCCTACCAATCGAATTAAAAGAACCCTAGCCAAACACTTATCCAAATGATTAATTATCACCTACCTTTATTGACCGATTGAGGCTTGCACACTTAAATCATTAAACAAGAGTGATCACTAGTCCCTTAGTGATTGCCTGTATTCCAACCGAATCCTATTAACATGTACTCACATGAATAGTTTGAACCAATTGAAAATCCACTTACCGAAAGCATAAAACCAAGCATACGAGAAAGGAATAATCGGCCTACAACAAAAGGAAGGCCAACATAGCGACAGATCGGTGAGTTTTTGAAAACTCAGTGTGCAAAATCCCATAAAAGCATACAATCAGAGTAGACACAATTTGGGCCTAAGCCCTCAGTTTCAGTTAGGGGCCTTAGCCCTCTTTCGATAACAATAACGATGCAGGCTGAGCCCATTTCAATATCGATGTGATGGGCCTTAGCCCATTTTAGTACAGTATGTAAACATAGAATTCTACCCAATCCATCCGCTACACACAATCTCCGTACTTGCCCTACACACCATATGGAGATAAAATCGACCCACCCAACCCTCATACCAAGTTGTACCGATTACAGCACTAAAACAGTATTTGCAATAGAGCTTCCAGTAATAGGCTTATAGCCTTTCAGTACACTTCCTCCAAAATCATAAATCCCACCCCATGCAATGCAACATGATATAAATATACATACAATAAAAATGGCATGCTTAAACAATCATACATCACATAAGGATAAAATAGTCATCTTACCAAAAATAAAGGTTCGGGTACACTTACCGACCCAACAGCACGTCCACAGTTGTCTTGGGCTATCCGTGCAACCTTAACAGTCAATTGACCATAATAGGCCCATGGCCCATATTGCGGGCCCATGTGGGCCCACACGCTCATATGGCCCACATAGCCCAAATTGGCCTTAGCTGTGTGATTTACATAGCCTAGCCCAATAATAACCACACTTTTATGTGATTGATTCCGTGCGGGGCCTATAGACCCATTGGGTCTACATGGCCCAGTTCAGCCCAAAATGGCCCAATACCAATTCGGCCCATGAAAACATTCATGGCCATCTCGTTGACCACACGGCCATGTTTTGTCAGATGGCTTGCCACATGAGCGCCCACACGCCCGTGTGGTATTATTAACCCACTTTTTCGGCTTTTCAGCCTTTCGGCTTTTTGCCTTTTCAGCCTTTGCAGTTTCATATCCAATGGCTGTGTGTACCTATTAATGAGAGGATGCCAATCTTCACGTACTCAAAAATAAATCCAATTATGACCCAATGTCAGCCCTTAATCACTAGGGATAGCCACCCTCTTATGAACACTAAATCCCCAATAGTACATATCACTTACCTTGATTAAGCAAGTAGGGTTTAATCCTCCCTTAACCAGTAATTGCCTACTTCTTCGTAATGATATACATTAAATCCTAATTTTGTTAAATAACATACTAAATGAAAGCCACTTGAACCAAGTCAACCACTTACTGAAATGTAAAACTACGAGTGAAGGGTAGTAGCAATCAGCCTACAAACAAAACACCCTAAACCGAGGCACAAGATAGTTCAGTCACCCCTGACAGTACCCGATAGAAAATAGCCAATGTAGAGAGGAAGAGAAGAACTATTAACAGGGAACAAAGAGAACATCACCTACACTTAAACCTGAAATGTGAAATTCGTCTAACCCTAGACAATAAATAGAGCAGAAAACCGAAGAAGGACGTGATGAGGGGAAAAGAGAAGTCTAGAATACTTACCCCTAACACCAAGACACAAGAGGTGGAGAGATGGATAGAGTGGTGAGGTCTTCGACAACCAAAGAAAAGAAAAGATGTTCAACATAAGCAATGACACAGGCAAACCAGAAGAAAATCGAAAAAGTAGAGGGATAAGAAAGAGGGAACCTATTCTGTCAAAAGCAACACAGTGCAACGTCGAATCCAAAAGTGACGAGGAGAGGGAAGGAGAAGGGGAGAATCGGCCTAAAGACCTCAACTAACCTTTTGAAAGAATTTTGCAAAGGAAGAAAGGAGGAGAAGAGGTAATCAGTCATCCAAAAAACTAAGGAAAAAGACAAACCTGAAATGAACTCAATTACGTAAAAACCCGAAGAAAGGAAACAAAGCACTTCCCAAGATAGAATTTGGCCACCAGAGGAAAAGAACTGAAAAATAATATCAATCCTACACTACAGCCAAAGCCAAACTTTGCCAAAATTGAGAATCCTCATTCAGCACACCTCTTTTTCCACCCCTTTCAAACTCCTAAAATTCCTCCCCCTAACACTCCTGAAATCTCTCAACATTATCCTACCTAACCACATCCCCAACAGTCGAATTTTGCTCCAGAAGAACTCCCCAATTTCGTTCAGTCTTCCACACACTAAACACCTCCCCTAACATCCCTACACAATCGAAATACTAACTGCCAGAGTTCAAACCCGGAAAGACTCTTCTCCAAATTCAAACTTGCTTGATTTTCTCCTTAATTTCCTCTCATCCATCTCTTCAAATTTGGCTAACAACAACCCTGTTCAAATCTGTTCAAAATCTTGGTGTTTCGATCAAACACAACTCCCTCCCATGGCCACCAGCAAAAATAATCTTCATTTGCACAAGCAGGGATTCGAACCTCAGACCACTAGCACACTCCACACGCCACTATCCACTAGATCAATAGGCCCATTCTGCCATGTTTTTACCAAAATAAGCTTATAACCCTAACTGGCCAAAGATAGGGGTTTTATCCTTAAAAAGTAAATTTTTTGTGGAAGCCAAGGCTTAAACCCATGACTTCCCAAACACTTTCAGAGTTCACAACCACTAAGCCAAACACCCAATTATGTCACTTCTCTGCACAATAAAATATTTATGAACAACTTCCAAACTGTACCCCTGCTCAAAACCTAAAACTTCTAGACCCAAAATTCAGGGCGTTACACTTAACCACTGAAGCAGACATGTATTTGTGTAACACAAACATACAAAAATAAATACTTAGGATTTTTGGGGCGTTACAAAGCTTGTTCTTACCATTGCATATGTTGCATTATGTCCATCAACTTTGACAGCTCATCTTGAAGATCTGTACGAGGTGATTGAGCTCTGAACATTGAAGTTTCGACATTAGGTTCAGCTTCTGGTTCCATGGGTCCTGCCTTATCAAGGAATTCAGCTGATTGCATTGTGGGATCTTCTTCTTCTTCTTTGTGGTCCTCACTTTCTTCAACTTGTTGCTGTAGAATAGATTCTCCATCTATTCGGTAAAGGTCCCAATCTATGATTATGCCCTGCTATAGCCTGTCTTCTTTACGTTTGCAAGAATTTTTACTTTCAAGCACAGAATTGTTATCATAAAGGGAAAATAGGCTAGGCCAAAATGTCTAACGGCACAATTTTGCATTTCTCTCAAGATGATTTTTCCCACATCAATGGTCTTTCCAGTTAAAATCGAGTATAATAAGACTATTCGCTCTAATGAGATTGTAATCCCATGTGAGCTAGGCATAAAGCTGAAACGGATGAAATAGAACCATACCTTTGCGAATGGTGTCAAATATTCTCTTCAACAAGTTTGGATTCCTTGATTTGAGATAGTCCACTTAGAACCTGGAATTGTAAGTTCCTCAAGAATTTCTTGCAAATTTTCAGGCTATATATTGTTCATCAAGGAAGAATATTTGTCATTTTCGAAATCAAGCAATTCAAAGAACTTATTAATAGCGTTTTAATTATTGGTACCTTGATTCCGTGAACTGGAACTTCTTTCAACTCGCTTGAGGTTAAATTCGCATAGAACTCGCGCACTAACTCCTTATCTAGACTAGGTCTTTTCTCATAAAACAATTCCCAATTGAGGGTTTCAGCAACCTGACGAATACGCGCCATAAAATCAATATAGTTGCTTTCTTTCAGGGTGAAGCCCTTCTCTGGATGCATCTATTGATTCTTGAAGATACTCTCGTATCTTGGTTTGGCTTCATCACAGTGGAACTTGTTTTGTGATTCGTCAATTTGGGAAGATGCACGAGTTCTCTTGCGAGGCATGATTAACCTGATCATAAGATGGTAACAATTATTTTCTCAAAAATTTATTTAATATAAAATATTAATAATTCAATAAATTGAAAAATTAGATAATTGAATAAAATAAAAATTTAGGAGAAAAATTGGTCTTACCGCCGTTTTTTTGTAAAAATTAAGAGCTCTTAAGAAAAATAATTTTCAATCAAAAGATGGCAAATTAATAGATGTTGGGAGATTTTTGGCTAAGGATGGGTGAAAAAGTGGTGTGCCACCCAGGTGTGCAAAGCAGCAGCATGTAGAAGGGGATGTGAGCAACATGCGGATTGTTGAGCAGGCCTACTATGGGCGCGCGTGAAAGTTGGGTGCTGGTGCGAAACACGACCTGGGCAGTTGGGGCTGGAGTAGCAGCCACGCCAAGGAGAAGCTCGGTACTGAGTAGGACTAGACACGCAATGGAGCATGCATGCGCAAGGTGGGCATGCGGCTGCTGCTAACCGATCAGCTAGGCGATGCTGTGGCTAGGGAATTGCTAGGAGGTTTCAGCACTTAAGGGTTTTGGTGTTTTTGGAGGGGGTGGTGTATGAATGACAAAAATAAGAAAAGATGGGTGGAATTTATAGTGAAGGAAGTAGGAACTAGAGTAGAATTCTTAGTATAATTTAATAATTAAAATTTCTAAGTTCTAATTATACTCAAAGTAAATAACAATTAATAATTAATATAATGCTTATTAAGTTATTATTTGCTATTAATTTATTAAGATAAAAGCTTATCAAATAAAATATGATTAAATTAAAACTAATCCTAACTCTATGTAAAGTTGATAATAATTAATATATATTATAAAAGATATAATTATCTATTAATAATTATCATCTTTTTATTAAACTAAAACATTTATTCTAGAAGCCTTTTGAAAATATTTATAAAAAAGGCATCTAATTTTAATATGTACAAAAGAGCAACCAAATTTTAAAATAGTTTAATTAAGTCCCTAGACTTAATGAAATTTTGAAATTGAGTTGCAATTTAAAACTGGGATTAAAATTGACCCTTTTATTTGAAAATTTAAAAATTTATTTTTCCATTTAGGGGATAATTTCTCGGAAAATTATGTCAAAATCAATTCCCAGGAAAGATTGGAGGGGTCACAAGTGGTCCCGCCTAAGTTCCAATCTCCTAGACAGAATTTATTTACACATACTAATCCTGAAAATATATCCTAAATCATTTATTCAAAATGAAGAACAAGAAAAATTAAATATCTGATAAAATGAACAAGATTTGACTCCGTTCAATTTTATCTCCCCGGTAATGTTTCAATTGTTGAGCATTAATCGAAAATTCCCTCATTTACCTTGGAGCTCAACAACTCCGTACAGATAGACTCGGTGAATCGTAAATGGGTCGGACCAACGTGATTTTAACTTACCTGGAAAGAACTTTAGTTTGGAATTAAATAACAAAACTTGCTGACCTACTTCGAATTCACGAACTCAAATGTGTTGTCATGCCATTTTTTATGTCTCTCTTTGAGCAATTTGGCATTTTCGTATGAGAACATTCAGAATTCTTCTAACTCGTTGAGCTGGAGCATCCGTTTCTCTTTAGCAAGCTTAAGATCCAAGTAGAGTTGTCGGAGAGCCCAGTAAGATTTATGTTCTAACTCCAAGGGTAGATGGCAGGCTTTTCCAAAGGCTAACCTATAGGGTGACATCCCTAAAGGTGTTTTATAAGCTATTCTGTAAACCCATAAAGCATCATCCAGTCTTTTGGACCAAACTCATTGGTTCGGGCAAACTACCTTCTCAAGTATGGCTTTGATCTCCTTCTTTGCCAGTTCAGCTTGCCCATTCGTTTATGGATGGTAAGCTATAGCAACCTTATGTTTCACTCCATGTTTATTTAATAACCATTTCAACCACTTGATCACAAAATGGGACCCTTCATCACTGATGATGGCTCTTAGGGTTCCAAACCTTGTGAACACATGTTTCTGCAAAAACTTCATTACAACCTTAGCATCATTTTTCGAATATGCCTTTGCCTCAACCCACTTAGACACATAGTCCACTGCTACTAATATGTACTTGTGACCAAAAGACAGAGGGAAATGACCAAGAAAATCAATACCCTAAACATCGAATAATTCTACCTCAATGATGTTTGTTCAAGGCATCTCATTTCTGCTGGTGACATTTTCGACCCTTTGACACTGATCACAACTCTTTACGTTAGCATATGCATCTTTGAATAGTGTTGGCCAAAAGAATCTGGCTTGCAATACGTTGGCTGTAGTACGTGAACCCCCAAAGTGTCCTTCACTCGGATCTGAGTGACAATGGTATAAAATCTTATGTACTTCATCTCCTGCCACGCATCTCCTGATCATTTGATCTGCACACTTTTTAAACAAGTATGGTTCTTCCCAGAAATAGTATTTCACATCGTGAAGAAACTTTTTCTTTTGATAATACATCTTATCAATTGACATCAACCCACAGGCTAAAAAGTTAGCAATATCAGCAAACCAAGGGGTGTTATGGACATGATTTACCTTCAGTATGTGTTCATGTAACACCCCGAATTCGTGACCATCACCGGAGTTGAACACGAGGTGTTACCGAGCTTACTTCACTTATTTCCCCCTTTATATATATATATTTTTTTTTCTTTCGAGCGGGCTAGCTAAGCTGCGTCACTTGTCACCTTAAAAATCATATCTCGAGTTCCAGAACTCGAAAACCAGTTCCGTAAATTTTTCCTGAAACTAGACTCATAATTCCATTTACACATTTTTTTCTAGAATTTTTGGTTGAGCTAATTAGTACAGTTTATTAGTTAAAGCCTCCCCTGTTTTAGGGTTCGACTACACTGACCTTTGCGCATTACGACTTGGATATCTTCCTATACAGGGCTCCAACACTTATTCCGTTTGTTTCTAAACAAACTAGACTCACAAAGAAATCTGTACATATAGAGCATAACTTCTAATTCTCTCTGGTTAATCCAAAAACCGTTCTGGCCCTGTTTCGCAAAAACTTGAATATCTCTTAAAATCCAACTCATGTGACCGTTTCGTTTCTTCCACATGAAAGTATATTCATCAAGGTTCAATTACATAATTTATTCACTATTTAATTCCACTTCTACTATTTTTAGTGATTTTTCAATCTCACATCATCTATTCTTTGTCAACATCATTACAAAGCAAACAATGCCTATTTCATAATTCTTCCATGACCTAACTAATAATCCATCATACATAACACAAATTATGACCACCTTATCAAAATTAAGATTTCTAAGACTCATGACTATAAGTTTTAGAACCACACTCAACCGACCACATAGGCCATATTCGCATGGCTTAAAGTTTACAACCCAAAATTCAACAAAACAAAAGAGCCTATACATGCCAAATGTTCTCCTAGATCGACTAAGAAGACAATACCAAAAGATTGCTCACCGGTGTGATGACTTCGATGACGGTTCCGAGCATACAAAAAGAGACGAGTCCAAGAGACCTAAAATAGGTGACAAGCAAACACCGAGTGAGTATATAACTCAGTAAGTCATAAGCATTCCACAATCATCCATTAACAAAATTATCACAAAGTGAAACAATGAAACGAGGCTAAGTACTCCATCAATACCGAACTATACCATAGTTCCTTGAACCTTTCGGTTCAATCTCATACCAATTCACCCAATGACATTTCATATACTATTCAATAGGGTAATTGAGGCATTTCCATACATCAACTCATTTTCACCACAATCATGCAAATAAATGAACTTTCATCTATTCCATGATGCCTTATTTACGTGACTGCAATTGTAATCATCACATAGATTTAAATTTTACCAAGCTCAACCCCGAGCATGAACATAGCGCCTATTCGCCATGAGCTCAAGGTACTTACTCTTCCCGCTGTCCATGATCAACTCGATAAAGTCACACCCTCTATATAAATAATCGATCGAAGATATGTATTAAGTTCACACACATAGTGCTTAATAATCGATCACGCACACTTAGTGCCATGTAATTTAAGCTCGCACACTTAGTGTCATACATTTCAAGCTTGCACACTTAGTGCCAATCTCGTCACCATGCACACTTAATGCCCGCACACTTAGTGCCGAAACCAAACACTCTACACATTCACTACCTTTTTACATTCAACAATGTCATCATTCCATACATATACATTTCGTTTTATTGAACATAATCGCATAAATATCATGCTCATTCAAATCGACATCAAACATATGCTTAATGACTTACCTCGGATGTTGTCGAACGTCTTCAACGGCTATTCAATTACTTTTTCTTTCCCCTTGTCCAACTTTGATCCTTTAAGCTCTTGAGCTAAATCAAACAAATTTACTTCTCAATCAAACACACACATACGGCAACCATATACATTTCAAAAACCAATTCATTCGTATCATTTGTCCATATATTAGCTTTTAACACATTCGGTCACTAGGGCGACCTATTTAACTTTTAAGCATTCATTTCTAATTTGTTAAATAATGCCGAATGCCATTAACTACTAATGCCACACACACACATATGCATAAAATTAACCCATACATGACCTATAGCTCATTCGGTCATTCATCTCTCAAGCCTATCAAGCTTCATATCATGCTTCCTTGGCCGATTATACATATAAGCACAATTTGGCATTTTTATTCACTTCATGATACATTCGGCCTTGGCATAATTTCATTAAAAGTCCCTATTAGCCACTTCACCCTTCAATTATATCATCTACTTAATATTTCTTAAGTTCACCATCTTAATGCCCATTATAGCCACTCCCATAATCTAAATCTAAAAATCGGCAACACCCACCTTTTAACTATCTTAGCCGAATACTTCTCAACACTTAGATTAAAGTATGCACATTAACTTAATACAACTTTCATTATACCTTTCACCCTAAAACATAATTTATAAATCTCACCCTTCCTTCCATGTTTCGGTCAATTATTCAAATTATCACATAACATAAATTTTGTATTCCCTATCCATCTTAACTCATTCGGCTTTAACAATTACCCAATTCTCCTAAAAGAAACTAACAAATAACTTAAGCAATTCCATTAACCCATATAGCCGAATGTACCAAGCATTTATCATTTTGCAACATGAATTCTATAGCATGGCCGAATACTCATGCACATACACACATAACAACAAGAACCCAATGACACAAAAATCTCCTTTCCAAAGTGCATATATATATACCCATACATACGGCAACTTCCAAATCTTACCTCCCAACTTTGAATCCATGAATTTTGCCATGGGTTAGCTAGACTATACACATATCAACTAAATCTCAATATCAATTTGAATAAAAAACACAATGCATACCTTTCCATCCAAATTGCCATGGCCGAATGCCTTGGTTTCTTTTTTTTTCAATCTCTCTTTTCTCAATTTCGGCAATGAAGAAGATGGTAGATAAGTCTTCCTTCACGTTTGTTTTCTTTACTTTATGTAACTAATATTATTTTATCTAAATTAATGCCACTTCTTAGTTTAATATCTATTAAACATATATATTTGCCCATCAACATCCATCTTGGCCGGCCACTATAGAATAAATTGGGCAATTTGACATGCAAGGACAACATTTTCTAGCATGCATCAATAGGCCACTTCAACATTTGCCTAGCACATTTCTAAGTTTTCTCACACAAGTCCTATTTAGCAAAATTCACTTACAATTTTCAAAATTCAAACACGAAATTTCCACACATGCCTATATACACATATAATAAACACAGAATTCAATATTTAATTGTTTTTATGACTTAGTTTTGTGGTCCCGAAACCACTTCCCGACTAGGGTCAATTTGGGGCTGTCACAGTTCATCTAGAAATGTTTCCTGAATTGGTATAAGAGGAGAGTTCCCTTCTCACGGTTCCCTTCTGCAGCTCCAATCTGGACAAGTGGTCCGCTACTTGGTTATCTACTCCCTTTCGATCTTGAATTTCTAAATTGAAAACTTGAAGTAGAAGTACCCATCGGATCAGTCTCGGCTCAGTGTCTTTCTTGGCAAGCAAATACTTAATCACTGAGTGGTCCATATAGACAGTCACCTTGGTACCTACAAGGTAAGATCGAAATTTGTCAAAAACAAACACAATAGCAAGTAACTCTTTCTATGTTATCGTGTAATTTAGTTGTGCTCCTGTCAGAGTTCAACTTGTGTAGTAGATGGGATGAAAGACTTTGCTCCTTCGCTGGTCCATAACAGCTCCTAACACGAAGTCACTTGCGTCACACATCAATTCAAATGGCAAATCCCAGTTTGATGTGACTATTATGGGTGCTGAAACTAGTCAACTCTTCAAATCGTTGAAAGCTCTTAAGCACTCTTCATCAAATTTAAACGTCTCATCCTTCTCCAATAATTTACATAAGGTTTTAGCAATTTTGGAGAAGTCCTTGATAAATATTTGATAGAAATCGGTGTGGCCCAAAAAGCTCCTAACACCCTTTATAGATGTTGGAGGTGGGAGTTTCTCAACAACATCCACCTTTGCTTTATCAACCTCTATTCCATGTCTTGTTACTCGAAGCCCTAGAACAATACCTTCTCGTACCATAAAATGACACTATTCCCAATTGACTACGAGGTTTGTTTCTTTACATCATCTCAGTACCTTGGCTAGATTGGCTAGGCAATCACCATGTGTGTCTCAAAATACTGAAAAATCATCCATAAATGCTTCCAAATATTTCTTAACCATGTTAGTAAAAATAGATATCATACATCTTTGAAATGCAGCAGGTGCATTATATAAAACAAATGGCACGCGTCTAAATATGAATGTACCATACGTGTAGGTGAATGTTGTCTTGTGCTGATCTTCTGGTGCTACTATAATCTGATTATACCCCGAGTATCCATCGAAAAAATAGTAATAATCTCACCCTACGAGTCTATCCAGCATCTAGTCCAAAAAAAGGGCAAAGTAAAGTGGTCTTTCCTAGTTAAATCATCCCTTTTCCCCTATCTTCTAGGATAATCTTATGCATGCACACAGTGTAACACCCCTAACCCATATCCGACACTGGAATAGGGTTACAAGGCATTACCGGATAACACATATCATTTACAAGCATTCATGCATTCATAATCAGATTCCATTCATCTCAAATCAAACTGTAATATGCCAACTTAAATGGCCATGCATATCAACATTTACAAGCCAAATCACATGGCCAAAATCATAACTCAAAATATATCAAATTGACACTACTCTATACATGCCATATACCATATATACCAAAACTTCAAAAGTACCAACGAGATGATCGATAGTGCGATGACGTATCCCGATGATCCCAAAGTTCAAGCTACCTTCGGTGATCTATAAAATATGGAAAGAACACACAAAGTAAGCTTTAAAAGCTTAGTAAGCCATATAGAAATAAAGTCATCATATGAACATTGACATATCAATACAAATATGCTAAGTATAACAATTCATAAACAAGTTCACAAACCTTTCACCTTGAACACATATTTTACATCTTAATCAAATTCATCATTTACCTCACCTTTCAATACTCATATAAATTTCATACATACCTGAATCATTTTAACTCATACACACGAACCTTATCGACTTGAGTTTTCCCGTGAAACCACTTGAAATCATTAAGGATACTAAAAAATCACATAAGCTCGTACATTGCCATATCCCAGATATGGTCTTACATGTTATCACATATCGATTCCACTATCCCAGACAGGGTCTTACACGAAATCGACTAACGATGCCAATGTCCCAGACATGGTCTTACAATTAATTTCAATACAATGCCAACGTCCTAGACATGGTCTTACATGTAATCACATATTGATAACCTAATGTCATGACACTCGTATCCTATACTATTCCTAAGGTTTGTACGAGACTTTTAGACGTCGTAACTTCATCGATTCATGCTCGTATTTGCTCATTCGACACTCATAGTAACTCAATGATAATAAAATATATATAATTCAATTCAAATACATTTATTTGCATATAAACTTACCTCATAGTCGGAATAAACGAACGTAATCGATTATTCGTCAACTTTCAATTTTCCCCGATCTAAATTGGTTTTTCTTTCGTTCTTGATCTATATACAATCAAAATTAACTCTTTTACTCATCAACACATTCAATTTCATCCACAAACACTTATTTGGGTTTTTTGCACTTTAGCCCCTAAAGTTACACTTTTATTCAATTTAGTCCCTATTTCATAAATACACCAAATTCACAAAATTTGAAAAAAAATCCATGCTTGGTCGAATTCTCTATAGGTCCCTCCCAGCCCATTTTTTTCATTTATTTCATAATTTAACCCCTCAAATTACACTTTTCTCAATTTAATCCTTAATATGCATTTTTACTCAAAATCACTTTGCAAAACATGTATATTAAACACCAAGCTTTCATATTTCATCAAAAAACATTCAAAAACACATGAATTCATCAATGGCAGCTTTCAAAATCATCAACATTTTCAAAAATTTAGGCATGGGCTGGCTAGTACTTAAAGCAACGATCACAAAAACATAAAAATCATCAAAAATCGAGCAAAATGCATACCTTAATCAAAGATTCAATAAGCCGAACCCTAGATGAGTATAGAATGGTGTTTTTCACTTGCAAGAATTGGCTAAAGCATGAAAGATGGACAAAAATCATATTTGGTTATAGTTTTATTAACTTGATTATCAAATTCCAAATTTACCCTTAATGAAAACATTATAAAATCACTTAATATATGCCCATTTATGACCATTCCCACTATCAATCGTCTAATTACAACATAAGGACCTTTCATTTAATAAGACATAGCAAATAGACACCTTTATCATATAGAATGTAACTTTTGCATTTTACGCGATTTAGTCCTTTATTCAAATTAACCACTTAAACGATAAAATTATCATACAAAACTTTCACACATACATAATCACATGCTATAAACCCCAAAAATAATATTAAAATAAATTTACGACCTCATATTTGTGGTTCCAAAACCACTGTTCTGATTTAGCTAAAATCGGGCTGTTACATACAGATGGACTAATTCCGCGGATATTGGCTATGGTCCATCCGATAGCCTTCTTGAATTATTTCAACACTAGGATGAGTTTCTCTTCTTGCTCAGTAGTTAATTCTACTGAAACAATCACAGGTAGAGTAGAAGAGTTACTTAAATAAACATATTTCAAATGTGAGGGAAGTACCTTTAGTTCTAATTTAGGTGGATCCTTGATTGACGCTTTTGGTTGGGCATAATCCCTTTTCTCTAATTCCAAAGATTCAAAACAAGATTGTGGATTAAATCCCGTTTGATTAGCTTCTAACAAAGCTAAGTATTCATCCTCCTCTTCATCATTTAGAGGATCCGATGTCAACATTCGTTGCAATGGGTCCTAAACATAGTTGAGTTCCTTTTCCATGGTTAATTCCTCTAAATCAGACACTAAAGAACAATCATCAATTGTGTTAGGAAATCGCATAGGCTTAAAAACATTAAATATTACCTGATCATCCTGAACACGCATAGTAAGCTCGCCCTTCTGCACATTAATAAGGGTCCTTCCGGTTGCTAAGAATGGTCTTCCTAGGATGATTGACACCTCTTTGTCTGCTTCAAAGTCTAGAATCACAAAGTCAACAGGAAAGATAAATTTGTCTACACATACCAATACGTCCTCGATTTTTTCTTCTAGGTGTGGTAAGGATCGATCTGCTAATTGAAGTGTAACCGTAGTAGGTCTAACTTCACTTATCCCTAACTTACTAAATATTGACATGGGCATCAAGTTGATACTCACACCTAAGTCACATAGTGCCTTACCACAATATATCGCTCCAATGTTGCAAGGTATGGTAAAACATCCAAGATCCTTCAACTTTAGGGGTAGTTTGTTTTGAAAATATGTGCTGCATTTCGTTGTTAGGGCTATCATCTCAAATTCTCCATGCCTTCAATTTTTAGACAGTATATCCTTCATAAATTTGACGTAGTTCGACATGTTTTCAAGTGCTTCAACCAATAGGATGTTGATATAAAGTTGCTTGAGTACGTCTAGGAACTTCTTGAATTGAATTTCCTACTTCTACTTCTGAAGTCTTTGAGGGTAGGGTGGTGGATGTTTCTTTACTGGAACTGGTCCATTCGTCTTCTGTGGCAATTTTGCATCTAATGAAGTTGTTAGTTGATCAGAATTAGCTGGTTCCAAAGTCACTTGTCATATTTTGTAGATTCTGGTTCTTGTGAAACTAGAATTTTAACACTCGGTTGAACTTTCTCTGAGTCTTGAGCATCAGCTGGCTCCTTTTGAACATCGATGGTGTTGGGCTCTAATGTCTTTCCGCTCCTCAATGTCAATGTTTTACAATGCTCCTTCCCTAGATTCTTCAGATTCTCCGTATCACTAGGTAAAACACCTTGTGGTCGGTTTCTAATTCAATAGCAAGTTGGCCCATTTGGTTTTCCAGGTTTTTCAATGTAGTTACTTGGCTTTGAATTAAGGCATCATTCTTCGCTATGTATGCCTTACAAATATTCTAATCCATTGGATGGTTCAGGTTGGGTTGGTTTCTAAACTTGTTGGGGGAAAACTAGGTGGCTAGATCGCTCTAGGTTGGGCATAAGTGTTACTGGTTCCAGCCCCTTGGTTACTCCAGGAAAAATTCGGGTGGTTTCGCCATGATGGGTTATAGAAATTAGATTGCAGTCCTTTCCTTCCTTAATTTTTATTCTAGTTACCTATGTAATATACGGATTCTGGGTTCGATAGACATTCTTCGAACAACTGTCATTCCCCACAATGGACACAGACTACATTTTCAAATTGATTTGGTGGTTGTGTTGCAAAACTATTAGACCCATTAGTAGTAATAGTTTTTAACATTGAGGATATTGATGATACTTGAGATGCGAGTGAAGTAAAAGCGTTTATTTCATGTATTCCAGCAACTCGTCTTCCTGATGCTGCTCGATTGGTTTGCCATTGATAATTGTTGCTGGCAATCCTCTCAATAATTCCATAAGCCTCATTGTAAGACTTAGAAAAGAGAGAACCATTAGCAAAAGTGTCCACTACCATCCTTGTGTGAGCATTGAGACCATTATAAAACATCTCAAGTTGGATGCAATGTGGGATTCCATGATGAGGGCACTTCCGTAATAACTCTTTGTACCTTTACCATGCCTCATACAAGGACTCATCATCCTTTTGTTGGAAGACAGTGATCTCATTCCTCAACTTAGCATTCTTTCTAGGTGGGAAATACGTCATAAGGAATCTTTGTACTAACTCTTTCCTTGTGGAAATTGAGTTGGGTGGCAATAAGGTCAACTACGCTCGAGCTCTGTCCTTTAGTGAATATGGAATAGCTTCAATCGTAATGCATCTTCAGGTACTCCAGCTAACTTGAAAGAATCACTCACCTCCATAAACAGTCTTAAGTGTAGGTGAGGATCTTCGGTAGGCATTCCATTGAATTGGTCCACTATCTGAAGCATCTGGAACATGACTGGCTTCAGCTCGAACTGTTGTGCCTCAATTTTGGGTCTCCTAATACCTGGATTAAGATCATTAAACACTAGCAAGACATACTGTCTTAAAGCTCAATCCCTATCATCAGCAATAAGGATAGGATTTTGAGCAAGTTTGCTCTGTTTCTTTGATTTGGATTTTCAAAGTTCATTTCTTCGATCCTTCTTTGACTTGCTTGTCTTCTCCGCTGTCAAAAAGTTCATTCAATCTCAGGGTCTATAGGAAGTAAATCGATGATTCGATCAATACTCATAAACACCTAAAATAATCATAGAAAAATTAATTAAGTTAAAATTTAAACGGAAAATTAAACCAAAATGCAAAACTAACAAATTCACAAATAATGACTCTTTAAAATAGTCCTCGACAACGGCGCCAAAAACTTGGAACAAGGAAATGTGCAAGTGTACACAATCACAACAAGTAATAAAGTGACAAGTAAATGTCAAGTTATCGTACCCATAGGGACTAGGAAAAGAATTATTTATGAGTGATATTTAAAACACTTTGGTGAGGAAAAATATTTTGTTTGAAAAGGGTGATTAAAAACTAAGATTTTAAACTACTACACTAAAATAAATAAATCTGAAATGCACGATTTCAAAATATGATTTTAATTAAGATGACATAATTGTGTTAGATTAATTACATTTCTTATCTTAGAATTATTAAACTCATGTTTATATTGTTACGAATAAATTCATGGCAACTCGATAATTTGCTAACTTATGAACATACTCACCTAACAAAATCCATTCATCTCTTGGACATGTCTCTATGTAATAAGCAAATATGTTATAGCACATACAGACTTATTAAATTGAAATAATCTCTTAAACATATCCCTATGTCAATTCAAACAATTAACTCGATTTAATAAGCACATAAAAGACTATGTGAGGTAACAAAGTATCCTTACCTTGAAATAGTTTAATCACAATAATCTTACAAGTTATGCAAGGCAATTGAATCATCAGATACCGTTGCTAATTTAACCCCCAGCTACCTTAGATGATTAAATATGCACTGATTAAGTACTGTGTCCATTAATTACAATTTTAATCCATTTAAATAATTAATTCATTAGTTACCTAACAATTGTAATGCAAGAATAACTTAGTCATGATTTTACTTAATCAAGCATCTTACCGAGGCCTATAACAACATAAACACAATTTTAACAATTTAAGAAGACGAAATGCAATCAACCTAACATGAATTAAATTCAAGATAAATTGATTAAATTAACCATTCCAACAGCATAAATATTCATAGATATGTTCATCATAACAACAACAAAAATTAAAGAGATAGGGAACAAGAATCAAATCCGGTGTTTTTCCGTGGCTTGACTAGCTTACTCTGTTCTTCATTCTCTGTTTTCCTCATTGATCAAAGGTGCTACGGACACTTCAATGTTGCTTCAAAATGGCTGATGAACACCCCTTTTCCAAGGGAGGAAATCAGCAAGAGAGTAAGAGAATTTAAAATGGCAAAGAAGAAAGAAAATAGAGAGAAGAGAGAAAAGATGTGAATGAATTGTGGTGTGTTGAATGATCAGCCAAAGGGGGTTTATAGCTAAAAATGGCTGCTAAAATTAGCTAAAAATAGCAGCCAAAGATCCATCCCTTGGCTGGCCACACATGTGGCAAGTTTGATGGTTTCAACTTTGCTAAATTTGGTTTGGGGCATATCTAAAAAGCCACCAATTGTGGAGGGGTTAGAATGCAACTTGAACAAGTCTTTGAGGGCCTCTTTGCAACCTTAAATAATCAGATAATAAGCTAATTTGGGTCATCTCTTGGGACGGTTTTGGGCTGTCCATTTCTTGGGCGGTTCGGTTCACTTTATTCGATTCAACAGGACCATTTTTCATAATTAATTAATAATAAGTTATTAACCCAAATCAATTTGGATATAAATTAAAATTAATTATATTATGAATTAATACATATAATTTTGGACCATCTTAGGCTGAAATTTAGTTTTCCTCAATACTTAAAATTGCTTCTCGATTTTGTGCCTCTAGCAGTATTTGTAGAGCCATTTTTTGCCCTTTGTGCAAATCTGTCGAAAATAACCAAAATTCATCAAAAATAATTATAAAATTAAATAAAATTCAACATGTTCATATTTTAAGTGCACTTTAATTATTTTATAAAAATTAATTATTTTCGACAATAATTTTATCGAAACTGTATGATTTTAAGTTAAAAAGGGTGTGTAAAAATGCATAAATTTCCATGATTCCACGCTACTGTCAATAGTGCTTTCAACTGATTAAAAATTTGCTTACATTTATCATACCATTCAAACTTCACATCTTTCTGTAATAGTCGCGTCATCGGTGTAGCTATCATTGAGAATCCTTCAACGAATCTTCAGTAATAGCCAGCTAATCCTAGAGAACTTCTAACTTCAGATAAGTTTCTCAGTGGTTTCCAGTCAAAAATTGTGGAAATTTTACTTGGATCAACTCTGATGCTTTCAGCTGACATTATATATCCTAGAAAACCGACTTCTCGGAGCCAGAACTCACATTTGCTAAATTTAGCAAACAATTGTTGATAGAGTTTGTAAAACAATTCTCAAATGCTCCGCATGCTCAGATTCATCTCGGGAATATATCAAAATATCATCAATAAATACCAAAAAAAATCTATCTAGATACGGTCTGAAGATTTTGTTCATCAAATCCATAAATATTGTAGGTGCATTAGTAAAACCAAATGACATTACAAGAAATTCATAGTGTCCATACCTGGTTCTAAATATAGGTTTCGGTACATTTAAATCTTTCACTTGTAGCTGATAGTAGCTAGGACGAAGATCAATCTTTGAGAATAGTGTGGCACCTTTCAACTGATCAAACAAATCGTCAATTCTAGGTAGTGGATATTTGTTCTTGATTGTAACTTTATTAAGCTAATGGTAATCTATACACAATCTCATCGATCCGTCCATTTACTTAACAAATAGAACCAGTGCACGCCAAGGTGAAAAACTAGGTCGACCAAAACCCTTATCTGTCAACTCTTGCAACTGTGCTTTCAACCCTTTTAACTTGGTCAGAGCCATTCTGTAGGGTGCTACCGATATCGATGATGCTCACGGGACAAGTTCTATAGCAAACTCAGCCTCTCTGACCAGCGGTAATCCAGGTAACTCCTCTGAAAATACATCAGGATACTCACAAATAACTGGCACTGACTCAAGCTTCGACTCAGACACTTTAGTATCTAGTACATATGTAAGGTAAGCATTGCAACCTTTTCTCACATAGTTTTGCATCGACATAGCTGATATGACCATAGGCAACCCACTCAGACTATCTGATTCAATACGAAGTGTTTCTTCGTTCTGACATTTCAATAAGCTTTTGTCTACAATTTACAGCAGTGTCTTGTAGAATTAGCCAATCCATGCCCAAAATCACATCAGATTCATCGAATGGTAATGTAACATCCCAAAATAGGGCCTAAACAGAATAGTGGTTGCGAAACCACGAATCTGAGATAGAAATGTTTATTTTGATTAATTTTTATAATTTACCGAGTGATTGTGTTAGAGTATCGATGGAAAATTTTATAGATAGCATGCTTAATTTGCCTACTAGGGCTTAATTGCAAATGTTGATAAATATGAGTTTTAGATGCTAAAGGATTAAATTGAAGAGTATAATTGAAGTAGAGGTTCTTAAATGGTAATTAGACCATTAGGTTTTCGTGGACAAAAAAGGACATACATAGATAAAAATAACTAAAGTTTTAATGAAGGGTATTTTAGTCATTTGGTAATTAAAAGATTAAAAAAGGGAAAAGGATGGCAAAATGTGCCCATCTTCTTCATTAGGCCGAAATTTCAAAGGTTCTTCATAGCTAGGGTTTTTTCAAGACTGCAAGCTTCATAGTAAGTGATTCCAAGCCCCGTTTTTAATGTTCTTTATGTTTTTGAAGTCCCGGTAACTTGATTTAGCTTATTCTAGAAATAATTTAACCTAGGGTTCATATTTGGAAAAATATCCATAGGTGAAATATGTTTATTTTGATGTTTTATGGTAGAATATGAAGCTTGAAATTATATTAAACGACTTGAGCTAAGCGATTTTAAGCGAAAACGAGTAAAACGACACAATCGGTAAAAAATACCTAATGGTCATAAGTACATGTTAGAGTGGGAATTTGATGTTGCCGTAGGTAAACAAATGAATCAACATGTCATAAAAAATAAGAATTAGGGATAAAGTTTCATTTCCGAGCCTTGGGGAAAAAGTGTAAATATGCAAAAGTTTAAGGGAAAAATCATAATTTTTCCAAAGTCAGAGTTAAGGACTGTTTTGACTAATGTGAATATTAAATAAGTTAAATTTTCTATTATAGATCAAGAAGAATGAAATTAGGGGTTAGACCGAGGAAAGAAAAAGTTTGAGGACTAAATCAAAATATTTGATTGTATTTTGTATCGAGGTAAGTTTGCGGTAAATAAATGCAATGTTTTATTATTTATAATTAATCATGTTATTTTTCAGCATTTATATATTTGTTTTGTAAATTTATTCCTTGATGAAATAAGCAAGAATTGACGGAGAAATGATACTTAAAAGTCCCGGTTGAACTTTAGGAATGTGTAGGATAAAAATGTCATGACATTAGGATTTAAGGATACCAAGTAAGACCATGCCAAGGCATGGCATTGGTAAGTTTTACAAGGCAAGGAAATAATGTAAGACCATGTCAAGACATGGCATTGATAAACTACGATAAGGCAAAGATCCAATGTAAGACCATGCCAAGGCATGGCAATGGTGAGTTCATAAGGCAAGGATACCACATAACACCATGTCAAGACATGGCAATGGTAAGTTTAAAAAGGAAAGGTACCCATGTATCCGTAGTATTGCAAGTGGTTCAACGGAAAATTTAAAGAGTGTACGAAAGGGAAGGTAAGATAAGTCCATGTTCGAAAGGTTCAGGTTATCTTGATAATTCATTTAGAATGTTGTTATTTATTTACGTGCGAACTTACTAAGCTTTATGCTTACTCCCTTTCTTTTCTCTCTTTTTTAGAGTATCATAAATCCAACTCAAAAAATTGTAATGACATTGGAGATCGCCTCACACTCTCAACGAGTATCTCGGTATCTTATGACTAGAAATACTTTAAGTTATGGCATGTATAGGGATTAGGCTATTTTGTGTGTATGTCCTTATGATATGATTAAAGAATGGCATGTGAATACTTGGTAATGATTAGCTTATGATATAGCTAAATAAGAACATGTTTTGGTATTATGTATGCCTAAATGAGGTTTGATGCAAAGACACTATGAAAGAGTAAGAGTTGGCCATGGAACAGTTAGGAAACAGCAGTAGTGATGTGGTTTTGAAAAATCACTAAAAATTGCAAAAATCGAATTAAATGGTGAATGAGAGATAGAATTAAAGCTTATTAGTCTATTTGCATAGGAAAGAAATAGAGCAAGCAAAGGAAGTCTATATTCTGAGATATTTAAATTTCTGTGAGACTGGTTCAGAGTGACTTTGTGATCCCCTGTTCCAACTTTGGAAAATGACTAGAAATTGTATAAAAAGAATTATAAGTCAAATTTTATATGTCTATTTTCATTAGAAACAAATGAAACGTTGTTTGATTTCTGTATAATGAGATAATCGATTTTTAGTGAAGAGAGGTTAGGTCTGCTAAACTGCGAAACAGGGGAACCTTTAATGAATAAACTGTACTAATTGGCCAAACCAAAAATTCTGGAAAACTTATGGTAAGAAGATATATGAGTCTAGTTTTAGGGAAAATTTACGGATTTAAATTTTGAGTTTCGTAACTCAAGTTATAATTAATTTAGTGACTATTACGCAGATGGACAGTTTTATTATGAATAGTGAAATAAATTGTTTTGATTTGTGTAAGTAATCGAAATTTTTTTAATGTTCTCGGATTGGTCCTGAACCATTCCAATTACATGTTTTAGGGTCTTGAGGGCCCTTTTTAGGGATTTATTGGATGAATGTGAGTGAATTAATTTTTTTTAAAAAGTAAATTTTTTTACGCTCCGAACAGGTAAGATAAGTCTGGTAACTGATAAACCATAATATATGCATATTTTTACCCCATGCTTAACGCATTTTATGGATGATTTTCCCTTAGAATTGGTAAATTTGATGCTCCTAATGCTTTAATTTCATGTTTTATACTTAGGAGAGCATAGGAGAGCGAAAAGAACGAGAAACGGGCCAAAAACGGAGAAAATGGGCCAAAGTACAAAATCAACACGGCTTGGACTTCCTCACATGGGCAGACCACACGGCCATGTCAATTTGGTAGATTTGAAGCACGATTCACACAGGCGTGTCACACTGGCGTGTCCCTGCCAAGCCCAAGTTGAGTCCAATTCGGAAAAGGCTAATTTTGAGGATTTTTAGGCATTCTAAAGCCTATAAATACGCATTAAAGGAAGATAAAAAGGAGGGTACAGAGAGGAAGGAAAGAATTACTCGAAGGAAGCCGATTGATCCATCTTAGAAGCTGGAGTCACCGTCAAGACTGAAGATCTACCCTCAATTTCCCTTCAAGTGTTTTGGGCTTTCTTTATGTTTTGTATTCATTATTCTTCTGAGATGTTTTCCTTTTTAGTTATGAACTAAATCCCCTAAATACCTAAGGGGAATGAAACCTAAGACGAATCTTGTTATTATTTTCTGAATTTTATGATAAATATTTAACTTGTTATTAATTATGTGTTCTTAATTCTTGTTTTGATATCCCAGGATACTGATTCAAGATAAGCTCTTATTTAGAGGAGGAATAGACCCTGTCTAAGAGTACATTTGTCATAATTAAGTGGAGTTGTTTGCGCGCCTAGACATAAGGTGACAAGATTTTGCTAGATTAGGGTGAAACCTAATAAGGGGATCCATCGATCGAGTTAATGCAACCTTAGAGTGTTAATTAGAGAAAAGTCTCAATTATTCAATCTAGGGATTAGACATTATTAATCTTGAATAGGGACAATAACATAACTTAGGGATCTCTATGGAACAAGTTAAACGAATAAATCGTCTGATTCGGAGCTAGAATAACAAGTACAGTCTAGGTGGATTTTTCCTTAGGTATTGTCTTAATTCAATCGTTTTCCAAAAGTAATCCCCCTATTCCATTCTCTGTGAATTCTTAGATTAGTTAATTAGTTAGTTAAAACAAAAGCCCCTTACTCTTAGGCTAGATAATAAAAAGACAATCATTACTAGTACTTTTAGTTCCTTTGGGTTCTACAATTCGGTCTTGCTAAAACTATACTACTGTTCGATAGGTACACTTGCCTGCATCGCGATAATAGTTAGTTTCAAGAACGATTAATTATAAATATTTAAAACTTACTTATCATGAAAATCGCGATCAAGTTTTTAGCGTCGTTGCTGGGGAGCTAAGATATTAGGAACGCTCAATTTTTATTACTTTAGCCATTTATTTTTCTTGCAATTTAATTTAATTTTTTTATTATTATTCATTATTTTACTTTTTCTTTCTCTTGGCAGGTTTTTATAGTTTATGACTAGAAGAAACCCGTCAGGACCACTACTTTTTGACGAAGAAATCTATTGCACAGTTTGCAAAAACCAAAGAGAAATAAGGAAGCTTAAGATACACAGAGAACGAGCAAGAGGATGATACGCAACCCCCAATTGAAGAGATGGCTGAAAACCAAGACAATCAGCTACCTCCTATAATTACGGTTAATCAAAATCCTACTTCACGCACTATGTATGATTATGCTAAACCTTCTTTAACAGGAACTGAATCGAGCATAGTTAGACCTACTATAGTTGTAAATACTTTTGAACTAAAACCTAACACTATTCAAATGATACAGCAATTTGTTCAGTTTGATGGTTTGCAAGATGAGGATCCCAACGCTCACTTAGCAAACTTCTTGGAACTATGCGATACATTTAAAATTAATGGTGTTTCTGATGATGCCATTCGTCTTTGATTATTCCCTTTTTCATTGAGAAACAAAGCTAAATAGTGGTTGAACTCATTACCACGAGGGTCAATCACTACTTGGGAACAAATGACCGAAAAATTTCTATTAAAATATTTCCTGCCGGCTAAAACGGTCAAACTACGTAATGATATCTCTTCATTTGTGCAAATGGACTTAGAAACTCTTCACGATGCATGGGAGAGATACAAGGACTTACTGAGAAGGTGCCCTCACCATGGGTTACCGCTTTGGCTTTAGGTTCAAATGTTCCATAATGGCCTGAATCCTTCGACTCGGCAAATGGTTAATGCACCTGCTGGCGGAACCATCAATAATAAAACACCTGAAGATGCTTATGAGTTTATAGAGGAGATGTCATTGAATAACTATCAGTGGCAAGTCATGAGGACAAAATCAACGAAAATAGCCGGTGTTTATAATGTCGATTTGGTCACCATGCTCTCTAATCAGGTAGAACTCTTGAATAAGAAAATTGATGGTTTTCTTAGTTCTTCATAGGTTCACCCAGTAATGGAGTGCGAAGCAAGTGGAGGCGGATCAAGCAATTCGAAATACCAACCTTATGGCCACAACATGTATAACGAGTAGTTAAATTATATGGGTAATAATTCTCGATCTTAAAACAATCCATATAGTAACACTTACAATGCAGGTTGGAGGAACAACCCAAATTTCTCATGGGGAGGCCAAGGAAATCAGAGACCACCTCCAGGCTACCAACAACCACCCAACCAACAGGAAAAGAAGCCGAACCTTGAAGAGATGCTCTCAAAGTTTATATCGGTGTTAGAAACTCGTTTCTAAGACACCGAGATAGCACTTAAAAATCAACAAGCGTTGATCCAAGGGCTCGAAACTCAGATAGGCCAGGTTTCCAAACTAATCTCCGAATGACCACAAGGTAGCTTGCCAAGTAATACTGAACCCAAACCAAGGGAACAACTCAACGCGATTAATGCTCAAGATGAAGAAGGATACGTTGAGTCTAAACTAGAACCGAGGCAAGAAACTATGGTAAGCAGAGACCAAGGTAAGGTAGGTCATAATAAAAACAAATCAGTGAATGTCGAATATAAACCTCGTGTGCCATACCCCAACGCGACAAGGAAAGACCGCTCAGATGAACAATTTGATAAATTCCTTAAACTCTTAAAAAAATTACACATTAACTTACCTTTATTGAAGCTCTATCACAGATGCCAAACGCAATGAAATTTTTAAAGGAGCTTTTAGCAAATAAGCGGAAGTTGGACAAGGCATCACATGTGAGCTAAACGTAGTTTGCTCAGCTATTCTGCAAAATAAGCTACCGAACAAATTAAAAGATCCAGGGAATTTTACAATTCCTTACTTAATTGGTAGCTTAGATGTTAATAATGCATTAGCTGATTTAGGGGCTAGTATTAACGTCATGCCCTACAAAATGTTCAAACAATTAGGTGTTGGGAAACCCAAACAGACGAGGATGAGCATTGAATTAGCAGATAAAACTATAAGATTTCCTAGGGGTATCATTAAAGATGTGCTAGTTAAAATCGATAAATTTATATTTCCCGTGGACTTCATTGTTCTAGACATAGAAGAGGATAGCAACACTCCTTTAATTCTAAGAAGGCCTTTTTTAGCAACTGCTAAAACGATCATTGATGTTGGCACAGGTGAACTCATATTAGCAACTGCTAAAACGATCATTGATGTTGGCACAGGTGAACTCATACTCCGTGTCAGAGATGAAACAATCACCTTTCAAGCTCGCAATTCGGGCAACACATCAGAAATTGAAGGCGACCATTTAACCCATTCTACTAAAACTGATAATAAGGTGCAACCTACTTTACAGGAAATGAGTCTGAAGGAAGTACATGAACCATTCTCAATCAATGGTAGAGGACCTATTCATGAAGAACGAAGACTACAAATCGAGGAGCTAGATGAATGGTGGATACATAAACCAAGAACGCATGATAAACCAGAACAACGCCAGAACAAGCTCAACACCTTCCCACATCAACTTAAGGTTAGAGATAAAGTCTTATTAGATGCCGTAGATCCTCACATTGTCACTACCACATCAAATGAAGAAATCCCTCTTACGGTACTTGGCATTTTCCCATTCGGTATAGTCGAGGTAAGTCATCCCAAGTTCGGCACTTTTAAGGTAAACAACACCTGTCTAAAACCTTATTTTGATAAGAATGATAGCAGGAATGAGGAGTATAAACTCCTCGAACTACCATGAATGGAGAGATAAGTCGAGCTTAAACTATAAATAAGCGCTTCTGGGAGGCAACCCGAGCACTAACTGTATTAACTTCTTTAAAATTTAGTCTTCAACACCTAACTTACTAACAGAGCTCTTGAATACAGGTTTTCCATAGAGACACGGCCAAGTACACGTAGGGTAATGATTTTCCCAAACATGGGCTACGATAAAATGCTACGGCCGTGCAACATGGCCATGGTCGAACCTGCCAAAACAACACGGGCGTGTGACACGCCTGTGTGGAAGAACCCTGGGTGAACCTGTTAAAATAGCACGGGCGTGCGACACGCCTGTGTCTAGCACCCGTGGTTGAACCTGTTAGGTTGACACGGGCGAGGGTCTACATACACGGGTGTGGGAGAACGAACAATGCCAGACACGGTCGTGCGACACGACCGTGTGCACCCACACGCCCAAGGAACACGAGCTTGTACTAAATGTCAGATGTTTCCAAACTAAAAATTCGGGAATCACACGGGCTGAAATTGGGGAACACGGGCGTATTACATGGCCATGTGCCCCAAAATCTATCAATAGGCTGCACTATTCATTGTCTTCTTCACCCACAAACCTTAACCCTAGCTGCTACAAGTCCACACACATTCCCCGCCACGCCCGTCCGCCACTTCTAACTTCATTCCTGACGCTTATTCTTCCATTTTTTAGCGTTTGTTCACTCTTTTACCTTTAACTCCACGTATTTTTAATGTTATAATATTCATGTATCTCACACTATGCTATCATTCAAGTTTCATTTCTTTTAAGATTAGTTGTCATTCATTCCTCATGACATATTTTTTTATATAACTCTCATGCCTTACTCACCTATTCTAAATCAATATTCATAGTTTTAAATTGTTTTTTGTTATTTACCATTACAAATCATGCCATGTGCTAAACTTATGCTCTGTATATTTCCATTAAATTCCTGGCCATTTTTACTCATATCACCATGGTAGTGCCACAAAAGTATGCCATTGAGCTTATTGTTTTAGTTAGTTTTAGTAGTTGTGGCTGAAATTATGATTTTTATTTAAAATTTGTCTTCGTTTTACTTTGATCACTCATCAAGACGACTTGATGACTCTATTTGCAGGTACCATGTCAACTTCACGTGGTAAAAAGGCCGTTGTCCCTGCTTTAAAGAAAAGGAAGGGAGTGTCATCTTTCTCGAATCCTACTGTAGAAGTTCGTCACCCTTTCCTGAGGTTCCCCATTGGGCCTCAAGAAGAACTATTCCAAATACTCCAGGCCCGACCTTTAATTGCAGGCCGCTACATCGACTGGGCTGCGGTAGAACAAGTTCAGTTGGCTGAAGTGATTCAGGCCCTCCTAACCACCGACCCTTGGGAGTTTTTCTTTAGGATCATCGAGCCAATGTATCTCGAGCTTATGATGGAATTATACTCCACATTTCATCTTCAGACCGTGATGACAAACTACGATGATCCCGGTACGGTCCAATTTCGCCTAGGAGATTAGTCCACCAGCTCCACGTCCTAGAATTCGTTATAGTGTTGGGTTTATATACGGAGGAATTCAAGGAGGAGAATGACTTACATGCTCTCAACCGCCACATCCATCGTTCTCCTTCACGGTACTGGGATGCACTAGTACCAAATGGGGCCACCTACAATCCTAGCCGCTCCAAGGCATTGGCTCTCCCTCCATCTTTGAGGTACCTACACGCCATTTTGACTCACACGATTACAAGAAGGCGAAAGAGCACCGACGTCGTCAACACTCACAATGACTACTTTTTATGGTGTATGTCGCACGGGCACGTCATTGACCTTGCCTATTTCATCTCCCTCGCGATTTAGCACCAGACGGAGCAGCATAGGAAGGGGGTCATCTCCATTGGCCCCTATGTTACTCGGTTGGCTAGATACTTCTGGCTCCTCAGCACCGCCAGCCAAGAATCATGCTTAACCCTCATTGGCCAGATGTCTCCACAAGGCATCTCGAGCATGCTTAGCATGAGGATGATCGAAAAGTGCCAAGGAACCTACCCTCCTCAATATCATCTCACCCAATCTACCGAGGAGGAGGCTTACGAGGACATTCCTGATGATGTCCTTCCACAGCACGAGGACCCCCCATCTCAGCCATCACCACCCTCTCGTCCAGTCCCACCTTACGAACCATCCAGCGATGAAGATGTTTAAAAACATTTATTTATTATTTTATGTTTTAAATTTTTACTAAAACTACTTTTTATTTTTTTTATTAGCCTTTAGAATTTTATTTTGTTTTTTTTAATCCTCAATTTCAGTTATTTCTTTATGAGTAATTATTCCTCCTAATATCCCCTAAAAAGTTCCTTATTTTATCACAGTTATATAGAGCTCCTAAGCTCATCATCACATAGGAACTAAAAACTCCACCGTGAACGGTTCTCTACGACTACTATGTCCTAATCGACCACGACCATAGCTACCACTAGATATAATATTCTTTTGGCGTAGGACTTATGGACTAATGAACCTCTACCACCGCCGGAGTATCCTCCACTCTTGCGCTGATTACTCTCTAAAACTCCAGTTCGAGGAATTCATCATACAGGAAGTTTCACTTCTCTCCCTATCTTCTTTCTATATTCTTATATCTATCTTTGTACATTGAGGGCAATGTACATCTTAAGTGTGAGGGGTATTTACTTCATTTCCCTATCAGAAAAATCCCTGAATGACTGCCTTGTTCTCTTGAAAAGCTCTCATATCATATTTAGGATAAATTTTAATTGATTTATGATTTTGATTGATATATCTTGAATTAAAACATAGGCATTTATGCACTGATTGTTTAAACTTTAAGACATTAGAGAATCAAGCATGATAAGTTGATTTTTAAGAATTTAAAATCTTAGGTTTTTTCCCCAAAGTTTAGGTATTACTTTGAGTTGGAATTCACAAGTTTTAAACATCAAAAAACCATAATTTTTGTGAGATTTTTTAGCCTTTTGAGCATCTATTAATTCTTTCATTCTCACTTTTATTATTGCTTTGAGTGCGTCAGTATTGAACTATTATTCTAGAACTTGCTTGATTATACATGTCAAGACCACACCATTTGATTTGATATGTCAAAATGATTAAGGCACTTAGGATTAACCCACTCATGCCATGAAAAGCCTACCTCCACGATTAACCCCTAGTAATCCCCCTTGAGCCTAACAAACTATTTCTTGTATTACCCTTAATATTAACCCTTAACCCATTATTGTTGAAATCCCCTAAATTAATTTGATCCCCATTTTTGTCGAGATTTGAATTGAAATAGTTGCTTAACTATGTTTTATTCTATTTTGTAATTTAACTTGTTCTTAAAAAACAATTGTATACATATTAGTAGTAGTAATCTTTTGTTTTTGAGCTTAAGTATTTAATTCCATATTCTGAGAAGAAGCTCTGTTGTACGCAAGTGATATTAAATCTTTTTCTAGTTAAGTGATTTTTCAATTCAATCTCGATTCTAACTTTTGCTTTCAGCCTGTGACCACACCCCTTAACCAAGCCTCATTACAACCCTCTAAAGACCTTTTGATTGATGTATCATCTCAATTTATAGTGGTGGAGATTTGATTTTCATGCAAACCTATGGTAATAATTTTTCATTATTGACTATTGAGTGCTTCAATTATTGTCCTTAAACAACTCGAGTGATTTGAGTGAATCTTTAGTGAGGATGTGAAACTCTATGATATTCTGAATCAAAGGTAATTACTTAGATGAGGGGAGACTCCTATGTTTGCATGATTAAATACTCAACTTGGAATGTTTGAAACTTTTTTGTTCTTTTAGTTGAATTCTCAGTGTATGATTACCTATGGATTATTCTAAGATATTTTCGATAGAGATTATAAGTTGAGAAAGATTTATTTGATTATGAGTTGAGGATTTTGCTTGAGGACAAGCAAATGCTTAAGTGTGGGGGTATTTCGTGATCCCCTGTTCCAACTTTAGAAAATTACTAGAAATTGTACAAAAGGAATTATAAGTCAAATTTTATATGTCTATTTTCATTAGAAACAAATGGAAACTTTATCTGATTTCTGTATAATGAGATAACCAATTTTTAATGAAGAAAGGCTAGGTCTGCTAAACTGTGAAACAGAGGAACATTTAATGAATAAACTGTACTAATTGGCCAAACCAAAAATTCTGGAAAAATTATGGTAAGAAGATATATGAGTCTAGTTCCAGGGAAAATTTACGGATTTAAATTTCGAGTTTTGTAACTCAAGTTATAATTAATTTAGTGACTGTTACGTAGATGGACAGTTTTATTATCAATAGTGAAATAAATTGTTTTGATTTGTGTAAGTAATCAAAAAAATTTTAATGTTCCCGGATTGGTCCTGAACAGTTCCAATTGCATGTTCTAGGGCCTCTAAGGCCCTTTTTAGGGATTTATTCGATGAATGTGAGTGAATTATTTTTTTAAAAAAAAAGTAAAATTTTTTATGCCCCAAACAGGTAAGATAAGTTTGGTAACGCCTCATGCTCGATTCCGGCGACGGTCTTGGGTAAGGGGTGTTACAGGTAATAACATTAAATTGGTCGAGAAACTATAACCCCGTGTCATCAAAGGATAGTTATTGCAAACTTTATCAACTAGCACACACTGAACTAAGGGGTTCAATACTTTGACCACGAATTCAATGGACTCAACAGGTAAATTTTTACTAGATACAAAATTCATGCAAACATATGAATAGGTTGATCCTGGATCAATCAAAGCAGTAACACCAGTATTATAAATAGAGAAAGTAACGGTAGTAACATCTGGTACAGAAGCATCCTTGCGAATGCAAATAGCATAAGCCTTAGCTGGTGCTCGTACCTCGATTTCACAATAGAATCTTTTTTAACACCACTGATACCACTAACATTTTTGGGATTATGAGGTGGTGTACCTCTCGCAGCTATGTTGCTCGGTCTCATAGTTTGAACTTTCTCTTTCTTGAATTTCTTTAGGCAATCTCTAAGATAGTGGTATAAGGAACCACACCTGAAACTTGCTCCACTCTTTACTAGACACTCACCATAATGTGGTCTATTATGGTGCTTACACTCGGTCTGACATCTCTAAAATTACCCACAGTCGCTACAGATGTAGCTTGTGGTTTAGGACTGGAGTGTCGGGTGCCTCTGTCTCCACTAAAATATCCTGCAGAAGCAGTAGAACAGTTGTGATGTTCTTTTGATTTCGTTGATTCTGACTGATAGGACTTCCTAGTCGGTCTCTTTCTCGAGTTTTTAGCTTTAAAAGTAGCACATCTTTTCTCTTTACTAAGTTCTTCAGCCTTATGTGCCAGATCAACCAGTACAATAAACTCTTTCAGTTCAAGAATTCCAACTGGAAGCTTTATGTCTTCGTTTAACCCTTCTTCAAATCTTTTACACAGGCAGTCTTGGTCGGAATACACTCCCGAGCATATTTTCTCAGTCTAACAAATTCCCCTTCATATTCTGACATAGTCAAACGACCCTGTTTAAGCTCCAAAAATTCTTTACGTTTTTGATCCAGAAACCTTTGACTAATATATTTCTTTCGAAACTTAGTTTGGAAAAATTCCCAGGTGATCCACTCTCTCGGTACACCAGAAATAAATGTATTCCACCACTGGTAAGCCAAATCTTTCAATAATGAAACCGTGCATTTCACGCATTCGACCAATGAGCAGGATAGCTTATGAAAAACCCTGATTGTATTCTTTAACCAAAATCCAGGTATCTCGAGATCATCTTCAATAGTAGCTCAGAATTCTTCAGCCCCATACTTATAAATCTTATCAATAGGCAGCTTACTAATTCGGATTAGTTCCAGACCTTGAGGAATAATGGGAAACAATTGGGAAACAGGAGGGGGAGGAGGTTGTTGAGCAGTTGAGTTCGTCCGTACCAACTCAGTGAACCATTTATTTATTATATGGAAGAAGCCTTTCTAAGCCTCTCTTCCTCGGCCCTTAGATACAGGCATCGTACTGCTCGAAGCTACTTCGTGAATAGAGGCTTGAGCATTACTCTCTACTTCATCAAAATTAGCTCGGTTGGATGTCATTGCTATATGAACACATGTTTTAAAACAGTCAGGAGATATCACACTATCACAGGTATAATGGCATGTATAGCTAGACTCGTACACACTATTTTCAGTCCAAGAATTGACTAAACCATAGCTCTAATACCAACAAATGTAACATCCCTAACTCGAATCCATTGCCAGAATAGGGTTACGGAGCATTACGAGAGATTACAAATAAAACAGATAGAAACTTCAAACATTTCATAAGATAACAATAATCACATAAAAACTAATCAACATCATATATATTGTCCCTTATATGAGTACTCGAGGCCCTAAATACGCATTAGAAACAAGTTACGACTAAATCAGAAACTCAAAGAATTTTTTAGAAAATAGTAAAAATTTTCAAAGTCACAAGGGTCACACAGCCGTGTGACTCACATGGCCAAGAGACACACTCGTGTCTTAGGCTATATGGGCATTCGAAATAGGGACTCACGGTCATGTCCCAGCCCATGTCTGTGCCTCTGTAACTCACAGGCTTAGGCCACATGACCAAGCCACATGTTAGTGTGCTAGGCCGTGTACCCTTCAAAGTTACCTCACACACCAGTGTGCCAAGCCATGTGCTAGGTTGTCTAACAGTCTGACTTGCAACCCATTGAAAGCTACAGGGGACACACGACCGTGTCACTTGGCTGTGTGCCATGTAGGGCTAAGACACACGCTTGTGTGTGTGCTCGTGTAGACGAAAGTAAGCCATTTTACAAGCCATATTTCTCACCTAATATGACATGTACCTACACCCAAGAATGCACATATACATAAGCTATAAATAGGCATTCAAACAAGAATAGTCAAGCCTTATACAAATGGTATGATCACATACAACCAATATGCCCTTAGGCACCTCAAATGACAACTTATAAACATGACCAACCATATAATCACTATAACCAATTGATCAACTAACATATATGCATAATTGTATCAACACTTACCATGTAAATTACTTACCAAAGCACATCCATTTGGTACCAAAAATTCCATTCTAAAACTAGTACCAAATGACCATATTAATAACATCCACCAAAACACCAATTTACTATAATTACATCCTATCACAAAGCACATATTCAATATTCATATTCATACGACAATTTTCATCTTTCATAATTCAACCATACTAAGTTATTCATCAATCAAAACATTAGCTAAACAAATGGCTAAATTATCAAAAAAAAAATGTAGGCCGACATTAGCCAAAATAACCTATACATGCCATTATAACCAAACCTAAACCAACTGAAAGTATTGAGTGAGCCGATGGATAGTTTGATATAGCTTCGACAATCTTCCAACCTAAACGAGTTTCCGATACACTAAAAACACGAAAAAAAATACACAAAGTAAGCATTTAACCTGATTAAGTTTGTATAACATAGAATTTAACTTACCATTTAGTCACAATTTACGTAAGTAAATATAGCATATCCCAACTCAATTTGGCCAAATGCCTAAGCATATGTATTCACCAATATGTTAGCCATGTAAAACACATATAATAGCCAATAAACATGGATAAAAACAACAATTAAGCAAGTTTCAAATACATGTATCATCCATTTCATGTTTCAATATATCATGTAATGTCATTTTCATATATTTCATGTAAATACCTGTAATAGTTCGTATCGAACTCATATAATCTTGTAACAAAACATTGCCCATTGAACCATTTAGAATATCGTTGGATACTCAAGATAGCCCATACTTAGTGTGCTAAGCTGTAATCCATCAATACATGTACATGTATGCTCATATGAGCTGTTAATTGGTATGCTCTCATGGGCTTGAAATCAATAAGCTCATATGAGCTGGGAAACGGTAAGCTCTCAAGAGCTGAGAATCGGTAAGCTCTCATGAACTACAATCGGTAATCCCTAATGACATGTCATTTGTATCCTACGAATTCCTAAGGTTCAAACGGGACTCGGTAATCGTTGTACATCATCGAATATGCAATTGATATTTGTACATGGCAATTATACTTACAGAAACGATAATAACAGATTCCTCTACCTTTATTCCCAATTGTAACAAGAACTCTATTGGATTACACTTACCACAATATCCACAAATTGAAACCTTAGTCGACCTAACAGTTTCTCCAATAATAACTACTACAACCTTTCGTTGAGGTCTAGATTCTCTGGCCTAATTTAAAGGTCGGGAATTTGGACTAGTCGAAGTAGGCTCTCTCATTTTTTGAACTTTAATCTCTTCCTTTCTCTTGCACTCTAAGCGTTTACTCTCTCCCTCCATATTAGTCCTTTCAACCATAATCTTGAAAACCTTTTCTAAGACTCCCAATATCACTGGAGAAACTGCATCATCCCCAACCTCCTATTTTTCACCTTCAGAAGTAGGCACAGTCACGATGTCATTCGTCTCAAGGTTAGGCACAATTCTTTGAAAAGAAAATGACTCAACCTGGCAGCTATGTATTCTATGGTCTTAAATTTGATCTACGGTTTCAGTAAAAATAATCATTATCTAACTTCAATTAGTTTCCAATTTCCTATCTTACAGTTTCAAAGAAAAATTATATACTAATTATTGCAGTTCTATGTCTATAATAATACACCTCAGGTGTTTACCTATAATTTGTTAGTAATTTTTCTATGCAATTTAGCATCGGAGTCTCAGACCCATTTTTCTTTGTAGAATATCAGTTTCAAAATTCTCTGTGGCTTGTTTTTCCCCAAATTCCCCTTTTTCTTGTATGCACACATGTAGAATCATTTTTGAAAATCAAAACTCTCTTTGAGGCTTTGAACCTATGCTCTGATACCATTTAATGTAACCTCTCAAAACTAACCTAGATGTTATGGCTAGATTGAGAAGGTGACATTAGCCACTGAAATGGCTAAGCTAACTTACGTTCCTTTTGAGGGCATTAAATAAACTCATTTTAGAGAAAAATGTAGTTGTTCTTTGAGTTAGCTTAAAAGCATTCATTCATCATGTTGTGTATACTTAGGACTCATTTTATTAGTTGCCTATCGATTTATTTTTCCAAAACAGTTCCTTTGCAATGCAGTGGAATCTAGGGAACAATATCAAATTTTACTTAATCTCGATATCATGCATTATTTGGTTATTATGATTGAGTAATCCATGCATGCAAAAATCCCAAAAGAAAATTACTGAGCCACGCATCAAAAGTCATTAAAAATTACAAACCAAAACAAATAGAGACTGATTAATACTTCTTAAAAAATAATTCGAGGTTCAAGGTGAATCTCCGAATGTTGAGTCTGGTCCTAATCTGGAGGTTTACCTGAAAAGTTGAACACTATTGGGGGTGAGCTTATAAAAAGCTCATGTGAGTCGAACACTTATTTAAACAAACATAAATATCAAATATAGTGAAACGTATTACTTGTAATAGAAGAAAATAGAACCATCATAGGAATTTCATATCATTACATAATGATCGCGTGATTCGTAAGAAGTAATAAATATTTATAATGAAGATCAAACCTAGACTAACTATTATCACGACGAAAAGGCAAGCGCACCTATCAAACAATAGTATAGTAATAGCAAGACCGGGATATCGTACCCAAGGGAACCAAAAGTACTAGTAATAACTATCTTTTTATTATCTAGCCTAAGAATAAAAGGGTTTGTTTTAATTAACTAATTATTTAAACTAAGAACACATAGAGAAAAGAATTTGGGAATTGCTTTTGGGAAAATCGATTGACTTGAGACAATACCTAAGGAAAAATCCGCCTAGACTGTACTTATTATTCTGGCTCCGAATCGGACGATTTATTCATTCAACTTGTTCCGTAGAAATCCCTAAGTTATGTTATTATCCCTATTCCAGACTAATAACATCTAATTCCTAGATTGAATAACCGAGACATTTCTCTAATTAACACTCTAGGGTTGCATTAACTCGATCTATGGATCCTCTTATTAGATTTCACCCTAATCTAGAAAAATCTTGTCACCCTATTTCTAGGCGCGCAATCAACTCCGCTTAATTATGGAAAATGTACTATTAGACAGGGTTTATTCTTCCTTTGAATAAGAGCGTGTCTTGAATCAGTATCCTAGGATATCAAAGCAAGAATTAAGAGCACATAATTAAGAGCAAGTTAAATATTGATCATACGATTCAGTCGTCTTAGATTTCATTCCCTTAAGGTATTTAGGGGATTTAGTTCATAAGTAAATAAGAAAACATCTCATAAGAATAAAGAATACAAAACATAAATAAAACCCAAAACTCCTGAAGGGGAATTGAGGAGAGATCTTCAGTCTTGATGATGAATCCAGCTTCTGAGATGGATCAATCAGCTTCCTTGGGGTAATTCCTTACCCCTCTTCTCCGTCTCCCTTTTTCTCCTCCTCTAGTGCGTATTTATAGGCTTTGGAATGCCTGTAAACCCTCCAAAGTGGCCTTTTTCGAATTGGACTTAACTTGGGCTTAGCAGGGACACGCCCGTGTGACACGCCGTGTGACGTGATTGCTAGGCCGTGTTCAATCCGTTAAATTGTACACGGCCATGTCGGTCAATGGCCAGGCTGTGTGAATCGTGAAAACCTTGGTCGACACCCTCGAAAGACACGGGCGTGTGAGCTGCCTGTGTGGCAAGGCTTAGGTCGTGTCATCTTCTCGATTTGGTCCGTTTTGTCCCTTTTTTTTTTTGCTTATTTTTTGCTCCTTTTGAATTTTGGTGCTCTCCTGGGTACAAAACATGAAATTAAAGCATTAGGAGCATGAAATTCACCAATTCTAATGAGAAATCATCTATAAAATGCATTAAACATGGGGTAAAAATATGTATAATTTACAGTTTATCAAATACCCCCACACTTAAGCATTTGCTTGTCCTCAAGCAAAATTCTCAACTCATAATCAGAATAAATCCTTCTCAACTTATAATTTCTATCAATAATATCTCAAATTAATCCATAGGTAATCATACATTCAGAATTTAACTAAAAGAACATAAAAGTTTCAACCATTCCAAGTTGAGCATTTTATCCCAAAAATATAGGTGTCTTCCCTCATCTAAGTAATTACCTTTAATTCAGAATATCATAGAGTTTTACATCCTCACTAAAGATCCACTCAAATCACTTGAGGTGTTTTAAGGAAAATAAAGGAAGCACTCAATAGTCAATAATGGAAAGTGATTACCATAGGCTTGCATGAAAATCAAATCTCCACCACTTTAATTTTAAGATGATACATCAATCAAAAGGTCTTTAGAGGGTAGTAATGAAGCTTGGTTAGGGTGTGTGGTCACACGCTGAAAGAAAGGGTTAGAATCGAGATTGAATTGAAAAGTTGCCTAACTAGTAAAAGAGTTAATCTTCACTTGCGTACAACAGAGCTTCTCTCAGAATATGAAATTACAGATATGCATACATAGTTGTGTTTTTTTTCTTTTCTTTTCTTTTTTTATACATAGTTGTGTTTTTTTTTTCTTTTCTTTTCTTTTTTTAAGAACAAGTTAAATAATATAGACTAAATATCAAGAACAAAACATAGCTAGACAATCCATTCAACTCAAATCTCGACAAAAATAGGGATTAATTTAGGGGATTTCAATAATAATGTGTTAAAGGTTAATATTAAGGGTAATACAAGAATTGGTTTGTTGGGCTCAAGGGGGTTTACTAGGGGTTAATCGTGGAGGTAGGCTTTTCATGGCATGAGTGGGTTAATCCTAAGTGCCTTAATCATTTTGATATATCAAATCAAATGGTGTGGTATCGACATGCATAATCTATCAAGTTCTAGAATAGCAGTTCAATACTGACGCACTCAAAGCAATAATAAAAGTGAGCATGAAAGGATGAATAGATGCTCAAAAGGGTCAAAAATCTCACAAAAAATTATGGCTTTTTGATGTTTAGACTCGTGAATTCTAATTCAAAGTAATACCTAGACTTGGGGAAACAACCTATAATTTAATTTCTTAAAAAAAAATTAACTTATCATGCTTGATTCTCTAATGTTTTAAAGTTTAAATAATCAATGCATAAATCCCTATGTTTTAATTCAAGATATATCAATCAAAATAATAAATCAATCAAAATTTATCCTAAATATGGTATGCGAGTTTTTCATGAGAACAAGATGATTATTCAGGGATCTTTTTCTGATAGTGAAATAAATACCCCCCCACACTTAAGATGTACATTGCCCTTAATGTACAATGATAGATATTAGAGAATAAAAATAAGATAGAGAGAAAAGTGAAACTTCCTGTATGATGAATTCCTCAAAATTAGAGTTTTGGAGAGTGATCAGTTTGAGAATGGAGGAGGATACTCTGGTAGTCGTAGAGGTTCATTAGGCCACAAGTCCTGCGCTAAAAGAATATTATATCTAGTGGTAGCCATGGTCGTGGTCGAGCAAGACATGGCAGTCGTGGAGAACCTTCCCCAGTGGAGTTGTAGTTCCTATATGATGATGAGTTTAAGAGTTCTATATAACTGTGATAAAATCAAGAACTTTTTAGGAGATATTAGGAAGTATAAGGATTTGAAAAGAAATAACCGAAATAAAGAATAAAAATAAAATTCTAAAATTTAATAAAAATAATAGAAATAGTTTCAATAATAAGTAAAAATAGAAAGTAATAAATAAATATTTCTAAACATCTTCATCGCCGGATGATTCGCGAGGCGGGACTGGAGATGAGATAGAAAGGTACTGACAACTCTGCCGTAGAGTAGCATCAATATTGTCAAATTGTTGAAAACACTGAAGCTCGAATCGAGTGAGGTGCTCAAAGATGTTAGCGTATGAAGCTGCCACATGAACTGGACAAAAGGGTAGCGGTGGCTGAGAATAGGGATCAGGGAGTGGAGAAGGGGAGATTTCGGCTAGGGCTTTGCAAAGGAAGAAGAAAATGAATAGTGATTTGCTTATATAGGGGGGCCACACGGCCTAGGGCCATGCCCGTGTACTTATGAGGGTGAGCCCGTGTGTTTCGAATTTTGCAATTTTAGGTCGGGATTGGTTATTCTCCCATGCCCGTGTGTCTTGGGCATGTGTGATACACGACCATATCGTACGGTCGTGCCTAGCTTTGTTAGCTTCTCCCATGCCTGTGTTTTTCCTATCTAGTGCACCCACAGCCATGTAGCACGGCCGTGGGGATTTATCACACCCCATGTTTTGGGGAAATCATTTACCCTATTTTCGCACGACCGCATCGTACGGTCGTGTTTCCCTCCGTGTTAGGCACACGGCCTTAAGCACGACCGTGTTATCGATCGTGCGATGCTGGGAACATGTGCTTCAAATACTCTGTTAGTGACCAAAATGTTTAAAACTTGAATTTAAAATAATTTAAAATGGTTAGTACTCGTGTTGCCTCCCGCGAAGCGCTTATTTATAGTCTAAGCTCGACTGTTACCTTGTTAGTATACTCAGGGTGGTTTGTGGAGTCATAACTCCTCTCCATCGACATTAAAGTCCTCACCATTATAAAGTTTGAGACGTTGTCTGTTTACTTTGAAAGTACCGTATGATGGGTGAATTACCTCTATCGTGCCATATGGATGAACAGATTGAATTATGAAGGGTCCTAACCATCGTGAATTTAGTTTCCCAGGAAACAATTTGAGTCTTGAGTTGTATAGTAAGACAAGATCTCCAACTTCAAATTGTTTTTGTTGCTTTAAACGAACATCATGGCGCCACTTTGTTGCTTCCTTGTATAGGCGTGAATTTTCGTATGCATTGGCTCGCCATTCATCTAGCTCGTTCAGCTGTATCAACCTATTTTTTCTTGCAAGTTCAGGATCAAGGTTTAGAAATTTAATAGCCCAAAAAGCTTTATGCTCTAGTTCGAATGGGAGATGACAACTTTTGCCATAAACAAGTCTGTAAGGTGATGTCCCTATAGGAGTCTTAAAAGCAGTTCTGTAAGCCCATAAGGCATCGTCTATTTTTGTTGCCTAGTCTTTTCTGTTTGATTCTACCGTTTTTTCAAGGATCCGTTTGAGTTCTCGGTTTGTTACTTCAGCTTGTCCATTAGTTTGAGGATGGTATGGGGTGGCCGTTCTATGATGAACTCCGTATTTCTTAAGGGTTTTTTCAAATTGGGTATTACAAAAATGAGTGCCCCTGTCACTGATAATTGCTCTAGGTGTTCTGAATCTCGAAAAGAGTTTTTTAAGGAAACGTACTACCACTCTAGCATCATTAGTAGGTAGAGCTTGAGCTTCTACCCATTTGGACATGTAGTCAACTGCTACTAAGATATATTTATTTCCAAATGAACTGGGGAATGGGCCCATGAAATCGATACCCTACACGTCAAATATTTCACAAGAAAGCATATAGTTTTGAGGCATTTCATCACGTTTAGATATGTTACCTGTCCGTTGGCATTTTTCACATAAAGTAACATACCTGATAGCGTCTTTGAATAACGAAGGGCAATAAAAACCTGATAGCGGTCTTTGTCCCATTATAGTGTCCTCTGGTTGGCCCTGAGTGGCAGTGTTCCAATATTTTTGATATTTCTAATCCTGTAATGCATCTTCTAATGACTTGATCTACACATCTGTAAACAGAAATGGATCGTCCCAAAAGTAGTTTTTTACATCATTAAAGAATCGCTTCTTTTGCTGGTGTGTTAACCCTTTTGGGATAATGTTAGCAGTTAAAAAATTCGCGATGTCTGCAAACCAAGGTACTTCAGAGTCAGATATAGCGAAAAATTGTTCTTCAGGGAACGGATCATTTATTTCCACGTCATCTAGTTCTCTAGTATTGGTTTTCTCGAGCATGGATAGATGATCAACCGCTAGATTTTCAGCTCTTTTCTTGTCCTGAATTTCCATGTTAAATTCCTGCAAAAGGAGAATCTATCAGATGAGTTGCGGTTTTGCATCGGTTTTAGTTAAAAGATAGCAAATGGTGGAATGATCAAAATTTATCAAAAGAAAAAACCACAACTAGCAACTCTATTTCCGTGGTAGTATAGTTTTCTTGTGCAGCCGTTAAGGTTTTGCTGGCGTAATAGATAGGTTGAAAATGCTTGTCTCTTCACTGTCCCAGTACTGTACCTACTGCAAAATCACTCGCATCGCACATTAGTTCAAATGGAAAGTTCCAATCAGGTGCGATTATAATTAGAGCATTAATTAATTTATCCTTTAAAGTATTAAATGCTTCTAAACATTCCTAATCGAAGTTAAAAAGTATATCTTTTTCTAGCAATTTAGTTAAAGGCTTAGCTATTTTAAAAAAATCCTTAATGAATCTTCTATAAAAACCATTATGTCCTAAAAAGCTTCTAATAGCCTTAACTGAACTAGGAGGTGGTAATTTCTCGATTGTTTCTACTTTAGATTTATCCACCCCAATCCATTTACTAGAAATTTTATGCCCTAGTACAATACCTTCTTGAACCATGAAGTGGCATTTCTCCCAGTTAAGCACAAGGCTTGTTTCTTCACATCTTATTAAAACTCGTTTTAAATTTTTAAGGCAGTGATGAAAAGAGTTACCGAATACCAAAAAATCATCCATGAAGACTTCCATGATATCTTCCACGAGTTCGTCGAATATAGCTATCATACAGCACTGAAAAGTAGCAGGGGCATTACATAATCCAAAAGGCATTCTATGATAAGCGAACATACCACATGGGCATGTGAATGTCGTCTTTTCTTGATCTTCAGGAGCTATTGGGATTTGAACTAATCAGAGAGTCCGTTTAGGAAGCAGTAATACATGTGTCCGGATAATCTTTCTAACATTTGGTCAATGAATGGCAAAGGAAAGTGATATTTTCTTGTGGTGTCATTTAGTTTCCTATAGTCTATGCAAACTCTCCATCCTATAACCGTTCTTGTTAGGATTAGCTCATTCTTCTCGTTGGTCACAACCGTCATGCCCCCTTTCTTGGGGACAACCTGCACTGGACTTACCCATAGAACTGTCAGAAATAAGATAAATAATTCTAGCATCTAGAAGTTTAATTACCTTGGCTTTTACAACTTCCTTCATATTGGGGTTCAGACATCTTTGAGCTTGCACACATGGTTTGTATTCATCTTCCATTAAAATTTTGTGGGTGCAAAAAGAAGAACTAATCCTTTAATGTCAGAAATTTTCCATGCTATGGCCTTCTTATGTTCTTTTAATACTTGGATTAATTCCTCTTTCTCCTTGGGTTGCGAATTAGAAGCAATAATAACTGGTAGTGTAGAATTATTTCCAAGGAATGCATATTCTAAATGGTTTGGTAATTGTTTAAGTTCCAGTTTGGGAGGCTCCTCAACCGAGGGTTTTTGCTTAAGTTCATCGTTGATCTTAATACCCTCGTATTCTACTTGTCTTGACAAATGGTTATTAAGTTCCTCACCTATCTCCTCGTCTTGAGCTGGACACGGTTCTGTCCTCTCCTCCGGTACAATTTCCTGAAAAGACTCTTGAGTAATATGATCAATAGAGTCAATGAAATAACATGAATCATCTTGTTCCCTAGAGAATCTCATAGTATCATAAATTTTAAAGATCATTTCCTCGTCACCTACTCTAAATACCAACTTACCGTCACCCACGTTAATTACGGCTCTAGCAGTGGCTAGGAATGGGCGCCCTAAAATTAAGGGTACTTCCACATCTTCATCTATGTCAAGCACAACAAAATCAACAGGTAATATAAATTTATCTACTTTTACGAGTACGTCTTCTATAATACCCCTGGGATATTTAATAGATCTATCGGCTAATTGAATACTCATCCTAGTAGGTTTAGGTTCCCCAAGACCAAGCTGTGTGAACATTTTATAGGGCATCAAATTAATACTAGCGGCTAAATCAGCTAGTGCTTTTTCAATATTCAGGTTACCAATTAAGCAAGGGATAGTAAAACTTCTTGGATCTTTTATTTTGGTTGGGAGCTTATTTTGGAGTATGGCGGAGCACTCCTCGTTGAGTTCTACTGTAGATAAGTTCTCAAACTTCCTTTTATTTGTTAAAAGCTCCTTTAAAAATTTTGCGTATGTAGGCGTCTGCGAGATAGCTTCAACAAAAGGTAAGTTGATATCTAATTGCTTTAAAAGTTCAAGAAACTTACCGAATTGTGTATCAATGCAATCTCTTTTTAATTTTGCTGGATATGGAACTGGTGGTGAATATTCCTTCGGTACTGGTTTGTCACTATTTTCGGGTTTTTCTTCCCTCCTTTCGCTTTCCACGGCTTCTTGTGCTAACTTTTTTTTCAGGTTCCGCTAACATTTTCCCACTCCTTAATGTAACTGCTTTGACATGCTCTCTAGATTTGGTATTACTAAATAAATTTTTTGGTGGTCTTTCCGAGATTAGTTTAGACAGTTGGCTTATCTGAGTTTCGAGTCCTTGGATCGATGCTTGTTGATTCTTAAGTGCTGCCTCGGTATTTTGGAAACAGGTTTCTGACACCGAGATGAATTTAGAAAGCATCTCTTCAAGGTTTGACTTCTTCTCCTGTTGATAAGGTGGCTGTTGAAAACCTTGAGGATTTTGTGGCTTTGGATTCCCTTGACCTCCCCAGGAAAAATTTGGGTGGTTCCTCCAACCTGCATTATAAGTATTATTGTATGGGTTATTTTGAGATCTAAGGTTATTATTACCCATATAGTTGACTTGTTCCTCTTCGGTTGTGGGATTGAAGGATTGATATTCTATATGCACACCTCCTCCGCTTGAGTCACACCTTATTATTGGATGTACCTGCGTAGAACCAAGAAAACTATTAATATTTTTATTGAGAAGTTTTACTTGATTTGAGAGCATGGTGACTGAATCGATGTTATAGACGTCGGTTGTTTTCGTTGGCTTTGTCCTCATAACTTGCCACTGATAGTTATTCAGTGACATCTCCTCTATAAATTCATATGCATCTTCCGGTGTTTTATTGTTGATGGTTCTGCCAGCAGCTGCGTCAATCATTTGTCTTGTCGAGGGATTCACACCACTGTAGAACGTTTGAACTTGCAGCCAAAGCGGTAACCCATGGTGAGGGCACCTTCTCAGTAAGTCCTTGTATCTCTCCCATGCATCGTAAAGTGTTTCTAAATCCATCTGCACAAAAGAAGAGATATCATTACGCAATTTAGCCGTTTTAGCCGACAGAAAATATTTTAGTAAAAATTTCTCGGTCATTTGTTCCCAAGTAGTGATAGTCCCTCGTGGTAATGAGTTCAACCACTGTTTAGCATTGTTTCTCAGTGAAAAGGGAAATAACCGAAGACGAATGGCATCATCAGAAATGCCATTGATTTTGAATGTATCGTAAAATTCAAGAAAATTTGCCAAGTGCGTGTTGGGATCCTCATCTTGCAAACCATCAAACTGAAAAACTGTTGTATCATCTGAATTGTGTTAGGTTTTAGTTCGAAATTATTCGCAGCAATAGCAGGTCTAACTATACTAGACTCAGTTCCTGTTAAAGAAGGTTTAGCATAATCATACATAGTACGTGGAGCAGAATTTTGATTAGCTGCAATTGCAGAAGGCAGCTGATCGCCTAGTTTTCAGCCATCTCGTCGGTTGGGGTTTGAGTATCGTCTTCTCACTCGTTCTCCGTGTAGCGTAAACTACGCCTTATTTCTCTTTGATTTTTGTGAATTGTACGATCGATTTCTTCGTCAAAGAGAAATGGTCCTGATGGGTTTCTTCTAGTCATAAACTGTAAAAACCTGCCAAGAGAAAGAAAAAAGTAAATTAATAAATAATAAAATAAAATAAAATTGAAAGAAAAATAAATGGCTAAAGTAATAAAAATTTAGTGTTCCTAATATTTCAGTTCCCCGGCAACGGCACTAAAAACTTGATCGCGTGATTCGTAACAAGTAATAAATATTTATAATGAAGATCAAACCTAGACTAACTATTATCACGATGAAATGGCAAGCGCACCTATCGAACAATAGTATAGTAATGGCAAGATTGGGATATCGTACCCAAGGGAACCAAAAATACTAGTAATAACTATCTTTTTATTATTTAGCCTAAGAATAAAAGGGTTTATTTTAATTAACTAATTATTTAAACTAAGAACGCATAGAGAAAATAATTGGGGAATTGCTTTTGGGAAAATCGATTGACTTGAGACAATACCTAAGGAAAAATCCACCTAGACTGTACTTGTTATTCTGGCTCTGAATAGGACGATTTATTCATTCAACTTGTTCCGTAGAAATCCCGAAGTTATGTTATTATCCCTATTCATGACTAATAACGTCTAATCCCTAGATTGAATAACTGAGACTTTTCTCTAATTAACACTCTAGGGTTGCATTAACTCGATCTATGGATCCCCTTATTAGGTTTCACCCTAATCCAGCAAAATCTTGTCATCCTATTTCTAGGCGCGCAATCAACTCCGCTTAATTATGGAAAATGTACTCTTAGACAGGATCTATTCCACCTCTGAATAAGAGCGTGTCTTGAATCAGTATCCTGGGATATCAAAGCAAGAATTAAGAACACATAATTAAGAGCAAGTTAAATATTTATCATACGATTCAAAAAATAATAACAAGATTCGACTTAGGTTTCATTCCCCTTAGGTATTTAGGGGATTTAGTTCATAACTAAATAAGAAAACACCTCAGAAGAATAAAGAATACAAAACATAAAGAAAACCTAAAACTCCTGAAGGGGAATTGAGGAGAGATCTTCAGTCTTAATGATGAATCCGGCTTCTAAGATGGATCAATCGACTTCTTTGGGGTAATTCGTTAGCCCTCTTCTCCGTCTCCCATTTTCTCCTTCTCTAGTGCGTATTTATAGGCTTTGGAATGCCTAGAAACCCTCCAAAGTGGCCTTTTCCAAATTGGACTTAACTTGGGCTTAGCAGGGACACGCCCGTGTGACACGGCCGTGTGACGTGATTGCCAGGCCGTGTTTGATCCGTTATATTGAACACGACTTGTGAGTCAATGGCCAGGCCGTGTGAATCGTGAAAGCCTTGGTCGAAACCCTCGAAAGACACGGGTGTGTGAGCTGCCCTTGTGGCAAGGCTTAGGTCGTGTCATCTTCTCGATTTGGTCTTTTTTGTCCCTTTTTTTTAGCTCGTTTTTGGCTCCTTTTGACTCTTGGCACTCTCCTGAGTGCAAAACATGAAATTAAAGCATTAGGAGCATCGAATTCACCAATTCTAATGAGAAATCATCTATAAAATGCATTAAACATGGGGTAAAAATATGTATAATTTATGGGTTATCACATAACTATTATCAAATTTATGTCAAATGGTGTATGAGCATGGGACATCATTTATTCGACTAACAATCATTAATTTTGATACCATTCAATATAACACACTACAACACATGTCATAAATCAATAACATTCGAATATGTCGTGAGCATGATGCAATGCAAATAGGTTCCTACCCATACTAGTCGTTACACACCAAATGTTCCCTAGAACCCGTCACCCGAACTCCAAAACATTATGGGCTTAAACCCATTCTGGTTAAAACCACAAATAACAATATGCAAAAAAAAATTTCCAGTAAAAATATAGAAAAGTTGCCAGTAAAGAGGCAATAAATCACCATTCCCCTCGGTACTCCAGGTGCAGTGCACTGAGTTGCCAGTAAAGAGGCAATAAATCACCATTCCCCTCGGTACTCCAGGTGCAGTGCACTGACTACAAATAATGCAGACTTAATATGGCGCTAGTACTCCACAGAACTCCTTCGTCAACCACAAATTCCCAGCCCAATGCTTATGCAATCTGTCACAAAACCTCATACATAATTATATCTCAATACTTTTCACATTCATTTGACATGCTCAGCATATCTTCAATAATCACACACTTTCAGTAAATGGAAATAGTGTTCCAATCTTTCAAATTACCATTGTGTTGGTATCAATGATAGTTCAATTTCACATACTTTATGAATTTTCATTGTGCATAAATAGCACCCTTTTCAGTACACAATATAACAAATATCTCATTCGTTTAAATCATACATAAGCTTAATATCTCAACACATTATATCATTCAGTCAAACATTTTCATATCTCCTAGCTCAAATATGCAATTACAAACTCAAACAAACATTCATACTGTAACACCCCGTACCCGAGACCGTTGCCGGAGTCGAACACGAGGTGTTAACGGACTTAATTCATTAATTAAACAGCTCATACAATTCATTTTAAAATTTCCAGACAAGCTAGCTAACTGCATCACAGTGGCTTTAAAAATCATATCTCGAGTTACGAAACTTGAAATCCAATTCCATAAATTTTTCCTGAAACTAGACTCATATATATATCTACTAATTTTTTTCTAAAATTTTTGGTTGGGCCAATTAGTACAGTTTATTAGTTAAAGTCTCCCCTGTTTCAGGGTTCAACTACTCTGACCTCAGTGTATTACGAATCAGATATCTCCCTGTACAGAGCTTCAATGACTAATCCGTTTATCTCTAATAAAACTAGACTCAATAAGGAATCTGTACATATAAAGCATGACTTCTAATTATCTTTGTAAAATTTATGGTGAATTTCCAAATTCAGAACAGGGGATCCAGAAATCGCTCTGGCCCTGTTTCACAAAAATTTAAACATCTCATAAAATATAGCTCATATACCTGTTTTGCTTATTCCATATGAAAATAGACTCATCAAGCTTCGATTCCATAACTTATTCATTATTTAATTCCATTTCTACTATTTTTAGTGATTTTTCAAACTCACGTCACTGCTGCTGTCTGAATCTATTTTATGGTAAATTTTACCTATTTCATGGTTTCCATGGATTAGCTAGCAATTTGACATACATAATACCAAATATGATCATGATTAGCCATTCCAATGGCTAATCATTACCAAGCATTTCTATTTCCATACCACTCAATAACCATATCATAAGACCATATATACAAAATGATTATAATGCTATACATGCCATACTCAAAATATACAAGCCATTATGCCAAGATGGTATACGGATAGTGTGGCGTGCCTCCGACCGTTTCCGATTTCCGAGCTGGCTTGTCAACACTACAAGGAATGAAAAGGAGGAGTAAGCATAAATGCTTAGTAAGCTCACATGCAAATATCAAGTAACATAACCATATAAGCAAACATAAAACATCATTTGCATAATCATCACCAAGACATTCATATCACCTTTTCATTTATCATCTTACCATATTGTTGTTATATCGAGTTTTCAACCCGAGGGTTAAGTACATACCTGTTCAAAGTATCCATTTCACAACACTTACCAATCGTCCCTTTCATCTTGAGTATTCCTCCATTTGAGTAGAACTTTACCCGTTGAACACATCGAATATAATTGGATACATGGAAAGTTTGCACATAAGTGCCACATATGTAGCCAAGCTACCATGTAACCCGCCCATAAGTGAACTCGGACTCAACTCAACGAGCTCAGGCGTTCGCATCCATAAGTGAACTCGGACTCAACTCAACGAGCTTGGATGCCTAGTTACATCTCTCGAACTCGGACTCAACTCAACGAGTTGGACGCTCGCATCCATAAGTGAACTCGGACTCAACTCAACGAGTTCGGATGCTCAACCATCCTAGTGACATGTCACTTGTATCCTAATCTATTCCTAAGGTTCAAACGGGATTTTTCCTCGATCTCACATCTTTGCCGTCTTCCACGGAATATCGAAATCGATACTTGGTGATAGTTCATACTCATCAAGTAATTCACATAATTACATATTATCAAACAATTATCACAAGTATAATATTTCATAATAATTATCATATCATTTAAAAACATTAAAACATTTAAAATAATAACTATGTTACCAACATTTACATATGAACTTACCTCGTATGCGAAAATGGCTATTTTACCATTTCGTCCACAACTTGGTATTTTCCCCATTTTAGCCCGAATTTGATTTTCCTTGCTTTACAATCGAGCTTGGAAGCTTGAAAACCCTAGCCATGGTTTCTCCTTGCTATATTCGGCCATGGGGTTGAAGATGAGCAAAATTGGCTTTTAATTTTGTATTTTAATTCATTTACCCTAAATGACCAAAATGCCCTTACTACTAAACTTTCCAAAATTCCATCCATGTCCAATTTTGTCCATAGACTTAGAAATTGGTAAAATTACTCTTTAAGGACCTCTAATTAATAATCTAATTCAATTTTATGCAAAATACTTCTAGAACACAAGTTTTGCAATTTATTCAATTTAGTCCCAAATTTCAAATTAAGCACTTTATGCATAAAATTTCTTCACGAAATTTTCACACAATCATGCAATCATATCATAGACCTTAAAATAATCATAAAATAATTATTTATATCTCGGATTTTGTGGTCACGAAACCACTATTTCGACTAGGCCCAAAATCAGGATATTACACATACTATCAAACTATCAATTTTGTCAACATGTCAATCTTTTAAGGCTCAAAACATACCTGGTTTGGCCACTCATAAAATCAATAATTTGGCTATTATTCCAATCCAATAAAAAAGATAATTTATCAAATATAATATGCTATTTAACATTTTCAAACAATTTTATGAGTTTAGGACCCACACTTTATTTTTCACTTTCTCGTAGCACACTAGCAAATTTTCCAATTTTTCTTAATAATTCCTTAAACGAACCTAAACCAAAATTAAGTAAAAATTCAATAAATTCACCATTAAACCAGCCCCCAAACACCTACTTATGAGTTCAAACCAATCATTTAAATTATAACTATTTTATGAATTTAAACTAGTTAGATTCCTTCCAATGTATCAATGTAAACCGTAAGTATAATCATTCTTCTCCTTTTCAGATGAATTGGGGCATTTGGGTCAGTACCTAATTCAATAATATACTGGAAAATAAGTAGTTAATTAATGATTAAATCTCTTCATTTAATCAATTCATAAATCAATTCATAACCTTTACCCAACAATTATGTTGGAATAACAAACTAGTTACCCTTAATTGCACTTACGCTTCATGATTTGTGGGATCCGAATGACCAATTGATCAAGAACGTTTTTCCTAATTGAAATGGGTTTAAAAGCTGATTATGAGGGTGCAAGAACTCAAATTAATTCTGGAAAAATATAGGCAAGAACCAAGAAACAAAACAACCCCCTTTCTTGAACATAGGCGTACGCACCACCACCCATGGTGGCCAAAATTAGGGCTGAATTTTAAAATGGTTTGAGACTCATTAAAATATAGAAAAATACTTTTAAAATCATTTAAAATCCCTGAAATTCCATATCTGGAAACATTGGTTTTTATATGACAATATTAATAAAAGAATTAAAGAGAAATGAGATCTTACCCAAACTAGTTGAGAGAAACGACAATGGCACTTTCGTGGCAATGTTAGGGACTGATATTGCGGTTCAAGATTTCAGATTTGGGTCTGATTTAGATGAAGTTAAATGGAAGCAATAGAGTAAAGGGGATGGGGCACAATCTTGATGCAGAAAAAGGAAGAAAGAGATGGTAAAATGGGTAAACGACGACAACAATAGGAGAAAGAGAAAAATTGAAGAGAAAAGATGGGAGGAATAAGGTGAACAACTAGGGTAGGGAAAATTAATTTATAGCTGAAAAATACAATAAAAATTTGTATTTATACTAAAGGTTCAAGGGTATGGATGGCACACACATTAAAAAAACAAGGGATTTTGCAAAATGTAATTATTCTGCAAGGGAAAGGATTCGAACTTAGGACCTCAATTAATTGAAACAATTTATTAAAAATGATGCCATAAAAGCCTAATGTTTATTTCAAAATAAATATTTTTCATATTTCTTTTAAACATTAGGCTTTTTCTTCATTCTTGAAACAATTTTGCAATATTTATTTTCAAAATAATGTGATAAATGGGATTTGAACTTGGGTTTCAGGAAATGTTTCACTAACACTTAACCAACAAGCAGATACCTCATTTATTTCCTAAAAATGCATAGATAATCTCAATAATTAAGGCATGACCACTCTCTCTTGATTCAAAAACCCTATTCTACTAACCCCCGAATTTTGAGATGTAAGTTTTCCCTTCCTTAAAGAAATTTCATCCTCGAAATTTTTTTAGTCACAAAATATGTTACCCATTTTCCTTCAAACTAGGTCACCAAGCTTTCACTACTCAACTCTGATTCCAACAAATTCCAGACAATGCATCTCCTTAAATTCCCAATGTATATCTTGCAGATCTAATTATAGAAATGTTACTAACAAATTTTTTTACACGAATTCCCAATTTTAGTAGAAACTCTACTGGATTACACTTACCACAATATCTACAAATTGGAACCTTAGCTAATCTAATAGTTTCTCTAATAATAACTACTACAACATTTCATTGAGTTTTGGCTCCTCTAGCCCACTTTAAAGGTTGCTAATTTAGACCAGTGGAAGTAGACTCTTTGCTTTTTTGAACTTTAATCTTTTCCTTTCTCTTGCACTCTAAGCATTTACTGTCTCCCTCCATATTAGTCCCCTCAACCATAATCTCGAAAACATTTTCTCTGACTCTCAACACCGCTTGAGACACTACATCATCCCCAACCTCATGGTTTTCACCTTTAAAAGTACGCGCAATCATGATGTCATTCATCTCAAGGTTAGGCATAATTCCTTAAAAAGTAAATGGCTTAACCTGGTAGCTCGACGCTGAACCCATGGCTCCTTATTCTACGGTTGTTTATTATGTATCTTACAATCTTAAATTTGATCTTTAATTTCAAAAAAACACTAGCTAACTTCAATCAATTTTAAGTTTCAAAGAAAAATTAAATACTAACTATTTCAGTTCTATGTTTACAATAATACATCTCAGGTGTTTACCTAGAAGTTAATAGTATCTTTTCTATGGCAATTGGCATCGGAGTCTCAGACCTAATTTTCTTTGTAGAATATCATTTTAAAAATTCTATATGGCTTGTTTTTTTTTTTCCAATTTCCCCTTTTTCATGTATGCATGCATGCAGACTTATTTAAGCAGATTTAAAAACTTAGTCTGAGATTTTGAACCAAGGCTCTGATACCACTAAATATAACCTCCCAAACCCGGCCTAGATTTTATGGCTAGATTGAGAAAGCTACATTAGCCACCGAAATGACTAAGTTAATTTATGTTACTTTTGAAAACTTTAAATAAACTCATTTTAGAGAAAACTATAGTTGTACTTTGAGTTAGCTTAAAAGCATTCATTCATTAGGTCATGTATGCTTATGATTCATTTTATTGTTGACAGTGTTGTTTTATAAAAATTGTTTGCTTGTTGCTCTTTTTTAAAAAAAACTCGAAGTTAAACTAATGCAGCGGAAAAACCATTTTTCAAGTCATTTTGGAAAATTAGTTGCCTTCTCGATTTGTTTTTCAAAAACAGTTTCATTGCAATGTAGTGGAAACTAGGGAACAATATCAAATTTTACTTAAGCCCGATATCATGCATTATCTGGTTTTTATGTTTGAGAAATCCATGCATGCAAAAATCCCCCAAAAAAAAAGTTACCAAGCCACATATAAAAAATAATTAAAAATGAAAAGCCAAAACCAACAAAGACTTAATAATGCTTAATTAAAAATAAAAGTCTGAGGTCCAAGTTGATTCTCCAAATGTCAAGTCCGATCCTAATTTTGAGGTTTACCTAAAAAGTTTAACACTATTGAGGGTGAGCTTATGAAAATCTCAGTGTGAGTCAAACAACTATTTAAACAAACATAAATATCGAATACAGTGAAACAGATTAGATTTAACAAAAGAAAACAGAACCATCATAGCAATGTCATATCGTTACATAACCATTATCAAATTGATGTCAAACAGTGTATGAGCACAGGTCATCATTCATTCGAGTGACAATCATTCATTTCTATACCATTCAATACAACAAAATACAATACGTAGAATAAATCAATGACATTCAAATATATCATGCACATGATGCAATCCAAAAAGGTTCCTACCCATACCATCTGCTACACACCATGTGTTCTCCAGAACCCGTCATCCGGACTCCAAAACAATATAGGCTTAAGCCCGTTGTGGCTATAACCACCAATAACAATATGCAAAAGATTCTGCCAGTAAAAATGCAGGCAAGCTGGCAGTAAAATTGCGATAAATCGTCATTCCTCTCGGTACTCCAATTGCAGTGCACTGACTACGAATAATCTTAACTTAATATGCCATCTGTACTCCACGGAACTCCTTCGTCAAAAACAAAATTCCAACCCAATGCATATGCAATATGTCACACAATCTCATACATAATCATATCTCAATACTTTTCACATTCATTTGACATGCTCAACATGTCCTTAAAAATTACATACTTTCAGTAAATGGAAATAGTGCTCCTATCTTTCAAATTACCATTGTGTTGGTATCAATCAATTTCGTTCAATTTCACATACTTTACGAATTTTCATTGTGCATAAATAACACCCTTTTCAGTACACAATATAATAAATATCTCATGCATTTAAATCATACATAACCTTAATATCTCAACACATTGTATCATTTAGTCAAACATTTTCATATTTCCTAACACAAATATGCAATTATAACTATTTTATATGTAACACCCCAAACTCGGCCCAGACGTTATGGCCAGATCTGACGTGTCACTTGGACTTACGACTAGGTATGCATTTGTTGTTTTAAGTGATTGGGGTGGTCTTTGTAAAAACAACGGTTAAATGAAAAGCCGGTTTATCAATCTTTAGGCTATCCATTTGTTGTGCTTGTTGAGTCTTGGAAAACGTTCATTAATTTTGAAAACCATGTGACCTAACACTAGCAGCTTTCGACATAGTATAAATATAATTAGAAAATAAAACCATAGCGAAAATAAAATAATAAAATAAACTAACTTAGAAAAACCAACTTTGTAGATGATGTGGCCACTCAATCCCTCACAGCTCCAAGCCCACTATGGTTGGGGATTTCTGCAGAGATGAAAATAAAGGGTGAGTTCGATGAACTCGATTGTGCAACATAACCCGACCATAGCCCAAAACAGATCAAACCTCGAGTCAGACTTATCTGGGCCTTGGCCGATCTAAATCGAGAATGAAACCCATAGGCCCATAGCGAATCTGAAACAAATATATCATGAAAGCAGAAATCCCAACCTAGAGCCATCCATAACACCCTCGTACCAGCCTTACACCATGTAGGGATACTACTCGACCTACCCAACCGCTACACACCACAGAAATTGCAAAAGGCACCAGGATATTGTTATGAAGTCACGGATCTGAATCATGTCGCTAGGCCACCAGAATAGATATATATATATATATATATATATATATATATGTGTGTGTGTGTGTGGCGAAGCCACCAGATTGTAGCGAGGCTGCCAGATATTGTGACAAAGTCACCAGAACAGATATATGTAGCGAGGCCACCAGATTGCAGCGAGGCTGCTATAACGCTTCCTCCATCAATATAAACCCATGCTTTTCATGGCATACGTATACAAAAACAGAGCATCATGCTTTTCAGAAAAAAAGTAACCCTAGGGGTAAAATCGTAATTTTGCATGCATAAGGGTATTTCAGTAATTTTTACCTATTGCTAAGGTTTCATGCTCATTCTAACGTTTACCAAGTAATCAGAAGTACTTACCTCGTCTTTTTACCAAAGTGGGCCCGTTGGCCCATTGGCCCGTTTTCGGCCCATTAAGCCCAAAAATACCGTTGTGCACGAAAATGCACACTCTACACTCTAATCATCCAAATGCACCATATTCATTAACAAGCGTCTCACGGCTTTCATGCCGTCATGAGTTCTAAAATACCAACGTTTCGGTATTTTGGCTTTTACCGATTCAGTCTAAGGGAGGGTGTCGTTTACACATTTGGTTGACGATGATTGATGACGGTATCTCCCACGTGATAATCCTACAATCGATCACTAACACAGTAGACTTACGAATTAACGATAACAAACATAAATCCACGTCAACTAACCCAATCATCACACAAGTTAGTCATTTACGCACGAGGGGCAAAATAGTCATTTAACACCCTAGGGGCAAAATGGTAATTTTACCCCACAAGGGTATCTCGGTAATTCTACCCTACAGGGGTATTTCGGTATTTCTACCCTACAAGGGTATTTCAGCAATTCTATCCTACAGGGGTATTTCGGTAATTTTACCCTACAGGGGTATTTCGATAATTCTACCCTACAGAGGTATTCGGTAATTCTACAACTTATCCACTTGGGTCTACGGACCCATTGGGACCACATGGCCCATTTCAGCCCATCGCGGCCCGAAATAGCCGTCCTACTGCTAGAGTAATGAGAAATACACACCCGAAATAATCCGCGCTCCAAACACTCTTAGCTGACGTCCAACCCAAACGATCACGTTACAAAGCGAAAGGGATCAGACAAGAAGGGTATGCCTACTCTTCTTATGGTTTGCTCTATTTAAAGTCAGCTCTCCATCCACTCTTATGTTATCTCCCCGATGTGGGATCCCTCCATCACCAGGGTTTAAAACCAACACCAACTCTTGCCGTCCTAACATAGCAAAATAATCAACCTTTGCGTGCCAAAGGATTCGAACCAAAGTCCTCTCACATGCCAACTCACGCCACCACCACTAGGCCATCAACTCATTTGTGTCATAAATCCAACATATTAAACTTTAAAGCGCACCTACTTGCTTCCAGATTTATTGAAAAGAAAAACCAAAATATATTGCAAGAGCCAAGACTTGAACCTTGGACCCCTTGCTTCCTCTATGGCACCACTTCCTTGTCCCCTAAGTGGCGCCACCTTGCCACTACACCACACTCCTTTTTGGGTCATCTTTTACCCCTTTACTCTTAAAAGCCCAAACGCCAATTGCATCATCTGTTCATAAAATTAAAATTCCGAAGACTACCACGGATTTAACTTAAGTTTGGGCCTTCCAAAGGCCCACTAACCTACTAAAATATATATTTTAACCAACCAGAACACACACAAATTTTAAAAATCACAAAAACACAGAAAACCCAAAAATTGAGGCGTTACAACTCTACCCTCCTTAAAGAAATTTCGTCCTTGAAATTTTACCTGAATCAAACAAATGAGGATATTGTTGACAGATCGCCACTTCTGGCTCCCAAGTAGCTTACTCTCTGCCATGATTACGCCACAGCACCTTTACTAGCAAATCTGATTTCCTCCTCAAAATCTTAACCTACCAGAATCGAGAAACCAGTGACTCATCCCTCGACTATTTTTCCTTAATCTCATCCACCCAGGTTGGCCTAATTTGCAGTTCTGCTAACAGACTACCGTTGTCATACAGACTCAAACGAGCAAACATTGCTCTCAGATCAGATACAGTTCTACGACTTAGGGCATCAGCGACCACATTAGCTTTGCCTGGGTGATACTCAATCGCCCAGTCATAATCCTTAAGCAACTCTATCCATCTCCGCTGCCTAAGGTTCAGCTCCTTCTGAGTCAGCAAGTACTTAAGACTCTTATGATCTGTATATAATACACCTTTCTCCGTCACAGTAATGTCTCCAAATCTTAAGCGCCAAGATTACCGCCAACTTCGGATCATGAGTAGGATAGTTAACTTCATGCGGTTTAAGGCGTCGCGATGCATAAGCAACCACTTTACCCTCTTGCATCAAGACACATTAACCCAACATGTGATGCATCACTGCATACAGTAAAATCTTTTCCAAACTCTAGCTGAATCAGTACAGGTGCCTCGGTCAGAACTTTCTTCAGCTTCTCAAAAGATTCCTGTTGTTTCTCAGTCCAAACAAACGGTACTCCATTCCTTATAAGCTTTGTCAAAGGCGTTGCATCACAAAAAATTCTTCCACAAACCTTCTATAGTACCCAGCTAAACCCAGAAAACTTCAAATTTTCGACACTAACCTCGGTGGCTTCCATTCCAGAATCACTTTAATCTTTCGAGGGTCCACCTTGATCCCTTCAGCAGAGACAACATGCCCCAAGAAAGTTACCTCTCTCAACCAGAACTCACACTTACTGAATTTTGCATAAAGCTCCTTCTCCCTCAGCACTTGCAGCACAATACGAAGGTGCTCACCATGCTTCTCAGTTTTAGAATAAACCAGAATATCGTTAATAAAGACGACCACGAATCAATCCAAGTAAGGCTGGAACACTTAATTCATCAGATCCATATATGTCGCAGGTGCGTTCGTCAACCCAAATGGCATAACCAAGAACTCATAGTGACCATACCGAGTTCTAAATGTCGTCTTTTGAATATCCACCTCCTTAACCCTCAACTGATGATACCCAGATCGAAAGTCAATCTTAGAAAATACTGAAGCTCCTCTAAGTTGGTCGAATAAATCATCGATTCTCGGTAGTGGGTACTTGTTCTTAATCGTCAGTTTGTTCAACTATCGATAATCGATGCACATCCGCATTGACCCATCTTTCTTGTTTACGAACAATAGTGGCGCTCCCCACGGAGACACACTTGGTCTAATGAAGCCTCTATCCAATAACTCTTGAATTTGGGCTTTCAGCTTCACCAACTCCTTCGGTGCCATCCTATAAGGTGCAATGGACACCGGTGCCGTTCCAGGCAACAAGTCAATTCCAAACTCAACCTCTCGGTTCGGGGGCAAACCCAGAAGCTCCTTTGGAAAAACTTCTTGAAAATCCTTAACGGTTCTAATTTTATCCACTGTCAGATCCTCAGTTTCTGATTGGCTTACAAATGCCAAATAAGCCTCACATCCCTTTCGATTCCACTTCTTGGCTCTTAATGCCGACACCACATTAGACAGATAATCCCTACGCTCGTCTATCACCAAAACCTCCTCATCATTTGTGGTCTTTAACATTATTTTCTTAGCAGCACAATCCAGAGTAGCCCTATGCTTAACAAGCCAATCCATTCCCAAAATGAGATCGAATTCTCCGAAAGGTAGCTCTATCAGATCTCTAGAGAAAACTTTTCCTTGAGTTTCTATAGGCACATCTCTATATAGTTTATCTACCCTAACCGAGTGACCCAAAGGACTTAGTACAGATACCCCACTCACGGTCTCCTCAGAGCGCACACCCAATGACCGGATATAGCACATGCAATATATGAATGGGTAGATCCAACATCTATCAACGCGATGTATGGCATCTTGAAATCGAAGCGTGCAGATTATGGCGTCGGCGTATCACCCTCCTCTCGGCGACGAGCTGCATACACCAACGCCAGCTGATGAGCCTTAGCAAATCCAGCACCCCCGCCAGGCGCTCCTCTTCCTCGACCGTTTCCATTACCACCACTGCCTTGCCCACGTCCTTTCGGAAACTGTGGTCCACCCCTCACTGGTTGAGCAACCCTCTGCTCTAAAACTTGAACCTGATCTGGTTCCTAGGGACAATCTTAACCTTATGCTCCATAGATCCGCATCAGAAACAAGCACTAGAACGTTTCCGACACTCACCCATATGCATCTTTCCACAATTCTTACAACCCGACGGTCTAACAGCATTCATCGGTACTGCTTGAACTGGCTCCATTACCCTTGCTCTCTTAACATTCCTGTTCATACCACCTGAAAGCCCTAAATCTCTCCTAAAATGGTTCTGATCTTTCTCACGATTCTGTGTTTCTATATGCTTCACTTCCTCAGCTATCTTAGCTTTCTCCACTAAAGCAGTGAAGTTACGCTCCCTCTGCGGAGCAATCAGCACCCTAAGTTCATCTCTCAGACCATTCTCGAAGCGTACGCTACGCTCATACTCTGTAGTGACAATCCTAGAAGCATACCAGCTCAGTCTCAGAAACTCAGACTCAAACTCAGCCACTGACTTACTCCCTTGGACTAGGTTCAGAAATTCTTTCCGGCAAGCGTCCATGTAACTAGCCCCAACATACTTTCCTTTGAAGGCTGTCTTAAATAGCTCCCAAGTCACACTGTTAGCAGGAGTTCCATCTCTCACCGTGAGCCACCACTGATAAGCCTCATCCCTGAGTAACGATATGGCTCCCTTCAGCTTCTGCTCCACAGAGCAGTTCAGATCATCCATAATCCGCTCTGTGGCTTCTAACCAATACTCAGCCATATTCGGAGCTACACCGATACACCCCTAAATATCTCTGCTCCATTGGCCTAGAGCTGCTCAGAAATAGACCCCTTGGAGCATTGCCTGGGATAGAGCATCGTCCCTGGCACCTCGATCATGAGACTCTATCTCCGTTGCTAGTGGTACCGGTGCATCTGTTACCAACACATATCCTAAAGACGAAGATTCAACCTGAGCATTACCTCGGCCATGCCACGGCCTCTTCCAAGAGCTGCTCGCGTACTCATTTCGTATTATCTGATTAAGAATTTTATAAATCAGTTTAATATTTCAGTGTTTATTACAGATGTCTTATGAATAATATAATTCAGAGTTTGAGTTTGTTTCCTTTTTTGGTAGCCTAACTACAGTCTCAGCCTACTTATTAGAGTTTTTACAGTTCTAGTGTTACCCTACTAAAGTACCATGATAAAGTTTTGTACAAGCTTATAACAGATATTTCAGAAACAATCAGAAAGGCTTAGAAAACTTACAGACTTGGGCCGGAGATTCAGTGTGCCACCTTCTAAAAAAAAACCTATTTTTAGAAAATCGATTTTAATCTTTAAAATCATCTATTTGTAAAGAGAAAATATTGGAAACATTCTCGAAAACAATTTATAATCAAGTTCCAAAAAAATAATTTTCGAAAACCTTTATTCAGTGTTTCTTTACAAACTCCCATTTTTAGACCCGTTCCACAGCTGAGTTGTTGCAACTTGGCTCTGATACCACTAAATGTAACACCCCAAGCCCGGCCCAGACGTTATGGCCAGATCTGACATGTCACATGAACATACGACTAGGTATGCATTTGTTGGTTTAAGTGATTGGGGTGGTCTTTGTAAAAACAGCGGTTGAATGAAAAGTCAGTTTATCAATCTTTAGGCTATCCATTTGTTGTTCTTGTTGAGTCTTGGAAATCGTTCATTAATTTTGAAAACCCGCGTAGCCTAACACTAGCAGTTTCGACATAGTATAAATATAATCAGAAAATAAAACCATAGCGGAAAAGAAATTTAAATAGCGGCCTTATTACAACTTAAAACCCAAAAATCAAATCAGAATAAAAAATAATAAAAATAAGCTAACTTAGAAAAACCAACTTTGCAGATGATGTGGCCACTCCGAATCTCTCACTGCTCCAAGCCCACTATGGTTGGGGATTTCTTGCGAGAGATGAAAATAAAGGGTGAGTTCGGTGGCGAGTGTGTAACATAACCCAACCATAGCCCAAAAGCAGATCAAACCTCGAGTCAAACTTATCTGGGCCTTGGCCTAGTATAGAAATCGAGAATGAAACCCATAGGCCCATAGCGAGATCTTGAACAAATATTTCATGAATGCAAATCCCAACCCGAGCCATCCATAACACCCCGTACCAGCCTTACACCATGTGGGAGACCGCTCGACCCACCCAACCACTACACACCACGAAATTGCAGTGAAGTCCGGATATTGTGACGAAGTCACCAGATCTGAATATTGTGGCTAGGCCACGTATCAGATATATGTGGCGAGGCCACGGATTATAGCGAGGCCGCCGCGCTTCCTCCATCAATATAAACCCATGTCCCATGCAATGAAATAATATGTCATGGCATACGATACGAAATGTAACATCATGCTTTTCAAAAAAAAAGTAACCCTAGGGATAAAATCATAATTTTGCATGCATAAGGGTATTTCAGTAATTATTACCTATTGCTAACGTTTCATGCTTATTCTAACGTTTTCCAAGTAATCAGAAGTACTTACCTCATCTTTTTACCAAAGTGGGCCTGTTGGCCCCTTAGCCCGTTTTCGGCCCATTAAGCCCAAAAATACCGTTGTGCACGAAAATGCACACTTTGCACTCTAATCATCCAAATGCACCATATTCATTAACAATCGTCTCACGAAGGCCAGACGTCATGAGTTCTAAAATACCAAGTTTGGTATTTCGCTTTTACCGATTCGGTCTAAGGGAGGTGTCGTTTACACACGGTTGATGACGATTGATGACGATATCTCCCGCGATAATCCTACAATCGATCACTAACACATTAGACTTACTGAATTAACGATAACTAACAAAAATCCACGTCAACTAACCCAATCATCACACAAGTTAGTCATTTACGCACGAGGGGCAAAATAGTCATTTAACACCCTAGGGGCAAAATGGTAATTTTACCCCACAAGGGTATCTCGGTAATTCTACCCTACAGGGGTATTTCGGTATTTCTACCCTACAAGGGTATTTCGATAATTCTATCCTACAGGGGTATTTCAGTAATTCTACCCTACAGGGGTATTTCGGTAATTATACCTTACAGGGGTATTTTGGTAATTATACCTTACAGGGGTATTTCAGTAATTCTACCTTACAGGGGTATTTCGTTAATTCTATAACTTATCCACTTGGGCCTACGAACCCATTGTGAACACATGGCCCATTTCACCCATCATGACTGAAATAGCCGAATCCTCTTTGCTAGAGTAATGAGTAATACACACCTGTTAGGAGACTGCAGTTAATCCGCGCTCCAAACACTCTTAGCTGACGTCCAACCCAAACGAGCACGTCACAAAGCGAAAGGGATCAGCCAAGAAGGGTATGCCTACTCTCCTCATGGTTTGCTCTATTTAAAGCCAGCTCTCCATCCACTCTTATGTTAGCTTCCCGATGTGGGATCCCTCCATCACTAGAGTTTAAAACCAACACCAACTCTTGCCGTCCCAACATAGCAAAATAATCAACCTTTGCGTGCCAAAGGATTCGAACCAAATTCCTCTCACATGCCAACTCACGCCACCACCACTAGGCCATCAACTCATTTGTGTCATAAATCCAAATCATTAAACTTTAAAGCGCACCTACTTGCTTCCAGATTTATTGAAAAGAAAAACCAAAATATATTGCAAGAGCCAAGACTTGAACCTTGGACTTGCTTCCTCTATGGCGTCACTTCCTTATCCCATAAGTGGCGCCACCTTGCCACTACACCACGCTCCTTTTTGGGTCATCTTTTACCCCTTTACTCTTAAAAGCCCAAACACCAATTGCATCACCTGTTCATAAAATTAAAATTCCGAAGACTACCACGGGTTTAACTTAAGTTTGGGCCTTCCAAAGGCCCACTAACCTACTAAAATATATATTTTAATCAACTAGAACACACGCAAATTTTAAAAATCACAGAAACACAGAAAACCCAAAAATTGGGGCGTTGCATTATGAATCCAAACTAGTTAGATTCCTTACACTATATCAATGCAAACCGTAAGTACAATTGTTCTTCGCCTTTATGGATGATTTGGGGCATTTGGGTCAGCACCTAATTTAATAATATACTGGAAATTTGTAGCTAATTAATGATTAAATTCCATCATTTAATCAATTCATAACCTTTACCCGACAACTATGTCGAAATAACAAACTAGTTACCCTTAATTGCACTTACGCTTCACGATTTGTGGGGTTCGAATGGCCAATCGATCAAGAATGTTTTTCCCTAATTGAAATGGATTTAAAAGATAATTAGGAGGGATCAAGAACTCAAATTAATTCTGGAAAAATATAGGCAAGAACAAAGAAACAAAATAACCCCCTTTCTTGCACGTAGGCGCACACACCACCACCCATGGTGGCCAAAATTGGGGCTAAATTTTTAAAATTGTTTGAGATCTTAATAAAATCTGAAAAAATACCTTTGAGATAATTTAAAATCCCTAAAATTTCAGATCTAGAAATTTTTTCTTTTAATTGACAAGATTAATAAAAGATATTGAAGAGAAAAAAAAATCTTACCCAAGCTAGTTGAGAGAAACGACAATGGCACTTTTGTGGCAATGTTCAGGACCGATCTTGGGGTTCAAGATTTCAAATTTAGGGCTAATTTAGATGAAGATAAATGAAATCAGTAGAGCAAAGGGGATGGTGCACAATCTTGATGCAAAAAGAAGAAGAAAGAGATGATAAAATAGGAGGTGTAGGCGATGACAACAATGGGAGAAAGAAATAAAATTGAAGAGAAAAGAGGAGAGGAAGAGGGTGAACAACTACGGCAGGGAAAATTGATTTAAAGGCTGAAAAGTAAAATAAAAAGTTCTATTTATACTTAGGGTTCAAGGGTATGGATGGCACACACATTAAAAAAAAAAGGGATTTTGGAAAATGTAATTATTTTGCAAGGGAAAGGATTCGAACTTGGGACCTCAATTAATTTCTATGATTTCTCATAATTCTTTTAACCATTAGGCATTTTTTTAATTCCTAAAATAAGTTTGCAATACTTATTTTAAAAACAAGGCATGTCACATTCTATGCTTAAGGCAAAATTTGCAAAATAATAAAAATGATGCGAGAGAAGTGATTTGAACTTGGGTTTCAAGAAATGTTTCACTAACACTTAACCAACAAGCTGGTACCTTATTTATTTCATAAAAATGTATAGATAATCTAAAAAAATTAAGGCATGACCACTCTTTCTCGATTCACAAACCCGATTCTACTAACCCCTAATTTTTGGGATTCTACAGTTGTATTCAATTGTTGTTAAGTTTTAAAGATATACTATGTTCTTACTAAGCTCTATAAGCTTATTTGTTTTTGTGGGTTGTTTTGTAGATCGTTGTTTCTGACTTTTGGACAGATCAAACCTCAGCTCACACTATCCATCGATGTTGGTAGTTCTTGTATCTTTTTAGGCAGCGGCATGTATATGTGGCTATATAGGTTGTTTGATACAATATGTCAATATACTAAATCAAGTTGTTAGGTACTTTGTTAAGTTGTAAGTAGGAATCTCTTTTTCGTACAATTAGAATGGTATGAACACTTATGGATTGTTTCTGCTTGAGAATGAATTAGGTGCTATGTAAAAAATTGATCAATATTACATATTTAGTTGTTCATGCTAGATATAATTGTGGTTTATATGAAGGGTACATTGGTTGGTTGTTTTTAGGACATTAAAATGTTATGATATGTTAAGTTACTTGTGGTCTGAATTGTGGTACACTTTAAGATATATTGAGTTCATTATGTATGTTTACAATGTGGTAATGCATATGCTCAGATAAGTTTGTTTGATTGTGGTTGAGGTGCCTTATATGGCTTATTGGTTGAATGGATTTGGTCATTTGAATTGGTTAATTTTGTGACAGCCCAAAATTGACCCTAGTCGGGATGTGGTTTCGGGACCACAAAACCGAGGCATAAAAATAATTTAAAATTTATTTTGATGCCTATGATATGTGTTAATTTGTGTGTGACATTTTTGATGTTTCGATTTAGTGTTATAAATGCGAATTTCACTAGAAAGGACCTAGTAGTGAACTTTGAAAGTATGATGGGGAAATATGTGATGACTAGTTGCTCATGCATGCAAAAATAAGGGATTTGCATGTCAAATTCCCCCCCCCCCCAACATGAAGTGGCCGGCCATGGCAAAGAGAGGATGGGCAAAACATGTCATGAAACATGTTTTGTAGGTGCATTAGGGAGAAATAATAAACAAAGGTGTATGGGTAAGAAAAGAATGAAAAAAAAATGTGTGTGAGTGAGGTACTCCCCCATTGCCGTGAGTTGTAGAGAAGGAAAGAAAAAAATTTTGTTCATCCTTTCTTTGAGCCAAAACTAAGGAAGAAGGAGGATTTTTGCTTCATGCTTGGTTTGGAAGAGATCTAGAAGGAGATTTGGCTAAGTTTGCATCAAGATTAAGCTCAAGAGCTTAGAGGGCCACAATTGGACAAGGGGAAGGAGAAAGTGATCGAATAGCCGAAAAAGCCGTTTGACAACATCCGAGGTAAGTCCTCAAGAAGTGACCCTACTTGAATTATGTGAAATAAAGTATGGATGTGTATTGATTATTGATTATGTGTGCATGAGTATTTGAATTCTACCCGGCTAAGTCCCAAGGCGAATATGCTTGTGACTATAATTGCGTTTGAGCCTTAATAACTGAAAATGAAATATGTATGTCCAATGATAATTGATGTATGTGTTCATGGGAAATTGAATGATATCCGGGCTAAATCAAGACAATTATGCTGGAAATTATATCCGGGTTAAGACCAAGGCAATTGTGCTAGTGGCTACATCCGGCTAAGACCGAAGGCATTCGTATGCGAGACATTCTATCCGGGCTAAGACCCGAAGGCATTTGTGCACATGGTTATATCCGGTTATATTCTGAAGAATCTTGGGCTGGAGGTGAGTGTTGGTTGCTGTAATAAATTCAATGAGTACACTCAAAAAGCCCAAAGAATGAGGTACGTTTATATGTGCATTGGAAAGTCGACATGTTTGAGCAACATTAAGCTCAATCGACTAATGAATTTCAGTTATTGAATTGATTGATACTTTGTGAAATTATATAATGATGAAGTGTGAAGTAAGAATGTGTATTAATGAAATGATGCATTTGGCTATGTGAATGTATTGCTGTAATTAGAGTTGATTATATTCCTTGAGACTTACTAAGCATAAAATGCTTACCACGTTGCTTTGGCTCTCGCTTTTCTAGATTTCGCTCAAGCAATCGGATTTGGGATCGTTGAAGTCGAAGTCATCCACACTATCAAGCCTCCATTTTGGTATAAATTTTGGTTGAACTTGAGATGGCATGTATAGGACTACCCTTGTTGGTTAAATATGTTGTGATGTATATATGTACGGCCATGCGAAAATGGCTCGAAAAAGGAAGCATGAACTTAGACTATTTGTGGTTTGTATGTATATATTTGGTGTCATGATGTGGCTATGGATTGGAAATGGGAATGTTGGTCACATGATCAGCCATTGGCATGGTTAAAATGATCATATATGAACCTATGTATGGCAAGACTAGTTGGTTCATGGAGACTACCAAATAGGTAAGACCTACCTTAAAAACAGATGCTGCCAGCTGCAGTGACGTGAATGTGAAAAATCACCAAAATTTGTAGGAATGGTATTAAATAGTGAATAAGCTATGTAAATGAACCTTGATGAGTCTATTTTCATATGGAAGAAACGAAATGGTCATAGGAGTTACATGTTAAGAGATATTAAGGCTATTGTGAGACAGGGCCAGAACGGTTTCTGGGTCCCCTGTCGCAACTTTAAAAATTTACTATAAATTATCCAGAAATAATTAGGAGTCATGCCTTATATGTACAGATTCCATTTTGAGTCTAGTTTCATTAGAAACAAACGGCACCAGTGTTAAAGCCCTGTACAGAGAGATATTCAAGTTATAACGCGCGAAGGTCAGAGCAGTCGATCCCTGTAACATGGGTGACTTTAACTAATAAACTGTACCAATTGGCCCGACCAAAAATTCTAGAAATAAATCCATGGATGGATATATGAGTCTAAATTCAGGGAAAATTTACGAAACCAGTTTCTAAGTTTCGAAACTCGAGATATGATTTTTAAGGCGACAGTGACGCAGTTTTCCAGCCTGACTGGAAATGTCAAATTGGTGGGCAAAACATGTGAACTTGGCTTGTTAACCCCTCGTGTCCGACACCGGCGATGGTCTCGGGTTCGGGGTGTTACAATTTTAAGCATGTTTTGGTATGTGTTTGATGCATTGGTCATAGGGGTAAATTGCTCGTAGGTACACGTTTTGCTTGGTGATGAAAATGGCTTGATTTTAGCCAATTTCGTGTCCACAAGGCCTAAGACACAGGCGTGTGTCTCAGTCATGTGTCCCTTATAGGTTTTAAAGACATTCAAGTAAGGTAGTGTCCCTTGTAGGTTTTAAAGACATTCAAGTAAGGTAGTTACACGGCCTAAGGTAGTTACACGGCCTAGCACACAGACGTGTGAAGCCATTTCGAGAGTTACATGGCTTGGCACACAAGCGTGTGTGGCTTTGTCGTGTGACCCAACGTAGAGAGTTACATGGGCACGGATAGAGGCTGGGACATGGTCGTGTGTCCCTATTTTGATTGTTACACGGCCTGAGATGTAACACCCCTAACCCATATCCATTTTCAGAGTAGGGTTATGAGGTATTACCAATCAATACACATCATTTAACATAAATAACTCATACATATATGCATTCATACTCAAATACCATTTAATCACAAACACATTGTCCCTTACAAGGGCCTACAAGGTCGTACACATGTTTCAAAAGTGATTCGGGACTAAACCGTTAACATATGAAAAATTTGGAAACTTAGAAAAATTTCAACCATGCAGGGGTCACACGCCTGTGTGAATAGGCTGTGTGCCTCACACGGCTCCAGACATGTCGAGTCTCAAGCAACGTCGAAACAGGACATACATACTGACTTGTATCACACGGCCAGGACAAGCCCATGTGCCAGGCCATGTGAAAACTGGAGGTATACTGACTTGGCCACACGACCAACCACACGCCCATATGTTTAGGCCGTGTAACTCACTAACTTGATTTCTAAGCTTCATCAGGGGACACATGCTCGTATACCATGATCGTGTGTCGCACACGGCTAAGACACACACCCTTGTGGACAAAAATAGGCCATTTGCAAGACCAATTTGCCACCCCAACTTCAATGTAATTATACAATGCAAAATGTACAACTTCCATGCACAAAGGGTAGCCAAAATCAATCCCAATTCATGCACAATTCATGGTATACAAATATATATCACCTACTCAAATATATACCAAAACAAACCATCTCACAAGGCATTATAACATCATACGAAAGTCATTAACAACCATTTCTAATAGCCAAACCCATATCAATATTAACATCATTCACAAGCCAAATCTCATGGCTATGATCACAACCAAAATACCACATGTAGCCTATACATGCGATATACCATAAATGTATAATTCAAAAATACCAACTTAGATGTTTGATAGTGCAATGATGTTCCCGATGACTTCCGGATCTGAGCTAGCCTTGATTCACTATAAAACATAGAAAAAGAACACGAAGTAAGATTCATAGCTTAGTAAGCTCGTATGTGAATAACCTAATTCATCAAATAAATGAAAATCATCCAATTACACATGACAAAACGATATACACATTAACTACAAGCCTTTCGCATGTCTCAAAACTTGATCAAATATAAACTCATCGAACTGTCACTATTTAAAACTTGAATAGGTTTTGCACATACCTATATCGCAACGTACTAACATCTTTCTCAACCACATCATTTGATTACCTGTTGAACCATTCGAAATAGAAATCAGATACTCAGAAGTCTCATATGATAAGTACCTATACCATGGCAGCCAAATCAAGGTAACTTATCCGAAGAACTATTATCATGGCCCGAAGCCAAGTCATCCGATATGCATGGACCGAAGCCAAATTGGTAAAATACGCATCCGAAGTGCTAATATAATATCCCAAATCCAACTCAATGAATCACTTACTAACATGTCTATAGTATCCAAAATATTCTTAAGGTTCAACCGGGCTTTCACACTATTCATTTCTATCATCGAATGCATTCGTAGAGTCGTTTTCACAATATATACATTATCCATAAATTTTTTTTAACGATTTATGCAATATTAAAGCATTTTAACATACATTTATAATGTAATCATTGCATACAAACTTACCTTGAGTATGAAAACGGTGAAATGAGTCAATTACTCAATGATCTTGCGTTTCCCCCGATCTAATTCCAGATTCCTCTTTTCTTGATCTAAATATATTCAAAATTAACTTATTTAATCAACAATTCATTCAATTTAGTCCAAAACATACATTTAGGCCTATTTTCACATTAGTCCCTAAGCTTTCACACTTTTAACAATTTAATCCCAATTTCACAAAACACAAAATTCATGTTTTGTTTTATTTAATTAACCATAATAACCATTTTACCATTTTAACCTTTGTAATTAAATATAAAAATCATATAATCCATTCCCATTACCGTCCACTAATGCTATTAATGGGCTAATCACCATGCAAGTACTCATTCATTTCATTTCTATAGTCATTTACTTCATTTAACTTATAGAACTCATATTTTATGCTTTACGCGGTTTAGTCTTTTTCACCGAATTAAACAGTCAAACGGTAAAATGTCTTTACGAAACTTTCACCCAATAATTCTATCATGTTGTATACCTTAATAAAATAATAAAATAAATATTTTGACTTCGAATTTGTGGTCCCGAAACCACTATTCTAATTTGACCAAAAACGGGCTGTTACAACTCTCCCCTTAGGGATTTTCGTCTTCGAAAATCTTACCAGTGAATAGGTTCAGGTATTGCTTTCTCATAGCATCCTCAGGTTCCCATGTAGCTTCTTCAACCCCGTGTCTATGCTATAATACTTTCACTAATGCGATTCTCTTATTTCTCAACTCTTTCATCTCACGAGCTAAAATTCGAATAGGTTCTTCACTGTATGATAAATCTGACTGTATCTCAACTTCAGTGGGAGAAATAACGTGCGAAAGGTCTAATCGATATCTTCATAGCACCGATATGTGAAATACATTATGTATCTTTTCTAACTTAGACAGTAAGGATAGCTGATCTGGCATTGGCCCAACTCGCTCAGTAATCTCATACGGTCTGATAAGTCACGGACTCAATTTCCCTTTCTGACCAGACTACAATATCTTTTTCCATGGCGACATTTTCAAAAACACTTTATCCCCGATTTGGAACTCAATATCTTTCTGTTTCAAATCTGTGTACGATTTCTACCAATTCGAAGCTGCTTTTAAACTATCACAAATTACTTTCACTTTTTCTTCAGTCCCTCTGATCAGATCAACCTCGCAAATTTTATTTTCGCTGAACTCACTCCAGTACAACGGTGTTCGACATTTACAACTGTATAGAGCTTCATACGGTACCATCTTTATACTTGATTGGAAGCTATTATTGTAAGCAAATTCAATTAGCGATAGATATTTCTCCCAGCTACCTTCAAACTCAAGAATGCAACAACGCAACATATCCTCAAGTATCTGAATAACTCGTTCGGATTGACCATCCGTTTGCAGGTGAAATGCAGTGCTAAAATGTAGATTTGAACATAAAGCTTCTTGCAATTTCTTCCAAAATCACAAAGTAAATCTTGGATCTCTATCTGAAACAATAGATAGGGGAACACCATGTAATCTCACAATTTCAGAAATATACAACTCTGCTAATTTATCGAGTGAGAAATCTGTATGTACCGGAATGAAATGAGCTAATTTCGTCAATCTATCAACAACAACCTAGATCGCATTTTTCTTTTTCAAAGATAAGGGAAAACCCAATACGAAATCCATTGCTACTCTATCCCATTTTCACTCAGGAATCATAATAGGCTGTAATAAAAATGACGGCACTTTATTCTTAGCTTTGACTTGCTAACAAATAAAACATTTTGAAACAAATTCTGAGATATCTCACTTTATGTTGTGCCACCAATAAAGCTGTTTCAAATTGTTATACATTTTCGTGCTTCTTGGATGTACTGATAAACAACTACTGTGTGCTTCGTTTAGAAATTTCCAAATAAGCTCAGAATTTCTCGGTATACATATTCTATCACGAAACATCAAATAGTCATTAGGCCCTATTTGAAACTCTGAATCAGAAGTCGACTCACACTAAGCTTGTTTTGTTTGCAATTCATTATCAAATTTTTTAACCTCACAAATTTGCTGTAGAAATAACGGTCTCACTTTCAACTTGGCTACTATCAAACCGTCAAGCTAATTGTGTGTTCAAAGAACGTAAAGCAAATAAGGACTTTCGACTTTAAGCATCAACAACTACGTTCCCTTTCCTCAGATGACATTCAATCGCTATTTGATAGTCTTTTAGCAATTGTAACAAATTCAAATCTTTCTGAGTCATCAGATATTTCAAGCTTTTGTGATCAGTATAAGTATGACATTTCTCACCAAACAAGTAATGACGTCAAATTTTCAATGCGAACACTATCATGGCTAACTCTAGATCGTGCGTCAGATAATTCTTTTCGTGCAGCTTCAACTGTCTCGAGGCATAACCTACAACTTTGCCTTCTTGCATCAAAACACAACCCAGGCCATTTAACGATGCATCACTGAAAACTATGAATTCTTTACCTGACTCAGGCTGAACTAACACTGGTGCCTCTGTCAATAATACTTTCAACTACTCGAAGCTCTATTCACACTTTTCTGACCACTCAAATTTAACATCTTTTTGAAGCAATCGTGTTATCGGAGTCGCAATCATCAAGAAGCCTTTCACAAATTGTCTATAATAGCTGGCTAGTCCCAGAAAACTACGGACTCCAGATACATTTCTTGGAGGCTTCCATCCTATAATCGCAAAAATTTTGCTAAAGTCAACTCGGATACCTGCTACTAAGACTATATGTCCCAGAAAACCAACCTTTTGTAACCAAAACTCACATTTTCTGAACTTAGCAAATAACTGTTTATCTCTTAAAGTTTGTAACATGATTCTCAAATGCTCGGCATGCTCCGATTCATCATGAGAGTAAATCAAAATGTTATCAATAAACACAACAACGAATCAGTCTATGTACGGCTTAAAAATCTGGTTCAACAAGTCCATAAAAATAGTAGGTGCATTTGTTAGTCCAAAAGGCATAATAGGAAATTCGTAGTGTCCGTACCCTGTTCTAAATGTAGTCTTTGGCACATCTGAGTCTTTAACTCGCAACTGGTAATAACCCAATCCAAAATGAATTTTTGAAAACACTGTGGCCCCTTTTAACTGATCAAATAAACCATCTATTTGTGGCAAAGGGTATTTATTTTTTATTGTCACTTTATTGAGCATCAGATCATTAGATCTGATTACAATAGTCTCATTATTCTGACATTTCAATTCAATTGCCTTTCGTCTACAATCCACTATAGCATCATGCATCGTTAGCTAATCCATACCCAAAATCATATGAAATTCATCGAATGTCAACAACATCAGATTAGCCAAAAAATAGAAATCTCGATACATTAACAGAAAATTCTTGCAGAATTTATCAACCAAAACACATTTGCCTAAGGATTTTGACACTCTAATGAAAAATTCAGTAGACTCTACAGGGAATGTAACACCCCAAACCTAGCCTAGACGTTATGGCCGAATCTGACGTGTCACATTGAAGCGTTTTTCGAAAACCATGTTTCCATTGAAAACCCTTCTTACCATTTAAAACCTCTGTTTACGTTGGTTTATTTTGTAAAACGTGGTTCACTAGAAAGTTATTCCTATTTAAAACAGTGTTTGTTGTGGAAGCTTAATTTAAAATAGTCGATTTACGAAAACATGATGTTTAAAAGTTTAGTTGCAAAAATGTAGTGTTTTGAAAACAGTTATTGTTTTGGAAAATCGTGATCTACTTCTAACAAATATCAAACATAGTAAATAAAATCCCCAAAGTTTAAAATAAAAACCAGAGAGGCCTTATTACAAACCAAATCGAAATTAAAGTACTGAGAAGCAAATAAATGTAGTAGATAACAAAAGCAGCTGTGTGGCCATCTCTGAGTCCATCGCAGTACCAATCCTCCTAATGTAGGGGAGTATCTAAACAGTTAAAAATGGGGTGAGTTTACAAAAACTCAGTGTGTAATCCTCTAGCATTTAAACAGTCAGTCAAAACTAGAATTTAGAACCAATCTGGGCTTGAGCCATATTCAGTAACAAAACAGTTCAATTCAGAAAATATGTGGGCCAAAGCCCGATTCATTAGCTTTTGGGTCTCAACCCATCATAATATTAATTGGGCCTAGCCCATCTCAGAATCAATATCAGTTGGGCCTAGCCCATATCAGAACCATTATATGTTGGGCCTAGACCGTTTCAATTTCAAACCCATAGGATTAATGCATGATAACCAATCCAACCCTGCACTTGCCTCCATCCAACCCTGCACTACCTATAGGGAATAAATCACCCACGTCATCCTTACACTTACAGTGTTAGCACCAGTTGCGGCACTAACTAGAGTCGTAGAAAAGTTACTAATATCAGAATATGTGGCACAACCACCAATACAGTTTCTTTCTCCATTACAATATCCCAATCCCAAGCAGTATGTCATGTATGCAGAATGTCATGCACAAAATCAGTCATACAAATATCAAACAAATCAGTCATTTACCCTCGAGGGGCAAAATAGTCAATTTACCCTTTAGGGGTATTTTGGTCATTTTACTAATTTTGGGGTCCCAGTATAGATTACGACCTCATAGGTGGTCTGCTGTTGCCTCGAGCGACCCAGGTAACCTATATGGTCAAAATGGTGTAAATGGGCCCAAGACCCATTACTCGGCCCAAGTGGGCCCACATGCTCGTGTGGCCCAATTAGCCCAATTTTAGTCACGGCTATGCGAACACAATAGCCTAGTTCATAATTTGTCACTTACCTTAGATTTTACCCGTGTGGGGCCCACGATATCATTTGGCCCACATAGCCCATTTCGGCCCATCGAGGCCCAGAATAACCCCAGTATACAAGAACGCTCGTGGTGGCCTGAACAGTCTATCGCACTTGATCTGTGGGATCAGTTTACCACATGAGCGATCGCACGCTCATGAGGCCTCAAATGCCAAAGTTTTGGCTTTTCGGCTTTTGCCGATTTCCAACAAAGAGGGGCATGAATACACACCTGATTGTGAAACTTTGCGAAAATCCTTTGAGCAACAACCTACATCATTCATGGCATTTAATTAATCTCTTTGCCATAAGGGTCAACAACCACTTACTATCAATTAAGGAGAAACAGATTACATTCGGCCTAAGCCCCAAGGTAAAATATGGCTTTGCATTTACCTTAATGGGAGAGAGGTTCGATTACTACCCAAACAGAAGCACTTCTTCACTCCACTGGAACTCTATTGATTTTTCAGAACCTTGCAAGACCGTAACCACAACACCAATAGCAGACACAAAAGAAAACGGCCAACAAGAAAATAGGAAAACCGATAGAAGGTTAAGAAAAGGAAAGTGAATCAATTGGTTAGGAGAAAACCCAAGGAAACAAAATATAGAGGCAGAGGAAAACTATATTCGACCAAGAACCAAAAAGGATTTGGAGAGGAGAAGAAAGGTAATTGAGGAATGTAGTCAACTTGCTTGTGAGAAAAGGAAATAAAAGTTTAGCTAATCAAGGAACAACATACCAAGGAAGATAATACTGAGAGCGAGAGGGAGAAGAAATCGTTCAAGAGAATGTACTTGAAAGGTAATAGAGAAGTAAAGAGTCACACAAAACTGCCCAAATGGTCACACTTGAATTCAAATACACTTACAAAAGGAGAAAAGAAAGGTACCAATTCGGCAGTAAATGCCCCAAAATCGAATTTTCACAAAGAGAACAACTCCTAAAATTCTCCAATTGCCAAAAACTGCACACAAAGGCACCCTTAGCCGAATTTGCACACACTAGTTCCTTATTCGGCTACAACACTCTCCAAGTTTGAAATTCTCCAATTGCCAACTCTACCTCTCTCACCTCATGGGAATAAAATAAATGTACCTTGCAAATAATGGGATTCGAACTCAAGATCCCTTTCCACCATAATGACGCCACAACTATTACACTACATGCTTGCTTGTGATAAATTTTAACGACTAATATTTATAAGGCCTACAAGGTAAAGCCAAGGTTCACTTAAGGGGAAAACTAAAATTTTACTAAAGCCTAGATTTGAACCCAAGACTTCTCAGACATACCCAAACACACCCAATTCACTTAACCACCACACCAAGCATGCAATTCGTGTCACTTTCTTACTCAACTAAAATATTTATAACCCATCTACTAACAGTTCCCACGCTCAAGGCCCAATACTTCTAGGCCCAGAATTCGGGGCGTTACAACTCACCTCTCCTTAAAGGAATTTAGTCCCTGAAATTTCCAACTGTTAAAATAGTCTCAAAACATGGATTACAACACTACGCTCCTGCTACTCACTCTAATTCCAATTTAAATAAATAGAAAACTATGGGTAAAGTATGTACCAATATTCACATTCGGAGCATCTCCATCCTCTAGACGATGTGCTGTGTAGACCAAAGCTGGCTGCCTCGCCTCTGCATGACCCATAACCCTGCCTGATGCTCCAGACCACGGCCCATTCCATTACCATGGCCTCTCAGTGGCTGTTGATCACCCCTCAGTGGTTGTACATTACCCATACTTGTAGCTCACGCAAAATTCAGTTTCCGAGGACACTTTTTGAAACAGTGCTCCATTGATCCACACCTTAAACAGGCTCTAGCCATTTTCCAGCACAAGCCAAGATGACTCTCCCACAATCTGCACAAGGCTGTGATCCAATAATAGCAACAGGGGCTTCAACTGGAATTGGCCCATCAACTCTGGCCTTTTTCTTAGACCTATCAAATGAACCTAGGTGCTCTGAATCCCTCTTACATCCACCTCTTTCCCTTTCACGGTTCTAGCACTCCATGCGCTTCACCTCCTCGGCGATCTTCGCCTTTTCCACTAACGCAGCAAAATCTTATTCCCTCTGTGGAGCTATCAAAACCCGAAGACTATCTTTAAAGCCGTCCTCAAAATAAACACAGTGCTTATAATTTGTTGCCGCCATTCCACGAGCATAGTAGCTAAGTCGTAAGAACTCCACCTCGTATTTTTCCATAGATTTATCCCCTTGAGTCAAGTTCAATAACTTCCTTCATCGAGCATCCACGTAACTAGCGCTTACATACTTTCCTTGATATGCAGACTTGAAGCAATCCCAAGTTAACGTGTCAGGTTGAGTACCCTCTTTCACTGTAAGCCACCGCTGATAGGCTTCGTCTCGCAGCAAAGACACTACACCTTTTAGCTTCTGCTCAAGGGTACAGTCAAGGTCATCCATTATCCTTTTTGTGGCCTAAATCCAATATTCAGCCCTATTAGCTGCTACTCCAGCAATACCTCTAAAAGTCTCAGCTCCATTTGACCGTCTCAGCTCCATTTGACCGAAGTCGTTCTATAATTGACCCACGGCCCGCAGTACCATTATTGGGCCCAGCGACCCTTTCCAGAATCCTCAACATAGCTTGAGATAGAGCATCATCCTCAGCTACTCGATCGTAAAATCTAGTTTCAGTTATAGGTGAAACCGGTGCTTCCCTACCTTCAGCATTAGGCATGTGGCCCAATGACGATGTGTAATGCCCCAAAAATCCCGAAATCCAAAAATCTCGAAATCTTGATTTTTTCTTTTTGTGCTTAATAATTCCGGTTAAGTGCTAATTACGCAAAGGTAGGTCTTGGTCAAGGTTTGAGTTTGAATTAAGGGGTAGAAGAAATTAAAAGTTAATTATTAAAAGAATCAGGGTTGGGAAGTAGTTGGGCTTTTAAATAAAGATTGGGGAAAATAGCAGCAAAGAGCCTAGTAGAGGAGTGGCTAGGTGACGCCACCAAGAGTGTAGAGAGGTAGAGTTAATAGCTAGCAATGAGGTCCAAGGTTCGAATCCTAGCTTAGTGTTTTTAGAAGTTTAATTTTGACCTTCTAAAAGGATGGAAGTGGCGTAAAAGTTGACTCCAAGGGAAGTGTTCAGGAGAGAAAATTAAGGAAAGGATCAAGGGGTTATTAGGGAGAAAAAAAAGGAGATGAGAAGGGAGAAGTGATAGAGCCGAATGGGGAATTGGGCATGGGAAAATTCGGCTATAAGGCTTATAAATAGGTGCCAAATGCTAGGGTATGAAGCTAATATCGAATTTCATTTACCCTGTTACTAGAAACTCTTTTCTCTAAAAGCCAAAAACCCTCTTCTTTCTTTTCTTTTTCTTCTTCCTCTACCTCATTGCTGACTTTTCTTTATTTTTCCTTGGAGTTGAATAACTCTCTTTTACCATACAAATCACACGGGCAGAAACCTCCTTGGCCGAATACTCTTGGTGCCGCCAGTACCCTTTCTAATCGGTCAAGCCTAGTGTAAGTGCTTTGTTCTCATAATTGGGTTTTTCTAAGTATTGATTATACAGTCCCTCACTTCTTCTAATTGCTTTTGGGTAGGAATAGGTAATGAATCTTAGTCCTTGAATCTTTACCGATTTACTCCTCTGGTGAGAGACTTTGGTAAGTGCTTTTGATCTTGGTTGGTCGAATGTTCATAGTTAAGATAAGGGGACTTATTTTGGATACGAGTCATCTATTATTTCGGTTTAATAGTTAATATTAATACAGATCTAAGAAGTACGTGATCAAGGAGAAACTATTTGGGATTTGTGTTCAAGGCAAGGTTAAGGTGAGATTTCGGCTTTTGGAAAGGTATTCGATAAGTATGTAAGATTAATCTTTGAGTGATATCGACTATAGGTTTTGTAACACCCCAAAATCGGCCTGGAAGTTTGGCTCGAATCTAGCGTGTCACATTGAAGTGTTTTTCGAAAACCATGTTTCCATTAAAAACCCTTCTTAATAATTAAAAACTTATACCCTTTTTAAACCTTGTTAGAAAACCTCAGCTGAAAAACATTCTTAACAACTTTGTAAAAATCTTGGCAGTTGTAAAAGTTTAATTTAAAAACAATTATGGATATGTGATGTTTTCAACAACAATAGTTGCTTTGGAAAACCGTGTCCTAATACTAGTAATTAGAAGAACAATAAATAAAATTCCAAATTTGAAATCCAGAAAATTACAACGGCTTTACTACAACCCACATAAAAACATTTAAAAGTAATAATCAAAACTGTAACATAAACAGTGTGTGTGGCTTCCTCCGAGCCCCTCGTAGCTCCGATCCGTCTAAGGCTAGAAATTACCTGAAAGGTTAATAAACGGGGTGAGTTTATGAAAACTCAGTGTGAGATCCCTTACCATATGAAAGGAACAGTCAGTCACTTAAAAATATTAAAAGTCTGGCCCCAGCCCTACTTACAGTTTCAGTATCAATTGGGCTTTAGCCCATTATAACAGACAGTACCAGATAGGCTTTAGCCCATTACAGAATAAGAAACATTATCAGAACTAGAATCAAAATGAGAATCAGAATTAGAATCGGTGGCGTAATCGAATCGAATTAGGTGATGAATCGAAATCGATGTCGTGTAATGTAATCGTAATCGAATGTGAATGCAATCCCAACCCAATCCAGCTGTATACACCCCCGTACCAACCTTACACCATGTGGGGAGACAACTCGACCCACCTATTCGTTACACACCATAGAATTTGTAGCATGGCTACCAGAACAAATATTGTGACAGAGTCACTAGATATAGATATTGTGGTAGAGCCTCCAGAACAGATATTTGTGGCATAGCCACCAGAAATAGATAATGTGCTTAACAGAATACGTGGCACAAAGGCATCGATAACTGCATTATGTAAGGCACATAGCTCTCAACTAGAGTAACATAACCGGCACATAGCCCTAGGTAAATGTGATCGACACAGAGTCGTCAACAATCATATATTGGCACATAGCCTTAGGCAAATATGTTTGGCACATAGCCATAATTAGGTTGGCACAGAGCCATATGTAGGTTGGCGCAAAACCATAATCAGAATAATTGGCTTTAAGCCATTGGTAGTTGTATCATGTTAGGCACATAGCCATCAGCGACGTTAATATAGTCGGCACACAGCCTCAGGTAAATATGATCGACACAGAGTCATCAATAATCATATATTGGGCTTAAAAGAAATCGGTGGCTCCACATTCATCAAGCAACCATGCGATCCTAACAGATCAGATCTTCTTCCGTACAAAATCCCAACCCATGCAACATGTCATGTATGCAGAATGTCATGCCCATATTTGAATCAAACAATCACAGTCAAGTCATTCATGTCACCAACATATATTCACAATCAAATCTGTCAACCATACAGTCCAAGTCAGTCACTTGCCCATAAGGGCAAAACAGTCATTTAACACACTAAGGGCAAAATGGTAATTTTACCCTTCAAGGGTATCTCGATAATTCTACCCTACAGGGGTATTTCGATATTTCTACCCTACAAGGGTATTTCGATAATTCTACCCTACAAGGGTATTTCGGTAATTTTACAAATCGAGGCTATTTTAGTAATTTTACAATCGACGGTATTTCGGTAATGTTATAAACCGGGGGTACTTTGGTCATTTTACAACTGGGGGTATTTCAATAATTTTAGTAAACTAAAGTATTGTAAATAAGGATAACAATACGAATGGGCCTAAAGCCCTTCTCGGCCCAAATGGGCCCACACGCTCGTGTGGCCCTTTTAGCCCAAATCTAGCCACAGATATGAGATTCACCTAGCCTAGCCTAATATTTACTACACAATCAAACAACTTATCCAATTGGGCCCGTAGGCCCATTGGGTCCATATGGCCCCTTTCGGCCCATCGCGGGCCTAAGTAGCCATCCTACAGCTAGAGTAGTGAGAAATACACACCTGATAGGAGACTGGAGTTAATCCGCGCTCCGAGCACTCTTAGTCGACTCCCAATCCAAACGAGCACGCCATAAAGCGAAAGGGATCAGCGAAAAAAGGTACCTTTACTCTCTTCATGGCTCTCTCTATTTAAAGCTAGCTTCGCATCCACACTTATGTTAGCTTCCCGATGTGGGATACCTCCATCATCAGAGTTTAAATTCAACACCAACTCTTACCGCCCCCTGTTAGCAAAATAAATGCTCTTTGATTGCCATGAGTTTTGAACCCTGGACCTCCTTGCCAACTCTATGACGCAAACTTCCTGCCTCTTATGTGGCGCTACTTTGCCACTAGACCACAAGGCTTTTTGTGGCACAATTTCCCCAACAATATTCTTAAGGCCTACCTACTACATCCAGGGTTTGATTCACCTTAAACCAAATTTTTTGCTAGAGTCCGGTTTGAACCGGGACTTCTCCAACACTTCTCAAAGACACTTAACCACTAAAACAAGCCTTTATTAACGAAATTTACATGCACAACAAAGTATTATAAGCTGCCTTCAACCGCTCCCATGCTCAAGGCCCAAAACTTCTAGGCCCAAATTCAGGGTGTTACAACTCTACCTCCCTTAAAGAAATTTCATCCCCAAAATTTCCATCTAACAGGGTAGTCGTGTAACAGCTACCCCACTACGCTACCGCTGCGCACTCTGATCCTACTATCACTATCACACTTCAACTGGAACTTGAAACATCTCATACATACGACACTTATTCACTGAAGCAAACACATATTTATCACACATATATACAATTTCTATATCCAAACATCACATCCACATAAACTAAATACCAAATTTATATTCTGACCAATATCTAAGGAATCCACAGTATTTCAATTTCTAAACAGAAAAAAGTATTCAGAAGACTTACAGATTCGGTGCCAGAGACTCGGTGTGCCACAATTTTTAAGAGAAATACTTGAAACAGATCACATGGCTGAAAATAATTTTCTAAATTTCAACCTTTAAAAACCCAATCCACAGCCGAGTTGTTGCAACCCAGGCTCTAATACCACTAAATGTAACACCCCAAACTCGGCCTGGAAGTTTGGCTCGAATCTACCGTGTCACATTGAAGTGTTTTTCGAAAACCATGTTTCCATTAGAAACCCTTTTTAATAATTAAAAACTTATACCCTTTTTAAACCTTATTAGAAAACCTCAGCTAAATAGCATTCTTAACAACTTTGTAAATATCTTGGCAGTTGTAGAAGTTTAATTTAAAAACAATTACGGATACGTGATGTTTTGAACAACAGTAGTTGCTTTGGAAAACCGTGTTCTAATACTAGCAATTAGAAGAACAATAAATAAAATTCCAAATTTGAAATCCAGAAAATTACAACGGCTTTACTACAACCCACATAAAAACATTTAAAAGTAATAATCAAAAGCAGTAACATAAGCGATTGTGTGTGGCTTCCTCAAGAGCCCCTCGCACTCCGATCTGTCTAAAATGGAAATTACCTGAAAGGTTAATAAACGAGGTGAGTTTATGAAAACTCAGTGTGAGATCCCTTACTATATAAAAGGAACAGTCATTCATATAAAAGAATTAAAAGTCTGGACCCAGCCCTACTTACAATTTCAGTATCAATTGGGCCTTAGCCCATTATAACAGACTGTACCAGATAAGCTTTAGCCCATTACAGAATAAGAAACATATTAGAACTAGAATCAAAATAAGAATCAGAATCAGAATCAGGTGGCAGAATCAGAATCATAATTAGGTGACAGAATCAGAATCAGAATGTGAATGCAATCCCAACCCAATCCAACCGTATACACCCCCGTACCAACCATACACCATGTGGGGAGACAACTCGACCCACCTATCCGCTACACACCACAGAATTTGCAGCATGGCTACTGAGCGGATATTGTGACAGAGTCACGGATCTGAATATTGTGGCGAGCCTCCAGAATAGATATTTGTGGCATAGCCACCAGAAACTGATAATGTGGCAAAGCCACTTAACAGAATACGTGGCACAAAGCCATCGATAACTATATTATGTTAGGCACATAGCCCTCAACTAGAGTAACATAACCGGTACATAGCCCTAGGTAAATGTGATCGACAAAGAGTCGTCAATAATCATATATTGCCACATAGCCTTAGGCAAATACATCCATAATCAGGTTGGCACACAGCCATAATCAGGTTGGCACAAAGCCATATGTAGGTTGGCACAAAGCCATAATCAGAATAATTGGCTCTAAGCCATTGGTAGTTGTATCATGTTAGGCACATAGCCTTCAGCGACGGTAATATAGTCAGCACACTGCCTCAGGTAAATATGATCGACACAGAGTCAGCAATAATCATATATTGGGCTTAAAAGAAACCGGTGGATCCACAGTCGTCAAGCAACCATGCGATCCTAACAGATCAGATCTTCCTCCGTACAAAATCCCAACCTATGCAACATGTCATGTAAGCAGAATGTCATGCCCATATTTGAATCAAACAATCACAGTCAAGTCATTCATATCACCAACATATATTCACAATCAAATCCGTCAACCACACAGTCCAAGTCAATCACTTGCCCACAAGAGCAAAACAGTCATTTTACACCCTAGGGGCAAAATGGTAATTCTACCCCACAAGGGTATCTCGATAATTCTACCCCACAGGGGTATCTCGATATTTCTACCCTACAAGGGTATTTCAATAATTCTACCCTACAAGGGTATTTTGGTAATTTTACAAATCGAGGCTATTTCAGTAATTTTACAATCGACGGTATTTCGGTAATTTTATAAATCGGTGGCACTTTGGTAATTTTACAACTGGGGGTATTTTAGTAATTTTAGTAAACTAAAGTATTCTTAACAGGGATAACAATACGAATGGGCCTAAAGCCCTTCTCGGCCTAAATGGGTCCACACGCTCGTGTAGCCCTTTTAGCCCAAATCTAGCCACAGATATGAGATTCACCTAGCCTAGTCTAATATTTACTACACAATCAAACAACTTATCCAATTGGGCCCGTAGGCCCATTAGGCCCACATGGCCCTGTTTGGCCCATCGCAGGCCTAAGTAGCCATCCTACAGCTAGAGTAGTGAGAAATACACACCTGATAGGAGACTGGAGTTAATCCGCGCTCTGAGCACTCTTAGTCGACGCGCAACCCAAACGAGCACGCCATAAAGCGAAAGGGATCAGCCAAGAAAGGTACATTTACTCTCCTCATGGCTCTCTCTATTTAAAGCCAGCTTCGCATCCACTCTTATGTTAGCTTCCCGATGTGGGATCCCTCCATCATCAGAGTTTAAATTCAATACCAACTCTTGTCGCCCACTGTTAGCAAAATAAATGCTCTTTGATTGCCATGAGTTTCGAACCTTGGACCTCCTTGCCAACTCTATGACGCCACATTCCTGCCTCTTATGTGGCGCTACTTTGCCACTAAACCAAAAGGCTTTTTGTGGCAAAAATTCTCCAACAATATTCTTAAGGCCTACCTACTACACCCAGGGTTTCATTCACCTTAAACCAAAATTTTTGCTAGAGTCTAGGTTTGAACCCAGGACTTCTCCAACACTTCTCAGTACACTTAACCACTAAAACAAGCCTTTATTAACGAAATTTACATGCACAACAAAATATTATAAGCTGCCTTCAACCGCTCCCATGCTCAAGGCCTAAAACTTCTAGGCCCAAATTCAGGGTGTTACAACTCTACCTCCCTTAAAGAAATTTCATCCCCAAAATTTCCATCTAACAGGGTAGTCGTGTAACATCTACCCCACTACGCTACTGCTGCGCACTTTGATCCTACTATAACTACCACACTTCAACTCGAACTTGAAACATCTCATACATACGACACTTATTCACTGAAGCAGATACATATTTATCACACATATATACAATTTCTATATCCAAAGATCACATCCACATAAAATAAATACCAAATTTGTATTCAGACCAATATCTAAGGAATCCACAGAATTTTAATTTCTATAAAGACAAAAGTATTCAGAAGACTTACGGATTCGGTGCCGGAGACTCGGTTTGCCATAGTTTTTAAGAGAAATACTTGAAACAGACCACGTGGTTGAAAATAATTTTTTGAAATTCAACCTTTGAAAACCCAATCCATAGCCGAGTTGTTGCAACCCAGGCTCTAATACCACTAAATGTAACACCCCAAACTCAGCCTGGAAGTTTAGCTCGAATCTAGCGTGTCACATTGAAGTGTTTTTTGAAAACCATGTTTCCATTAAAAACCTTTCTTAATAATTAAAAACTTATACCCTTGTTAAACCTTGTTAGAAAACCTCAGCTGAATAACATTCTTAACAACTTTGTAAAAATCTTGGCAGTTGTAGAAGCTTAATTTAAAAACAATGGCAGATGCGTGATGTTTTGAACAACAGTAGTTGCTTTGGAAAACCTTGCTCTAATACTAGCAATTAGAAGAACAATAAATAAAATTCCAAATTTAAAATCCAGAAAATTACAACGGCTTTACTACAACCCACATAAAAACATTTAAAAGTAATAATAAAAAATGTAACATAAACAGTGAGTGTGGCTTCCTCCCAGCCCCTCGCAGACTTCGATCCGTATAAAATGGAAATTACGAAGGTTACTAAGCGGGTGAGTTTACGAAAACTCGAGTGTGAGATCCCTTACTATATAAAAGGAATCGGTCATATAAAAGAATTAAAAGTCCGCCCCACCCTACTTACGATTTCAGATCAATTGGGCCTTAGCCCATTATAACGACAAGATGCAGATAGGCTTTAGCCCATTCTGAATAATAAACATTATCAGAACTAGAATCAAAATGAGAATCAGAATTAGAATCAGGTGGTAGAATCAGAATCAGAATTAGGTGACAAAATCAGAATCAGTATCAGGTAACAAAATTAGAATCAGGATGTGAATGTAATCCCAACCCAATCCAGCCGTATACACCCCCGTACCAACCTTACACTATATGGGGAGACAACTCGACCCACCTATCCGCTACACACCATAGAATTTGCAGCATGGCTGCCAGAACAGATATTGTGACAGAGTCACCAGATACAGATATTGTGGCAGAGCCTCCAGAATAGATATTTGTGGCATAGCCACCAGAAACTGATAATGTGACAAAGCCACTTTAACAGAATACGTGGCACAAAGCCATCGATAACTGCATTATGTTAGGCACATAGCCCTCAACTAGAGTAACATAACCGGTACATAGCCCTAGGTAAATGTGATCGACAAAGAGTCGTCAATAATCATATATTGGCACATAGCCTTAGGCAAATACGTTTGGCACATAGCCTTAAGCAAATACGTTTGGCACACAGCCATAATCAGGTTGGCACAGTGCCATATGTAGGTTGGCGCAAAGTTATAATCAGAATAATTGGCTTTAAGCCATTGTAGTTGTATCATGTTAGGCACATAGCCATCAGCGACGGTAATATAGTCGGTACACAGCCTCGGGTAAATATGATCGACACAGAGTCATCAAAAAATCATATATTGGGCTTAAAAGAAACCGGTGGATCCATAGTCGTCAAGCAACCATGCGATCCTAACAGATCAGATCTTCCTCTATACAAAATCCCAACCGATGCAACATGTCATGTATTCAGAATGTCATGCCCATATTTGAATCAAACAATCACAGTCAAGTCATTCATATCACCAACATATATTCACAATCAAATCCGTCAACCACACAGTCCAAGTTAGTCACTTGCCCACAAGGGCAAAACAGTCATTTAACACCCTAGGGGAAAAATGGTAATTTTACCCCACAAGGGTATCTCGGTAATTCTACCCTATAGGGGTATTTCGGTATTTCTACCCTACAAGGGTATTTCGATAATTCTACCCTACAAGGGTATTTCAGTAATTTTATAAATCGAGGTTATTTCAGTAATTTTACGATCGATGGTATTTCGGTAATTTTATAAATTGGGTGTACTTTGGTAATTTTACAACTGGGGGTATTTCAGTAATTTTAGTAAACTAAAGTATTCTAAACAGGGATAACAATACGAATGGGCCTAAAGCCCTTCTCGGCCCAAATGGGCCCACACGCTTGTGTGGGCCTTTTAGCCCAAATCTAGCCACAGATATGAGATTCACCTAGCCTAGTCTAATATTTACTACACAATCAAACAACTTATCCAATTGGGCCTGTAGGCCCATCGTGGGCCTAAGTAGCCATCCTACAGCTAGAGTAGTGAGAAATACACACTTGATAGGAGACTGGAGTTAATCCGCGCTCCGAGCACTCTTAGTCGATGCCCAACCCAAATGAGCACGCCATAAAGCGAAAGGGATCAGCGAAGAAAGGTACCTTTACTCTCCTCATGGCTCTCTCTATTTAAAGCCAGCTTCGCATCCACTCTTACCTTTGCTTCCCGATGTGAGATCCCTCCATCATCAGAGTTTAAATTTAACACCAACTCTTGCCACCCCCTGTTAGCAAAATAAATGCTCTTTGATTGCCACGAGTTTCGAACCCTGGACCTCATTGCCAACTCTATGACGCCACCTTCCTGCCTCTTATGTGGCGCTACTTTGCCACTAGACCACAAGGCTTTTTGTGGTACAATTTCTCCAACAATATTCTTAAGGCCTACCTACTACACCGAGGGTTTGATTCACCTTAAACCAAAATTTTGCTAGAGTCGAGTTTGAACCGGGACTTCTCCAACACTTCTCAGCACACTTAACCACTAAAACAAGCCTTCATTAACAAAATTTACATGCACAACAAAATATTATAAGCTGCCTTCAACCGCTCCCATGCTCAAGGCCCAAATTCTGGGTGTTACAGGTTTGGGCTAAGGAGATCGCATCACGCTTGCTTACAAGGTGTGTACATACACTGCTAGAACGACAAAAAAAATGTGCAAGTGTACTTAATCGCAACAAGTAATAAAGTGACAAGTAAATGCTGAGTTATCGTACCCACAGGGACTATAAAAGAATTATTTATGAAGTTAATTGTAAAACACTTTGGTGAGGTAAAAATAATTTGGCTTTAAAATATGGTTTAAAACTATTTAAAAACTAAGTAAATGATTAAAAATAAAACAAAGGTATTCTAATGCACAATTTCAAATAAGATTTAATCAAGGTAACATACTTGTGTTGGATTAATCATATCCCTTTAACTTAGAATTATTAAACTCATGTTTACATTGTTACGAATAAATCCACAGCAACCCGGTAATTTGCTAACTTATGAACAAATTTACATACAAAAATCCATTCATCTCTTGACATATCCCTATGTCAATTCAACCGACTAAACAGATTCTAGCAAGCAAACATGTTATTGCACATACATACTCATTAAATTGAATCAATCTCTTGCATATCCCTATGTTAATTCAAACGATTAATTAAATCTAATAAGCATATAAAATACTTTGTGAAGTAACAAGGCATCCCTACCTTGAAACAATTTAATCACAATAATCTTGCAAGGTATGCAAGGAAATAATATTGCCAGATACATTGCTAATTTACCCTTCTGCTACCTTAGAAGATTAAACATGCACTGATTAAGTACTGTGTCAATTAATTACAATTTCAATCTGTTTAAATAATTAATTCATTAATTACCTCACAGTCGTAACGCAAGAATAACTTGGGCATGATTTTACTTAACCAAGCAATTTACCGAGGCCTATAACAGCATAAACATCATTTTAACAATTCAAACAGGCAGAATATAATCAACCCAACACAAACATAATTTAAGCTGAATTGATTAAAATAACCATTTCAATAGCATAAATATTCATAAACATGTTCGTCAAAACAACAACAAAAATTAAAGAGTTAGGGAACAAGAGGCAAATCCGTTGTTTCTCTGTGGCTTGAGTAGTTGCTCCGTTCTTCATTATTTTTTGGCCTTGGCTATCAAGGTGGCTTATGAACACCTAATTGCTACTCCAAAGTGGCTGATAGAAGCCTCTTTCCCATGAGCAAAAATCGGCACCTGAACAAGAGGGAATGGAATGGAAAAAAATAAGAGAAAAGTGAGAGAGGGAATTAGAGAATGATGTGAAGTGAGTGATGCCCTGAATGATCAGAAAGGGGTGGCTTTTATAGCTGATTGTGGCTGCTAAAAATAGAAAATTCCAGCAGCCAAAGAGACCTCCATTGGCCGGCCACACACATGGCAAAGTTGAGAGTTTCAACTTTGGTATTTTAAGCTTGGGGCAAATCTACAAAGCCATAATTTAATTTGGAGTTTGAATGTAATTTAGAAGTCTTTTGAGGGCCTTTTTGCAAGCATATTTAATCAGCTAAAATGCTGATTTGGGTCAGCATATCGACGGTTCTGGGCTGCCCATTTAGTGGCTGGTTTGGTTCACTCAATTTGGCCCGACCAGTGCGGTTCAACTGGACCCTTTCTCCATAATTAATTAAAAATAATTTATTTAACCCACATTAAATGGGAATAAATTAAAATTAATTAAATTATGAATTAATACACATTTCTGGACCGTCCTAGTCTGGAAATTAAAGTGCCTTGATACTTCAAATTGCTTCTCGGTTTTGTGCTTTCAGCAGTTCCAGCCGAGCCAATTTTCGACCTTTGCACGAATCTGTCGAAAATAGTCAAAATTAATCAAAATTAAGTATAAAATTAAATAAATTCAACATGTTCATATTTTTAACATGATTTAATTATTTTATAATATTTAATTATTTTTTGACAAGAATTTAACTGGATTTGCATGAATTTAAGTAAAATTGGGTATGAAAAAGTATATAAATTTTTGTTTTTCCACACCCCCAAACTTAATTCATTGCTCGTCCCAAGTAATGCACAAATTTTGAAAAGAATCTCTTGGAAACACCTTTGAAAAATTCCTTCAGAACAAAATTTTTCCCAAAATTATGAGCTTAAAATACTTATGCTCAAAGACAAGAAGTCTGATAGTTATGCTACTTAAGTATACATATTTTTCTAATTAAATTCAACAACTTATAATAAAATGCTTTGGTAACAAAGACATGTTAACCCTTACCAATTTGATTTTTATTCCTTTATTCAAGACTAAGCTGCAATCATTAAGCTTAACTTATGTCTTCATATGTTGATCATAGCAATTTCTCTCCACTAATGTAGGTAGCATGAGGACTTTGAATCAATAGGTCTTCATCAAGGTTGTAATATGGCTAGGCTAGTGGTAGGTGAAAGATGGATAAATTTTGGTTTAAGAAACCTTAGACTCAGTGCCAATCGAACCTTCAGAATTTTTACCTTCAATACACCAACTTGACTTTCATATGCTCTTTTGTACAACTTTGTCAAATACATGTGCTCTCTTTTTCTTCTTCTTTTTTTTTTAATTAAAATGAGCATTTAATTTGTGTACTGCAATTCTCGAGTAATTGATACTTCTTTTCAACTCCCCCAAACTTATTTTTGAAGTACATCTTGAATATTACTGAGTCTAGTGTTTAGGACAATTTTAAGATCATTAAGCGAAAAGTAGTGGCTAATTATTGTAAGGGTCAAAATAGAATTAGGCCATATAGTCTCAAAGTTGGGTTTCAAAGGATAAAATTTTACCATGGTGGGTTTGAAAGGCTCAAACGGTCCAAACAATAGTTGCCTAAATCATTTCCAATGTTCCATGCTCCCTAGTCACCAAATTATTTGAATGTGATATTTATGGTCTAAAATATGTGAATATGAATGTGCGAAAATTTTAAGCTTCGATTTAGTAAATTGCATGTGAATTTAGTCAAAAGGACTTGTGTGACACTTTTGAAATGTGATAGGCTAATCTACAAAGATCTAATAGTGCATGTAATCAAAAGGGAGGACTTATATGTCAATTTTTCCCCCCTAATATGTAGTGGCCGGCCATGAGCATGGGTGGACAAGGTGTTATGGCTAAAAAGAAACATGTCATAGACATGTTGGCTTAATGCATTATGTAAGGAAAAATAAAATAATGAGCATGGTAATTGAATAATGAAAGGGAGGAGTGATGAAAAAAAAATGGTCTTATCCATGCCCCCATTGCCATGAGTTGAAGGAGAGAAAAAAAAAAAAAAAAAACAAGTGTTCATCCTTTGGTTCATCCTTGGCCTAATAGAGGAAAGAAAGGAAGGGGAGGAGCTTGAGAAAATCGACTATGGTGATTTGCTAGACTAAGGTATGTTTGATGTTGTCCATGAGATGCATGCATGTTTTAGTTGTTAGCTTGAGTTCTACCTAGCCCATGGTCTAAATCTTGCTATGTGATGAAGATGATACTCGGCCTTGGGTGTTGTTTTCTTGGTTAGTGTTTGATGTTATGGTGGTTCACTAGATTAAGGGATGTGTTATGTTGCTTGAGGTGTTAGATAAATTTGAACTCATCACCAAGCTCTTTAAGCAACCCAAGTTAAAAGTTTTGATATTGAGGTATCTTGAGCATTCGACCATGGTAGGAAATAGAAGAGAAATAAGGTTGTTGTTAGATGAAGTAGAGTCTAACAAATGAGCTCAGATGTGCATTAGTTGCTAGATGGAGAAGAATCAGCTAGCAAGTTGTGTGCTAAGGCCGAATATAATTTTGTATATTATGGGTAATGCATGTGTTAAATTAATGGAAAGGGAGAGGATGCTTTAATAGTGTATATATGTGTATTAGCCAAGTTTTGAACTTGAAACAAATGGTGTTTAGTCAATACAAGTGACCATACTTGTAGAATGTATTAAGTGTTGCAATCGGCCTTAGCATAGATGTGTATGTTCGGCCACATGAATGAGTACATGAGTTGACGTGTATGGTCGGCCATAGGTAGCCTATTGATGGCTTTAGCTTGACTTAGAAAATTCGGCTAAGGGGAAATATTAGCTAGTATGTTGAATTCGATTCGCGATTTCCTACATATGTGACTCTAATGTCTAATGTATATATAGGCTAAGTACCTTGAGCTTCTCTTTTAATGTTCAAATGAATTGTATTAAATTGCTTGATGTGATTAAAAATGCGTATGATCATTGTGTATTTGAGCTAAAAGGTGGCCATATGACCTATCAAACTCTTTGTCATATTCGGCCATAAGCTAGCAAAATGAGACTTTAATAAGTTAAATTTGTTTGAATTAGCTCAAGAGCTTAGAGGACCACAGTTGGATAAGGGAAAGGAAAAAGTGATCGAATAGCCGTTGAAGCCGTTTGACAACATCCGAGGTAAGTTTTTGAGTAATGGAACTTAGATTATGATTTGATTAGATCACGTTTTAAGCAAATCAAAATCATGCTCTTTGTGTGTGGCTATTGAGCCGAAATTGCAAGTGTGATAAGTGCCTTGTGTTAGAGTTTTGCTAACGAAAATGAAATACGAACGTGTCATGATTTATTGATAAATGTGCACGGTTATTTGAATGATGTCCGGGCTAAGTCCCGAAGGCTTTGTGCTAAGTGACTAAATCTGGACTAAGATCCAAAGGCATTTGTGCGAGTTACTAATTCGGGCTAAGCCCAAGGCATGGTGCGAGTTATTAAATCCGGGTTAAGTCCCAAGGCATTTGTGCGAGTTACTATAACCGCCATGTCCCAAGGCATTTGAACGAGCAGCTATATCCGTGAAACTCAAAGGTATGTGATTCAGAATGAATGATCTTGCTGTAAAAATTTCAGTTAATACGCTTGAAATCCCAACAATGAGGTATGTTTCAGTATGTGCTTTGAATTAGTCGAGCCCTTACAAATAAGTATTCGCTCAGTTGATAAATGAGCTACCGGCCTTTGGCTAAGTTGATCTTTGTGTATGAATATAAGGGTTGGTAATGTGAAGTTAGTATGATATTAAGAATTTGTGCATATGAAATTATCTGTTTAGCTACATGAATGCTATACTTTGGTTGTGTCTAAATTCATGACTCAAACTTACTAAGCATTAAATGCTTACTCCGTTTCTTTGATTCTCTGTTTTATAGATTTTGGTTCTTCAACTGTAGGACTCGGGATTTTTGAAGTCGAAGTCGCCCACACTATCAAAGCTCCTTTTGGTATATTTTTGGTTGAACTTTGAAATGGCATGTATAGGATTACCCTTTTGTTGTAGGTCATGTACCTTTCGATTTTGTGTAAATTTGGATAGCCATGCGAAAATGGCTTAAGTATACTTTGGGCATGGTATTATAATCATTGTATGTTGTTCATTAAGAGGCATGGAAATGTTTGGAAACGATTAGCCTTTGGGATGGTTAATCATGATCATATTTTGTGCTATTTATGTTAAAGGGCTAGTTGAATCATGGAAACTATGAAATAGGTAAAGCCTACCTTAAAGACAGATGCTGACAGCGGCAGTGACGTGGATGTGAAAAATCACTAAAAATATTAGGAATGGAATTAAATAGTGAATAAATTATGTAAACGAACCTTGACGAGTCTATTTCATAGGAATATAACGAAACTATCATATGAACAGTATGTTAAGAGATATTTAAGTTTTCGTGAGACAGGGCCAGAACGGTTTCTGGAGTCCCTGTTCCGACTTTGGAAATTCATTATAAATTGAACAGAGATAATTAGAAGTCATGCCATATATGTACAGATTCCTTTTCGAGTCTAGTTTCTGTAGAAAGAAACGGAATCAGTATTGAAGCCCTTTACAGGGAGATATCAAAGTCGTAATGCGCAAAGGTCAGTGTAGTCGATCCCTGTAACATGGGGGACTTTAACTAATAAACTGTACTAATTGGCCCGACCAAAAATTCTAGAAAAAAATTTTTAGATGCATATATGAGTTTAGTTTCAGGAAAAAATCACGAAACTTATTTTCGAGTTGTGGAACTCAAGATATGATTTTTAAGGTGACAGTGACACAGTTAGCGGTACTGTCTGGAAATTTTAAAATGAACTGCAAGTAAGTGGATTAAGCCCGTTAACCTCTCGTGTCCGACTCAAACAGCGGTCTCGGTACAGGGTGTTAAGTTTTATTGGTATCAGAGCCACGGTTTAGTCGATTCTAGGACTACCGTAATGCGTTGGGTTTAGCTATACATGCCATTTTATGTGATTATTTGATAGTGTGGTGATTTGACATTTGCAAATATGTTTATTTATAGTAATGGATCTCGATCTGACCGAAGCGGTAGTGATGATCTTGAGAGTGTAGCGCTGCTCCCGCATAAGGGACAGGCCGCGGACTCTCAACCTATTGCTAGCAATCCGAATGATGAGGCTAGGCAAGCTTTTTATAGCGTGATGAATGATTGGTTCAACCAATACATTCGAACTAATCTGTTGTTCCACAACCTCCATTCCCGACAAATACCACCCCGCACCTACAATGCCTCCTGTGAATCGACCAAATAAGGTCAAATAAGCCCCAGATTGATAGAATCCGAAAACACGGCCTCATGAATTTAAGGCTACGGATAGCGATGATGCCGAGCAAGCTGAATTTTGGTTGGACAACACTCTCCGGGTATTAGATGAACTATCTTGCACACCGATGAGTGCCTAAAGTGTACTATCTACTTGCTACATGATTACGCCTACTATTGGTGGAACACGTTGACTTCATCGTGCCCGGAGAGCAAGTAACTTGGGAGTTCTTCCAAACCGAGTTTGAAAGAAGTATATCACCAAAGATTCATTGACCAAAAGCGGAAGGAATTTCTTGAACTCAAACAAGGTTCCATGTCGGTTCTGACTATGAGCGGAAATTTGTGAGGCTTAGCGATGCATGACGAGAATGCATTTCCTCGAAGCCGTAATGTGTAAGCGTTTGAGGATGGACTAAATGATGATATAAAGTCGTATGTTGGCATCTTGGAAATCAGAATTTGTGGTACTTGTTGAGCGAGCTTGCAAAGCCGAGGAGCTCGATATGGAGAAAAGAAAAGCGATATGGGAGCAAGGGAGTTTCGTAAGAGGTCTTAGGGGAAGCCCTTCCCACAGTCATCGAAGAAATTTAGAGATAGCTTAGGCCGATCTAGAGACACTACGGGCCTTTCTAGACGAGATCGCGATCGACCCCCTGTGAGCACACGAGTCACTTGATCGCCAGATGTTGGAAATGACATTCGTGTGAGCGGAATGCCGATATTATGGTAAATGGCATTCGGGAGTTGTAGGTTCCATGATTGCTCTGTTACAAGTCTTGGTCACCACCACTTTATCAAAGATTGCCCGAGGTGGACCGAGCAGAATGCAAATCGAGTGGGAAACCGGTGCTACCACCGCTCGGGGTAGACCATCTAGAAATACGAGCAATGCTAGTGGTGGTCGAGAGGATCTAGAGATCTTTGCGACCGGATCGAGGCTCGTGCTCTGCTAGGGCTTATGCAATCTGGCACGCGAGGATGCTTCCTCGCCAAATGTTATTACCGTACTTTTACTCTCTTTGATACTAATGTGATTGCTTTGATTGACCTCGGTTCTACTCATTCTTATATATGAAACCTTATCATCCAAGAAGACTTTACCTATTGAGTCTCTTGAGTTCGTAATTCGGTGTCAAATCCTTGGGTCGTTACGTACTTGTCGACAAAGTGTGTAAGAAATGCCCCCTAGTAATTCGAGATTCCTGTTTCCCGGCGGACTTGATGCTTTTGCCGTTTGATGAATTTGATGTTATTCTTGGTTTGGATTGGTTGACCGTGCATGATGCAGTTGTGAATTGCAAAAGCAAGACTATTGATTTGAGGTGCACAAATAACGAGATAACCCGAGTTGAGTCTACGGACTTAAAGGGGTTGCCAGCTATAATATCAGCAATGTTGGCCCAGAAATATGTAAGAAAGGGGTGCGAAGCATACCTTGCGTATGTACTTGATGACAAAGAATTAGAAAAGAAACTCGAATCATGCGGTTGGTTTGTGAATACCGGATGTTTTCTGAAGAATTACGGGTTTACCACTGTTCGGAGGTAGAGTTTGGTATTGAGCTTGTACCGGAACTACGCCAATTTCAATAGCTCCGTGTCGTATGGCACCAAGCGAGTTAAAAGAATTGAAAGCTTCGATTGCAAGAGTTGACGGATAGAGGTTTCGCTCGACCAAGTTTCTCACATTGGGGTGCACCAAGTATTGTTTGTGAAAAGAAGGGCGGAACCATGAGGTTGTGCATTGACTATCGTCAGCTGAATAAAGTGACGATAAAGAATAAATATCCGTTACCACGTATTGATGACTTGTTTGATCAACTAAAGGGAGCCTTAGTGTTTTCAAAGATAGATTTGAGATCGGGGTATTACCAGTTGCGAATTCAAGATTCGGATATACCCAAAACTGCTTTCAGAACGAGATACGTCCACTACGAGTTCTTAGTGATGTCGTTTGGGCTCACTAATGCCCCTGCGGTATTTATGGATTTGATGAATCGGATCTTCAAACAGTATTTGGACCGGTTCGTAGTCGTGTTCATTGACGACATCTTGGTCTATTCAAAAGACGAGACCGAACATCTTTGAGCACTGAGATTAGTATTGCAAATTTTACGGGATAAGCAATTATATGCTAAGTTCGATAAGTGTGAGTTACGGTTAAGAGAGGTTAGCTTCTTGGGTCATGTGGTATCCGCGACGGGTATTCGAGTTGACCGAGCAAAATTTCAGCCATACTTAGCTGGAAGCCTCAGAAATATTCTTGAGGTTCGGAGCTTTTGGGACTTTCCTTACTACCGACGGTTTGTAAAGGTTTCTCGATGATAGCCACACCCATGACGAAGCTACTTCAAAAGATGTTAAGTTCGAATGGACGGAAAAATGTCGAAAAGTTTTGATCAATGAAAACTTATTTGATGAAGCTCAATTTTAGTGCGACTGAATCGGGCAAAGAGTTTGTCATCTATAGTGACGCCTCCCTACTTGGGTTAGGTTGCGTATTGATGCAAGAAGGTCGAGTTGTGGCCTATCGTCGAGACAATTAAAGCCACATTAGAAAAATTATCGACTCATGATCTCGAATTAGCGCCATCGTATTTGCTTTGAAAATATGGCGACATTATTTATTTGGCGAGAAGTGCCATGTGTATTCGGATCACAAAAGTCTCAAATATTTGATGACTCAAAGAGACTTAAATCTGCGACAAAGGCGTTGGCTCGAGCTGTTAAAGGATTATGAGCTTGTCATTGACTATCACCGGGAAAGGCTAATGTGGTTGCGGATGCCTTAAGTCGTAAATCACTGTTAAGCTTCTGACGATGAATGTACACTTATGCATTCTACCCGACAATGTGTTAGTAGTGAATTAAAAGCCAAACAATTATTGATTCATCAAATTCGTGAGGCTCGAAAGTCGATGATGAATTAGTTGCAAAGCGGCTGAATGTGTTCGAATGTGGAATCGAGTTTCAAGTTGATGATGACGATTGTTTGAGGTTTAGAAATCGTTTGTGTATTCCAAGAAATTCGAACTTATTTCGATAATTCGAACGAAGCTCATTGTAGCCGAATGTCGATCCACCGGGAGTGCGAAAATGTACAACGACCTAAGACGTCGATTTTGGTGGTATGGTATGAAACGAGACATTTCGATTTTGTTTGAAGTGTTTAATATGTCGATGAAGTGAAGGCGGAACATCAAGTGCCTACGGGTTTACTCCAACCGATCATGATACCGAATGGAAATGGGATCGAGTAACGATGGATTTTGTATCCGGGTTGCCGGTGTCGGCAAGTAAGAAAGATGCGATATGGGTCGTTGTTGATAGATTGACTAAGTCGGCTCACTTTATCCCGTGACGCACGGATTTTTCAATGGATAAACTAGCTGAATTGTATGTTTCTCGATTGTGAGATTACACGGGTACCTATTTCTATCGTGTCGGATGGAGATCCGAGATTCACCTCACGATTTTGGAAGAAATTGCAAGAAGCTTTGGGTACCAAGTTGCATTTCAAAGACCGCCTTTCACCCCCAAACCGATGGTCAATCCGGCGGATAATTCGAGATACTTGAGGATATGTTGAGATGTTGCATCCTCGAGTTCGATGGTTCATGGGAACGGTATTTACCTTTGATTGAATTCGCTTACAACAATAGTTTTCAATCAAGTATTAAGATGGCACCTTACGAGGCTTTATGCGGGCGTAAATGCCGTCGCCATTGTTTTGGACCGAGCTCGGTGAGAGTAAAATTTTCAGAGTGGATTTGATTAAAGATCTTGAGCAGAAAGTAAGAATAATTCGTGAAAGTCCGAAGGCGACATCGGATCGTCGAAAGTCGTATGCGGATTTAAAACGAAAAGATATTGAGTATCAGGTGGGAGACAAAGTGTTTCTTAAGGTCTCACCTTGGAAAAAGATACTCAGATTTTGCCGTAAGGGCAAATTGAGTCCGAGGTTCATCGGGCCATATGAGATATCCGAACGAGTCAGTCCAGTTGCGTATAGATTGATTTTGCCCCCTGAACTTGAAAGGATTCACGACGTCTTTCATGTTTCGATGCTTCGACGTTATAGATCCGATCCGTCACACGTGATTAATCCATCAGAGGTTAAAATTCAACCCGATATGAGTTATGAAGAAGAACCGATTTGCATCCTAGCTCGTGAAGTGAAGGAGTTGCGAAACAAAAGGGTTCCGTTAGTAAAAGTGTTATGGCTCAAACATGGAATCGAAGAAGCTACTTGGGAACCTGAGAACTCTATGAAAGAGCGATACCCAAACCTATTTACCGGTAAGGTTTTCGGGGACAAAAATTTCTTAAGTGGGGGAGAGTTGTGACAGCACTAAAGTGACCCCAGTCGGAAAGCGGTTTCGGGACCGCTAAACCGAGTCACCAAATTATTTGAATGTGATATTTATGGTCTAAAATATGTGAATATGAATGTACGAAAATTTTAAGCTTCGATTTAGTAAATTGCATGTGAATTTAGTCAAAAGGACTTGTGTGACACTTTTGAAATGTGATAGGCTAATCTACAAGGATCTAATAGTGCATGTAATCAAAAGGAGGACTTGCATGTCGATTTTTCCCCTAATATGTAGTGGCCAGCCATGAGCATGGGTGGACAAGGTGTTATAGCTAAAAGAAACATGTCATAGACATGTTGGCTTAATGCATTATGTAAGGAAAAATAAAATAATGAGCATGGTAATTGAATAATGAAAGGGAGGAGTGATGAAAAAAATGGTCTCATCCATGCCCCCATTGCCGTGAGTTGAAGGAGAGAAAACAAAAAAAAAACAAGTGTTCATCCTTTGGTTCATCCTTGGCCGAATAGAGGAAAGAAAGGAAGGGGAGGAGCTTGATAAAATCGGCTATGGTGATTTGCTAGACTAAGGTATGTTTGATGTTGTCCATGAGATGCATGCATGTTTTAGTTGCTAGCTTGAGTTCTACCTAGCCCATGGTCTAAATCTTGCTATGTGATGAAGATGATACTCGGCCTTGGGTGTTGTTTTCTTGGTTAGTGTTTGATGTTATGGTGGTTCACTAGATTAAGGGATGGGTTATGTTGCTTGAGGTGTTAGATAAATTTGAACTCATCACCAAGCTCTTTAAGCAACCCAAGTTAAAAGTTTTGATATTGAGGTATCTTGAGCATTCGGCCATGGTAGGAAATAGAAGAGAAATAAGGTTGTTGTTAGATGAAGTAGAGTCTAACAAATGAGCTCGTATGTGCATTAGTTGCTAGATGGAGAAGAATCGGCTAGCAAGTTGTGTGCTAAGGCCGAATATAATTTTGTATATTATGGGTAATGCATGTGTTAAATTAATGGAAAGGGAGAGGATGCTTTAATAGTGTATATATGTGTATTAGCCAAGTTTTGAACTTGAAACAAATGGTGTTTAGTCAATACAAGTGAACATACTTGTAGAATGTATTAAGTGTTGCAATCGGCCTTAGCATAGATGTGTATGTTTGGCCACATGAATGAGTACATGAGTTGACGTGTATGTTCGGCCATAGGTAGCCTATTGATGGCTTTAGCTTGACTTAGAAAATTCGGCTAAGGGGAAATATTAGCTAGTATGTTGAATTCGATTCGTGATTTCGTACATATGTGACTCTAATGTCTAATGTATATATGGGCTAAGTACCTTGAGCTTCTCTTTTAATGTTCGAATGAATTGTATTAAATTGCTTGATGTGATTAAAAATGCGTATGATCATTGTGTATTTGAGCTAAAAGGTGGCCATATGACCTATCAAACTCCTTGTCATATTCGGCCATAAGCTAGCAAAATGAGACTTTAATAAGTTAAATTTGTTTGAATTAGCTCAAGAGCTTAGAGGCCCACAGTTGGATAAGGGAAAGGAAAAAGTGATCGAATAGCCATTGAAGCCGTTTGACAACATCCGAGGTAAGTTTTTGAGTAATAGAACTTAGATTATGATTTGATTAGATCACGTTTTAAGCAAATCAAAATCATGCTCTTTGTGTGTGGCTATTGAGCCGAAATTGCAAGTGTGATAAGTGCCTTGTGTTAGAGTTTTGCTAACGAAAATGAAATACGAATGTGTTATGGATTTATTGATAAATGTGCATGGTTATTCGAATGATGTCCGAGCTAAGTCCCAAGGCTTTGTGCTAAGTGACTAAATCCGGACTAAGATCCGAAGGCATTTGTGCGAGTTACTAATTAGGGCTAAGCCCAAGACATGGTGCGAGTTATTAAATCCGGGTTAAGTCCCAAGGCATTTGTGCGAAGTTACTATAACCGGCCATGTCCCAAGGCATTTGAACGAGTAGCTATATCCGGTTAAACTCAAAGGTACGTGATTCAGAATGAATGATCTTGCTATAAAATTTCAGTTAATACGTTTGTGAAATCCCAACAATGAGGTATGTTTCAGTATGTGCTTTGAATTAGTCGAGCCCTTACAAATAAGTATTCGCTCGGTTGATAAATGAGCTACCGCCTTTGGCTAAGTTGATCTTTGTGTATGAATATAAGGGTTGGTAATGTGAAGTAAGTATGATATTGAGAATTTGTGCATATGAAATTATCTGTTTAGCTACATGAATGCTATACTTTGGTTGTGTCTAAATTCATGACTCAAACTTACTAAGCATTAAATGCTTACTCCGTTTCTTTGATTCTCTGTTTTATAGATTTTGGTTCGTCAGCTATCGGACTCGGGATTTTGAAGTTGAAGTCGCCCACACTATCAAAGCTCCTTTTGGTATACTTTTGGTTGAACTTTGAAATGGCATGTATAGGACCACCCTTCTTGTTATTGGTCACATACCCCTTTGGTTTTGTATAAATTTGGATAGCCATGCGAAAATGGCTTATATACACTTTGGGCATGGTATTATAATCACTTGTATGTTGATCATTAAGAGGTATGGAAATGTTTGGAAACGATTAGCCATTGGGATGGTTAATCATGATCTTATTTTGTGCTATATGTGTAAAAGGGCTAGTTGAATCATAGAAACTATGAAATAGGTAAAGCCTACCTTAAAGATAGATGCTGACAGCTGCAGTGACATGGATGTGAAAAATCACTAAAAATATTAGGAATGGAATTAAATAGTGAATAAATTATGTAAACGAACCTTGACGAGTCCATTTTCATAGTAAAATAACGAAACGATCATATGAACAGTATGTTAAGAGATATTTAAGTTTTCGTGAGACAGGGCCAGAACGGTTTCTGGAGTCCCTGTTCCGACTTTGGAAATTCATTATAAATTTACCAGAGATAATTAGAAGTCATGCCATATATGTACAGATTCCTTTTCGAGTCTAGTTTCTGTAGAAACAAACGGTATCAGTATTGAAGCCCTGTACAGGGAGATATCCAAGTCGTAGTGCGCAAAGGTCAGTGTAGTCGATCCCTGTAACATGGGGGAATTTAACTAGTAAACTGTACTAATTGGCCTGACCAAAAATTCTAGAAAACATTTTGTAGATGCATATATGAGTCTAGTTTCAGGGAAAAATCACAAAACTGATTTTCGAGTTGTGGAACTCAAGATATGATTTTTAAGGTGACAGTGACACAGTTAGCCGGCTGTCTGGAAATTTTTAAAATGAACTGTGCAAGTAAGTGGATTAAGCCCGTTAACCCCTCGTGTCCGACTCCGGCAACGGTCTCGGGTACGGGGTGTTACACTAGGATTTCTCCTCAAGAAACTACTAAGTCAATTCTAAAGACTTAAACTTTCATGCATTCCTAATTTTCCTAAAGAACTAAAAATTTTATAGTACGGATTTACATGCTTTATTTAAAATACATTCATATCATTATTAAACTAACATAATAATTTATTGAAATAATAGAACTTTATTCATACTCAAATTGAGCATACTTAACAAAATTCAAAGTTTTGAACAAAATATATCCTAATCATAATTAAAAGAAAAATTTTATTCTGAGTGGAAATAATTCAAATTTTCGGTCTCCCCAACTTAAAATGAACAATGTCCTCATTGTTTAAAGTGAACAAATACTATACACCAGGTAGGATTTTAGAAAAGAGGAGGTGAGTCAATTTGACTACTTAAGTACCAAGCTCTTTCTAAATCCAATCTTAGACATGTATATATCCATTGCCACACTTTATACTTTGTGACTTGTTCATATTTTTATTAGTGATTTTCCTCTTTTTTTTATTATGCCAAAAAAAAAATAAAGATTCCTAATTAAACTTAATCCTAAAATGACCTAAAAAAATAAATAAAATAAAGTCAAGATCCCCTCTTTATTTATTTGCAGACCTTTTCGAATTTGACTCATCTTTTGCTCCATCACTATCGCCTTTGCATGAATCGCTTTGCTTCTTCTTTGATAATGAACTCCATGGTTCAAATATGAAATCTGGAAACTTAGGCACAAAAATAAACGGGTCATTGTATATTTTCTTAAAAGCACTTCTCATCGAGTCATCCCTTATTTTTGAGTATCTCCAGTAGGCTTGTTGCTGCCATTGCATATGTTGCATTAAGTCCATCAATTTTGATAGCTCATCACGAAGGTCTGGGCTAGGTAATTGAGCTCTAAGCATTGAAGTTTCAGCATCAGGTTTAGCTTCTGGCTCCACTGATCCTACCTTATCAGGGACTTCAAATGATTGCATCGTGGGATCTTCTTCTTCATCAGGGTCCTCTGGTTCCTCACTTACTTTAACTCATTGCTGTAGAACTGAGTCTCCAGCTACTCGGTAGAGGTCCCAATTTGTGATTGTGCCTTGGCTATACCCTATCTTCCTTACATTTACGAGAATTTTAGCTTTCAAGCATAGAATTGTTATTGTAAAGGGGAAATGAGCAGGGCCAGAGTGTTTAACGGCACAATTCCGTATCTCCCTCAAGATGATCTTCCCCACACCAATGGTTTTACCAGTTAGGATCGAGTACAATAAGACCATTTTCTCTAATGAGATTGTAGTCAATGTGAGCTAGGCATAAGGCTGAATCGGATGAAGTAAAACCATACCTTCATGAGTGGCATCAAATATTCTCTTTGTGTGGATTCCTTGTTTTGACACAATCCATGTAGAACCCTGAACTGTCAGTTCCTCGAGAATTTCTTGTAAATTTTCAAGCTTGATATTTCTCATCAATGTGGAATATTCGTCATTTTCAAAATCTGGTAATTCAAAGAAATCATTAATAGAATTTGAATTTATTGATACATTAATTCCACGACCTGGAACTTCTGTCATCTTGCTTGAAGTTAAATTCACATAGAACTCACGAACTACCTCATCGTCCATACTAGGTCTCTTTTCACAAAACAGCTCCCAATTGAGGGTTTCAACAACTTGATGAATACATGACATAAAGTCTCAGTAGTTGCTCTCCTTTAATGTAAACCCTTTTTCTGGATGCATCTGTTGGTTTTTGAAGATACTTTCGTATCTCACTTTGGCTTATTCACAGTGGAATTTGTTTTGTGTTTCATCAATTTGAGCGAAAGCACGAGTTCTTTTGGGAGGCATGTTTAACCACCTTTTTCTATAAAATAATAGTAATAATAAAGAAAAAGATGGAAATTTAAAAGGAGGGTTGAGGGTTTGTGGCTTAAGGTGAATGAATGAAGAATGTCGCTAAGCGCTAGTAGGCGTCTGGCGTGGTGTATGTGGGAGCGATGATGCTGCAGAAAGAAAGCAATCAACAACACGGCGTTTAGCGTGAGGTAGGACTTAGGCGCGCGTAAGATGGTGCGAAGGGCAGGTATCACACGCGGGGTGAAGGCCTGGCGCGAGCTGAGGCTGGGGCAGCTCGAGGCAACGCACGCGTTGTGTGCGCGAGATGTGCGTGCGATGGAGCTGGGCGTGTGCTGGCCGACTGCTTGGTGCTACTATTGCTAGGGGATTCTGCACTTTGGTGTTTTGGTGCTTTGGGTTTTAAGTGTTAGATGAATGGGAAGATGGGTGGTATTTATAGAGGGAGAAATAGGAATTAGAGTAGAATTCTTAAAACAATTTAATTAATAAAAATTCTAAGTTCTAATCCTATATAAAGATAACAACAATTAATAATTAGATATGTGCATATTAAATTATTAATCGCTATTTAATTTATTTTAAACAAAGATAAAAATAAAATTAATCCTAATTCTATGCTAAGTTGATAAAGATTAGTATATAAATTATAATAGATATAATTATATATTAAAAATTATCATCTTATTATCTTTATTAAAAACTTATCAAATAAAACCTAAAATTGATAATAATTAATATATATTATAACGAGTATAATTATATATTAATAACTATCAATTTTTTTATTTTGTTTTTTTAAAATTTATTCTAGAAGCCTTTTGAAAATATTTACAAAAAGAGGCATCTAGTTTTTATTATTCACGAAAAGAGCAACCAAATTTTAAAAATAATTCAATTAAGTCCCTAGACTTAATGAAAATTTGAAATTCAGTCGCAATTTAAAACTCGGGTCAAAATTGACCTTTTTTTTTGAAAAATCAAAGATTAAAATCTCTATTTAGAGAATAATTTTTATGAAAATTATGTTAAAATCAATTCCCAAGAAAGATTGGAGGGGTCACAAGCAGTCCTGCTTAAGTTCCAATCTCCTAGACAGAATTTATTTAAACATACTAATCCCGAAAATATACCCTAAATCATTTATTAAAAAGGAACATAGGAAAATTTTAAACATCCGATAAAATGAATGAAATTTCATTCCATTCAATCTTATCTCCCCAATAGTGTTTCAGGCGCTGAGCGTTATCTCGAAAATTACCTCTCTTACCTTGGAGCTCAACAACTCCATATGGATAGACATGATGAATTGTAAATGGACCGAGCCAATGTGATTTTAGCTTACCTAGAAAGAATTTTAGTCTAGAATTAAATAACAAAACTCGTTGACCTGCTTCAAATTCTTGAACTCAAATGTGCTTGTCATGCCATTTCTTAAGTCTTTCCTTGAATAATTTGGCATTTTCGTAGAAGAATAGCCGAAGTTTCTCTAGCTCATTGAGTTGGAGCATCCGTTTCTCTTTAGCAAGCTTAGGATCCAAGTTGAGCTGTCGAAGAGCCCAATAAGCCTTGTGCTCTAACTCTAAGGGTAGATGACATGCTTTCCCAAAGACCAACCTGTAAGGTAACATCCCTAAAGGTGTCTTGTATGTTGTTCTGTAAGCCTATAAAGCATTGTCCAACCTCTCGGACCAATCAAGTCAGTTTTGGCAAACTACTACTTTCTCAAGTATGCCCTTGATTTCCTTATTTGCCAATTCAACTTGCCTATTCGTCTGCAGATGGTAAGCTGTTGCAACCTTGTGTTTCACTCCGTGCTTGTCTAATAACCGTTTTAACCACTTGTCTACAAAGTGGGACCCTTCATCACTAATGATAGCTCTTGGGGTTCCAAACCTTGTGAACACGTGTTTCTGCAAGAACTTAATTACAACCCTAGCATCGTTTGTCAGATAAGCTTCAGCCTCGACCCACTTGGACACATAGTTTATGATCGCGTGATTCGTAACAAGTAATAAATATTTATAAAGAAGATCAAACCTAGACTAACTATTATCACGAAGAAAAGGCAAGCGCACTTATTGAACAATAGTATAGTAATGGCAAGACCGGGATATCGTACCCAAGGGAACCAAAAGTACTAGTAATGGCTGTCTTTTTATTATCTAGCCTAAAAATAATGGGGTTTTGTTTTAATTAACCTATTAAACTGAGAACGCACAGAGAAAAGAATTGGGGAATTGCTTTTGGGAAAATCAATTGAATGAAGACAATACCTAAGGAAAAATCCACCTAGACTTTACTTGTTATTCTGGCTCCGAATCAGACGATTTATTCATTCAACTTGTTCTATAGAGATCCCTAAGTTATGTTATTATCCCTATTCAAGACTAATAATGTCTAATCCCTAGATTGAATAATCGAGAATTTTCTCTAATTAACATTCTAGGGTTGCATTAACTCGATCTATGGATCCCCTTATTAGGTTTCACCCTAATCCGGCAAAATCTTGTCACCCTATTTCTAGGCGTGCAATCGACTTCGCTTAATTATGACAAAGTACTCTTAGATAGGGTCTATTCCTCCTCTAAATAAGAGCATGTGTTGAATCAGTATCCTGGGATATCAAAACAAGAATTAGGAACACATAATTAAGAACAAGTTAAATATTTATCATATGATTCAGAAAATAATAACAAGATTCGTCTTAGGTTTCATTCCCCTTAGGTATTTAGGGGATTTAGTTCATTACTAAATAAGAAAACATCTCAGAAGAATAAAGAATACAAAACATAAAGAAAACCCAAAACTCCTGAAGGGAAATTGAGGAGAGATCTTCAGTCTTGATGATGAATCCGACTTCTAAGATGGATCAATCGGCTTTCTTGGGGTAATTCCTTACCTCCCTTCTCTATCTCCCCTTTTCCTCCCCCTCTAGTGTGTATTTATAGGCTTTGGAATGCCTAGAAACCCTCAAAAGTGGCCTTTTCTGAATTGGACTTAACTTAGGCTCGGTAGGGACACGTCCGTGTGACACGATTGTGTGACATGATTGCCAGGCCGTGTTTGATCCATTAAATTGCACACGGCCGTGTGGGTCAATGGCCAGGTCATGTGAATCGTGAAAGCCTTGGTCGACACCCTCGAAAGACACAGGCGTGTGAGCTGCCGGCCGTGTTATCTTCTCGATTTGGTTCGTTTTGTCCCTTTTTGGCTCCTTTTGATTCTTGGTGCTCTCTTGAGTACAAAACATGAAATTAAAGCATTAGGAGCATTGAATTCACCAATTCTAATGAGAAATCATATATAAAATGCATTAAACATGGGGTAAAAATATGTATAATTTACGGTTTATCAAATACCCCCACACTTAAGAATTTGCTTGTCCTCAAGCAAAATCCTCAACTCATAGTCAAAATAAATTCTCCTCAACTTATAATTCTTATCAATAATATCTCAAAATAATCCATAGGTAATCATACATTGAGAATCCCACTAAAAGAACATAAAAGTTTCAAACATTCCAAGTTGAGTATTTAATCATGCAAACATAGGTGTCTCTCCTCATCTAAGTAATGACCTTTGATTCAGAATATCACAGAGTTTCACATCCTCACTAAAGATTCACTCAAATAACTCGAGGTGTTTAAGGACAATAAATGAAACACTCAATAGTCAATAATGAAAAGTCACTACCATAGGCTTGCATAAAATCAAATCTCCACCACTGTAATTTAAGATGATACATCAATCAAAAGGTATTTAGAAGGTTGTAATGAGGCTTGGTTAGGGGGTGTGGTCACAAGCTGAAAGAAAGGGTTAGAATCGAGATTGACTTGAAAAGTTGCCTTAACTAGAAAAAAGAGTTAATCTTCACTTGCGTACAATAGAGCTTTTCTTAGAATATGAAGTTACAGTTATGTATTCATAGTTTTTTTTAAAGAACAAGTTAAATAATATAGACTAAATATCAAGACAAAACATAGCTAGGCAATCCATTCAACTCAAATCTCGACAAAAATAGGAATTAATTTAGGGGATTTCAATAATAATGGGTTAAAGGTTAATATTAAAGGTAATACAAGAATTGGTTTGTTGGGATCAAGGGGGTTTACAAGGGGTTAATCGTGGAGGTAGGCTTTTCATGGCATGAGTGGGTTAATCCTAAGTGCCTTAATCATTTTGATATATCAAATCAAATGGTGTGGTCTTGACATGCATAATCAAGCAAGTTCTAGAATAACAGTTCAATACTGACGCACTCAAAGCAATAATAAAAGTGAGCATGAAAGGATGAATAGATGCTCAAAAGGCTTAAAAATCTCACAAAAAAATTATGGCTTTTTGATGTTTAGACTCGTGAATTCTAATTCAAAGTAATACTTAGACATGAGGAAACAACCTATAATTTTAATTTCTTAAAAATCAACTTATCATGCTTGATTCTCTAATGTCTTAAAGTTTAAATAATCAATGCATAAATCCCTATGTTTTAATTCAAGATATATCAATCAAAATCATAAATCAATTAAAATTTATCCTAAATATAATATGAGAGTTTTTCATGAGAACAAGGTGATTATTCAGGGATTTTTCTGATAGTGAAATAAATACCCCCCACACCTAAGATGTGCTTTGCCCTCAATGTACAAAGATAGATGTTAGAGAATAAAAATAAGATAGGGAGAGAAGTGAAACTTCCTATATGATGAATTCCTCGAACTAGAGTTTTGGAGAGTGATCAGTTTGAGAGTGGAGGAGGATACTCCGGCGGTCGTAGAGGTTTATTAGGCCATAAGTCCTAAGCCAAAAGAATATTATATCTAGTGGTAGCTATGGTAGTGGTCGAGAAGGACATGGCAGTCGTGGAGAACCTTCCCCGGTGGAGTTGTAGTTCCTATATGATGATGAGATTAGGAGCTCTATATAACTGTGATAAAATCAGGAACTTTTTAGGAGATATTAGGAAGAAAAAGGACTCGAAAAGAAATAACCGAAATAAAAAATAAAATAAAAAAATAAAAATAAAAATAAAAATAAAATTCTAAAATCTAACAAAAATAAAAATTAGTTACGATAAAAATTAAAAACATAAAGTAATAAATAAATATTTCTAAACATCTTCATCACTGGATGGTTTGTGAGGTGGGACTGGCGATGAGATGTGGATGTGTTGACAAATCTGCTGTAGAATAACATCAATGTTGTCAAATTATTGAAAGCACTGCTGCTCGAATCAGGTGAGGCGCTCAGAGATGTCAGCATATGAAGCCGCCGCATGAACTGGACGAGAGGGTGGCTGGGATAGGGATTAAGAAGTGGAGAAGGGTAGATTTTGGCTAGGGTTTTGAAAAGGGGAAGAAGATGAACAGTGGTTTGCTTATATAGGGGAGGTTCACACGGCCTAGGCCACGCCCGTGTACTTTGAGGGTGAGCTTGTGTTTTTTGAATTTTGCGAGTTAGGTCATGCTCGGCTACTATCCCACGCCCGTGTGTCTTGGGCGTGTGTCAAACACGGCAATATCCCACGGCCGTGCCTAACTTTGTTCACTTCTCCCACGCTCGTGTGTTATGGTAGTACGCTCTTGTATTGTTATACACGGCTGAACGGCACGGGCGTGTCTCAAGCCCTTGTCGAAGAAACAGAATCGAGCCTTGTCCCTAGCACGCCCGTGATTTTCCATCCCCACGCCCATGGTCTCCTATCAAGTTCACCCACGGCCATGTCGCAAAGCCATGGGGATTTATCACAGCCTGTGTTTTGGGGAAATCCTGTCTTGCTTCCACACGACCGTATCGCACAGCCGTGTCTTTTCCCCTGTTTGGCCACGGCTTTAGGCACACCCGTGTGCTTGGCCGTGTGTGCTGAAAAACTTTACAATTCAAAGATTAAGTTAATGATTCAAAGTGTTAGAAATTAAAAATAAAGAAATCAAAATATGTTAGTGCTCGGGTTGCCTCCCGAGAAGCGCTTATTTATAGTCTAAGCTCGACTTACCTCTCCGTTGAATGATTATGGTGGTTTGAGGAGTTCATACTCCTTATTCCTGCTATTAGCCTTGACAAAATAAGGTTTGAGACGGGTATTGCTTACCTTAAAAGTGCCGAACTTGGGGTGACTTACCTCAACCATACCAAATGGGAAAATACTGAGTACCGTAAGAGGGATTTCCTCATTTGGTGTGGTAGTGACAATGTAGGGATCTACGGCATCTAGTAAGACTTTATCACCAACCTTAAGTTGATTAGGAGAGGTATCGGGCTTGTTTTGGCGTAGTTTGTGTTTATCATGTGTTCTCGGTTTGTGTGCTCGCCATTCATCTAGCTCCTCTATTTGAAGCCTTTGTTCCTCATGGGTGTCTTTGTTCGCTACTTAATAATAGTGCACTGTCTCCGTTGTCTTGGTTCGAGGAGGTTCCTGCAAGAACGATTGAATATTAGTTTTGTCATCGACAAGTTTCATAACATTATCTTGAGTCTTAGAGGTTTTGACTGAGTCGCGTGCTTGGAGTGTTACTGCGTCGTCTCCTGCATGAAGTGTTAGCTCTCCTGTGCCTATATTAATAATGGTTCTGGCAGTTGCTAAAAAGGGTCGTCCTAAAATTAAAGGTACCTCGTTATCCTCATCCATATCTAAGAGGACAAAGTCTACTGGGTAAATAAATTTATCAATTTTAATGAGAACATCTTCAATAATACCTTTAGGAAATCTAACTATTTTGTCAGCCAATTGTATGTTCATCCTAGTCTTTTTGGGTTTACCGAGACCTAATCATTTAAACATTTTATATGGCATAACATTTATACTTGCCCCTAGATCAGCTAAAGCGTTATTCACAGATAGACTACCAATTAAGCAAGGAATTGTAAAACTCCCTGGATTTTTCAATTTGTTAGGTAGCTTATACTTTAGAATAGCTGAGCAGACTGCATTGAGTTCCACATGCGATGTAGCATCTAATTTTCTTTTATTGCTCAGAAGTTCCTTTAAGAATTTTGCTGAGTTGGGCATCTGCGATAGAACTTCAATAAAGGGTAAGTTAATATGTAATTTCTTTAAAAGTTTGCTTACCGAATTGTTCTTCTGTTCTGTCTTTCGTCATCGCTTTAGGATATGGCACACGAGGTTCATAATACATACTTACCTGTTTAGGATCATCGTCGTTTACCTCTTCTCAACCTTTGTTCATCGCGTTGTCTTGCTGTAATTCTGGCTCCGGTGTAATGAATCCTTCCTTATTTTGAGTACTAATTGCATTGAGGTGTTCCCTCGATTAGGTTCAGTATTACTTGGTAAGCTACCTTGTGGTCATTCGAAGATTAGTTTGGATAGCTGGACTATCTGAGTTTCGAGTCCTTGGATCAATGCTTGTTGATTCTTAAGTGCTGTCTTGGTATTTTGGAAACAGGTTTCTGACACCGAGATGAATTTAGAAAGCATCTCTTCAAGGTTTGGTTTCTTCTCTTGTTGATAAGGTGGTTGTTGAAAACCCTGAGGATTTTGTGGCTTTTGATTTCCTTGACCACCCTAGGAGAAATTTGGGTGGTTCCTCCAACCTGCATTATAAGTATTACAGTATGGGTTATTTTGAGATCGGAAGTTATTGTTACCCATTTAGTTGACTTTTTCTTCTTCAATTGTAGTGTTAAAGGTATGGTATTCTATATGCACACCTTTGCCACTTGAGTCATACCTCATTACTGGATGTACCTGCGTAGAACCAAGTAAACTGTCAATCTTTTTATTGAGAAGTTCTACCTGATTAGAGAGCATGGTGATTGAATCGATGTTATAAACGCCGGCTGTTTTCGTTGGCTATGTCCTCATAACTTGACATTGATAGTTATTCAGTGACATATCCTCTATAAATTCATAGGCATCTTCCAGTGTTTTATTGTTGATGGTTCCACCAACAGCCGCGTCAACCATTTGTCGAGTCGAGGGATTCAGACCATTGTGGAATGTTTGTACTTGAAGCCAAAGCGGTAACCCATAGTGAGGGGACCTTCTCAGTAAGTCCTTGTATCTCTCCCATGCATCGTAATGTGTTTCTAAATCCATTTGCACAAAAGAAGAGATATCATTATGTAATTTATCCTTTTTAGCCGGCAGAAAATATTTTAGTAAAAAATTCTCGGTCATTTGTTCCCAAGTAGTGATAGACCCTTGTGGTAACGAGTTCAACCACTGTTTAGCTTTGTTTCTCAGTGAAAAAAGAAACAACCGAAGACGTATGGCATCATCTACAACGCCATTGATTTAAAATGTATCGCAAAATTCTAGAAAGTTTGCTAAGTGAGCGTTGGGATATTCATCCTGCAAACCATCAAACTGAACAAACTGCTGTATCATCTGAATAGTGTTAGGTTTTAATTCAAAAGTATTTGTAGCTACAGCAGGTCTAACTATGCTAGATTCAGTTCCTGTTAAAGAAGGTTTAGCATAGTTATACATAGTACGTGGAGCAAGATTTTGATTAGCCGCAATTGCGGGAGGTAGCTGATTGCCTTGAGTTTTAGCCATCTCATCGGTAGGGGGTCGAGTATCGTCTTCTCGCTCATTCTTCGTGTATCGTAAGCTGCGCCTTATTTCTCTTTGTTTTTTTCGAATTGTATGATTGATTTCTTTGTCAAAAAGTAATGGTCCCGATGGGTTTCTTCTAGTCATAAACTATAAAAACCTGCTAAGAGAGAGAAAAAAAAATTAATAAATAATAAAATAAAATAAAATTGCAAGAAAAATAAATGACTAAAGTAATAAAAATTTAGTGTTCCTAATATTTCAGTTCCCTGGCAACGGCGCCAAAAACTTGATTGCGTGATTCATAACAAGTAATAAATATTTATAAAGAAGATCAAACCTAGACTAACTATCATCACAATGAAAAGGCAAGCGCACCTATTGAACAATAGTATAGTAATGGCAAGACCGAGATATTATACCCAAGGGAACCAAAAGTACTAGTAATGGCTGTCTTTTTATTATCTAGCCTAAAAATAATAGGGTTTTGTTTTAATTAACTAATTAAACTAAGAATGCACAGAGGAAAGAATTGGGGAATTGCTTTTGGGAAAATCGATTGAAAGAAGACAATACCTAAGGAAAAATCCACCTAGACTTTACTTGTTATTCGGGCTCCGAATCAGACGATTTATTCATTCAACTTGTTCCGTAGAGATCCCTAAATTATGTTATTATCCCTATTCAAGACTAATAACGTCTAATCCCTAGATTGAATAACCGAGACTTTTCTCTAATTAACACTCTAGGGTTGCATTAACTCGATCTATGGATCCCCTTATTAGGTTTCACCCTAATCCAGCAAAATCTTGTCACCCTATTTCTAGGCGTGCAATCAACTCCGCTTAATTATGATAAAGGTACTCTTAGACAGGGTCTATTCCTCCTCTGAATAAGAGCATGTCTTGAATCAGTATCCTGGGATATCAAAACAAGAATTAGGAACACATAATTAAGAACAAGTTAAATATTTATCATACGATTTAGGAAATAATAACATGATTCGTCTTAGGTTTCATTCCCCTTAGGTATTTAGGGGATTTAGTTCATAACTAAATAAGAAAACATCTCAGAAGAATAAAGAATACAAAACATAAAGAAAACCTAAAACTCCTGAAGGGAAATTGAAGAGAGATCTTCAGTCTTGATGATGAATCCGGCTTTTGAGATGGATCAATCAGCTTCTGTGGGGTAATTCCTTACCTCCCTTCTTCGTCTCCCCTTTTCCTCCCCCTCTAGTATGTATTTATAGGCTTTGGAATGCCTAGAAACCCTCAAAAGTGGCCTTTTCTGAATTGGACTTAACTTGGGCTCAGTAGGGACACGTCCGTGTGACACGACCGTGTGACGTGATTCCCAGGGCGTGTTTGATTCGTTAAATTGCACACGGTCATGTAGGACAATGGCCAGGCCGTGTGAATCATGAAAGCCTTGGTCAACACCCTCGAAAGACATGGGCATGTGAGCTGCCTATGTGGCAAGGCTTAGGCTGTGTCATCTTCTCGATTTGGTCCATTTTGTCCCTTTTTGGCTCATTTTGACTCTTGGTGCTGTCCTAAGTGCAAAACATGAAATTAAAGCATTAGGAGCATCAAATTCACCAATTCTAATGAGAAATCATCTATAAAATGCATTAAACATGGGGTAAAAATATGTATAATTTACGGTTTATCAGTCTACTGCTACTAATGTATACTTGTGACCAAAAGATGGAGGGAAAGGACCAAGAAAATCAATACCCAATACATCAAACAATTCTACCTCAATGATGTTTGTTCAAGGCATCTCATTTCTGTTGGTGACATTTCTGACCCTTTGACATCGGTCATAGCTCTTTATGTAAGCACATGCATTCTTGAATAGTGTTGGCCAAAAGAATCCGGCTTGCAATACTTTGGCCGCTGTACGAGTACCTCCAAAATGTCTTCTACTCGAAGCTGAGTGACAATGGTATAAAATATTTGCTGAGTGACAATGGTATAAAATTTTTTGTACTTCATCGTCTGCTACGCATCTCCTGATCATCTGATCTGCACACTTTTTAAACAAATATGGCTCTTCCCAGAAATAGTACTTCACACCATGAAAGAACTTTCTCCTTTTTTGATACGTCTTATCGATTGGCATTAAACCACAAGCTAAATAGTTAGCAATATCAGCAAACTAAGGGGTACTATGGACATGACTTACCTTCAGTATGTGTTCATCTGGAAATGTTTCCTGAATTGGTATACTAGGTGAATTCCCTTCTTGCGGCTCTAATCTGGACAAATGATCTGCTACTTGGTTTTCTACTCCCTTCCGATCTTGAATTTCTAAATCGAACTCTTGAAGTAGAAGCACCCACCAGATCAGTCTCGGCTTAGTATCTTTCTTGGCAAGTAAGTACTTAATTGCCGAGTGGTCCATATAAACAGTTACTTTCGTACCTACAAGATAAGATCGAAACTTGTCAAAAGTAAATACAATCGCAAGTAGCTATTTTTTCTGTTACCATATAGTTCAATTGAGCTCCTGTAAGAGTCCGTCTTGCATAGTAGATTGGATGAAAAACTTTGTTCTTTCGCTGGCCCATGACAGGCCTATTGCGAAGTCGCTTGCATCACACATTAATTCAAATGGAAAATTCCAGTCTGGTGTGACGATTATGGGTGTCGTAACTAATCGACTCTTCAAATATTTGAAAGCCTTTAAGCATTCATCATCGAACTTGAACGCCGTGTCCTTCTCCAATAATTTTCTTAAGGGTTTAGCAATTTTGGAGAAGTCCTTGATAAATCTTCGATAGAACCCGGTGTGGCCCAAAAAGCTCCTAACACCCTTTACAGATGTTGGAGGTGGGAGTTTCTCGATAACATCTACCTTTTCTTTATCTACCTCGATTCCATGTCTCGTTATCTGATACCCTAGAATAATTCCTTCTCGTACCATGAAATGGCACTTTTCCCAGTTAGGTACTATGTTCGTTTCTTCGTATCACCTTAGTATCTTAGTTAGATTGGCTAAGTAATCATCATAAGTATCACTGAATACTGAAAAGTCATCCATAAAAACTTCCAAGTACTTCTCAACTATGTCAGTAAAAATAGACATCATACATCATTGAAATGTAGTAGGTGCATTACATAAACCAAATGGCACACGTTTAAATGCAAATGTACCGTACGGGTAGGTGAATATTGTCTTGTGCTGATCTTCTGGTGCTACTGTAATCTGATTATACCGCGAGTATCCATCGAGACAATAGTAATAGTCTCATGCCACGAGTCTACCCAACATCTGATCCAAGAATGGCAAAGGAAAGTGATCTTTCCTAGTTGCCTTGTTCAGTTTCTGGTAATCAACGCAAATCCTCCATCCCATAACTATTCTAGTTGGTATCAACTCGTTATTCTCGTTCTTTACGACTGCGATACCTCCCTTTTTGGCACACACTGGACCGGACTTACCCACGAACTGTCTGAGATGGGATAAATGGTACCCGCATCTAACCACTTGATAATCTCTTTTTCCACCATGTCCTTCATAATGGGGTTCAGTCTTCATTGTCCATCCATTGTCCCTTTTCGCCATCTTCCAAGATAATCTTGTGCATGCATACAGATGGACTAATACCATGGATATCAGCTATGGTCCATCCAATAGCCTTCTTGAATTGTTTCAACACTAAGATGAGTTTCTCTTCTTGCTCAGTAGTTAATTCTACTAAAATAATCACAGGCAAAGTAGAAGTGTTACCTAAATAAACGTATTTTAAATATGAAGGTAATACCTTGAGTTCTAATTCAGGTGGTTCCTCGATTGACGCTTTTGGTTGGGCATACTCCCTCTTCTCTAACTCTAAAGATTCAAAGCGAGATTGTGGATTAAATCCCCTTTGATTAGCTTTTAACAAACCTAAGTATTCATCCCCCTCTTCATTATTTGGAGGATCTGATGTCAAAATTTGTTCCAACGGATCCTTAACATAGTTGAGCTCCTTTTCCACTAATGAATCCTCTAAGTTGAATACTGCAGAACAATCATCAATTGTGTCAGGAAATTGCATAGCCTTAAAAACATTACATGTTACTTGATCATCCTGAACATGCATTGTAAGCTCGCCCTTCTGCACATTAATAAAGGTCATTTCGGTTGCTAAGAACGGTTTTCCTATGATAATCGGCATTTCTTTGTCTACTTCAAAGTCTAGGATAACAAAATCAACAGGGAAGATAAATTTATCTATACGTACCAATAGGTGCTCGATTTTTCCTTCTCGATGTCTAAGGATCGTTCTGCTAGCTGAAGTGTAACCGTAGTAGGTCTAACTTCTCCTATCCCTAACTTTCTAAATATTGACATAAGCATCAAGTTAATACTCACACCTAAGTCACATAAAGCCTTACCACAATATGTTGCTCCAATGTTGTAAGGTATGGTAAAACATCCAGGATCCTTCAGCTTTGGGGGTAGTTTGTCTTGAAGATATGCGCTGCATTCCTTTGCTAGAGATACCGTCTCAAGTTCTCCAAGTCTTCATTTTTTGGACAGGATATCCTTCATAAACTTGACGTAGTTCGGCATTTGTTCAAGTGCTTCAACCAACGGGATGTTGATGCGAAGTTGCTTGAGTACATCTAGAAATTTCTTGAATTGAATTTCCTGTTTCTGCTTCTGAAGTCTTTGAGGGTAGGGTGGTGGTGGTTTCTTTAATGGAATTAGTTGATTCATTTTCTGCGGCAATTCTACATCTACCAGAGTTGTTAGTTGATCGAAATTAGCTGGTTCTAGAATTACCTTGTCAAGTTTTTCAGATTCTGGTTCTTGTGCAACTGGAATTTCAACACTCGGTTGAAATTCCTCTGAGTCTTGAGCATCAGCTGGCTCCTTTTCAGCTTCGATAGTGTTGGCCTCTATTGTTTTTCGCTCCTCAATGTCAACACTTTGCAATGCTCCTTCCCTGGATTCCTCGGATTCTCCGTATCACTAGGTAAAGCACCTTGTGGTCGGTTCCTGAGTTCAGTAGCCAGCTGGCCCACTTGATTCTCCAAATTCCTTAGAGTGGCATCATTTTTTGCCATATATGCCTTCAATAAATTCTCTAAGCTATTAGATGATTCGGCCTGAGCTGGTTTCTGAGCTTGTTGGGAAAAACTAGGCGGCTAAGTCGGTCTAGGTTGAGCGTAGTTGTTACTGGTTCCAGCCCCTTGGTTGCTCCAAGAAAATTCGGGTGGTTTCGCCACGATGGGTTATAGAAGTTGGATTGCAGTCCTTGCCTTCCTCGGTTTTGGTTCTGGTTACCCATGTAATATACGGATTCAGGGTTTGGTGGACATTCTTCGAACAAATGTCCCTCCCCACTATAAACACAGGCTATACTCTCAAACTAGTGACGTAGTTGGGCTGCAAAATTGTTAGACCCATTAGTGGTAAGATTCTTAAGCATTAAGGATATTGAAGATACCTGAGATGCAAGTGAGAGCGTCGACTTCATGCATTCTAGCGACTCATCTTCCTGACGCGGCTCGATTGGTTGGCCATTGATAATTGTTATTGGCGATCCTCTCGATGATTTCGTAAGCCTCATTATAGGACATAGAAAGGAGAACACTGTTAGCAGAAGCGTCCATTACCATCCTCGTGTAAGCATTAAGACCATTATAAAATGTCTCAAGTTGGATGTAATGTGGGATTCCATGATGAGGGCATTTTCGTAATAGCTCTTTGTATCATTCCCGTGCCTCATACAAGGACTCATCATCCATTTGTTGGAAAGCAGTGATCTCGTTCCTCAACTTAGCATTCTTACTAGGCGGGAAATACTTCATGATGAATCTTTTAGCTAACTCTTTCCATGTAGAAATTGAGTTTGGTGGCAATGAATTCAACCAAGCTCGAGCTCTATCCCTTAGTGAGTACGGGAATAGCTTCAATTGTAATGCATCATCAGAAACTCCAACTAATTTGAAAGAGTCCCTCACCTCCATAAATAGTCTTAATTGAAGATGAGGATCCTCTATAGGCATTCAACTAAATTGGCCCACTATCTGAAGCATCTGGAACATGACTGGCTTCAGCTCAAATTGTTGTGCCTCGATTTTGGGTCTCCTAATACCCTGATTAAGATCATTAAAAACAAGTGCTGCATACTATCTCAAGGCTCTATCCCTATCATCAACAATAAGGATAGGATTTTGAGCAAGGTTTGCTCCATTTCCTTGATTCATATTCTCAAAATTCATTCCTTCAGTCCTTCACTGGTTCGCTTGTCTTCTTTGTTTTCGAAAAGCTCGTTCAATCTCAAGGTCTATAGAGAGTAGGTCAATAACTCGGTCAATACTCATAAACACCTGAAATAATCACAGAAAAATTAATTAAGTTAAAAATTAAACAGAAAAATAAACCAAAATGTAAAACTAACAAATTCACAAATAACAACTTTTTGAAACAGTCCCCGGCAACGGCGCCAAAAACTTGGAACGACAGAAAAAATGTGCAAGTGTACACAATCGTAACAAGTAATAAAGTGACAAGTAAATTTCAAGTTATCGTACCCACAGGGACTGTAAAAGAATTATTTATGAAGTTAATTGTAAAACACTTTGGTGAGGTAAAAATAATTTGGCTTTAAAAGATGGTCAAAAACTATTTAAAAACTAAGTAAATGATTAAAAATAAAACAAAGGAGTTCTAATGCATGATTTCAAATAAGATTTAATCAAGGTAACATACTTGTGTTGGATTAATCATATTCCTTTAACTTAGAATTATTAAACTCATGTTTACACTGTTACGAATAAATTCACAGCAACCCGGTAATTTGCTAACGTATGAACAAATTTACATACAAAAATCCATTCATCTCTTGAAATATCCCTATGTCAATTCAACCGACTAAACAGATTCTAGCAAGCAAACATGTTATTGCACATACATACTCATTAAATTGAACCAATCTCTTGCATATCCCTATGTCAATTCAAACGATTAATTAAATCTAATAAGCATATAACAGACTTTGTGAAGTAACAAGGCATCCCTACCATGAAACAATTTAATCACAATAATCTTGTAAGTTATGCAAGGCAATAATATTGCCAGATACATTGCTAATTTACCCTTCAGCTACCTTAGAAGATTAAACATGCACTGATTAAGTATTGTGTCAATTAATTACAAATTCAATCCGTTTAAATAATTAATTCATTAGTTACCTCACAGTCGTAACGCAAGAATAACTAGCCGAGATTCGGGCGTAAATCGAAAAAGTACGAGATTATGGACTAAAATGGAATAATTAGCCGTGCTCGGATTCGAGGTAAGTTCGTATGATAATAATAATGCAATGTTATGTTTGAATTATATTCCTTACTATTATTTCATATATTGTATGATTTAATATATTGGAAATATTGATGGAATGGTGTATATGACATGGAAGAATATTACATGAAATGCAAGAAAATGATGATACATGACAAGTGATATATGAAATATGTGATATATGTTATGTAAATTCTTAAAAGCTTATTTGCTATTTGAGTTATGCCTTATTATGTTATGAATGGGCGATTGGTACTATGGATAGTGAGATCGACACTTCAAGTAAGTTTCACAGAGATGTGGTATCAAAAAAATCTCATTTGAACCTTAGGAATAGTTTAGGGTACAAGTAACATATCACTAGGAATTATGAATGTAACACCCCCAAACCCGGCCCAGACGTTATGGTTGAATCTTTCGATGTCACATTGAAGTGTTTTTTTGTAAAGTATAATATCATTGAAAAACTCGTTCTATATATTTAACCTCTTTGTGATCTTAACAAAAATTTTAGGATGTCCCGTTCATTTTCAAAATTTAAGTCGTTTGGCAAAAAGTTAATCATATTAAATTGTTATTAATTTTAAAACATTATTTCTTGCAGAAGCTTTTAAAACATGTTGCATAAACATGATGTTTTGAAAAACATTTATTTTTTTGAAATCCCACATCCTAACTACTAGCAGATGTAAATCAGAATATATAAAACCCCAAATTAAATTAAAATCCAAAAGGGCCCTATTACATTAAAAATACCCAAAATAAAACTATTATAATTCAAAACCCAATGAGAAAGTTCGTGTAGTTGTGTGGCCACCTTTGAGACCCTCGTAGCAACGGCCCGCCTAAGCCTGGGGATTACCTGTACAAACAAACAGATCGGTGAGTTATGAAAACTCAGTGTGTAATCCCATATCCAATAACCAATCAATGAGCATATACAATCTGGGCCTAAGCCCAATTCAGTAACGGTTAAGTTTCAATTAGGGCCTTAACCCATTATTATATTAGTATCAGTTTAGGCCTGAGCCCATCTCAGTGACAGTAACAATACAGTTATGTAAACAAGAAATCTTACCCAACCAGCCTTTACACCCTATCTCCGTCCAACCCTACACTCCATGTGGGGATAAAATCAACCCACCCATACCTACACTCCAAGTAGTACTGGTTGCGGCACTAAATAGTATTTGCAGTAGAGTTGCCAGTACAGTACACTAACTCCAATTATAATAACCCATCCCCATGCAACATGTCATGCATCTTGTCATAATATCATACGTGAATTCAATACGTCTAAAAATGGCATGCTCAAATATACTCATACATCTTATAGGGGCATAATAGTCATTTCATCAAATAGGGGTTCTAGGTATTCTTATTGACCCAGCAATAGGTCCACAGTCGTCTTGGGCGACCCGTGCAACCTTAATAGTCAAACAGTGAAAATGGGCCTATGGCCCATATTGCGGGCCCACATAACCTAAAAATGGCTTTGGTTGTGTGAACGACATAGCCTGGCCCAATATTCTCCACACATCTGTGTGATTTACCTTCGGTCTCAGCCCATGAAATTTCTCCTTGCCGGCCTCAACGACCGTACGCCCGTACTTAGGCTTACAGACTACCACACGAGCGAGCGCATGCCCGTGTAGCATTGTCGTCACTTATTCCAGCTTTTGCCGATTACCACAATCAAAGTTGCATTTGTACACACCGTTAGGATTCTAAGTACGCAACCCCCTCTTGAGATGAACCGTGTAACACCCCTAACCTGTATCCATTGTCGAAATGGGGTTACGAGGCGTTACCGATCATAATACAACTCAGAATAGACTTTCATTACAAAGTTAATCATCTAGTACAATTTTAACCAAACTAACATGTTTCTATTATGCCATTCATCTAATTATCCAAATTTCTATTCAATCAATACAACCAAATAATAATAGAAATCAAATGCTTAACTCATTACCCAAAATATTTCATTTCATATACAAATCATATATGCATACTTAACATATAAGGCATTCAAAGATTTAAATATAGAATAACTTATCAACTTACAAATTTTATGAGCCTACTTTAAAACGTATAAACATACATCATTACATTTCTTATAAATAACATATAGCATTATGACTATTTCATTTATCAAATATTACCATACCTTTATAACATTTGTTACCTAACCACAACAATTGCATAACATTGATATATATGTATATATATATGATATTTTACTTAGCATATACCGAGTGTATATTATCAACTTAACTAACCCAAACATCCAAATAATATGCCATTCGAAACCAACATAAAAACCACATTCATTAATCAAATTTTCATAGCCTAACTTAAACCACAAATATTCAATACCACGATTAAAACACGAACATACAAGTAAACACATAACAACCTACTTTAGACACATTTGCCAAACCACAAATATAGCAAATTAATAAGTCTAAATAATATACCAACTTGTCTCTACTTGACCAATTCACTACATTAACAACCATGACTTATGCACACATATATACACATACATTGCCATTACAACCGAATTGAAACAACAAATACCGATTCGAATATATATATCATTATCATTTCACTCCAATACTAAGCCGAATTAGTAAACCATTCTCAAAGACAAAACATACCATATAATGTATATACCAAAATAAACCCCAACTATATTTGAATATAGCCAAATATTTATTTTTAGTACCAATTCACATAATAACACTTTAACAAAACATAATAACTAATTTCACGTGTATATTTCATCTATGCATAAACCATCGCCATATCAATCACATATACATATGTAATTACCAAAACCAAACCCATCATATATATATAACATACATATCTATTTGACAAGTAAATCTATCCACAACATTTCATATCATACCTATTTATCGTTCAAATATGTATCATAAAACATACTTACCATAATATACCCTTTTAACATTCCTAGCCAAAACTGAATGTATGAAGAAAAAATATTAAGTCACATAACAAAACTTTATTAAAGCATATCAGCCAAGATTCACATATGCATATATATATATATCAGCAATAGCCAAACATCAAAATCAAACATGACCATATCTAAATGAAGTATTAAATCCAAACAAAATAATGTAATAAGCCATTTTCGCATGGCTCATGATTACATTAACAAAAATCAAACATTTCAAAATATAATCCAGCCTATACATGACATAGGTTCGAAAATTCAACTTATAAAATACCAAAGACAATCGATAGTGTGATAGACTTTGATGATGATCCCTGAGCTCGTTACTTAACTCCAAAATCTATAAAACAAAGGAAAACATATACACACAGAGTAAGCTATCATAGCTTAGTAAGTCATAAGCAAATAATAATCAAATAAATGTTTGTATTTAATCAGCTAAACCAAATCAAATAGTCTTTAATCAAATACACACTTTT